>NC_139233.1:77096585-78296585 GCF_977018435.1 Lepisma saccharinum
AAACCCCCCTAATCTCCGCCACTAGTTAAATGTGAAAGAACATTTCTCTACTTTCCAGCAAATGGGATTGGTAACTGGAGGTTGAGTGCTGTATTTATTCCCTGAAATGTAACAGTTATTTAACAAAATAGTCCTGGATATTATTTTTAAGGGATGGAACAACTTTTTGATTCTCGATTAGTGCCCCCCCACACACTTTTTGCCGCTTTTGCCCCCGCATTATGCTAAACCGTATGTACGAAGAGAAAGTAAATTGTTCTTGCCCCCCCCCACCCAAAGTTTTGTAACCCAATCGCCTCCACTGCATTTAACTGTTAATGAATAACACAAAGCTTATAAAGTTCGTTAAAGGCAATTTTGTACGTTTCAGCTTTCCGTAGTTCATAAATTCGGAACTTTCTGAATTGAAACGGCCAAATCCAATTAACAATTAGTAAAGCCTTCCCTTAATTTAGAAATTAATAAATCATAATTTTAATATTTTCTTCACATGTAGAGGGCCTCCCCCTGGCGCAGTGGTAGCGTCATTGCCTTGTAATCAAGGGGTCCCGGGTTCGATACCCGGTGGAGGCACAAGTGGTTCGGATCCCACTTTAAACTGTAGGTCCAGTCCCGATTAGCCTTACTGTGCATAAAGTGGACTTAAAACACCAACTCAAACCAACTCTTCACATGTAGCTCTTCTGCTTTCACATGGTGGAATCGAAATGGGCTACTATGACAGTGCACAAATTCTTTTCTAACCTCAGAAATGAGGTTAATATAAATCCAACCAACTAAATACTGCAATACGGTGCAAAAAAAACACGCTTGGGGAATGTAGGCATACTAAGACTCCGAAGAGCATTAACTTGCCCAAGCGTGCTGACTCTTGCACAAATTGCAGTATTTTATAGTGCAATTCGAGGCACTTAATGAAATGTACCCCCACCAGGGATCGAACACGGGTACACTTGGTTACAAGGTAGCAGTCTTATTGCCAGACTACCTGGGTGTGGAGCTTAATTTTAATATTTCTAATTCATAGTTTGTTAACTCCTTGATTTCATAACGTCGTATTTCTCTCTCTCGGAATTTTTAGCGATAAGGATATACGTATACACTGCCTTTCACGGCCGAGGTGGCCGTTGGGCGGCGGCTAGCGCGTCGGAAAGTAAGAGCACATCTGCCGGCATTTAAACCCACAACTGTACGCTGACCTTGACATTGGACACGTCCGTGCTTCAGTATCCAGACAGCTGTTGTCCAGTTTGCACATGTTTGTGAAGTGTTAAATTGTTAACAAGTGCTTTAGATTGTTTTGTTTTATTTTATGTATTGCCAGTTCTTTCTGCAGTCTAATAATGCCACGCTATCCGTACAATTTTAAACAACGAATTTTTATATACGACTCTTATGTCATTACGAATTCTTGTAGGGAAGTCAGAAGGCGTTTTGCAGCAGAATTCCCACATGTTCCTGTTTCACACAGAGACAGTGATCTGTTACTTGTGAACACATTTAGGAAAATAGGGTCTGCTGTTGTTAAGGTAAAACGGCATGTGCTTACTGAGGATAAACTAGACGACGTTGGAACATGATTGAAACATACTCCTCAGAAATCTCTCCGGCGCCTTGCACACGAAACATACATATTTCTAACGTCATCGTGGCGAGCTACCAAGCTTTTATACCGGAAGCCATATATCAGAAGAATCGAAAGAAAATATGAAGAAATAAATTGAAGCAATTTCGAAAGAGGAACTGATATGAGTTAGTGAAAATTTCCTATAAATATGTGGATACAGGAGGACATCATTTCAGAAACACGTTCTATATCCGCCTATGTGTATGGCGACAACCTGTATATTTATGTCTAACACAAACTACTAGCAAAAAATTACAGCTAAATTATTCTCCTTATTTTCTTAAGTTCATATAAGGCTGTGTATTTTTAAAAAATTAAACACGTTGTTTGTTAAAAACACTTCATGCACAATCTACATTTGTGACAAAAATTCTTGAAACCCTTCTGGTGTGACTGGCAGAATTGATATCAGTTGCGGATAAACCCTGATGTTTGTGAGAGACGATGTTTAGAAGTGGCTGTCACAAGGGGTCTGCTGTCTGAAGGTGGGCGGGGGAGGTAAAGCAAAGGTGCCCTCAGTCGGTTCGTACCATAGTCATAAAATAACATTTCTTCCACATCCACAATATAACGAGCATACAACTATCCCGTCTATGAAGTTAAAAGCAGCTTGCTAGAAGGAAACATGACACTTCGCATTGTTTACGATTCCATTGTTTGAGCTTTGAGGCAAGAATCAGGTGCTAATAATAATATTGTTTTGATGTCAGAATGTGCGCGTGCAGCGCGAAATAATCGAATCAATGAAAATGCCGCTCTTGCACAACAACCATGGCTGATAAGAAATCTAAAAAAAAGATCGACGAATGTAGGCATGTTTGTTCGAAACAAAGAAGAGCTATAGCTTCATGATGCTATTATCACAACTCAAAATCCTATTCATGGAACGAATCAAGATATAAATTTCACCTGGGCGAGTTGGAGTTTTAGCGCACCTCTACTTTCCATTCTGTTACTCACCCCAGTCTTTCTACTCTGCTCCTCCTACTTTCCGCCTTCCTCCAAAATAATAAAACATGACTGCATTATAAATTAACGGCTTTAATGACAAAAAATAGCGATGTTTTTGGTGTCGATGTTTTTGCCGTCGATGTTTTTGGCGTCGATGTTTTGTGCCGTCGATGTTTTTTGGCGTCGATGTTTTGTGCCGTCGATATTTTTGGTGTCGATGTTTTTGCCGTCTGTGTTTTTGGTGTCGATGTTTTTGCCGTCGATGTTTTTTGTGTCCATGTTTTTGGTGTCGATGCTTTTGATGTCGATGTTTTTGCCGTCGATGTTTTTGGCGTCGATGTTTTAGCCGTCGAAGTTTTTGGGTCGATGTTTTTGCCGTCGATGTTTTTGGTGTCGATGTTTTTGCTGTCGATGTTTTTGCCGTCGATGTTTTTGCCGTCCATGTTTTTGGTGTGTTTTTTTGACTGCATTATAAATTAACGGCTTTAATGACAAAAATAGCGATGTTTTTGGTCTCGATGTTTTTGCCGTCGATGTTTTGTGCCGTCGATGTTTTTGGCGTCGATGTTTTTTGGCGTCGATGTTTTTGCCGTCGATGTTTTTGGTGTCGATGTTTTTGCTGTCGATGTTTTTGCCGTCGATGTTTTTGCCGTCGATGTTTTTGCCGTCGATGTTTTTGGTGTGTTTTTTTGACTGCATTATAAATTAACGGCTTTAATGACAAAAAATAGCGATGTTTTTGGTCTCGATGTTTTTGCCGTCGATGTTTTTGGCGTCGATGTTTTGTGCCGTCGATGTTTTTGGCGTCGATGTTTTGTGCCGTCGATATTTTTGGTGTCGATGTTTTTGCCGTCTGTGTTTTTGGTGTCGATGTTTTTGCCGGAATATAAACCTCGAGCCCTGTTTGAGACTATTAGGAAGGAACAATAATGTCGATAGAGTCATAGCCTATGCAGACGATGTTGCCTTCATTTGTTCGGGAAACACGAGAGCTCAGTTGGAGAGAAAAGCAAATAACGCTCTAAGTGAACTAAACGGGTGGTGCCGTAATGCTAAACTTGAGATATCGGCTGCTAAAACAAAGTATCTGATCGTCAAAGGTCGCCTCAGCAGAAGTAGAAATCCAACAATCAGAATATCAGGAAAATCTATACAGCGAGCAAATGCAGTAGAATATCTGGGAGTAACATTGGAAGAGGGGCTAAAATTTGGAGCTCATATACAATCTATTACAAGTAAAGGGGAGCTAGCCATGAATAAACTGACAAGGTTGGCCTCCCAGAATTTTAATCTACATCCTAGCATTATACAATCTTACATTAAATCCATATATGCACAAATAGTAACATATGCGGCTTCAACGTGGGTAGATGGCCTAAACAACCAAAAAAATTTAAGGACACTAAGAGGCTCACAACGAAGGATACTTTTAAGAACGACAGGTGCCTTTGGTACAACATCGACTGAGGCGCTTCTGGCTGTCACAGGACACCTGCCAATGGATCTGGAAGCGAGATGGAGAGCCACTAAATACCATTTCAAGAAGGGCAATGAAAGAGACATAATAAGAACTATAGGGACCTTCCACCCGACACTCCAAGAAATTCACGACAAAATAACCACGGACTGGCAACGAGAATGGGAAAGAGCGAAAAACGGGAGAAGAACATATGAATTCATCCCGAACATAAGAGCCAAAATTCCTACTGGTGATCTCCCCATAAGAGGACTTATTCACCTGCTGACAGGCCATGGTCCTTATGGAGTTCACTTGCACCGAATTGGCAGCAGGCAAACAACAGTATGCGCCACATGCGGAGAGACAGAGGATACTCCAGAACATAAGGTCTTCTTCTGCCCGGCAGCTGGAGACTACATCAAGAATCTGAGGAAGGAACTACCAACGACGAATATCAAAATCCTTCTCTGTCAGCAACAAATAGACAAATTGAAATGCTTGACAAACGCAGTTTCCTTGGAGGAAATGAAACGGTTCAACTCACAGCTGCAGACTCGACCTACTACACCTCTCATTACTCCCAGCCAGCCTCAAGATAGAAGGGTGACGAGGTCCCAAAATGCTCTCTCGACGCGTAGAGATCACCCACAGTAGTTCCCGGGGAGAAGAGCGATAAGGAGGACGCACCAGTAAATGCCCCCAGAAGGAAATTCTTCGTGACATCTACAGGCAGAAGTGAAGCAGCCGAAAGAAGAAGATTTCGTCTCATGTGAATGCAAGGAGAAATACACAAGGACTACCTTCTGAGGGAGACAGCCTCAAAACAACACAACCCAAATTCATAAAATTATCAAATAAAACCCCTCTGTAGATACACGTACTGGTACGCCAGTAAGAACATAGCACCGGAAATCCGGAGCTTCATAAACCATTGTATTCATTATTAATATTCATAATAATATAGTATCTTATTTTTGTATTATCATTGTTATTTTCATTAATATTTTATTAAAAGTTATTTTACTTTACATTTACTAGTTATCTGATTGTAATCATACACGTCGCCATGAATTAGCTGAAGTGCACACATTTCGGCCTATACATACACAACATGGCGACGATTTTTTTTTCTTTTATTTTATCTACAACTTCTGTTTTGTTTTTTTTTTGTTGTTTTTTTTTATTTCTGACTACAAATTGCAATACTCCACTATAGTGATGGAACTCGAGTGCTCTATACCTTGTCCACTTCCTCCTAAAGGAAACGGGACGGGACACCGAGGGCGGAACACCTAGCCTCTGGGGTGAGGCAAACGACGAAACAATACAAACTAAAATGGTCTTCAACCATCAACTCACTCTCTCTCGGTGGCTGGTCCAGGAGCCTAATCATACCTTTAAAAAACCAATTATATTAAATAGAGAACTCGAGCCATACAAATCCTCAATTTCTTAGATTCTGGTACCACAGAATCCGGTACTTACAGCCATACCAAACTACAATATAAACTGCAAACACTTTAATACAGAATCTCCATTTCACGAAGAAATAATTGTGTACTGTAATACTGTGTCCATACACTATTTTATGTAATCATTTAATGTATGTAGTAATGTTATTTTCTTGTATACTTTCAAATATTGTAATGGGAAATTTAATAAAGTGGTAGAGCAAAACAATAACGGGGGAACCGTAATTCGAGCAAAAGACGTCCCAGTTTATTCACAGAGGCACTGGGACAAAGCGTATGCCCTCGAATGCATACGGGTGGAGGTTTGGTAACATTCGGGGGTTCCCCCTTTATTTTGCCGTCGATGTTTTTGGTGTCCATGTTTTTGGTGTCGATGTTTTTGCCGTCGATGTTTTTGGCGTCGATGTTTTAGCCGTCGAAGTTTTTGGGGTCGATGTTTTTGCCGTCGATGTTTTTGCTGTCGATGTTTTTGCTGTCGATGTTTTTGCCGTCGATGTCTTTGGTGTCGATGTTTTTGCTGTCGATGTTTTTACCGTCGATGTTTTTGGTTGTCGATGTTTTTGGCGTCGATGTTTTTGCCGTCGATGTTTTTGGCGTCGATGTTTTTGCAGTCGATGTTTTTGGTGTCGATGTTTTTGCTGTCTTTTTTTTGCCGTCGATGTTTTTGGCGTCGATGTTTTTGCCGTCGATGTTTTTGCTGTCGATGTTTTTGCTGTCGATGTTTTTGCTGTCGATGTTTTTGGCGTCGATGTTTTTGGTGTCGATGTTTTTGCTGTCGATGTTTTTGGCGTCGATGTTTTTGGTGTCGATGTTTTTGGTGTCGATGTTTTTGCTGTCGATGTTTTTGCTGTCGATGTTTTTGCTGTCGATGTTTTTGCTGTCGATGTTTTTGCTGTCGATGTTTTTGGTGTCGATGTTTTTGGTGTCGATGTTTTTGCCGTCGATGTTTTTGGCGTCGATGTTTTTGCAGTCGATGTTTTTGGTGTCGATGTTTTTGCTGTCTTTTTTTTGCCGTCGATGTTTTTGGCGTCGATGTTTTTGCTGTCGATGTTTTTGCTGTCGATGTTTTTGCTGTCGATGTTTTTGCTGTCGATGTTTTTGGCGTCGATGTTTTTGGTGTCGATGTTTTTGCTGTCGATGTTTTTGGCGTCGATGTTTTTGGCGTCGATGTTTTTGGTGTCGATGTTTTTGCTGTCGATGTTTTTGCTGTCGATGTTTTTGCTGTCGATGTTTTTGGTGTCGATGTTTTTGGTGTCGATGTTTTTGCTGTCGATGTTTTTGTCGTCGATGTTTTTGCTGTCGATGTTTTTGCCGTCGATGTTTTTGCCGTCGATGATTTTGCCGTCGATGTTTTTGTCGTCGATGTTTTTGGTGTCGATGTTTTTGGTGTCGATGTTTTGTGCCGTCGATGTTTTGTGCTGTCGATGTTTTGTACTGTCGATGTTTTGTGCTGTCGATGTTTTGTACTGTCGATGTTTTGTGCTGTCGATGTTTTGTACTGTCGATGAAATGTAGGCGATGTTTTTGTTGTCGATGTTTTTGCGTCGATGTTTTGACGTATAACCAATTGTTGGATCATCCAGGTTCTTCCGGCATTCATTAAATGAGGACAATTAACGCCATCTGTTGATTTATTTACAAGATCTTTGTGTACAACATATAAAAGAGAAAAACTTATTTTTTATGTTCAGGAGTTGGTAACACTGCCAGCACCCCGACGTCTGTCAGAAAGGGAGGAAGGGGGCGCGAGATGTACAAGGCGATGCAGTGACGTTCCCAGAATAAAGCATTCCGCTTGAAAACCGACGCCTCTGTGCGTCGCAACGCCGTCCTTTGTGGTCCCACAATGCCCGAGTTTTACCGGTCGGAGAAGCCAGTGTATGCGATTTCCACCACGTCGTTTCTATCGACTTCCCGCCGCCCCCCCTCCGCGACTTCCTTCGCCTCTCTTATCATTCGCGGCGCACGTGCTGCACTCTAGCCGCGAGTCCGGGAAATGTGCCACAACTTGATTCCCCCGCTTTGGAAACTTCTTAACCTATTCAACGATTGTGACGGATTCTAGGGAGGCCTTTGCGAGTCAAAGAAATGGAACGCTGAATCGTCTTTCGTCATCAACACTGTGTGTTGTTATTGCTCCATAATGCCCCGTAAACTGCCTCAAGTTTATCAAAGTGTCATCACCTTGCGGTTCTTATTTACTGGCAACGTTCCTCCTCGACCTGAAAGGAGTTGTTAAAGAATTTTGTGAATTTGCATTTGGGTGGTTCCAGCTTTTTTTTTTCGCAGTTTTTACATTTTTAAATTCGTCCCTGACCACGTAATCAAATTTTCCCTCCATCTGAATGGTGGCGGATCCAGAAAATTTCAAGGGTGTGGCACAATAAAATTTTCTCCTCGATTGTTTTATCTTTCTTCCCTTTTCTGCCACTTTTGGCTCGCGAAGATGAGGATGGATGGTGACAAGATGAAACTGATGTCATTATAACAAATGCCTAACGAATTTAGAAGGAAAATTATATGATGAATTGAGAAAAAAATCAATATTTTTGGAAAAGTACTATACTCTGTCCCAGATAACTCTGGAGCAGGCGAACGAAAATAAGTGTCTGCGCAAGTAGTGACGCGAGACGGTTCCACCAATGAACAAGTGAGAGGGACAGAATTGCATGTAGGGGGATGGGGGGGGGGGGGAAAGCGACTGCAGTTACCAGCCTTTGAGCAGCGGCTACTGCTTCGCTCTGGCCAATAGAATTCCCTCGCTTCTCTGATGTTATGCACAGGCTTGCTCCACAGTTAGCTAGGACAGGGTATAATTTGCAACAGTAAATATTACATTCTGCAACTTTCGTATATTTACATTCTTGCATCAGATGCATGAAAAACGAGATATTTAATTTTCAATTGCGTTTTCTTGTGGTAATACTACAAAATGACGGTGAGGTGTTCAGGCTTCAAGGATCATTTCGATATTCATTTGTCATAATTCAGACACACAAGTTCCTCAAAATGCTAGTACAATAGGATATCATTTTCAATTACCATATGCCCGACCCTGTGGCCGAGTGGTTAGCACATCGCGCTGCGACGCCAAGGGTCCCGGGTTCGAATCCCGGTCGGGCTTGGTTGTTTGTGAATGTCCATTCATCAATTTCATCATTTCATCACTCATCCCCATCTTCGCAAATTAGCCAAGAGGCACAAAACGCGAAGTAAAATAAACTAAATCAATCAATCAATTACCAGATGCCGGAACGTGGCAGAGTGGTTATCATATCGTGCTACGACGCCAGGGGTCCCGTGTTCGAATCATGGATGTTTGTGAGTGTCCATTCATCAATTTCATCATATCATCACTCATCCCCATCTTCGCAAATTAGCCAAAAGGTTACACAAAAGAAAAGGAAAATAAAGAAAATCAATTGACATATAAGTTTACCAAGAAATTTCCTACGTACAAGTAAACAAAACTCCGCAGTCAATAGCCCTCTGAGGGAAAGGGCCCAAGTGGTTTTTTTTCATTGGGTGACTCATGATGAGCGCATCGAGTACCTTCGCCGCTGTTTTCTGGATTTCGAGACCGGAGCCGGGTACTTCTTCTTTTCAAGTATCTCCCCAATTGCCCTCACCATGCTGGCTCAACGCCAAAATAAAAGAACCTCTCAACCAGGAACCGAACCCGGGAACGCTCACACCAAAGACGAGGACGCTAACCACTTTGCTACGCTGGAGCTGCCATAGCTGCAGACCGGCAGTAATTTGCAACACTAAAACCACAGATAAGGGTATAGCCTATATATATACCCTTATCTGTGCTAAAACATACAGGATATTTTACACTACAATTTTGGTCTCTTTATACGAGTACTTTTACGCTAGACGTACAGGAACAGTGTTATAACGTGATTTTCAATTTTGCTTTTTCCGATAGGCTCTATTTTTCAAGATGACTGTCAGGGAAACCACACTTTAAATGGAAATGTTTGGTTTCATTTTTATAAAATGAACAGGTTTCTATTTCTTGAGGCGCAAATGATATGCAGACGCTTCTTGCATCAAAATTCGGGCGTGATTTCACTCTCAAATCACTTCTTTGGTGTTAACTCTGCCTATGTGCAAAGTGGCTACATTCATTGATACTTCTGGGTTTTAACAAGCTCATTGACTTTCAATGCCATTTGTTACAAACCGTGTAATGATCCCATCACTGTTCGTGACTGTACGTGACAGCCTATACCATCGTTCTCGTCGACAGGTTTGTATAGGTACGTAGATACATACAAATTGAAAATTTCACCTGATGAAAAATTAATTCAGACATACTCTGTACTAATGGGATATCTCACTGTTTGTTTTTTGATAGGTCATATTTTGTTCATCGTAATTGGAAAGTTAATACATAAGTGGCAACTGTGTATGTTTGTGAACCTGTGCAGCATGACCCCAAACATTCAATGTAAATTTAAGGTTTTTCGTCGGCTTGTGACGTCAGTGACACTCTGGGTATGTATAATTTATAAAATTATGTATTACGCGACTTGATAAAAATTAACTTTCGAGACCGAGACGGATGTTTACGAATCGAGACGAGAACGAGACAGACCTTCCCCACACGAGACGAGACGAGTGTCTGCTAAATCTCATCTAGTCTCCTTATAATCCAAGTTAATTACGTAATGAAATATGAAGTTTACACATTTGGTGAAATCACGAAAAAATGTCGATCCCCACCTCCGGCCGTGATGAAGAAAGTGTGGAGCCCTAACTCCACACACCCTATTCGCGTTCATGGCGTGTTGCAAAGCAAAGGGAAGTACTTTACTTTTTTACTATTTTATTTATCGGTACAGCTTTATGTTACATGCGAGTCCACTGTTTCGTACAGCGTCTTACAATTTCTAGGAATACTCATTATTTAATCATACTATTTTCAGAAAAAAATAAAATCAAAGTACTTTGACATATTTCAACCAAAGATCTTGCATTTGCTTTGCAATTAAAAATATAAACGCCATTATTATTATTATAATATTTTTATTAAAGATCTCAAAAAAATTATTGCATAGAAATGACTGGAAAGAATGATTTTGTAGACGATAGGAATAGAGGACAATGGGTTGTGAATGTCTTCTACTTTCAGATCCAAACTTGTCATAAGCAATGATAACAAGGGAGCTGAATTTTAGGTGCGATAAAACTTTAAAATATTTATTTTTTACGTTCTTAAAGCAGCGTAAATATGTGGCTAAAAGTAAAAAATATTTTCATTCAAAAACCGTCAAACAAATAAATGGATACTCAAAAGTGACAGCAGGACATTATATGCTTGTTGCATCATATTTATTACAATGAACAACAAAGCATCTCTCTAAATTGTCCATTGAAAATGTCCTCCGATTATCACTGAACCATGTATTGTATTTGCGAAATCGACCTTTCCACATCACACGTAGTAAGATGTGGATATTTGAAGTGAAGGATGGTATGCACACTTACACAATCAATATCACCTGCATGTTCACTCAGAACCTGAGCAACTTTACAGTTTTTGGAAACCTGTGTTTTCTTTTCGAGCAGATTTCGGAATTTGTCTCCAAGCACTTGTATGCGTGTCCATGATGGAGTTCAATTTCCTTTTCACTGCACTTACGTCCTTCACTGTTTTCAGTTTTTCTATCACGCCACACAAGAAACTTATATTTGCAGATAGGAACCCCAAATCGTTTTTTTTTTTTAAATATCCATCCCTCAATAAATCTTGAAGAATTTCACAACACGTTAGTTTTGTGAGACTCATTCACGACATAGGCAAAAGCTTCAAATTTATTTGTTGTGGAATTTCGACCAAAATAGTAATTTATTAATTTACCATGTGTTTCGTCTATTTTATGTATTAACTCCAAAACATGTATTTACACAAAGAATTCGGATACCTTGTCTGGAATGTCTAAAATATGTACATTTTATGTAGTTTCCCTAGGAATATGTTTTATGTGCTAAGCGTAAATTATGCATTTTTATGGGAAATAAGACTTTGCAGATTATATTCCAACCATATGGTGAATGTTCAACCTCCGAATTTGGCCGACTTCTGAAGCAAAAAAACAACAAAAGAAACAACATAAGAATGTTTTTACATAAAATCCGCTTTCTAATAACAGCACACAAAACTATTAGAAACATTTTCCTAAGGAAAGTTCTAATATTACGGTTCTGAAAATGAATTGCACATTTGAAATATTTGTAACAAAATTATCATATTAATAGTAGTATTTGACTTTATAAATTACAAAATTCTTTGACATTTTGTTGGTGTTCATCTTATTTATTCACATTCGAAGCCAGCTAAGACATAAGGCAGCACTAAAGTTAGAAAAGACGAAGAAACCGCTACAGATTTTCCACACTACAGAGACAGGCTTGATAGATTCTGGTATATCCGTGTTTGTGTGCAAGCGGGGAATTTTATCTCGCCTTGCTGCAGATACCAAGGTTGAAAGGGGAACACAATGGGGGCCTATTTAGGAGAATTGTAGGTGTCAAAGGTTCTATTCATACCCCATTGAAGGCGCAAAGAAAGAACACATTCACGTTGAATAACGGCGCTCTTGGGAAAAAATGACAAAAAAGCGTCGCCAAGTAATCGTGCTTTTTAGTGCCATCTGCGAGCGTAGTGTACGATATACTCGGCGACGAGATAGAGAAGAAACCCTTTTGTGCTGGTATTATACGATGCAGCCGAGTTCGCTGATAACGAAACTCAATATTTACGTCGATGTAATCTGACCTCGACAACAGGACGGTAATGTCTTTAGTCTTTCGACAGGTTATTTAAATTCTTTTAGCTTTCTCGTCTTGCGGCAAGAATGTCAATAATATGAACATTTAGTCACCAATGTGCAAGTGTAGATAAAATACGACTTATTGTACACTCATATTTTAGTGGCTCTGGCGTACGCAGTATTTTTTCCGGAGTGGGTTGGAATTGTAAAGGTGGATAGGGGAGCGGCATATAAGTACAAGAAGTTATTTCGTGTATTTAGAACTTTTCACTCTCTAGAATGGTAAAATGAAAATCGGAGGTCATTGTATAGCTTTGTATTTACCACTCCGTTTTCCCCCCACGAATTATTCACTGCTTTCATACGAAAAATTGTTTTCTCAAAATTTAGGAGGGGCGTGTAGCTCCATCAGCCCCTCCCGCCTCTATGTACCCTACCAGCTCCAACTAAAGTTATTACTATTATTTTGATTTATCTTCCGTGGCGGAGTAGTTACCGTATCAACTACAAAACCAAGATATCTAGATTCGAATCCTGTGCAAGGTATGAAGGAGTGCTTGTCGTCCGATTATCTACTTCGTCATCTCTGCATCCTCATCGTCGCGTTTAATCTCGTATGTTAGGGAGACCACGTAAAATAAAACTACATCAGGTATTCATATTTCCGGAAATTAACGTTGGGAATACTCGGTTATGGAAGGAAATGCTGCCTGGAAAATCTGACATTCAAGAAATTATTATGACAGTTGTTAATGCGACTTTCATATCTAGATAAAAATATTCACTTCATTATTCTTGTCATTGCGACGTAGTGTAGCTTCAATTTTTTTAAAGTTATGTTTTCAAGTTAAAAGTCTGAAAACACTCCATCATTTCTTTTATTGTCATCACTTTGGGACACATTCCAAAATTTCTCTCCTCCCTACGTTGACCTGTTGGAAAATCAGGTCTTGATTACTCTCCACAAACTCCAATTTCGTTAAGCGATATTCAAAATGGAAATAAAAATATAATAAGAGTAAATGAAATAAGAGCTCAGGAATCTCTTTTTAAAAAAATACAAATCACTATTTTTTAACCATTGGTGCATTTATTCTATTGCCTTTATTTGAAGCCAAACAAAAAAAAGCTTAAAACGTGCTTGATCTGCTGTTGCCGAAACGACGGAAGTGACGTAGGAATGCTTCTCATCGGGCATTCAGCGGCGATTGTGTCCGCTGAAACAGAGCATTGTTAACCATTGAAGTGGCCACCATTGTTGTGCACTGCTGCGGGCAGTGTTTGCCGAGCTCTGTATGGTGCATTATCCACTGTTGAAAACTGGAGGGAAAAAAAAGCGAACATAGCGCCAAAAACAGACAGAACAATGGCCGTGAAAGAATGGAACTAACTCTCCTTTCTCTGAGCTAAAAAAAGGGGGAGCGGGAATGCTCTTCAACCTTGCACAGTCCATATGCATTTTTTCGGTGTTGAGGGGAGAGGGTGGGGGGCGTTGTTTGGTGGCTTGGGCGCGTGACGATTCAGCAACTTGTACCTAACTCTAGCCTGAGACGAACAATCGCCATAAATTTATCTGGTGGTGAATCGACAGGGGAGGGGAGGGTTGGAGGGAGCTTGTTTCAGTGTTCGATTTCATAACTCTTGTTCGCAGTAGATTCCGGACACTCCTCTCCCCCACCCCTCCAGGACGTGTTATTAGGGTTGACACCGCCTCCTTCCCCTACAAAAAATATTGATCTGTAAAACCATTCCAGGCTTTTTTTGACACTTTTTACTATCCACTTGCTGCAGAGATATGTTAATATGGACTGAACCTACAGTTTAGATTCGAACCACATTTTATCAACTTCGCCCTGTAGTCTAGGAGTACCCTGTTCGATTCCCGGTGTAGACATATTAACCCCGTCTAAACGCACTGCCATGAAAATAGGAGGCTGGGCAGAATTGCGCTGTTGCCAAATATGGGAAAAGCAAAGCGAGAGCGGGACAAAAGTAGCTGGTTCCGGCGCACTGTGTGGCAACGTCAAGCGAGCTGCGTTGCCCAGTTCGAGCGTCAGACCGACCTCAGGGGTATACAGTTGTAATCCTTGACCTTTGGAGCAAACACTGTCAGTTTGTATTACATGGATTACAAAGACCAACTCTACAACGAGATCTTTCATTCTCTTAAACCTCCGAAAACATGGGGTTGTGCTCCGACGTGGCGACAGCGCAAATTTCTGCCACCCGCCTAATTTCATGACCGTTCGCTGCACGTTTCGGCTGCTCTCGCGCGTCTACTTCGTTACACGGTGCAACACCGACTCTTCTACTTCGTTGATTTGGAGTCAAGTAGTGCATTCGGTGTCTGCACCGTTTGCACTAGCCTACGTTCTGGAACGGTGCACCGTGTGTTGTATGGTCACGCGGTGCGTGCTAATCAAGGCGAAGGCGAACGGGCATCAAATGCTTGCAAGCTCATCCGAAACACGGCACGTGGCGAGCTGAATAAGTACCCCGGACGTTTGGGAAACAGAAGGAGTGTGTCGACGCTCGCCACCCTTCAGGAGCTGATATCCGACGCCTGATGTGGTGACTGCCTCGCTCGTGCCTTCATCGTCACCAGGGTTTGAAACGCCACCCGATTAGGTGAGTGTGCTTTGCTCGTTCGCCTTCCTTACTTCTTCACCGAGTCAAGGAGGGTTATCCACAACCTGTGAAACCCAGTTGAACATTGTTTTACTGCTACATCCCTAAGCGACATCCCTCGTACCTCGTTAACACCCTTGTCACATTACAAGGTGGAGAAGGTGATAACTCGAAATATCTTACAAACGAAGCGTTTTCGAAAGAAATGTTTCATATATAAGTTAACTGACTTGAGGGGGGAATGGCATTATGGATGTTTTAGTAGGTGGCCATTTTGAAGATCATTTGATGAATACTTAATTTTTTCAAAATTGAAAACTAATCCTTTTGTTTAATACAATATTTTTATTCCTTTAAAAAGAAGCCGCGGTAGCTCAGTCGTTAGTCGGCCCCCGTGGCGGAGTGGTCAGCACAAAGCGCTACAACGCTAGGCGTCCCGGGTTTGAATCCCGGATTGGACATGGATGTTTGTGATTGTCTGTCCTGAAAAGTCCTGAAATTGAAATTTGAGTGAAATGATATGAGTGAATGAAGTGTGATGGGGGAAGCTTCCTCTTAGGTGCTTTCCTTAAAAAAAAAAAAAAAAAGGTTGGGCGTCTGACTACCATGCGAGAGACCCGGGTTCGATCCCCGGCGGGGGAAAAGCGGGACTTTTTCAACCTGTTGAAGAAGCTCCGGTGCCCACCCAGCGTCGTATAAAGTGGGTACCTGGAGGAAACTCTGGGGGTTAAGCTGAGCCGTGTTACTTTTTCCTCTTACAAAAATAACTTTATATTTCAGTCACAGCAATTTATGTTAATTATTGGAAGGGTGTTGCAGGAACATGATAACTTCAATGTGAAGATCTTTTTAGGGGGTAAAAAAGGTAAAGTGCTCCCCTGTGCTTTGCAGCACGCCATGAAGGCATATAGGGGGTGTAGGGTTAGGGCCCCGCACATTCTTGATCTCGGCCGAGCTGGGGGTGATGTGATCAGCACCACGCCCCTGGCCGCCTTTACCCCCCAGAATTTCCTCCAGGTACCCACTTTATACGACGCTAGGTGGGCGCCGGAGCCGCTTGAACAGGTTGAAAAAGTCCAACATTATTATGGGGGAAATATACTCCTCGTTTGCACCTCCTTGGAAAAAATTGCTCACCGTGTAATGCCCTGGACATTACACTGTGATTCTTTGTTATTTAGTTGAAATGTTGTGTTTGTTCGTTTTTTTTGGCAAATATTTATGATGTCATAGACAACTAGTTTCAGATGGACAGATAAACTGCCCTTGATGTACAAGGACCTGGCAACATTTAAGAAACTGAGAGATTTATCAACAAACTGAAATCACGAAAGCAACGGGTTAATAGTGGTAAAAAATGTCTAAAATAATTGTAATATGTCGTTCAAAGTTTATTTGATTGCTGTTAAGTGAGTGTTTTCAAAAATATATCTTACATTAAGGTGAAATAGTAAGTTTTGTTTTCCACCACTGGTGATTACAATAGTCTTTTGACAACGACAAGATGAGCGAAGGGTAAATTCCTGAGCTGACTGAAAGGTACGTAACAAACGCTCCCTGAAAAGAATCCTGCGGACGTCCATGCCCCTCCCCTGTAGTTGCTTGGAAATATCATCCGCTTGAAAATACTTCAGTTTCTGTAATAGTATAATATCGTTTAATAACGGCAATAAGGTTTCTCTACACTAAATTTCTATTTGGAAGTATTAGAGGCATGGGTGTCCGGAAGGGGCACGGAAGGGGGCCACGAATGTCAAGTTAAAAGTAGCTATTTCAAGACATAATTTGATTTCAGTCACAGTAATTTACATTAATTAATTATTATAATCGGGATGTAGGAACGTGATAATTTCAAACTCAAGTGCTGGTTTTTTTAGAGGCCAATACTATAATACGGGCAATATGCCTCCTTTACCCTCCTGGAAAAAAGTACCTTGCTTGCCCCTCCCTAGAAAAATCTGTCGAGGTCCATGATCAGGGGAGGAGCCCACTATTTCTACCTCATGCGCCATTGGTTATGATGGGTACGGGTGACGACGTTAGCAAATTTCCTGAACTTACAATCGTGAACTATTCAGCCATCATGGAAGCTGACTCGCCGACAAACTTCTTCCAAAAACTTCCTTTAAAATTCTATGCTACGTCAAATATTTTTCAACACACTCACTCCTAATGAAAAATTATAATAAAATACCTGTGGGAATTTTTACTAATATGACTATCATTCCGAACCTCTTTATACCAATAAACATAGATTCACGTGCATTAGGAAAGTAATTTTCACAAATATAAATATTGCAATATTTATTGCATACTAAATAAATTTTAAAAATCTGGAAGACTATTGCGGGGAAAGTAGCCTTTAGTAGATCTGACATCTGGTGGCAATAAAGGAAACTGCATCATGCGTTCCGCTGCTGTCGGGACGATCAACATACGATTAAGAAGCAAGTTTCCTTATTCCTTTTGTTTCTGTGCGTGGCTTTCTATCGGTGTAAGTTTATTGGGACTATCATGGTGAATGATGAATTTGGACGATCATACATGCATAGACACCCACACGTTTTTTTTCCAAAGGGGGAGACACGACTCGCGGAATTTTTTGGGTGTAGGAAGAAGTTGTGTTAAACCGATCAATTACATTCACAGTATTGCTGTACAGTGGTGGCGATTAGGGGGCGTGGGAGGCAGTTCCCCCATCGTTTTTTTGCCACTTTTGACCCAGCTTGCACCAGCCTGACAGCGGGATACACCTGCACTACACCTAGCGTCAGAAAGTGCGAGAACTAGATGTACCGACTTTAAAATGATAGTGCAACTGCCACGACACAAAACAACCGTGTCTGTCGGGATTTTTGTAGGGTGTCGACAAGTTTTGATAAAAAAAGAGAGCACGTTGGAAAATTATTAGGAAAAAAATAATACTGAAATCACAAATTCCACTGTACCTTGCAGTTGTACAGTCATGGTCACTTCTGGCTTGTAGGCCTCAACAATGGCGTAGTGGTGGTCGTAACGTCGTCTCCTTGTAATCAAGGGGTCCGGGTTCTATACTCAGTAGAGTCGGCCTCCGTGGTGGAGTGGTCAGCGCGTTACGCCGACTGGGGTCCCTGGTTCGATTCCCGGTTATTACATGGATGTTTGTGTTTGTCCCAATGAGAAAACAGAATTTAATAAAAATTGATGTGTGTGGAAAACTGAGAGAAAAGCGAATAACGGGGGATACTACCGCTTGGAGGTATCCCTTCATATATATATAAAGGAGGCACACGGTGGTTGGGATTCCACTTTAAACTGCAAGTCCAGACCCCATTAGTCTTCCCGTGCACAAAAAGGGGACTTAAACAAATAAACCAAAAATCTCAAACGAAGACGAACAACTTTTCTTCATGGCGTTTTGTTCATTACGGACCTCCCCGATGGCGTGGTAATAATGCTATTGCTTTGTAATCAAGGGGTTCGATTCTCACTTTAAATTATAGATCGAGCCCCGATTAGCCTAAATCAGCATAAAGTGACATTTATTGTTAGCTATGCTCATTTGGATGCCACGAATCCTCGAAATACGACATTTTCTATCATATATATAATTATGTGAGTAAGATTCACTGTTTCACTGACATTTATTATTATTATTATTTTCGTTGGAAAGTATAAGCGAAATAATTTGTAGAACAATACCTCATGGACTAAAGACATACTGTGAAGCGTAAATATCTCTTACAAATATTACGAAATATGTATTTTATGCAATCGCATCAAATACGATAAACAATATGTCTGTGCAGTGATAAATGCATTATCTGAAGGGAAAAGGCTCAGTGAGTTCATCTTGTCAGCGTCGCTGCTCTTCTGACATTATATTGTTGCGTCATACCGTTGCTTTAAAATATTATCTGTCAGCAATGACAACCACGATGCTATCCATGGGATTGCACACTGTCAGGATAGAAAATGCAAGTTTGTAATTGCTCCTAGCATCGAAACGAGGGTTCGAAGAACAAAACCGTTACTGATAAAAAGATGTTCGCTTCCATGTCCTCTACACACTATGAAAGTTGGTGGTGTATTCCGGCAAGCACCCTGTGTATTTGTATTTAAGGCAATTACAAGTAGCAAAAATTTGCAGTAAAACTGATTCCTATAGACTAAATACCCTCTTATTACACTGTGGATTTTGAAATTAGACGCTGTTGAAAGTAATTCAGGCATATTCTCATAAGAGCAGCTCTTCTGCTGTGAAGTGGATTCTCCTATTTACTCCAATATTTATTATAACTCTTGTCCAGTCTTACGGCGGACGCCCTACACGCTGGCAAGGAAAGTGGGGAGGGGGAAGCAACTAATCCAGTGCAAAGAGAGACGCAGCAGTCTGTAGAACGAGGTGCGCGAAGCACATCCTCCCGCCAGCTCGTAACTCTCGGCGCAACCGCTGTTGTCTGGTTGGTCTGCTACGTATTCCGCGCTCCCTACTACCCTTGCCAGCACGTAGTCCGCCCGACGTAAGACTAGACTAGAGATATAATTATAATTGATTCTCTGACTGGCACAAAGAAACCCGGATGTTTAGAAAAAAAAACGAGGTTTTGTAAGCTTCTGCTCAGTGTCGGTCATAAGGCACTCTGTGCAAGAATAGCGGAAGAATACTAGAATACAGATCCCGCAGTGCGAGGATGAGTGGGGGTGCGAATGAAGAGTTAGTTTAGCATTAAGACTTCTTCCATAGTACATAAAAAAATACCAAATTCTCCTCTATGACACACTAATTTAATTATTCGTTCGTTACTAAAACAAATGTTTTTGAAATATAAAATAATGCCCTGTCTACACTCTGTCTAGGGAATCTGGGGAGCAAGACCACGCTTAACGGTAGAGAAGGGGAGAAAACATGTGGGCGGAGCAATGCAGTGTGCGCTGCTGCAAACAGGTGGTAGCTGCAACCCGGGACAGAGTATGGATCCCGCCCTTCGACTTGTGACGTCACAAACATTTTCGTGTGTTACTGCTTAACCTAACATGCCTACTTTAACCTCGAATGAAAATATCGTGACGTCAGAACACGAAGGGCAGGGCTCGTGTTGGATAAGGTGTGCTTTCAGTCAAACCCGATCGCTGCACTCTTTGCACTAGCTTGTCTACTTGGTTCCAAAGTGCATCGAACAAAAATATAGGTAGGTTAGTTTCTTGTTCGATAAATTTCAACTCCTTTCAACTGGACATTGATTGAATAACATAGTCAGATGTTTTGCACACTGGTACTGCCCACTGATACGACCAATGTTGCCAGTATATCTCTTAATTTTAAAATAACATACTTTTTTATGAATATGCAACAATTAACCCCATACATCGTCTGTAATGCATAAAAAATGTGTATAATTTATCATTCTTGCATCAGTTCTATAAATGAAGACTAAAAGTGGTAAACGTTGTAAGTGCCAAAAGCGAAAGTGTTGGGAAATCGCATCGTTCAGCACATCAGCCCGTACGAACGTTCACACTAGTGCCTTTTTACACGCCCTTTGAACTACTTAGAGGGCTACCAGCCACTTTTCACGTTTACCACATTATCAAGCATGGCACATTTCACAGTTTAACGTGGAAAACGGTGTTTGAATTATTGTGGCACTTACAGCGTTTATCAATTTTAGTCTTCAAATATCCACAGAGCCTTACGATACACAGCGAAAATTATTGCTGGCTACTCCACAGCTGTCTTTTATCCATGTCTCTTTTTACATTGTACGTACATTTTTCTTTATACTTTAGTAACTTTTCCCAATACTAAACATTCATGTAGAAAATAATTTTCATGTCTAATGCTTAAAAAACACGTAGACAAAGTAAATGCCCAGTGCAAAGTCCATGTCTCTAACGGTTTTTGTACTACAAAAGTTACGTACGTTCAGTGTCTCGTTTGCATGACTTTTCTCGCACTTTAAGGCTGGGAGTAATGGGTCAAAAAGAACCTCTCTCCACTGCTCCGTTGCTATCCAGATCACGGTAGCCTTGTAGAGAACTTGCACATATGCACTCACGGCACTGCAAACTTAAAAAAAAATAATTAATTCGGCTTTTAACAACACTAGAAACTTCAATACACTAATCGAACGGAAATTAACATGATTACGCTAATTTCTAGCTGATTAATTTCTCCAAACACCGGCAGGTGACAGTTAAGTTCATTACTTTATTAAATTCAATGTTATACGTTATATATTAAAATCTAGAAGGAAAGTGTGCTGAAAGGAATAGCACAAAAATACTTTTATGTAGTTTTTTACATTTTTGCACATAAGGTTTAAAATATATTTAGAAAGTTATTTAAATTGCTTTTCGCATGTAAATAGTAAGAAGCGTTAGTTTCATTTCACTCAAATTGTTATGTTTTGCATATTACCCATCTTTGCAAAAATATTTCCGGCTTTGAGAATACATTCAAGTAAAGTTAACAATATGTGTGGCAAACATCGCTTTTCAGACAAAGACGATGAAGATGAGTGAAAAACAAACGAAAAACATTCTTACTCAAGATCAACGGTTTCGTCGTGCACATTTTAAAAAAAATACACCGTTCTCCGTTGATTGTCAGCAACCTGCATCAATCTGCCGTATAAAGTCACCCCTGGCCAGTCGCCGTATTTGCGGAAGAGCTTTGTCGTGCAGACAGGAGAGCGAGAGGCGACACTGTAGCATTGAAATCACGACAGATGATACAGTAGGTGCTAAAAATGAGGTACTCTTCCTCCACAGTATTTTTACCTCTCAACGCAACGTCCTCCCTTCTCTCGTGCTCTGCTGGCCTTGCTGGTCTTGAACAGGCGGGAAGTTCGCACCGCATGGAGCGCTCAGGGAAAATTGTATCCCCCCTTGTAAATAATAGTCACCATTTGAAATAAATGACAACACAACTCAGTATGGTTGTATGTACAGTCACCGGCAATAAAAATGGGACACCTTAATCCTGAAATGCTCTCTTCCCTGTGTGTTGCCTAACTCTACGGCGATAAATGTTTGTTTTAATAGCAAATTTTCAATGTCAACTTCTGCCACTAACGTAGATTTAGGGAACACATACAAAGGCCTTGTCGAGATGCGAGTATTTCAGGATCTATGTGTCCATTTTTTTGCCGGTGATTGTATCCAGCTTATGATCAAGAAATTCTCAGTAGACTCTATATTTCTGTTACTGTTGTTCAAAACATAGTAACATATCAAGATATTTAATGCAAGAAGTTCATAAGAGGAGGGAGAATCAAGATTTCTCATGTCAACATTCTCGCATTAAATTACACAAGAGAACAAAAGTTGATACACTTTTATAGGTAACTAGCTGAGTACCCGATGATACCCGGGTATTTATTTATCCCAATCTTGTATTAGACAGGAAAGAAATGAATTCTAAGTATAGTGTAAAATGTAACTAATTTTAAATGTCACCAATTAGCTTAGCGACTCCGAAAACCATGGATTAGACACTAATCTAGGTTATTTGTGGCATTTTATTTTTCACCCCCTTTCATCCCCCATGCCGATAGGTGATGAACTTTAATTTGAATCGCATTGGGTGTGTCACGAAAACTATGGATTCCATTTGCAACACAGCCTGAATGTTAGACAACCCGAGAAACACTTTCGTTGTGCGGATTGCATAGAGTCACGGATGTCTGTTTGTGCGGAATTTAATATCGTTCGATCTCGATTATTTTTACATGTCACCCCTTCCCACCCCATCCCTAGGGGTGCCAGGGGTGTCTTACCCCAAAAATATTGTTTTCCAGATTGCAAGTGATATGTGTACCAAGTTTGGTTGAAATTGCTCCAGGCGTTCGAGAGTTATGCCGGAACAAACATATATACACACCCACACACATACATCCATTTATATATATATAGATTTGTGTATAAAGATTAATAACATTATTAACATTTGTTAATCCGATCTGAATCTGAATGTTGGCTCTGAAATTTTGTTGTAGAACAAGAAATGTGTAGTGTGCATACGTGTTGGAGAATGTTTATTGCATTTAAAATCGTGAAAAAAATCCATGAGTAACGAAAGGCGGAACAGAAGATTCTTGTGTGAAAAAATGAATGTGTTACCATGTTTATAATAATATCAATTACATTATTATTATTATTATTGAGTTTGTTTAAGTCCACTTTATGCACAGATGGCCTAATCGGTCTTGGATCTACATTTTGAAGTGAGAATCTAATATTATTTCAAACCACTGTTATTTGCTTTTATATATCTACGCTTAAGATGATATATTATATCATATCGACGCCTGCCCCAAACACATCATGTGCACGGGGACCATAACTACTTAGAGACAAGCACACTACCCTGAGGCCAAAGACAGAACCAGCCTCTGCAACGTAGCTACATTGGAAATTAAAATTAGTGGTTAGAAGTTAACAGTTTATCATAAATCAATCACAACTGATCAGGTACAAAAAAGATTTGAACCAATATGTGCCTCCACCGAGGATCGAACCTGGAATCTCTGGATTACAAGGCCACAGAGGAAGTGCATTTGAATCCTTTTTTTTTTTAAAAAAAAGAAAAAAGACAACTAGAGTGCATTTCCTTGTAAACATAAACATTTTCTTTTTGGTTTCAAATTAATCTAGTAATGTTATGGTGTCCTCCCCCCTCCACCTCCTAGTGCTCAAAGTGGGAATTCCTAGCTTGGTGATGCTTGGTTGATTTTGGGAATGGAAGAGGGATGCTATGCATAAACTACGAGTAGGTTATATTACCTTGTAGGGTTCATTAAGGTAAGCTACACTAAAATTAATTAACAACGCTATTTTGAAGTTAAACTACCATTTTTTCAATCTTGTAGCTATGTATCGAGCTCAAAACAAGACGATGTCGCATTCTCTTTCAATTCTCTTCCGACTGCATGGATAAAGTAACCTGAAGCCCCCCCCCCAAATGGCAGTCCTGACACAAAGGTAATATTTTCCACACTATTCGCGAAAATACTTCATTAGCTGTTTGCGAACAAGGTTTGAATGTACTCCTCACACTTCCACAATTGAAACCCTGAATTTTCATTGCTACAACATCTTTCGCTTGATTTGGTTTTATTTTACGTCACTTTTCTGCCACTTTTGGCTAATAGCAAAGATGAGGATAAGTGATAATATGACGAAATTGATGAAGGAACATTCACAAAGAAAACCCATACCGACTACGATTTGAACCCGGAAACCTTGGAGTCGTATCGCGCTGTACTAACCACAAGACAGGCCTTCCGTAAAGGTCACTCCTTACGCCCTAAAAGAAGCAGCAAGGTGAGGTAAAATAAGAATAATATGTAATAGATTCCATGCTGTAGCATTCTTCTAACTTATCAAATACCAGAACATTTTCCCAATCTATTGCAGTTAGATGACAACTTTAAAAAAGAGGACATTTTTAGATTTCACCAAAGATTTTACAGAAGTATATGCTAGTCGACAACTTTCTTAAGGATGGGTTAATATTAGAGGAGATTTGAAAGAGACGGGTAAAGACAATGAAGACTAAATTGTGCTTGCCAAAGATAGGAACAATACTAACAATTATTTACAAATATAAAATTTTGTTACGATTCTTGAAGTTGAAGCAGTTGTCTATACCCGAAAAAATAGGACATTTCTCAATTTTCATAAAACCCCGCTCGGGCCATTTTTAGAACCTGAAAAAGAGGACATGTGCGGCTAAAAGAGGACGTCTGGTAACTCTAATCGTTGTGCCAAGTTATATTCTTGCAGTCAGTTCGATATGTATTTGGTGCACTATCTACTCGCTGACAGTGGTTGTCTGGCTACCTCTGCAATGGCCCTAAAATCTTCATCACCAGCGTTGTCCTTCCAGGCTGTAAAATCGAGTTTCATATTTTTGCAAGAAGTGATTTACGGTTGCGGTCTTGCACGCAACAATGGGGGACCTATTGTTGCGTCCCCGCTGTCACTCGAAACCACGGGTGAATTTATTACCGAAACAAAATACGCCGAGTGAACTTTTAAGTGGTTCGGACGACCATTCGCCGCAATAAACTCTTGGTGTCGATAATGAAGTCTTCGCCCCTTCCCTTCCCCCCCTTCACACATTTCACGGTCCTCCTCCGATTAAACGATATTCAATTTGTGAAGCGCGGGAAAAAAGGTAGGGGGAGCACGATTGAAGGGGTGGCAAAAGAGGGGGAGAATCAGTAGATTAAACTTATTGTCACCCGAGAAGCAGATGGTGTGCTAACACAACTCTCAATAGAGAAACTGGAGTTGGGAGGCTAAGTGCAAACATACCGTAAATCAAGAGATGAAAATAAAATTGAGGAGACACACGGTGTCATAAATTTTGCAAGGAAGTTTCGAAATTTATCTCTCTCCCTATAGGATTATTGTCTCTTTGCATAAGAATATGCCTTGCAAGTACGTACCAATACTGCATATTGTTGTGCATTTTGGAGGCGTTCACGTGCGTCACTCACTGGAGTGTATTTTCGAGTTAAAATTTCGGAAATTCTGTTTACACAACCATTTGGCCTTTTGAGATGTTTCTGCTGCGTGAGTGGTTTCCAAATTGCCGTTCGATGCCTTCAACAATGTATTGCAATGTAAGTCAGTGTTAAAGGTACTGGTGTACTTGCCGCCCTCCGTGGCGTAGTGGTCAGCGTAATGCACTAGTAAGCCAAGGGTATACCAGGGTCGAACTCTGGTTAAGACATTGCATTGGTTCTCTCACCTGTACACCACCATCGTCGCCACTAACCCAAGTGGTAAAAAAACCGACGAGAAATAATCGAAATAGAAAAAATAATGTTTCCATACTTCTCACAAACCCTAAGATAAAATGTCAAAAGCGATATAGACTCTGATCTAGATCTACAGTTTAATTAAAATCCCAACAACTCTGTAATGTTTTTCTGACGGAAATCAAATCTAGGGCCACTTAAGTGCAAGTTGGCGGCGATAGTCACTACGCTATCGGATATAACCCTGTATCGTTAGTGAATATGTTTAATATTCTTACCGGTCATTACAGAAATTGAATCGTGTATGCAGCAGTGCAAGCAGGAATATTACAAATTTGACGTACATTTGGCAATAATTGTTCGTTTTTTAACATAATTTAATAAATATACACTCGTAAGTTAAAGCTAGTTGCAGTAAATTTAAATCATACAATTATTGGACAAAGGATGCAGTAAATGAGAATGATATTGCCTGCATCGTTTCTAATCTGAAAATCACAAGAAAGTTATCTCTGCTGATAGTTAACAACGCGTTTTTGCTTGTTGTTGGCAGTGACGTGCAATGCGGAGTAGCTAGTCTAGCAGAGATAGATCAATCAATCTCAAATCTCTAATTATTTCAAATCACAATATTTATTGTTTTGTTGAAGCCACAGTTCATATGCAACACTTTTTTTCACGCGCTTCTTGTCCCTCGGTGCGTTCAGCGGCCTAGCTCGCTCTTTCTCCGCCTCACAGTTCCAGGTAGAAACGGGTTTTCCAAGGGAAAGGGAAGATTTCTGCCTCTACCTCCCTTGCCCCCTCGCCCCCGCTCCAATGGTTGAAAGCCTGTGGTTTCAGGTCCTCCAGTCTATCTCCTATAGGACAGATAGGGGATTGGATTCCCTTCGCTTCCTTTGTAAATCCTCTAAAGAACTAAGGGGAAATTTTTCTGCACTACTTCTGTTCTCTGTATTTACACCACTTTTTACACGTTGTACAATATGTATGTATAATATGGGATGTACTTTTATTATTTATGCAATTGGAACGTCTTATGTGCAGATAAAATTTTATGCTTTTTTTTTAAATATGGAATATATAATGATTAAATAACAAATATTTGCTCACGCTCTCTCTTGCTCTCGTTTTAGTAGTGTTTTATTCAAATATACTAATCTCTTGGCCTCCAATAAAAAAAATGGATAAGCTAAACAATCATAAATACGGATGTATTTATTTGGGCAAGTGAACGCGCGTTCTAATTCTTGTTGTTGGTTTGGTTTATTTTATTTTACTTCGCTTTTCTGCCACATTTAGTTATCGCGAAAATGAGGATGAGTGATGATATGATGAACGGACCTCACAATCACAAAGAATAATTCAGGCCGGAATTCGTGACGAGCCAGCATTCTTGTCCTTATGTGTTGTACTCTGCCTGCAGTGAATAATGAAAAAATTAGAAATGAAAAATGTATCCCAGAACTCAAAAAGCCAAATGAATATCATTGAAGAAAGTAGAAAAAAGGTTTGTTTAAAGGTGTGTTTTGTTACCCATTGCTTTTTCTAGCTGTATAGATTTAATCGGAATAAGTAGCTAAGAGCTTGGAAAGTCGTGAGGGACAATCATAAACAGAGAATTCTAGGCTCCTGATTTCACAGTGCCCTGCAGATGCACTGGGAGGAAATTATTTGTATTTTCTTCTCTCTTCCATCACTTTACCTAATTTCTATCATGACAATGAACATTGAATACATTAAACGGGTGAAGGGTGGTTGCAAAGAAACACTCATGCAAAGGCCAGGGCTCGAGTCCGGATCCTTCAGTAACGACATCGTGAGATAGGGAAATTAGGAAATCAAGCAATGCAAAATTTTTGAAAAAAACGTTAATCATATATAAAGATGATATTTCAAAAATTCAATTGAAAATTACTACTCAGGAAAAATGCACTTTGCTTTACCGATACCCTCGTATCCGAATGGTTAGCGCCTTTCTCACATGTTTGTTGTCGGCCGACCTCCGTGGGGGAGTGCAAGTGGTCCAGGATTTGTACCCGATGGAGGTATATAGTGGTTCGGATCCCACATTAAACTATAGGTCTAGTCCCGATTAGCCTTTCTGTGTATAAAATGGACTTAAAACGTCAAATCAACCATCAAATCAACCAACCGTGGGGGAGTGGTTACCGCAGCGCGCTACAACACCAGGAGTTCCGGGTTCGAACCCCTACCTGGACATGGGTGTTCTTTGTGTTTGTCCCTTCATTAATTTTGTCGTATCATCTTCGCGATTAACCAAATGTATCAAAAAAGCGAATCAAATCAAATCATTCATTGATTGATTGTTTGATTTGGTTTATTTTACTTCGCTTTCCGCCATATTTGGCTAATCGCGAAGACGATACGATAAAATTGATGAAGGGGCCACACACAAAGATCACCCATTGCCAAGCCGAGATTCAAACCCGGCATCTCTGGCTCAGTAGTCAAATCAAATCGTTTTAGATTTTCGAAAGTGGGTGGAAGTTATGTGTACAATTTTTTGTAGTCATTCCTAACCTTGCAATTTTTCCTGTATTTGACGTTCTTCTTTTAGGAATACTGGGCCCTAAAAGGGCGGGGGATTATGATCCGTTGGGCACGCCACTCATTGCTACCCCAAGTGTCGACGTCACCGCACGTCACTGGTTGTTGGGCAGCTAACTACAAATGCAACAGGGAAAGAGTCCATTCATGTTATTAATCTCCTTGCTTTGACATCTAAAGAAAGGATGCACTGATGCTCTAGAAGACGTTTTCTGCTTCTGGCGTATTCTTTTCAGCTGTCGAACCACCTATTCCGCAAATGAAACTAGATATAAATGCGATGGATAATTTGGTTACTATTATATTTTCCTTGTGATAAATAAAGCATCTTCCTCAATGAAGTATTGAATCCTTATTTATGTTATATTTGTCGAATGGTCATGTTTTTGTTTCTTTCTGAAACTGAACATAATAAAATGTTTCAGCAAAATCACACGTACATAAAAAAGATGTTGATCTTTGAGAGTTTTAATGGCATTTGCCTCTTATTTCAGAGCACTACACATGAAGGAGCACCCGGACTACAAGTACAGACCCAGAAGGAAGCCGAAGTCGATGCTGAAGAAGGACCCGAAGTACCCGTTCTCCTTACCGCTGCTCTCTCCAACCATGGACCCTCTACACGGCATGCATCGGTCTCTCCTACCTCCAATGCCCGCTCCTCCGTTGCTGACGTCGGACCTGGACAAGATGAGAGACTTCCCGCGGTCGCTGTTCCACCCGTTCCCGTACCCACTGTACCCGCGCCTGGACGCGGCGACGCTGGCCAAGCTCAGCGAGGAGAAACTGAGGGAAGACCTCGGCTCCGTCGCGGCGGCCGCGGCGGCGGCGTCGGCCACGAGTCCCTCCACCTCGTCGCCAAGTTCCGGAGCCAAAGTGACGTCGACCGATCTCTCCGCCCTCTACAGCAACTCCCTCTACTCGTCCAGTCTCATGTCCGGGTTGGCGCACCCGTACTCGGGCCTGGCCGGACCGTGCGTCGTCCCCTGCGGCTGCGGGCCCGGGTTCGGGTCCTCTCAGGACATCAAGAGGCCCGTGGCTTACTTGTTGGTCAAGCCCGACGACCACTACGGTGCGCACGGTTCTCCCGGAAGTTCTTTGTCCGCCACGCACGTGATATGAAAACCACTTCCGGTTCTTCCGTCGGTAAGGGAGAACCAGGTACTTCCGGGTAGGTCCATCAGCGGTTGGTGGGATGAAATCAGGGAGGCCAATGCGGAGAGGCCCTCATCGGCGCCATCATCATCTGATGTCCAGTGAAGTTGTGAGACGACAGATGGAAGAAATTGCTTGAACAAAGTGTTCTAAGACAATGCTGAATCCATCTTTGTTAGGAAAGATGTAATCTTGTCTCAAAGACAGTGATCCTTGTTGAATAATCTCCAACTCTAAAACAATACCCTTGTAAGACTACAGGTATAAATGCTGAACACCTCTTTTACTGTAAATATGTACACAAAACTACCATAATCGACCAGGCAAGTTTACACATACTTCACACCCTAGACGCCATCACCAATGAACACGACTTGATTTTGTTTCTTAACCACCATCTGGACGCTTCAGTATAAAATTTGGTGGTTAATAGCGAGGAACATAAAGATCTCGAAATCAATATTGTCATAACGGAGCAAAAAATACATCAGAAATAGTGACAATAGTTCATTACAAATGCCACGAATTGAGGAGATTTGTACGCTTGTTGACAGATTTACCACTTAAATGAATTGTTTTGCTGATCATGTTAAAAGTAGGGAGCTCTCATCGAGGTAGCAGCTACACGTTATATGCTTACACATTTTAGAACACGCAGAATCAAATTAGAACATTTGCGATGTCCGGTGGCCCTACACCCCTTCAGGGTGCATATTCAATGTGGTTCAGGCAACTCGTAGCTCCTACTTCAGTGTAGGAACTCCCTCTAAGATTAACTATTTCATATACATATACGGTAGTTCTACTTTCCGTTCCGTTAACAAACAAACCCAATCAATAAGCTAGAAACATTATTTTCATTCCAAGTTTGAACTACAAACTCAAAATAATTGTCCAGAAAATTATTTCAAATTGTCAGCAGGTATGTGCAAGAATTTACTACAAAAATAACCTTTCTAAAAAGTGTCTAAGAAATTCCATTCTCAAGAGTTCTTCCATTGGACAAAGTATGACTACACTTGTATTTATACACAGATTCTTAATCACTTTTAAGGCTCTCTTATAGACCTCTACAAGGTTTGATACTTTTAAAATTTTATTCAAGACCGTGAGAAGTTTATGAAAATTTTGTTCATGATTAACTCAATGACAAGTCGACCAAACATTTACTAATTTTTCCTGATCACTGAGAAAAGTGAGAATTATTATCTTACCTTAAAAATATAATTAATACTGTTCAATGAAGAATTTTTTCATCATGAAATATTTCTCTATATTTCTCTGTCTGATAAAGCATATCTCAGACTAGGCACTGCCAAGTGATGCTCCTCTCTGAAGCAAGTCTCGACTTGAAAAGACCGTCTCCCGATAGAAATTGACTTATATACACCGTTCTAGTCTGTCGTTGAAGGGTATACTCCCGAATATGTAAATTAAACAACTGAAAGAATGTGATAAAATAGTAAAAGAATATTAATTTAGTATCAAAGAAAACACACAAGACTGGAGTATTGTTGTTCATTGTTGAGTCCATTGTATTCACTAGAATAAACGATTTGTCAAACTATAAGAGATGTAGCGGTATTCTTGATCCTATTAAGTTCGTCGTGTCAATGATAGTAAATAAATCAAGCTACATTTAATGAAATAGACCTTTATATTATATACGCGCGTACTTTCGACGTGGCCTTTGGCCACGTCTTGTACGCTCGCATGCGTGACCTTCGGCCACGTTGTGGGCGTAATCATATTATAGATGGGGTAAAATGTCTGCATGTTGTATTGGATGATGGGGAACAAGTGTATTCGCTAATTTGAAAAGTTTCGAAAGTTACTTTTGTGTGTATGGGCTCTGATAGGTAAGGTACAAATATTCAAAAGAGTATTGTATAATTTCTTAATAATGAACTGAGTAAGTAATAACCGTTTCAAGATAATTAGTTGGTTGTTTTTGCATAAATGAATTCAATAGCAACACTAAATTGAAAATGCAATATTTACGTCTTTTGTCATTTTCACATTTTTTAACGTAATTGGATAATAACTGTTTTCCGTCATTCCCCCCAAATTCCTACCTTGCGTCTGTAATAAATTCTGACGCTCGTATTTTGAAATACGAAATGTCTAGTATAATTCAGTTACAGTAGTTTTTAGGGAAAAAAATAAACTTTCTTTAAGTTCCCTAGAAACGTCCGTTTCCATGGTGAACAACAAGCACGGCAAACTCTCTAAACAATTGTTTGTTATTATACCTCTAAATATTTAATTAAAACAACCACGATGTAGATAATATTTTTGCATTGAGTTTACCAATATATACGTAATTGTATCTGGGCTGAAACACATTATGTAGATGTCACCCTTATTTGAGACACCTTTTCAAAGCCAGGAATTGATTCATCTGTGTGTTGTAGATCTGTGAGAAATATAATGTATCTCGACAATTAAGAATTGAAGGAAATAATGTGTGCTGAAAAAAATGTCCGTGGCAACGGTTGCAAAGGACGTGAAAAAAGGGCATTTTCACCCTTAAAGAAGGGCTAATTGAGCGATTTTTGAATTTTCTCGGCCTTTTGGGACGATTTCATGGGGGGTCGTAATCGGGCATTTTTCGCCTCCGGGGCTTCCTTCATGGAGAACATTTATGTCAGTGAGTGAGTGAGTGAGTCAGTCACGTTAACACGAAAATTCCCAACCTCCAACCTACGTCACACCAGACATTCACCAAACACAAAAACCACGTGTATCGACCTTGAGATTCATGTGCATTAAATTTATAATTTATAGACAAGTCCATGTAATTTCTATTCCAGTATAAGAGATGCGGTTTTAACAGCAACTAAATAAAATTTCACACCTTGACACGATGAACAATAGGAAAAAGAACAAATAATTCCATTTTTTTTCATAGAACCTTGGTGAATATTAATGTGTTGTGAAAACGTTGTGTAGAATAATTTTGATGAGATATGTTTGTTTCCTGTGTTGTTGCATAGTTATTTATGTACATAAATGATATATAAATAAAAGTAATGTGTTTTGAAACATATAATTTAATTTTAAAACCATTTCAAAGAGTGTTAAGAAGAAGACTTATATTGAAGTGTATAATTTCTGATTCGCTATTCTTCATAATTCTGTAGCCCACATGGAATCACGACATTCAGAATAAGTGCTGCCAGGTGTGCATATACATAATATTACTCATTGTTGTGCTTGCACCTCCACTTATCACCTTCATTCATTGTACTGAAAAATACTTAAGTGTTTTCTTATACAGTGTGGTAATTAAACATTTTACTTTGCTAATGGAGCCGGGGGAGGGATGTATACCATTGCGGGATTCATGTAAACATGAAATGGGAACATCTGAAGAAAAAATCACTTTCTTTATGGGGGTGCGGGTTATTATTAAGGTGGGTGTGCGCAATTTCGCCATGTTTTCAATTCTGCCAGATACCTGTATTTCCCAACACGTCGGCCTAAGTCGGCAGATGGTGCTAGTGTATAGGTAGGTAGCGCACGCTGATCGTGTTTTGTCTCATTTTGATGGGGAGGAGCTAGACGGAAAAGACAGGCAGCCATTGTGTGTGCAAGACGTAGCGTTGTTATAAGATCGAGAGCAACAAAGTGCGGTCCTTTTGTCCAGGAAGGAGGGTTCGAAGCTATGTAGCAAGTATTGCATTGTGAAGACGAACGCTTTCTGCCTACAATGATATGTGTAGTGTTGTGTCGTATACATTGAGAGTCATATTTTCACCCCATTTGTGTAGTCATTGGAAGTGCTTGCAATTTCGCCATGTATCGCATGCCTACCTTCCTATTTACAAAACTGGACTTGTATCCAAGATGGCGGCTTTCAAGATGGCCGCCGTCAAGGGCACCCCCCCCCCTTATGACTTTCCCCTAGGCCTAATGTGGTCACACATGGTTGTTATTCATCAATTTCCACTAAAACGATTTTTGCAAGGGGTGATAAGGGACTTTTGGTCCACCCTGTATATTATGTATGTCATTACTATCTATACTTTTTCATTATATTTATGGGGTGAAAATATGTTTGTTTTGTAGCGCGGTTTGTCCTGTCCCCTCTGTTTACAGTGGGTGGCAAAATTGTGTACAGGGTGTATGCAATTTCGCCAGTTGCAAGGTTTTTTTCTTTTGTCTTTTGAAGTACCTGATTAATAGCGCATGAACGTGATTTTTTTTCCACACATACCGTAACATATATACTATCAATTTCCAGTACAGACGTTATCATCATACTTATCAGGAATTTGTAACGGTCGTTCAAAGCTTAACGTGGCGAAATTGCGCACACCTACCTTATATTATTATATTTTATTATTATAATTATTAACTAAAGGTCTTTTCTGCTGTTACGGCGGGCTCCCTACATGCTGGCAAGGGAAGTGGGGAGCGGGGAAGCGACCAATCCAGCACGATATGAAACGCAGCAGTTCACGTAATACTTCTTCCCGGCGCGTCGTAAATCTCGGCGCCACCGCTGTTGTCTGGTTGGACTGCGGCGTAATTCCCGTTCCCCATTTTCCTTGCAAAAACTTGGACCGGTCGTCATAAGAGTAGAAAATACCTATAGTAGAAATCATTAATATCATATACAACTGCAAATCGAAATCTATTTCATCTTTTCTCATTGTAAAGCAAATTTAGATGTTTTTATAGAATACATATTTAAATAAATTAACATTGATTGGATCTTCCGAAGCAATTCATGAATTACGTCTTCTTGTATGAGGATTTATTATGAGTAGGGAAAGGATTTTAAGGTGCAAAATTATGGTTGGGAAAGAGAAAAAAAGATTCTGAAAATGTGCCTTCTGTATATAATGCGCGCGGACCTCATAGAGAACTGTGGTTCTGCCGAATAGGCTTTGTTGAAGTTTGTGTTTTCTCTCGCGGGTTTTGCAGCATTATCTTGGGAACTATTGGGGCTGCAATGATTATATTATACCATTTTATAGCTCTCGTTCTGCTCTACAAAATGAAACAATAGGATTTTATGTATCTGCTCAAGAAGAGTGAGAATCAATTATTTTTCTGTCCAATCTTTTAACAAAACACGAAAGAAATGGAAGGATAAAGGTGTTGAAGCATCAAAGAGGTGGAAAAATGTGCAACAAAGTGTGTTTATTTTACTTGATTTCATGTCCTAAAACACATATCTCATGAAAACAGCTATATTTTTTGAAGGGTGCTGCACCTTAAAATCCGTCCCCTAATTATGAGAATTAAGAACCAATGAACCTTACAATTGTATAGATTATTCATCCTTAATTTTTGCATTACAATTAATACATTACATTAATCTTTATACACAATAATAACAAAAATGTAAATAGTACTTCTACACTGTCTGTTTCACAGTACCCAGATTACGGGGGACAGGATACTTGATACAGGAGACTCCTCTAATTAGGAGGTTGGGGTTCTGCATCTATAGGATAGCTGAGGTCCCATAGGTACTGTCGCAAAGTTTCAGCCTGGTTGCCCTTTTGGCGCACCAGGAGTTGATAGTTTCTGTGAGGTACTAAACAGTGCAGTGCCAATGTTTAACTCAAATGTATGCTCAGATGGGCTAATCGGGAATGGACGAACACTTTAAAGTAGTACCCTAACCATTATATGCCGAGGATCGTACCCGGAGTCCTTTGAATAAAAAACGACAGCGTAACGTCTTCAGGAAGGCTCAATACTCAATAGTGTGGAAGATGCAAACAAAACATCAAGTTTGTCATGTCACCATCACTACACTTGAACCAAGACAGATATGATGTTGAAACTTCATAGCTTGGTTCAAATATTTTGTAGAGTTAAATAATGATAGATATGAAGCTCAGAAAGCAACCAATTTACTGGAAGTGAAACCAAACCATCAAGTGAAGATTGTTGTGCACTTTGAACCAAATTTTCATCTCTTAAATAGGAAGGTGAAGTGGGATGTATATATATTACAAAGCAAATTGACCATCGCCATGTTCAATACGAGGTGTCAAAATGTATTCAACAGAGAAAAAGGTAAATTAAGATATTGGAAACCAGGCTAATTCTCTTGCATCTCAACTCGTGTAACTTGAGATTATTATCAATCTAGCTAAATTCGATTCCATTTCAGAAAGTAAACTAATTTGGAAGTGTTGTTTACACTAAAGTGTTTTACTCTTGTCTACCAAGAGTAAGCAAGCATGCCCCGCTGTTTTGACACCCAATTGCCACTACTGGTATTATTGTAAATGTGACAATGTAACAACAATGTACATAAATGAAATAATACTATAGCCTATGGTATTATTTTAATAAAGTGCCAGTATGCATGTAAGTACACCTGTGCGCCTTAAATTGGAACCATGTTTTTCTCAAAAGGTGCGCCCTACATTCGATGACATCTTGAATTCGAAGAAATAGTGTAAAATGTACATAAATATTTGACCGATTTCTTAAAATACGTTTCTCATTTTAGGCACTCGAAGAGGTGGCTGTTATAGTTGGCACTTATGACAAAAATTGGCAAAAACAGGCATTATAAAACTTATGTATAAAAAAAGTAAAATGCTCCCCTGTGCTTTGCACCACGCCATGAAGGCGTATAGGAGTGTGGGGTTAGGGCCCCACACTTTTTTGATCTCGGCCGAGCTGAGGGTGATGTGATCAGCACCACGCCCCTGGCCGTCTTTATCCCCCAGAATTTCCTCCAGGCACCCAATTTATACGACGCTGGGTGGGAGCCGGAGCCGCTTGAACAGGTTGAAAAAGTCCCGGTTTTCTCCCGCCGGGGATCGAACCCGGATATCTCGCATGGTAGTCAGACACCCTAACGACTGAGCTACCGCTCAGAAATGGTGCGAAACATTTTCTGGCCAAGAAACGACAGAAAAAGGCATCTTAGGGCAATTTCTCAGCCTAGTAATAATCACACGAAGCTAGTATCCCGCCGCGTTGAGGCAGAGGCTATTGCTATTGGAATTCTCGACCAGAAGAAACTTTGCTATCGAAGGCAGATCAGAATGGAGAACATACGTAGGCAGGGACGGGGGACATTTGTTTTCTTCTGTTCCGTTTCGGTATCTTCCTCCGACCGTTACGGAGGCGAAGGCCCAGACCGAGTTCTCCACGCATCTCGTTTCAATGCCTTAAAATATGGCTTCACTTTTGAGGCGCTCCCTTCTTTCCGGCCCGTCCTATTTTGCCTGTGAAACAGGATGCAAGAAAGGGGGAGATTCATAAACCAGAAGCCTGCCCTCCGCATCAATACATCATCGATACAAATCAATACATTTCCGGTCCAAGGAATGAAGGATATTATTTTTCTACTCTCCCTCCTCCTCCTGTCCGGGGATGGTCGCTCTGGAAGTCGCCAGCTTTATCTTCCTCCAGTGACCGTTTCTCTGGAAATCAGAGGAGGAAAATAGTGGCTTGTCACCGGCCAAAACAGCCGATTGTGGAGTAAGGTCATTTCCCCTACCACTCGAGTCTGGGACTGTAGTTTGTGGTTCAGTCAAACTCTGAAGAATCTTTGAGAACTTCTCCCTTAGCGCCAAAAGATGGGGTGCTTGTATGCAGTGGCGTCGCGTACGGTTCGCATACGAATGTTCACAATAATGTTTTTGTACTGAATGCAGATTTACTCCTCTCCCTTGTAACTTCATATTCAATTGAAAAAGTGAGAATAGCAGTTCAATTTTTTTTCAACAATTTCCCCCCAAAATCCCGCTATATTTGAAGTAATGCAAGAAGGACTAGGGGAAATTGTGACTCTCCCCCTTAAAAGCCGCCAGGTTTAGCGAATTGTCGCTAAAGTTTACAACTATGTAGCACAGACCTTTTCGAGTCCCCCTAGACATGCCTTGTATAGGTATATGCTGCACTCTGGTGCCGAATGTAAGAAGTATTGTCGCTTGGATCAGTGTTCGCACAGCGAAGTGAACATCTTCGGGGTATACTGGCCAACAGCCCCTTAGCTGTCAGCTCTATGCAACACGCACAGCAATTGTGTTCAACGCCCTCCGTGGAACACCGTAGGAGTCAGTGTTTCCAACTATCTAAAAGTTATCAGACGTGTCAGAGTAAATTTTGTGTATATACTTGTACATAAAATATAGTATTTTTTCGATTAAAAATATATGTGTGTGTGCATTTAATATGTACGTAATTTAAGATACATGAGTGTTCACGTGCTCATGCGAACATTATCAGGCGACGCGCCTGCTTGTATGCAGGAGCATTTTGAACCGAATTAGATATCGCAAAAACTCAGGGGCGGCGTCAGGAGGATGCGAAGGTGTGCTTGCGCACCCCTTTATTTTCTTCCGCGCACCCTTCAGCACTCCTTTTTCAAAATCTACGGTTAAACCGAAAACCTTAACTCTTACAGTGTCATTCAGCAGCGAATATTAGGTATTGAAGTGAGACAGCTGTCCTTGCCTCTCCCTGGAAAAATTCCTTCCTCCGGTCGCCCATGTATGTCATTGGACTCCCGCCTCCCTCCTTCCTTTCAAATTTCCAAACATGTCGTTGTGCTAAAATCAAGCAAAAATGAAGCAAGTCGCTAGTATTCTTCTGTTTCATTGTCATATAAGCATAGATGCCTACTAAGAGATGATTATTATTTGATTTAGTGGCTGAAACATGTATGTATGTTTCATTTTTCTTTATTTTCGACATCGCCCCCCCCCCTTAAATTTAATTTCGCACCCCCTCAGCACCTCTAGATGATTAATCCTGACGCCCCCACTCCACAAACTTCATGCTAAAGTGTCAAGGATTCTGTATTTCTTAGCCTAATCTCTTTTGTGTCCTCCGATCTGTCATCAGATACTTTAACAAGGTATCCAGCAGAGCAACTTTCTGAAATCTAACAAAATTATAGAATTCTGCACTTTTCAAGCTTAATTTTAATACTAAAACCTTCAAAATCGATCAACTGGTTCTCGAGAAAATGAGCTTTGAAGAAAACAGCCACCAAAAATTCAACATGGTCGTCGAATTTCAAGATGGCGAACAGCCACACATCGAACGTGCTTTCATAATACTTATGCGTTGAAAGACTTACTCTAATTATGATACGTGGTGCAAGGGCGACCCTGTCTCAAAACAAGCAAATACCAACCTCACTTTCACGTAGTACACCCTGTACTGCATTTTGCAGACTAGCGAAGCTCTAGCGTCTGGACCTTGCAACTGTCCTTTGTGTGAAGCAGTTTCTTGCAATAATTATATAAAATAAGTTGACAAATGTCACTTAACACATGAGTATATTCACCATTTTTCTACAGTCACCATAGTAACAATTAACAATATAGAAGAATATCAACATTGAATAAAGTATGTACAACAGAATTTTCTTAATTCTTTTCGGATTATGCGCAAAAGCAAATAACAAAATATGATTGCAAAAATGTCTTTGAATTAATGAACTGTTGCAACCTATAGCCAGTATAATCCTCCTTTGGGCTCGTCTTGTGTCGTTCATATATGCTTGTGATTGTCCCTTCATGTCATGTCATCACCATTCATCCTGGTCTTCCCGTTTAGCCTAAAATGGCAGAAAAGGGAAGTAAAATAAACAAATCAATCAATCTAATTATATACCTTACAGTTCCAGACGATTGTGAGTTTTGTTTATATTTTGTTTCAAAAGTAGCTTTTGGTACGGACTAGAAAGTAGTTCAACCTCCCCCCGCCTTAACCAGGCAGCATCGTACCGAACGGGTTTGGAAAGTGTAATGTAAACCCTCGGAAAATGGTACAATTAACAGGTACAACACCATTGTGTCTCTGTACTTGCTTTCATAATGTCACCATCAGTCCTTACAAGAGAAGGAAGAGTTAAAGGATAAGAGAGATAAGGAGAGTGGAAGATGGTGAGAACGAGATAGTTCGAAAGAGGGAAACAGAGCAAGAAAGAAGAAAGAGAGAGGTAAAGATAGTGATAAGGCTTCGGATAGTTATGCACTTAAAAAACTTTAAATATGCATGCAAATATGCTCTTAAAATGCTTGAAATATGCTCTTTAAATCATAAAAATATGCATTTAAAATTTTAAAAATTTAGATCAAACTCTGAAAACTCAGCCATAGCTTGTAACTATTTATTAGCCGGACCCCGTGGCTCAGTGGTTAGAGGGGTCCCGGGTTCGAATCCCGCTCGGGCATGGTTGCTTGTAAAATGTCCATTCATCAATGTCATCATTTCATCACTCATCCACATTTTCGCAAATTAGCCAAGAAGCACAAACCGATAAGTAAAGTAAAACAAATCAATCAATCAATCGACTATTTATTAATTCCACTGTTTACATAAGTAAGAAAATATGATTTGGCTTACCTTATTGATTGATTCATTGATTGAATTGTTGTTTTAAGTCCACTTTATGCACAGAAAGGCTAATCGGGACTGGACCTTCAGTTTAAAGTGGGATCCGATCTGCTTCAATATCCCCCTCCGGATATTGAACCAGGGACCCCTTACCTTATTGACAATTGACCATATTTTACATATGGTTTTTGTATATGTATCTTTATCATAAGTTCACTAACTGCTTCTGACTTCACCGAACGTCACGATTAGCAGAAGGTGGAATTTCACCAGCTGTCTCTCTTTCTACTCAGCATGAAAGGTTACTATTGCACTTAATAACTACGTATTGTTTCAGATGCTCAAAAATAAAATTATGCCTGTCATCAAGAGAAGCTAAGGGAAGAAGACGAAAGACAAAAATTTGCAGAACATTTCCAAGCAAACTATAATAAGTTTAAAGCTAGTTGTAACAATAAGGATGAGATGTGGGATGGAATAAAAAGCTGCTTACAGAAGGCAGTGGATGAAACAATAGGCTACAGGGAAAGGAAAAGTGCAAAGAAACCATGGATTACTGAAAGTATGCTGGAAAAAATGGAGGAACGGAGAAAATGGAAGAATGTAAATACAGAAGAGGGAAGACATAATTACAAGATACTGAATAACCAGCTAAGAAGAGAAACTGACAGGGCAAAAGAACAATGGATGAAACAAAAATGTGAAGAAATTGAAGAACTGGAAAAAAGAGGAAGGTATGACTTGATGTATCGTGAAGTAAACTGCTTGGGCTTCCAAAAGAAGAAATGGAAAACAATGTGGATGATAGAAGACGAGGAAGGATGTGAAATCACAGACAAAAAAGGAATATCGAATGTGTGGGGAAAGTACGTTGAAGAGCTCTACCAGAAAGAGAATCGCCCAGACAGTCTGAATGTAGAAAATGAAGACGACGTGCCTGATGATGAGAAAGGATACTATATCCTGAATGAAGAATTTGAGCAAGCACTCAAAGAAATGAGGAATGGGAAAGCAACGGGCACTGATGAAATTCCTGTTGAACTTATCAAATGCCTGGGAGATGGAAAAAGAGAAATACTGCACTTATGCAATGAAATCTATGAGAAAGGGGATTGGCCACAAGATTTCACGGAGACTGTTTTGATACCTCTGCAGAAGAAAAGCAATGCCAGAAAATGTTCTGAGTACAGGACAATCAGCTTGATATCTCACTCGGCAAAAATTCTTCTAAGAATTCTGAACAGACGCCTATACTCGAAGGTCAGTGGCGAGTTAGAGGAAGAACAGTTTGGTTTCAGGAAAGGAAGAGGTACAAGGGATGCAATTGGTTTACTGAGGACCATTGGGGAAAGATATTTAGAGAAAGGAAAGGAGGTGTTTGTAGTATTTGTAGACCTGGAGAAAGCCTTTGATAGAGTGAATTGGGTTAAACTTTTAGAAATTCTGAAGAAAATTGGTGTAGATTGGAAAGAGAGAAGACTTCTAAGCAACTTATACATGAATCAACGAGTTAAAGTGAGAACAGGAGACGAAATGACAGAAGGCTGTGAAATTGGAAGAGGAGTACGACAAGGATGCTGCCTATCGCCTACTTTGTTTAATATCTATTTAGAAGATATAGTGAAAACTTGTTTCCAGGGTACAGGAGGTGTCAAATTGGGAGGAAGAAGAATAAACTGCATAAGATTTGCTGATGACATGGCATTATTCGCTGAGGATGAAATAACCATAAATAGAATGTTAGAAGAGTTAAACAGCAGCTGTGAGCAGTATGGAATGAAGATTAATGTAAAGAAGACAAAGGCAATGGTTATAGGACGGAAACCAAGGAATATTAATGTGAGAGCAAACAGTGAAAGAATCCAGCAAGTGGATAGCTTCAAGTACCTCGGATGCACTATAAGCAGTGACATGAGCTGCAACCAAGAAGTGAAAATGAGAATCGCAATAGCAAAAGAAGCTTTCAATAGAAGAAAAAATGTTTTTTGTGGACCCATGGACATAGGTCTAAGGAAGAGATTAGTGAAATGTTTTGTGTGGAGTGTAGCACTATATGGTGCAGAAACCTGGACATTGAGAAGAAATGAAGAGAAACGACTCGAAGCTTTTGAAATGTGGACATGGCGAAAAATGGAGCGTGTAAAATGGACGGACAAGGTAAGAAACGAAGCCGTACTGAAAAGAGTTGGTGAAAAAAGATCAATACTGGAGACCATCAAGAAGAGGAAAAGAAACTGGTTAGGACACTGTCTAAGAAGGAACTGCCTGCTAAGAGATGCCTTGGAGGGAATGGTTGAAGGAAGAAAAGTCCGTGGAAGAAAGAGATATCAGCTTATGGATGATATTAAATTAACTGGGTCGTATGCTATTACGAAGCGTAAGGCAGAGAACAGGGAAAGCTGGAGATTGCAGTGAAAAACCTGCCAATTAGGCAGAAAACAATGAATGAATGAATCCACGAGAATGCTTTTATACTCTGAAAACACTCTCTCCACATCACAAGAAACAATAGGTGCATATTGTAATTTCAACAAATCGGAAACGTGGAGTTCACTTGGAATACCGTGCACATTTTGTTTCCCTTCACGAATAGAGCAAATGTCCTTTAGGAGCTTGTAGCCAGAATTCTTCGCGAACACATATAAAATTTTTCGAGTACATCTGACCTTCCAGCGTTCAACAGAACTTGTTCCACCTTTTCCACTTCCTGAAGAGAGTCCCCTATCTCCAGTTTCCTTATTGCTGCTGCAATGCACATGAAATTCAATCTAATAAATACGAGCTCTTCTCTAACACTGTTTGTATTCAGTCCTGTTTGTGCCTCCTTGATACAAACAGCGTCATTGGGATCTAATTGTTCAACAATGTTGCTCACTGCTTCAAAATTGTCTGCATAGTAAGTTGTAGCATGAAGCCAAGTGCCCATCTTGTTATAACGGGGGAGGGAGGGAGGGAGGGGAGTGTTCATGGCACAGTTTTGAAACTTAGCTTTGCGTTTTGGGGCTTTCACAAACACCTTTTTCACAGAGGAAATTACCCTGTTTACTTTAAGGCAAAGCGCAAGAAACACTTCAGCTACACGATGAAGTTCTTGCACCACACAAGTTACGTGGATCATTTTTGAAGACCCGTCATAGCTTTTGTCATGTAAGTTGCTGCATCTGTACACACCAGAAGCACACGATCATAGACTATGCCCGAAGGCCACAAAAGACTCAGCACATCATTAAAAAAATCTGCGATACTTGAGTGATTCACACTGTGAGTAAATAAGAATTATCTCTCTCTTCTTCAACACCAAGAATACCAAACACAAAACACGCCTCTGTTCAGAATCTGTTGTTTCATCCAAAGAAACCCAGATAGTTTTCAGTGGCGTAGCATGGACATTTCGGGTGGGAACGCCAAGTCCGAAGGAAGGGTCGGCCCTTTCTTGCTTAATAATTTACTTATGGTATTAGTCGCCACATGTATTGTTTATTTGCCCGAATTGAGCTGGGTTTTCAATAAAACATCATCCATGCATGTTTTAGCTAGAAAATTAGATGCCTCACTATGCCACAAATGTTTTGAACTCTGGTGTTTTATACCTTTTTTTATACCTTTCTGCATGACGCAAGTCATTAAAAAAACCTACCTGAATCACAAGCGCCTCTGCACAACAGTAGACGTCATTGTTGTGGATGATCCAACTACTGATTGATTTGGTTTATTTTACTTCGCTTTTCTACCACTTTTGGTTAATTGCGAATATGAATATGACTGATGATATTTATGAAGGGACACTGACAAAGAACACCCGTGCTCACGCCGGGATTCGAACCAGGGACTGTGCAAAGCACTCTGACACGGAGGTGGGTGGATGATCCAAATATCGTACACTCTACTGACGTAACAGTGCCGATTAGCAAATCAGACCACTGTTTATTACATCTTGAGAATGCTGATAAACATTTTAAAATATTTTTGTCCAGAGAAAATTCGATGTTAAAAGTTTTCAAATGAATGCTAAACATTTCCATTGACACAATATTAAGCAGTTAGATAATAACGAAAAAATAATAACAATAAAAAAAATAATAGTTTTGCGGGTTAAGCGGTAGAGCAGCAGCCACAGGCTGAATTTCTACCACGAGGACTTCAACTTATTTGACAAAAACTGTGTTGATCTTTTAGTTTCTAATGCACATCGCTGTTCGTGCGATAAATTATACAATGCAATGGCCATTAAGAAGCGGTATATTTGAGATTGATAAAGTTACGTCAGTCAATATTGCGTATTGTAGCATCACATATCACGAGTTGCATGAGCGCGAAGAACCAGGTAGGAATTCTACCGCTGTCGTCTGCTTCAGAAAGCATGAAGGGTCAAATGAACCAATCACGGTAGACCTCTGCTGCTCCGTACGCTGGCGTATGAGAGAGCATTTACGCTCGTGCTGTAGACATCGAAGCTTTCCCTCCAGAAAGGCAGCAAGGAATATAGAGTCTTTTACGCCGAACCTGCTCGGCGTCCGGTCAGGAAAGGCATTGAAAAAAGATGCTAGAACGAGTGTTGAGAGTGAAGCGTTGCAAGTAGAGATCTGCACAAGACCCGGAGAAAACCCGTCTGCGAGGAGGCGCGCCTACAATAATATGCAACACGCACATCAAGCCCAGGTGTTCGACATCGCGCAAGCGAGCTTCACGTCACAGTTTTGCACAGGCATCGATGCCTGCCAGGCTTTTCTATTACCCGGGTCTTAAGAAGACCCGTCAGACTCGATGTAGTTCTTGCAAGTAGACGGCGAGCACTACTGTCAGTGTTGCCAACGGCCATTATATTTCACTACGCATGGAAATATTTGAATTTCTGCTAGGCGCAGGTGCCTTGAGGTTGTAGAATCATTGGCGTAGCAAGGGGTGAGCGAAGTGGGCGACCACCCTGGTCCTCGCGCATGTAGGGGCCTCGCGTCCTATGAGGTTGATACGAAAAACGTAATAAATGGAAGTGAGAAAGATAGAAAAGGCTAATTTTTGTGGGCAATAAAATTTAGAACTTTTTATCTGGCTTTATATTCTAGTTTAACGTTATAATTTGAATGAATACGTCAAATCAGAGGCGGGCGGGAGCTCTAAGCCTAAGGGGCCCCGAAAAAGTCAAAATAATTCTCATTTCTCATGTGAAACATCAACGCAAAAATTGCTTTGGACATTTTTATCCATTTTTCTTGTGTGTCGTGACCTTACATAGCCTACCCGATTTTAATATGTTAATGGTAAAACACCTCAAACTGCCACGGAGCAAAGTATGGGGTATTTAAATGCTTCCGGTGTTTTAAACTGAAGAAGGGTATGGATAATATTAGCAGTTCTTCCTTCGTTCCTACAACTTCAGACGCAGCTATTGCCCTTTGTAACGGGCACGAAGATGATTTATCTTCCGAATTTCCTGATCAAGTTCTATGTTTCAGGAATGTGCTTAAATCTGAAATCAAGTGGTTTAGGAAAGTTTCTTCTCCTTGATAGCTCTACACTAGCTTCCAGTGTTCTATGTATCCTGTACCGCCTTCTGTTTGGGGAAAGGGATAAGTAAGTATTTGTATTGTCTTCTTTTGAATACATAAATGTCAAAGAAAGCTATGTTGTAATATGTGAAAATTCAGAGTTAGAGCATCGATTTGTATAGTTATTAATATAAGTGCAGCCACAACCAGGCATTCTAAGCAATTACGTAAATTTCCTGGAAGAAGCTGACTGTACTTGAGGGACCCAAGTTTATTTCTTGCGGACGCGTACTTTACGATTTTGTTACGCCACTGCGTCAAATATTTAATATTACAAGAACATTAAGACGTAACAACAAAATGAGATTCAAAGTTATTATTATCATCAAAATCATAAAATTCAAAGTTATCTGGTACAATTTATGTGCAACAAAGTCAAAATTGCTAATTAAAAAAAAAAGGTCAAAATTGCTAATTTAAAAAAAAGTCAAATTAGCTTTATCAGTTGATTACACCAAACATTTCACATTTATTGTGCAAATGACTATCGTTTTAAGATTTGCTGATGTTGAAACCGATTGTGTAGAAGAGCTTGTAGGTAGATACATTGGGCCCCTAGACAGGATTGTGGTTTAGCGCACTCCCTTCCCCCCGCTCTATCAAGCACTGACATTTTATGTGCGTCCTTCCATATTTTCTACTTAAGCCATGGTTTGTGACATTTACATCCTACAAACTTCGAAATGCGGAAACAAAGAACGACTCATTAAATAATATATAGGTTATATTTCAAGATTCTTACTTTGTATTTCTAATTGTTTTAAAAAACGTTTAGCACATTTAAGGATATTTCAGTTATCTTACTGCCTAAAGAACATCTTAAAAAACGTACTATTACTACTACTTTGGTTAATGAAAATTCCAGCAGCGTGTTACTGTAGCTCTGCCAAGTGTAAATTTCTCTGTCGCGTACTATTAAATATAATTTTCGTCAGAAATTAATTATTATTGTAGGCTATTACATAAATATGATAATTTGCTGACGTTTCCTTGATGACTGTGTATCGATTTACATTGATATTTCAAACTTAAAGAACGATGGGGCCTTGCATTCAAATCTCGCCCAGGACCTCGCGATATGTTGCTAAGCCACTGCACCTAAGATTTTGAAACTTCTCAAATTAGTGTCATTATTATGTCAAACCAACTACCACATATTTTCTAAATTTGTTTCGATGGTCTTGAAATAGGTTTGTGTGTCTTGTTCATTTTATGTCACCTTTCTGGTCTTGAAATCGTAAATCTTCTCTCGGTTTCATTTTTACGTTGTTTGTTTGTTGAAATGTGTAAATAGCATTGCCTGTTATTTGCACCCATGTAAAAATACAAGCTAACAATTATATTTTGTATCGTATTACTATCAATGCGGTCTGAGAACAAGATAACTAGCAACAACATGAGCGAACGACGATTTGTTGAAAGAGATGACAATATTCAAAAACCTTTTATAATGCAAATTCTGATTTCATGTTCCATTTTATGGACCATCGTGCCTTAGTGTTCAGGGGGGGGATCTTGAGCAACTAATTCGGATATTGAATTGGCAAAATTACACCAGAGAGAAAATCTGTTTGATTGATTGATTCATTTATTTGGTCAATTTATGCACAATAAGGCTAATCGGGACTCGACCTATAGTTTAAAGTGGGATCCGAACCATCATGTGCTTCCACCGGGTATCGAACCTGGTACCTTTTGATTACAAGGCGACGACACTACCACTGCGCCATAGGGGAGCACCCCCAAAAAAGTATAATGTAGAACAACCACCAGTCACCCAAAGTTCCAAAGTATGTACGTACGATGGCACTTTTTGCGAAACTTGGTTCGTACTCCTGTACAGGTGTCAGCAGTGGCAGCAATTAGGGGCGGGGCCGAGAGAATGAAGTTCCCCCCCACTTTTTGCTACTTTTGCACCACGCTAACCTCATGTACCAAGGGAAATTAAATTATCCTTGCCGCCCCCCGTACATTTGCACTTTTGCCCTCTAGTTTTGGAACCCAATCGCCGCCACTGGGTGTGAGCCATACAAATGTTTTCTAGCAGGGAATAAATGTCTGCAATTTCAAATTGATAAAAGTGATGAACATTTTAAGTGCTCCTAGAACAGTTTAGAATCTAAAAGTTGGCAACGGCGACTGCGTGACTCATGTATCTGGAGACGGTGCAAAATCGGAATGAGCGTTCGCTGAAGATAAGCAAGCTTCGTCTTGCAAGGCCTTCCAGTTACCTGTGGGCTTTCGATGCTTGACGGGTCAAAACCCAGGTATATAGTTTTACTCGCCCGCCCGACCAGCCAGGCGGGCTTAGTAAGCGTTTCTGGCCGTTGTGCAGCCCTCTGGTTGCAAGCGGATGGCGAAAAATAGTTATTATAATGCCATGAAGGTCAAACATATGTGAAATTAGTCAAGTTTTACTTTATATTCACAGCATTTACGCATTTTTGAAATTTCAAATGTGGGAACGCCGGGCGTACGGGCGTACTATAACGCTACGCCACTGATAGTTTTGTCCACTGCTCTTGCTCTCAATTTACTTAATGTCTCGTTGTATAACACCGGAAGATAATTTTCCTTAGGGTAGATTCATCTGGAACAGACCGTTCAGTGTATTTCTTCAGAACGTCTGCAAGACCTTGTTTTTCAACTTTGCCAGTGGTATGATTGCTGATACAAAATAACTGAGGTCCTGACTTACTTACTGATGGCTTGATTAAAGACTGTTGGTTCTTGCTTTTGATTTTCGTTTCTCTGTTCTTGATGTGTTTTGAAGTTTGTAGATGTTGAGTTACTTGGAACCTTTTCCCAGCTGACACTGAGGTTTGGCATTATTTACAAAACAAGACTGAGCCGTCGGTAGAAAAATCGTTAAATTCTTTTACATACGCACTGAGCGAAGTACAGATCGCTCGCATCTCCTTCGGCATCTTCGGATTGCAGTCTCGCACAGCCACGGTAAAACTAACGATTCTCCCACTCAAAAACAACCGGTAGACAAATATTAAAATTACGCGCATTAGCACCTGTTCTAGTAGGGGCATTTACAGAGAGATGTGACTCACCTGGGAACAAAGATAACAAACCGGTCTTGACTACGAAGAACACCTGACAAATGAATCATTTTTCTGAATTGCTTCAAAGGAAAAGAAACTACAAATTTTCAGACAGAAACAGCAGAATATGCATTTGTAAGAAGAAATCGGTAAAATATGCAATATATCCTGAAGACATTGATAATATGCATTTGCATATGCTAAATGCAAAATGCATAACTATCCGAAGCCTAGTGATAAGGATATAGTGAGAGAAACAAATAGAGCGAGGGTAGAAGATAGTAGGAACAAACTGGTGTGAGAAAAAGAAATAAAGGAATGAGGTAAAGAGAGAGAGAGAGAGAGGTTAAATACAGTGAGAGAGAAAGAGATAGAAATGGAAAGAAAGGAAGAGGGGAAGAGAGAGATAGAGAAGTAGGAGGAAATGTGGATAGAAAGTGAAGGAAATAGAGAGAGAGCGATAAAGTAAACGTTAGTGAAAAAGAAAGAAGTATAGAAATAGAGAAAGAAGAAATTGGGAATCAGAGAGGGAATGAGTGTGAGAAAGAAAGAGGTAGAGAAACAAAAATATAGAAATGTGTAAAAAGTAAGAAATAAAGCGAGAGAAAAAATAAAATGAGACAACGATATTGCGCGAAAGAAAGAGATACAGAAACAAAATAAAATAAAAAGTGGAAGAGAGTGGAATGTGTATGGGCAGTACAGACAGAGCGCGTAAAGTCTGCAAAGATTAACCAACTTTTCGCCGCAACATCAGTGAAGCAACCACAGGTGGCAGGGTCGGTTGCCCCCATCAGACCTTGGAGGAAAACCAATTCTAGGGGGGAGAAGGGGGTAAATATTGAAGTAAAGAAAAGTAAGGCCAGAAGAATCTATGAGTAGCAGCAGGACCAAATGATACTCAAAATGGAACTAGTTTTCATATAGGTGCATTATTCTTCCAGACGGCCAAGAGCACCTGCAGGGGGGCATAGAGGGGCAATTGGCCCCCTCGATTTCAAGTTTTATGCAAATGAAAATAAGTTTCGTAAAATTTTCTTGCTCGTTTCGCTCGCAACTCCTGCTTTTCTTACAGTCTCGTCAAGGTCAGAGCCGTAGGATTCGGATCTGAGCACCAAACAATCTAAATAATAAAGAAGTTGTAAAGAGAGAACGCCATGGCGCACCTTTGAATTCTTGGTGCCTTATTAAATCAATATTGTTTTCAGTTTTCAAAAATTGGATCTGAAAGTTTTCTTGCTCGCAATGTGATTCTTTTCTGTAATGCATTGTAAATTACTAGAGAGAGAAGTAAGGCCAAATATGTACTTCAGACTGTTGCTGCTAAATACTTTTGTTTTAAATGTATGAACAATTGTTTTGAGGAAAAGGAGCACACATATGTGAGAGACAATTTATATAATTTTTGCTGTTGGCTTGTAATGAGTTTTGGTTTGGTTTGAGTTTGTATTTTAAGCCAACTTTATGCACAGTAAGGCTAATCGGGACTGGACCTACGGTTTAAAGTGGGATCCGAACCACTGTGCCATGTGCCTCCACGGGGAATCGAACCCGAAACCCCTTGGCTGCCTGGAAGAAAAATGCAAGAAATATTTGCGCCATTGGGGAGGCCGGTTTGTAATGAGGTGGATGAATTGATTATGTAATGTATTTAAATATACAATGTATTAAAGAAACATATTTTCTTATTTTTTTTATTACATGTTGCATGTGTAAACATATGTTCTACATGAAAGTTACACATGTCATTCGTACAAAAATAATTATATTCTTGTCATTCTTGTCTTTCAAAAATACAGTTTGTGTGCTTGTTTTTCAATATTGGCTAATGTGAAATTGAACATGTTGAAAAAATACCAGGAAAAATACCAATAATAATAATAATAATAATATAATTATTTTATTCATATTATTATTATCATTATTATTGACACTTTTTACCTTTTGGTACTTACCCACCCACCCCAACCTGAGTGATTCGTGTGGGAAAACATAATTTCAGGGGCGCGTTCGCCTGTAACGTAAACGGTGAGGCCGGCCTTTCTGCCTTCCGAAGAGTGCCGATCATGTACGAGCGCATGACGAAGCAGGCAGTAGACGCACATAGCTTGTTGAAGGAGCATTTCCATGGAAGATTCAGAGTATGTCGGGAGCGGGGCACACCCAGCTGCTTACACGTCTCGAAAATGTGTGGCTAACACTTCTAAACCTGGCACTCCTAACCTATCAACGTAGGCATTATTAGAATTCTAACTGCAAACAATGCATGTAAGTTGGTTACCAGTGTTTGGTGCTTTCTGCTTTTTTGAGCAACAGCTTTTCTCGAAGTGTTAGCTGCTGGATGTGCCCCATACCAATCTCAATTCAGAGGGGGAAATTATTTTAAAATTATTACTTTTAGGAAAGGGATATTGAGGCGAAATTTCCTTTCATGATTAATGACATAACTGAAAACGCGCTACTTTTAATAGGCGGCAAAGTACAGTGCAAACGTATTGAGAAAATCCATGTTTCTGAAATTTTCTGGTCTGTGTGTTACACACAAAGATGTCCGTGTTCTCATTTAGCATTTCATCATTTTCTTAATCATATTATAATTTTAAATAAAAGTCGCGTGTTGAAGAAGAATTTATATGCATGAAAGAGTTAAAAAGGCCTCCGTGGCGGAGTGGTTATCATATCGCGCTTCGACGCCAGGGGTCCCGGGTTCGGATCTCGGCTTGGGCATGCATGTTTGTGAGTGTCCATTCATCAATTTCATCATGTCAGACATTGACGAAGGGACACTCGCAAAGAACACATATGCCCAGGCGGGGATTCGAACCTGAGGCCCTTGTCGTAGCACGCTGTTATAAACAATCCGCCGCAGAGGTCAGTATTAAAAGAAATAAATACTAAGTGACGATCAAGTGACCCACTTCTTTAATGCGAGAAATATTTACGAGACTGTTATTGAAGTAGCAAATAATTTTTACAAGCAGCTTTATTATAACAAATGTAAGAGAGCTAGGGCCTGACAGAATTTTTTCATTGGGTGACGCGTGGTAAGAACAACCGAGTCCCATCGTCACTGTTTTCTGACCTTCGAGACAGAAGCGCTTTTTTTCTCAGATATCTAATCGAGACTAGATTAAAGTAGAATCTGAACCAATGCCTCCAGTGGGAATCGAACCTTCTACTTCTTGATTATAAGGCGAGAGCGTTAATCACTACATTATCCTTTACAATCCTTATCCCGACTTTTTCGAACAGCAGTAGATGAGATTCAGGCAACATGTCATCTTTAATTTCCTAGGGGCTCCATTTTAACATACTGCTTTTTTAAAGAAATCACAGCTCCCTCCTCACTCCGTCCTGTGCCTACACTTCCAGAGACAGCACCCTTCGCCACTGCCCAAAACAAAAATTCGTGGTTGAGCATCTGTGCAACATTACCACAGAAAACATCAGGATCTTTTGACATCACAATTTGAGTTGTTAGCCATCCCATAACCGCCTCCAAGTACACGCAGGTGTAAAACCATCTTTGTTCTCTTTGTCATAGCTTGTGTGCCAAACAAGCAAGGATAAAGAGAATCATAACCTACACAAAGACGCCATTCATACGAAGAATGGGCCATATCAGGGACATTGTGTACCGAAGGAAATGGGGTATTACTCGGAACTGATACTATTTCATAGTGCAGATAATATTTGTACATATACTAGTGTTTAGGTGAGAAGATACGTGCGTAGGGAGGGTCTGATAAACCATTTATGTTTGTTTTGTCTCAGACTTGTGTGTACCAAAGCTAATAGATGTGTGGGAACGCTTTTGTTCACATTCTAAGGTGTGCGTGTGATTCTTCTGTGTTGATGATACCTGTGTGTGTGTGTGTGTGAGCCCGGTGTTTTATGTAAACAAAACATGCAAAACATGTACAGCCGGCGGCATAAAAGTGGAATGCCTGGATCCTGAAATGCTGGCTTCACCATAATGTGTTACGTGTGTTGCCTAACTTCTACGGTGATAGGCCAACATCAAATAGCGAGTTTCCAATAGAAATTTAAGCTATTTTTGTAGAGTTGGACAAAACACCAAACTCATTTCTGTGAAACACTTATTTCAGGATCTAGAGTTGGGTCTGGCAACTGTAAATAAATATATATAATAAATCACTGAAACATGTACGAAAACAATATAAGTCTAATAATATTTTTTGCAGTCTTCCATCATTCAGTTCCTTCCTGAGCAATTTTTAGTCGAGTTTTTGTTTTTAGTCCACTTCATGCACAGGATCAGTGCCGTATCTACAAGTCTTGGGCCCCCTACACCCACCCAACTCAATTTTTTTTAAATGGGAAGGGGGTTATGTGATATATATAGTACACTGTTTTCTAACACCTGGGTACATTTGTTACAATCATGCAGTCGTAACTTTTCCTGATTAAAGATAGGTTAAAGAAACCTGCATTTCTCGTGAAATTCTAGCCTCATTTGATTCTAGTCTGACTGCCACGTACTGGGGTGCGTGATCTATAAGATCGGAATTTTTCCGGCTTTGTCTGCGAATAAAGCGGCTCCAGCCTCAAATCAAATGGCATCGGGGGATAAAGGCGGCCGCAGCGTGGTGCTGATCACATCACCTCCAAGATGACCTACATCGAAAATATGTGGGGCCCATATCCACTAAATGTGCCTTCATGGCACGGTGCTATGTGCACATGGAATTTCACTTTTCATTTACCTGTATATATTGTATTCGTTCCTGTACCCCTGAGTAACTAAGTTTGTTTCTTATATACACATATACGAACCCTCTACTATGTGAAGGGCTTAAGGCCCCCTTAAAGGTTTACTTTTCTCCCCCCCCCCTCCCGCACCACACTGCGGGTTTTTGCGGCTTGTAGATCTGGCACTGGACTGGACATACAGTTTAAAACAAGTGCTTCCAACGTGTATCGAACCAGGGAACCCTTGATTACAAAGTGAAGACGTTGCCACCACGCCATTTTTTTAAACTCCTAAGAGGCAGTTTTCTCCACCTCAACATCATATCAATTTTATCATCATATCTACTTTCCTACTTTTTTTAAAATTCAGGACAGATAAACACAAACATCCATGTCTTACCTGGAATTCGAACCAGGAACCCCTGCTATTTTCCAGGTTTTCCAGGTTTGAACCGACCTCTGAAGCGGAGTGGTTAGTTCAGGGCGCTAATGTTCCCATGTTCGAATTCCGGCCTTGGCATGTGTGTTCTTTGTGAGGTGTCCTTCATCATATCATCACTCATCCTCATCGTCGCGATTAGTAAAAATGGCAGAAAAGGTACTACAAATAATTGAATTCAATCAATCAATTTTCAGTCTTCAGTGCATTGCCATAAAACCCACTACCTGAACTGCTGACTTGTAGTCCCTATTCCCAGACTGAACAGGGATTATTCCGGTAATCTTCAAAAGTGTATAACAAACTACACACAGAGGTTTGATGCCTGTGCTGTTTTTTTTTTCACATCATAAAACAAGACTAAGTGAAAGTATGAAGACGAGCCTGTCACAACAAGATTTTAAAAAATTAAAGAATATTTGGACAAATCATACTGTATACTATTTTGAATATATGTCCCACTAATACAGGGAGGTGGAAAAGTAGGTACACAGTTACACATTATTTCCAAGTAACAACGGTACACCTACTTTGCACCGTCCTGTACACACGCATCACAAAGCGCATTTACGTATACGTACTTATCGTCGACCGGCTAACATAATAACGTATATCAGGTTTTTTTTTCAATTTTTCACCCAAACACGGCACTTCTGACGATTGATTGATTGATTTAGTTTATTTTACTTCGCGTTTTGTGCCTCTTGGCTAATTTGAGAAGATGGGGATGAGTGATGAAATGATGAAATTGAGGAATGGACATTCACAAACAACCGGGATTCGAACCCGGTACCCTTGGCGTCGCAGCGCGATGTGCTAACCACTTTTTTTTTTAATTATTATTTATTTACAATTTTTCTTTCATACAGTAATTTTACAGGTTTTGGATAACAATAGTTCTTTTAACATTCCATCAGCACCTTTAAAAAATGTGCGAATAATATTTTTCTTTTATCTTGAGACACTTTATGATATTCCTTTTTAACATATATTAAAAATTGATCATGAAAATCTATACCTTTATACACTGCTCTCCATAAATTAAGCAACAAATGGTGATCATCCAATAGAATCAAACACAAGGCCGGAGGGTGTACATATTTTATTTGTAACGAAAGTGACCGTTGTCTGACACTAATAAGGGATATGATCCCTAACGCATTCGTTGCTTTCTTTCAGCGTGCCCACCACTCTTCTTCTCTTTTCTCCAACTGTTTTCTCTTTTACCTCACATTTTCTTGTTGTTGCTTAATTTCTGGAGGGCAGTGTATATGCAGACAAACAATATACAATGTCCAACCAACCATTGTACACTACGCAATTTAGTACATGGAAAATACGAAAACGTAGGTAACATTATGTTATGCACAGTAAACGCATTGGGATGGGTGCGACAAATTTTTCCTAATAACACACATAGATATTTCCATGTTTCACGTGTCCGTATGCATTCACTTATCCAGTGTGAAATCGAACCATTTTGTTGACACCTACCACATAGTGGGTCTTGTAACAGTTTTAATTTATGTAATTTCTCTTCCGTCACCACTATATCCTGTACCACACAGTACCACGCAGATTTTACCAAGGGCGATAAATGTGGTGCTTGAACATTGTTCCATATTGTGTGCCAGGGATGGGTTGGTTGTTTAATCATTATCTTGCAGCTAGGCAATGTTGCCAAACAACGTGACTTGTATAATTGAGATACTTTTGGTATTTCAAGAGGTTGCGCTGAAAGTAGTATATAACAAATTTCTAACACTGATTCTGGTAAATATTTATAATGCGGTGGCACCGTTGCTATAGCGATCGGAGACTGCAATGGTATGGTGTCCAAAATCTGCTTAAGTATCTCACCCGTTAAACTGTCTGGGAAGTTTACTAACATTGACATATCTGCTTGTACGCGGAGAGCTTGGCTTTTTAACTCCACCTGAGCCAAGCCAAGCCCTCCGCACCGTACCGGTAGACACACATTCTCGTGACTCACCCGCAACATTTGGTGTGCCCAAAGAAACCAGTTTATCGCACTCCTTATCTGTACAAAATCCAATTTTCTCATCGGAAGCACTCGTGCCACAAACCAGAGCTTTGAACTCGCATAAATATTTACAAAGGCTACCCTGGCAACCAAGCTAAGGGCACGAAGTTTGTTTTGTTTAAGCACACTTTTCAGGCCAGCAATACATGTTGAATAATTTTGAGCAATCATTTCTTGTAAAGAGTGGGTAAAAATTATTCCAAGTATTTTCAGTGCATTTACTTTTTGAATTTTATCGTTTTGATACGAGTGGTTTGTAGCATCTAAGTGCATCCAATGAGTTTTATTATAGTTAAGCTTTAGGCCAGCCACCGAGCTGTATTTTTCTATCACATTTTCAAGTTTTTCCATATCTGTCGGCAATTTCACAAACACAGTGACATCATCAGCATAACCTAATAATTTTATCGTTGTTGAGTGAATATTTAACCCCTGCAATTGCATTTCAAGTACCTTTAAAAATGGCATTAACGCTACACAAAAACTTATCATTGACATGGGATCAGCTTGTCTGACACCCCTTTGTATAGGAAATGTCTTAGATAAAAAACCATTGATTTTTACACACGATTTGGCATCAGTATATAAACTCTTAATCGCATTTACAAATTTTGGACTACAACCCATCCTTAAAAATACAGCATATAAAAATTCGTGCTGTACAGTATCAAAAGCATTTTGAAAATCCAATGCCACTATACCATGGTGACCTTGTATGGTCGTATGTCTATAACTAGTTATGACATCACGAATTGTCTGTAACACAGTAAAGATCGATCTATTATTACCATAACAGTATTGATGGACACCGATCATTCTTTCCATATAGAGCAAAAGACGTCGAAGTAAACATCGTGCAAAAATTTTATAATCCGTGCACAACAAAGATATAGGTCTATAGTGTTTTACTTTCGTAGGGTTAGGAACTTTGGGAACCAGGACGATTACACCTGTATTGCTCGTCCTTCCCAAGCAGTGTTGATTAAATACTGCATTTATCCAGTCTGTCACAATATTACCTACAAGTGACCAAAATCTTTTATAAAATTCTATGGGAATACCATCTATTCCTGGCGATGAGTTATTCTTCATTCCTAGAATCGCTTCGTACACCTCAGCAGCTGTAAAGGTCTTTTCAATCCGCAAGTTGTCATTAACAGAAAAAATTTCCGGAACGTGTTGTAAAAATATTTGTTCCTGAGCTGGATCATAACTTGTTCCTTGAAATCTAGAGTGATAAGCGCGGTAAAAGATTTCCTTTATGTCAGTCACATTACTATGTTCAGAATTATCTTCGTCTATTATCTTATGAATCGTTTGGCGTTTTCCACGATTACGTTCATGTAGAACATGACTAATATTGGCCATTTCAAAAGGGTCAAAAGGTAAAAGTTTACTACGTATTTTGCACCCACTTCTTTTTTGCGCGTGTAATTGCAACAATATTGCCTGTACTTGTTTAATGTTCTGTTGCACTTTCCCCCCTCTTACCCCTTCATCAGTTAGCCCTCTCAACACTTTATAATAAAAATTGTATTTATTATTCCAATCCTGGTTCCGTTCCCTACTATATTGTCTACAAAATCGTGTGATAGCTGGCTTTAGATATTCATCCCACCACTTAATTATATTTATTTGTTTCGCCCTTAATCGTTCCCAATACTTCCATTTCTCTTGGAATTTGTCAGCAAAAAGTGGATCATCAAATAAAGATATATTCATTTTCCAATATCCATACCCATATTGTATATTTGGCAGTTGCATATTTACCGCCATTATAATTGCACTATGATCTGAGAAGCAAGTTGGCACCATATTAACATTAGTGATATTAGGGATAATTGATTGTGAAACATAAAATCTATCTAACCGTGAAGCACCCCCATCCTTTACATATGTGAAGCCTGCACTTGTTGGGTGCAAAGTGTCCCATACATCTTTCCATTGAAACCCAGTTACCAACTGTTGCAGCGCATTGGATGTATTAAAGCCAGGGCGCTGGTCTTTTGGCAACAAAACACAATTAAAATCGCCTCCACAAATAATATGTTGCTTATTACCTTGAAGTTCCGTCGCTACTTCAGTTGCGAAAAATTCATTGCGTTGCTGCCTTTGATTACTACCAGAAGGCGCATACAGATTACATATCCATAGGTTTTCCACTTGTACAGTTGTAATTCTACCACTCGGATGGTATTCTACATTTGATACAGGTATATTGTCTCGAACTAATACAGCTGTTCCTTGCGCTGAATATGTGGGATTATTATAGACGATATAACTAGAGGGTAACTCATAATTAGTTATTGCTACTTCTTGAATGAGAGCAATATCTATAGCGGACTGAATTAGAAAGTCCCCCAATGCACTTTGTTTTGTTTTGTTTTGTAGTTTGTTTATGTTTATACTAGCAAGTCTAATGGTGGTAAGCATCACTATGGATATGTAAACACTTGTTTTTATAATATTGTTAAATATATACATTGTTTTACTGTTTTTAGGTCTACCTTACACACAAAGATTGTTAAAAGGAAAAAAAATAGCTATACGTTATACTCTGGCTATGTATGGAATAATTCACACCAATCACCTGATCAAACATCATATACCGTTACTCATTTTACACATACTATTTCTGACTTTCATTTTTACTTGCACCCACACATTCACTAGACACACTAGGGGAAACACTGAATTTGGATCCGATCACAGGTTGTAAATCAACACTCGGGGCCAAATTTGTCACACTTTGGCATCTGGTTATACGTACTGGGGAGGGGGCTATTGCCTGCTGCTTCACATTCTTCTTGTGGTGGGGGTTAAGTGCCACATTTTGTTGTACTTTTTTCTTCTTCAACTGCTTCTGTTCCTGGAGTCTCTTCACATTTGATTTTCTTTTGGCATTGTCCTTCGTACCTGTTGTGGCTTTACCAAACTAAACTTTGATTTGTTGATCTTCCAGTATATGGGATCCTCCTGCTTCGTATATGTCAGTCTCCATTTCACGATTACTCGTAGTGTCAGACTCGCGCATCTCTTGATCAGTTGTTTCCAGACTGTCAGTCACCGAAAGGTTATCCCGTACATCACTGTGGAGGTTGTCTAAAGATGCCACCTCTTCCGCCCACGATTTGCTGTGGATAGGCACAGGTAGAGGTGTTTCCTTGGTAGGGTCCAGTTGGTGTTCTACAACAGGGGTTTCCAACTGGCGGCCCGCGGGCCGCATGCGGCCCCCGTTTCCTTTTTCTGCGGCCCGCGAAGCCAGTTCGCAAAATACATTAATTTTATTTATTTTTATTAAAATACGTTCTTTTTTTACTGAGGGAACGGATGCTCTGTGAAGAAATACAATATCACAGGTAGAATTGATTTTGCAGTCAATAATGATCATCAGAAGAATCTAAAGTGACGTAACTTTCTCTTCACACCATGCATTCCATCCCTTCGCTATGTGGAATGAACTCGCCTGCTTCCGCGAAGGCTTCACTCTTCGTGTTCAGAAACAAACTGCAGAGAGGCGCTATAGAGATCTGTTTTACTACGCAGGAAGTACGAAGAGATTTCCAGTGTTCCAACTCGGATTGTACTGTGACTGATTGTTAAAGTTTGTTCAAATATCGAAATGAGCAATATCTCCTAAAAACGTAAGATTGAAAATTAAAATAGCTTCTCTCCAACTTGAATTGCGTGATTTGGAAGGCGATGTGTTCCTTCAAACTAGGCAAGAAAAGGGGCCAGAGTTTTTCAAATACTTTTCAAAGGAACGCTTTCCAAACCTTCGTAGTTTTGGGCAAAGAATGACATCGATGTTCGGCAGCACATACACGTGTGAAAGTGCTTTTTCTTCATCAAGAACCGCTACAGAAGCAGACTGGCAGATTCTTCACTGCTTCACCTTCTGAGACTTTCAAATACAGAAATTCAAATACAACTTTAATAAAAGAAGCAGATCGGGCTCAATTTTCACATTGAACACCTTATTTGTATGGTGTGTCTTTAATTTCTTTCAATTCATCAATAAGTATTGGGTTTTTGTGAAATAAATTGTAATTATACAATTTTGATTTGTAATTCTATTGTTTTATTGCCTCATTTTAGAAATTTAGGTCATGAGAAAGTACTACATTTTCAGTTCAGTACCGGGAACTTTTCTAACGGTGGAAGCGGCCCCGGCGCCTACCCAGCGTCGAATAACATGGGTACCTGGGGTAAACCCTGGGGGGTAAAGGCGGTCAGGGGCGTGATGCTGATCACATCACCCCCACTCACGACCGGATCAAGAAAGTGTGGGGCGTTACCCCCACACCCCCTATACGCCTTCATGGCGTGGTGCTATGCACAGGGGAACACTTTACCTTTACCTTTACTTACAATTTTTATAATTTTTAATCCACCCCCCAAAATGCGGCCCACCTATCAACTGCTGGATATAATTTTGGCCCTCGGACCTTTTGAAGTTGGAAACCACTGTTCTACAACATCAGCTTTTTTCGGCTCTTTTTGCAGATTTTTATCGCGTTCATTGTTCACAGTTTTTTCTTGCAACTGAATTGGAATTGGCAACACTGTAAATTGTGTGTCAGCCTTTATCTCCATCTCATGCACTGAACGTTGGCTAGGTGGTCTATGTACCTTTGCTGCATATGACTGCTTAGGCTGGATTTCTACAGGAGTAGCACATGCTCCAATGTTATCTTGTATCACTCGCTCACCCACAGCACCACGTCGTTGTGGACAAAACCGTGCTATGTGTTGAGTGTCTTCACATATTTTACAGGTAGGTTTCTGTCCATAATATGTTACCTAATATTGCATACCCTGTATTGATACATAGGACGGGATTGGCTTATTCAGAACCATTCTCACCAACTTAATGCCTGTACGAGTTTTATAAATATGCTCATCCGAATATCGCTCGTCCACCGGAGGGGTCTTAATTTCACCATACTGCGCAAGCACTGTACGGATATGGCTATCGGTTATTTCCATTGGTATAACATGTAATCTCACTAGTGTAGTTGTCCTATCAGCCCAGTCTAATCTAATTTCATGTTCATCATCCTCATCACAATACACTAACTTCCCTTCAAATTTATTAATTAACTGTTCGCCTAATAGACGCGTCACTAACTTAATATATACACACTTACGGTATTGGTCCAGTTCAATACTTAATACCTGGTCTTCAGTCAATGCAAGAGTATCCCGTATCCAACGATGAAGCATCAGCGATGATGGGCACTTCTTCACACTTGAAAACCATAACTTTAGCGTATTTACGCGACGAATTTCCATTTTTCCTTCAATTCAACAACTTTACGTAACTTGAAAATTTACGCGTTTCGCGTCGTCTAGCACGCCAGAATCCCGATGACTCACCGGTTCACGAGCAGAGGCACGGCGATGTTGCTCGCGCGGGCACTTCCGCTGAACTCACCACTCGGCCACAGGGTCCGGCAAAAGTTCGGCCGAAATAGTGGAAATATTATCTAATGTAACCCACAGTGACTTTAGTGTGCACCAGTGCCCTTGATGCCTTTGCGACTCCTAGATAGCCTAGCGATAACACCGTCTTCTTGTAATCAAGGGCTCCCGGGTTTGCTTCCCGGTGGAGGCTTTAAACTGTAGGTCCAATCCATATTAGCCTTTCTATGTAAAAAATTGATCTTAGAAACAAATTCAATCAATCAAGATCTTGCGAACGAAATATTCTACTCTCGTTTCTTGGCTATGGCCCTGTTTTGTTCTTGATAGTAAATTTACTTTTTACTAAAAGATGGCAGGGAGAACAGCAAGAAAATGAAATATTTTCGTTAATGATGGTAATTCCTTGAATGTATCAGAAGTTTGCAAAATAATTAGTATATTGTTTCTTCGTAATTATATAAATAATCTGATACAAGTGAAATTGTATAAGTACAAGTGTGGTCGTAATGGTTCAGATATTTACTAATGCTTAAAACTCTTTAATTTAAATATACGTAAGAGGAACAAAATGGAACAATGTTTTTTATGTAGGTGGTGTGATTTGCTTCACCACATACAATTTGGAAATTAAAGAGAAAATATTATTATTTAAAGATGCTTCTAGAAATTAATTTACCATGACATATGTATTGCAATGCTTCTTAACTCTTTGTACAGTTAATTCACATCTAGTACTTTAACTTTCTATTTGTTGTTGTGTAATCGCGATGTGCTTTCCGATTTTATTTTATTATTGTATACCTTTCTTATATCCACATGTGTACACTGGGTGTCGTATTTTATTAACAATACAGGGTGAGTCAAAAGTCCCTGACCACCCCTTATAAAATGAAACGGAGTGTAGATTGCAGCAATTGGTCATGGTAGTAATATGTTAGTCCTAGGGGGAAACTTCTTGGTGCATGTCATGACAACGTCCGCCATCTTGGATCGAACTTCATTTCTTTAAATAGGAAGGGGGGCATGTGGTGTATGGTTGTAACCAAGAATTCATTGGTTAAGTCAGATTTATGAAAACTTTAATGATAAGGAAGTTATGGGCATAGAAAGTGATAATTACGTATCATTTGCAGGTGCTGAACCATGCCATTGACCAAGGCCGAACGAATTCAGATCATCAAGCTGTGGGAGGGAGTGGGGGGCAGAAGTGCCCGTTCTGTAGCTCGTGATTCCAACGAACGGAACCTAGTGTCGCACGTTACAGTTTCACAATTGCTGGCCAGGTTCGAAGAGAGCTGTACAGTCCAGAACAGGCCAGGATCTGGTAGACCCAGAACTGCCACTGACGAAGCAACAGTTACGGCAGTGCTAGCATCGTTTGACAAGTCTACGCAGCTCATCACACGTCGAATGTCTGTGCAATGTGGTGTCAGCCAGAGTTTCATTTGCAGGGTGTTAAAGATGGTTAAGTGGCATCCGTACAAGCTGCAGCTGCAGCACCATCTCTCTGAGGACGACCCGCATAGGAGAATGCAGTTTTGTGAATGGGCTGTGGAGTAAATTCGCCAGGACCAACACTTTGCACTGCATATTCTACATTCTGATGAAACAATTTTTTATGTGAATGGGGAAGTGAATAAACAGAACAAGTGGTATTGGTCCTCCGAGAACCCGTTGTGGAGAGATCCGAGCAATATGGTTCGTGCTGGGAAGGTTATGGTGTGGGCCAGGATCTGGGGGACACATATCACTAGCCCATTCTTCATTCATGACAATTTAAATACAGAGGGCTACTTGCAATTGTTACAAGAACATAATTTTCCGTCAGTTTTGAGGAAGGATGGAAGCTTCTTCTCATATTTTCAGCTGGATGGGGGGCCACCTCATTATAGGAGAACCGTCTAAACATGTGCATAACACAAGAAGGACAGCATATTGAACACGTTGTGTAACTTTCATTGTGTAACTTTCATATGCTCATAGCTTCCTTATCATTAAAATTTTCATAAATCTGTCTTCTCACTAAATTCCTGGTGAAATTCTAGCCCCAAACCATACTCCACATTCCCCCCTTCCCATTTAAAGAAATGAAGTTGGATACAAGATGGCGGACGTTGTCATGACATGCACCAAAAAGTTTCCCCCTAGGCCTTACATTTTACTACCATGACCAATTGCTGCAATCTACACCCCTTTCATTTTATAAGAGGTTTTATAAGAGGTGGCCAGGGACTTTTGCCTCACCCTGTAGAATCAAAATAAATACCATTCTGTCCCTCCATACTATGTTCCTCTATGTAACTTCCAACAACCTTATTTAAAAACTTTCTAAATAAGTATTCTTGAACATAATATTGAATTCAAGAGGAAAATTATGTGTGTTGTGACGTCACATCCTTCACACGAGATACCAACACGTTCCTCGATTCTTTTGATAGTCAACGAAGGACTCAATTCAATGTACACTCAAGAAAATTCGTTCAAGAAAAGTCGAAAAACGAAGAACGCGAGTTGGTCTTTTGCCTCTGTTCCTTTAAGAGATTGGAAAGAGCAGAAATGCACCAGTTAAATGACGAAAAAAGATCTCTCTCTAATGAGACAATAGTCGATGTGCTTTTGTTATCCTGGTCTTCACTTCTTGGCTTGGCAATGGGGTAGTCTCCGTCCCATACAATACGCCTTTCCTCCTTATTTTCTCTGCAACAATGATGCTTGCGAAAACCAGAGTTAATTAACGGATTGTTGAAATAGAAAAGTTCTCTTCGCAACACAGAAATGAATGGGAGAAATGAAAGAAAAAGTACCAAGGGCGTGTATTCTTGGTGTGCAAATTAAAATTCTGAGAGAATGGTAGGAGAGTGACATACTTGAGACTTTGTGAGCGAGAATTCCTACCAATAGCACCAACTTGGGCAAGATTGAGAGAAATAATATTTTATAGATGTATTGTAACTCCAAAAAATTTGGTTTCGGTTTTGTTTAACGTATTACCTCTGAAGATCTCTGTTTGGAGTCATATCAACATATCTCCACATCAAATCCTTAGCAGTAATTAGAAGTCACGTATCTCCAATTGACTGACTCATTTTAAGAGTCAGAAATATTACTAACAATACATTGTTTCTTCTCTCCTGTAAATTTGATAAGTTGGAGTTACGTCCCTCTGGTTCTCACATTGCGATGATCTTCTTCTCTTGAAGATTTTGTGGAGGAATAGAAAGCCTTTCCCCCATGCCATATTTTGGTTGCTGAAGTAGGCACCAAAGTGTACTTTGCTTCTAGTTTTAACTTCACAGCAGTGGTTCGTGCACTTGTATTTAGTTCTTTATACTGCATATTTGCAAAACATTCATTTCATCTATGTTTCCATTAGGATTTTCTCACAAATATCTTTTTTTGGCGTGCATTATTGCACTGTTTGTCTACATTGATATTTTTGCAATTTTCAATAAATTGTAATAGCATTCTGTATTAAAAAGTGCGTTTTCCTGCAAGAAAGTAAGCTGGAAGGAACCAATGATTAAAATTAAATAAGTATTTGCTTTATCTTTATACATACGTAAACTTCCGAAAATGCATCAACTATACTCTGTCCGCACTATCTCTGGAGCAAATTCGCGCATTGAGGCAGAGAAGGGAGGAGATCGAGTAGCCAGACCGAAGCAGTAAACGCTGCTGAGAAGGCTCGTAACTGCAGTCCCACCCCCCTCCTACACGCAATCCTGTCACTTCTCACGTGTTCATTGGTAGAGCGGTGTCGCGTCATGACTTATGTTCACTTCCTCCACAGATAAGAGGCGAAGCTAGTAAGAAGCTTTGCAGTGTTGAAGATTTTCCCGTCTTTTAATTTATTGCGTTAAAATTATTAACATCATACTGCTTCTTAACTGACAATAGCAGCTACTTAAACTACCTAGTATTGTTAGGTATTTTTGATAAGTATCTACAATCAATTTCACAACAGTGAGGTGCGTTGTGACTGACTGAAATAATGACGAAAACACGAAATGATTCTTGCTTCAAGAACAAATTTGCATTAGATATTTACCGAATGTACCTTTACATAGTTATTGGGAGGATAAAACCATCGGGGGCCTGCGGGGGTGGAGGAAAATCCTTCACGTCAACCCGCACGGTGTTAGATTCTCTATTGTGTAGAGTGAGGTTACTTCCGTAACGTCTCTGGCTATTCTGCATTTGGAGCTTGGGAGCGAGTCACTATCCCGAAGCCCTCCAACTCCACACCTATCGCTAACGCTCTTGGTGATGCTCCACAATGATGGTAGGCTCGCTAGCTGGAGTCGCGCGGTCAGCCGGAGATGTTTCGAAAATAATCGGATTATACATGTGTATGTACTTTAAACTTACACTAGAATACTTTGGAAAGTTTACTTAGGAAGGTTAGTGACCACAACAGAATTCAATCTTCTTTTTCACGATTCCAAGCAGACTTCACCAGCCATATTAATAGTTTTTCACGAGTTTTCCCATATATCTATAAACCAATACATAAAAATAGACCCCATTAAAATTTACTGTTGTAAAATAAAATGTAGGATTAAGACATTGACAGAGGATGAATTGTGTCTATCCGTCCGGCTGTGCGAAGGAAACAACAATCATTAAGTAACTTAAAGACATATAGAAAACTACTAATTCAAGTTTATATAAACTATATGAAGTTGTGCATATGAAATATACTATAATTGTAGTAGGAAAATTGTGTCATGTACCGCACTACGACGACAGAGGTGTCTTGTTCGAGTCCTGACTAAGGCTATAGTTTTCTCTAAAACAAGAGCATACAGAAAAAAGAGATGTGAAAAATACCGTTGCTCTTCGCACGATCTGACCGGGATTGTCCATTTCGCCATACTTGGGGCACTATGCGCTGACCACACATTGCCTATTACATGCAGATTGACAGGTCTTAAAGACATGTTGCACCAGATATTTTATTTTTTACCATAAAACATGTCGCTTATTTGCAGTTTCATTGAGAATCATTCTAATGTTACTGAGTGTTCATAAAATGTATTGAATAGACAATCTCAGTCCTGTTCTCTTTCCCTGTTAGGGTTAGTTATCATCTGATAACTAACTTTGGACAGAAACTGCTTCACAACGTTCCCATAGTGTTTCTGGTGTTCCTCCCTATTGATAAACTCTGTAGAAAGTACCTTCTTCCATAAGGAAGGATGAATAAACCTGTTTATTTAACAAATCCAAGTAGCCCTAAGCATTTAAGGTTCCGTTGATGGAAAATTGACTAACCAATCGTGTTCCACACAGCACACCACACCATTAACTTACCAGCATTAACCATTCAGCTTTGATCTGTCAAAATGGGTTATCAGATAAAAAAACTTCGAATATTCTGTTTATGAACTTCCTTATGAACATAAACATTAGCCTTGTCACTGTGAAGGACTTTTAATTCAATGGAAGCGTCACACTGGTAATTGTTCGTGACAACCATTCATAATGCGCAGCTCTTCATGGATGTATCCACTTTGATCTCGATGCATTACCGATGCGCTAAACAAATTTTAAGGCATTCTTCTAACACCTCGAAAAGGAGCAAATTGGTACAAGAATTCAGTCATAACGTTTTACTGGTTAAAGCTACGTCGAAAAAACTTTCACCATTGCATTTCTCGTGAAATTCTAGCCTGATTTGATATATCATATCACCACCCCCTTCCCATTTAAAATTCTAAAGTTGAATTCAAGATGGCGGACATCAAGATGGCCGCCGACCACGAGGGTGGTGTCAATGTGGTTCCCCCTTGGCCTGATAACGATTGGTCATCACCATTTCCATGTTGCGTGCTGCAGTGGCCTTGTACCGGGGGGTGTTAAGTGACATTTTGAGCCACCCTGTATATTCATTTATCATTCTGAAAAATGGAAGAAAATAATTTAGGACAATGTCTTTATAAAGTTTTATTAAGCCTTATTACACCTGCACCATCATCACTTCGAGTTTGAGTTTTTAAGTCCACTATATGCACAGATACGCTAATATGGTGTAGACAAACATTTTAAAGTGGGTTTCGAACCACTATGTGACTCAACCGGGCATCGAACCCAAGACCACTTAATTAGAAGCGGATGACATTACCACTACGCCATTGGGGAGACCTCACAAATGACCATGCAGACTATTTACTTACACAAAAACTTCATCTCATCGATTCATAATCTCTTAATCATACCTCCCGTTGGCGTAGTGGTAACGTCATCGACGTCTAATCAAGGGGTCCTGCAATCGATACCCGTTGGAGGGGCATAATAGTTCGCATCCCTCTTTAAATTGTAGGTCAAGTTAATGTTAAGCTTTTTTCAAATTAAAAACACAAAATTCTCCAGGTTACAACTACATACATTTAAAAGGAATACAATAGATGGCAGGTCATTCTGTAAAATTATCTCTTGGGCATATTTCAAAAATACCTAATGAATAATTAACACATAGAATTAATGTACAGTCCCCAAATAAAAACAGATAGCATGTTTAGAAAAAGCCTCCGTATAAATCAAAATTCTGTGCAAAAACTAACACGAATAGGCACATTCAATGTAAAGATATCTATCGACATTTAGTATATAAGGGATGTAAACAAAAATATGATAGTAAAAATCTTTACAAGATGTTTCTATACCTGATTTTACTTACTTTACTCTCACATAGCCACAATAATGGTTTAAAGTGTGACAAATAATTGCTTCTAAAAATGAACTTCATATAAGGGTTCCATACATTTATTAAACAAGATGTACATAAACGTAGATTCATCAACAATACTATTAAAGGCAATTTGTAAGGCGGGTGTTTCCATTTCGCCTCCAAAGATACTACAATATATTTCTATAGCTGACGGTTTCACTTGGTCTCCAGGGATGCCACAAGATATTTCTATAGCTGATGGTTGCATTTGGTCTCCATGGATGCTACAAGGCATTTCTATAGCTGATGGTTGCATTTGGTCTCCAGGGATGCCACAAGATGTTTCTATAGCTGACGGTTGCATTTGGTCTCCAGGGATGCTACAAGATATTTCTATAGCTGACGGTTGCATTTGGTCTCCAGGGATGCTACAAGATGTTTCTATAGCTGATGGTTGCATTTGGTCTCCAGGTATGCTACAAGGCATTTCTATAGCTGATGGTTGCATTTGGTCTCCAGGGATGCTACAAGATATTTCTATAGCTGATGGTTGCATTTGGTCTCCAGGGATGCTACAAGATATTTATATAGCTGATGGTTGCATTTGGTCTCCAGGGATGCTACAAGATATTTCTATAGCTGATGGTTGCATTTGGTCTCCAGGGATGCTACAAGATGTTTCTATAGCTGATGGTTGCATTTGGTCTCCAGGGATGCTACAAGATATTTCTATAGCTGATGGTTGCATTTGGTCTCCAGGGATGCCACAAGATGTTTCTATAGCTGATGGTTGCATTTGGTCTGCAGGGATGCTACAAGATGTTTCTATAGCTGATGGTTGCATTTGGTCTCCAGTGATGCTACAAGATATTTCTATAGCTGACGGTTGCATTTGGTCTCCAGGGATGCCACAAGATGTTTCTATAGCTGATGGTTGCATTTGGTGTCCAGGTATGCTACAAGGCATTTCTATAGCTGGCGGTTGCATTTGGTCTCCAGGGATGCTACAAGATGTTTCTATAGCTGATGGTTGCATTTGGTCTCCAGGGATGCCGCAAGATGTTTCTATAGCTGATGGTTGCATTTGGTCTCCAGGGATGCCACAAGATATTTCTATAGCTGATGGTTGCATTTGATCTCCAGGGATGCCAGAAGATATTTCTATAGCTGACGGTTGTATTTTGTCTCCAGGGATGCTACAAAGCATTTCTATAGCTGACGGTTGCATTTGGTCTCCAGGGATGCTACAAGATGTTTCTATAGCTGATGGTTGCATTTGGTCTCCAGGGATGCTACAAGATATTTATATAGCTGATGGTTGCATTTGGTCTCCAGGGATGCCACAAGATATTTCTATAGCTCATGGTTGCATTTGGTCTCCAGGGATGCTACAAGGCATTTCTATAGCTGATGGTTGCATTTGGTCTCCAGGGATGCCACAAGATGTTTCTATAGCTGATGGTTGCATTTGGTGTCCAGGTATGCTACAAGGCATTTCTATAGCTGATGGTTGCATTTGGTCTCCAGTGATGCTACAAGATATTTCTATAGCTGACGGTTGCATTTGGTCTCCAGGGATGCCACAAGATGTTTCTATAGCTGATGGTTGCATTTGGTGTCCAGGTATGCTACAAGGCATTTCTATAGCTGGCGGTTGCATTTGGTCTCCAGGGATGCTACAAGATGTTTCTATAGCTGATGGTTGCATTTGGTCTCCAGGGATGCCACAAGATGTTTCTATAGCTGATGGTTGCATTTGGTCTCCAGGGATGCTACAAGATATTTCTATAGCTGATGGTTGCATTTGGTCTCCAGGGATGCCACAAGATATTTCTATAGCTGATGGTTGCATTTGATCTCATGGGATGCCAGAAGATATTTCTATAGCTGACGGTTGTATTTTGTCTCCAGGGATGCTACAAAGCATTTCTATAGCTGACGGTTGCATTTGGTCTCCAGGGATGCTACAAGATGTTTCTATAGCTGATGGTTGCATTTGGTCTCCAGGGATGCTACAAGATATTTATATAGCTGATGGTTGCATTTGGTCTCCAGGGATGCCACAAGATATTTCTATAGCTCATGGTTGCATTTGGTCTCCAGGGATGCTACAAGGCATTTCTATAGCTGATGGTTGCATTTGGTCTCCAAGGATGCCACAAGATATTTCTATAGCTGATGGTTGCATTTGGTCTCCAGGGATGCCACAAGATATTTCTATAGCTGACGGTTGCATTTGGTCTCCAGGGATGCTACAAGATATTTCTATAGCTGACGGTTGCATTTGGTCTCCAGGGATGCTACAAGATGTTTCTATAGCTGATGGTTGCATTTGGTCTCCAGGGATGCTACAAGATATTTCTATAGCTGATGGTTGCATTTGGTCTCCAGGGATGCCACAAGATATTTCTATAGCTCATGGTTGCATTTTGTCTCCAGGGATGCTACAAGATATTTCTATAGCTGATGGTTGCATTTGGTCACCAGGGATGCTACAAGGCATTTCTATAGCTGGCGGTTGCATTGGTCTCCAGGGATGCTACAAGATGTTTCTATGGCTGATGGTTGCATTTGGTCTCCAGGGATGCTACAAGATATTTCTATAGCTGATGGTTGCATTTGGTCTCCAGGGATGCTTCAAAATATTTCTATAGCTGACGGTTGCATTTGGTCTCCAGGGATGCTACAAGATATTTCTATAGCTGATGGTTGCATTTGGTCTCCAGGGATGCTACAAGGCATTTCTATAGCTGACGGCTGCATTTGGTCTCCAGGGATGCCACAAGATGTTTCTATAGATGATGGTTGCATTTGGTCTCCAGGGATGCTACAAGGCATTTCTATAGCTGACGGTTGCATTTGGTCTCCAGGGATGCTACAAGATGTTTCTATAGCTGACGGTTGCATTTGGTCTCCAGGGATGCTACAAGATGTTTCTATAGCTGATGGTTGCATTTGGTCTTCAGGGATGCTACAAGATGTTTCTATAGCTGATGGTTGCATTTGGTCTCCAGGGATGCTACAAGGCATTTCTATAGCTGACGGTTGAATTTGGTCTCCAGGGATGCTACAAGATATTTCTATAGCTGATGGTTGCATTTGGTCTCCAAGGATGCCACAAGATATTTCTATAGCTGACGGTTGCATTTGGTCTCCAGGGATGCTACAAGATATTTCTATAGCTGATGGTTGCATTTGGTCTCCAGGGATGCTACAAGATATTTCTATAGCTGACGGTTGCATTTGGTCTCCAGGAATGCTACAAGATGTTTCTATAGCTGATGGTTGCATTTGGTCTCCAGGGATGCTACAAGGCATTTCTATAGCTGATGGTTGCATTTGGTCTCCAGGGATGCTACAAGATGTTTCTATAGCTGACGGTTGCATTTGGTCTCCAGGGATGCTACAAGATGTTTCTATAGCTGATGGTTGCATTTGGTCTCCAGAGATGCTACAAGATATTTCTATAGCTGACGGTTGCATTTGGTCTCCAGGGATGCTACAAGGCATTTCTATAGCTGACGGTTGAATTTGGTCTCCAGGGATGCTACAAGATATTTCTATAGCTGATGGTTGCATTTGGTCTCCAGGGATGCTACAAGATATTTCTATAGCTGATGGTTGCATTTGGTCACCAGGGATGCTACAAGGCATTTCTATAGCTGGCGGTTGCATTGGTCTCCAGGGATGCTACAAGATGTTTCTATGGCTGATGGTTGCATTTGGTCTCCAGGGATGCTACAAGATATTTCTATAGCTGATGGTTGCATTTGGTCTCCAGGGATGCTTCAAAATATTTCTATAGCTGACGGTTGCATTTGGTCTCCAGGGATGCTACAAGATATTTCTATAGCTGATGGTTGCATTTGGTCTCCAGGGATGCTACAAGGCATTTCTATAGCTGACGGCTGCATTTGGTCTCCAGGGATGCCACAAGATGTTTCTATAGATGATGGTTGCATTTGGTCTCCAGGGATGCTACAAGGCATTTCTATAGCTGACGGTTGCATTTGGTCTCCAGGGATGCTACAAGATGTTTCTATAGCTGACGGTTGCATTTGGTCTCCAGGGATGCTACAAGATGTTTCTATAGCTGATGGTTGCATTTGGTCTCCAGGGATGCTACAAGGCATTTCTATAGCTGACGGTTGAATTTGGTCTCCAGGGATGCTACAAGATATTTCTATAGCTGATGGTTGCATTTGGTCTCCAAGGATGCCACAAGATATTTCTATAGCTGACGGTTGCATTTGGTCTCCAGGGATGCTACAAGATATTTCTATAGCTGATGGTTGCATTTGGTCTCCAGGGATGCTACAAGATATTTCTATAGCTGACGGTTGCATTTGGTCTCCAGGAATGCTACAAGATGTTTCTATAGCTGATGGTTGCATTTGGTCTCCAGGGATGCTACAAGGCATTTCTATAGCTGATGGTTGCATTTGGTCTCCAGGGATGCTACAAGATGTTTCTATAGCTGACGGTTGCATTTGGTCTCCAGGGATGCTACAAGATGTTTCTATAGCTGATGGTTGCATTTGGTCTCCAGAGATGCTACAAGATATTTCTATAGCTGACGGTTGCATTTGGGTCTCCAGGGATGCTACAAGGCATTTCTATAGCTGACGGTTGAATTTGGTCTCCAGGGATGCTACAAGATATTTCTATAGCTGATGGTTGCATTTGGTCTCCAGGGATGCTACAAGATATTTCTATAGCTGACGGTTGCATTTTGTCTCCAGGGATGCTACAAGATGTTTCTATAGCTGATGGTTGCATTTGGTCTCCAGGGATGCTACAAGATATTTCTATAGCTGATGGTTGCATTTGGTCTCCATGGATGCTACAAGGCATTTCTATAGCTGATGGTTGCATTTGGTCTCCAGGGATGCTACAAGGCATTTCTATAGCTGACGGTTGCATTTGGTCTCCAGGGATGCTACAAGATATTTCTATAGCTGATGGTTGCATTTGGTCTCCAGGGATGCTACAAGATATTTCTATAGCTGACGGTTGCATTTGGTCTCCAGGGATGCTACAAGATGTTTCTATAGCTGATGGTTGCATTTGGTCTCCAGGGATGCTACAAGGCATTTCTATAGCTGACGGTTGCATTTGGTCTCCAGGGATGCTACAAGATGTTTCTATAGCTGACGGTTGCATTTTGTCTCCAGGGATGCTACAAGATGTTTCTATAGCCGATGGTTGCATTTGGTCTCCAGGGATGCTACAAGATGTTTCTATAGCTGATGGTTGCATTTGGTCTCCAGGGATGCTACAAGGCATTTCTATAGCTGACGGTTGCATTTGGTCTCCAGGGATGCTACAAGGCTATAGCTGACGGTTGCATTTGGTCTTCAGGGATGCTACAAGATGTTTCTATAGCTGATGGTTGCATTTGGTCTCCAGGGATGCTACAAGATGTTTCTATAGCTGATGGTTGCATTTGGTCTCCAGGGATGCTACAAGATGTTTCTATAGCTGACGGTTGCATTGGTCTCCAGGAATCCTGCAATATATTTCAACGCCGATAGATGTTTCAATTCGCATCCTGAAATACTATAAAAATTTATTGTATAATTTAATACTTGCCATATTGTGATCAAACTGTGCAGGTATAATAATAATTCGGTCAAGCTTTTGTCTTTGTATCCAGTACCCTATGTGTATTTTTGTTCGTTTTTAAAATTTTGTACTATTTTAGCTGAGTAATTTTAAAGATGCGTACATTTATAAATACATGATAATTAAATAAATTAGGTAACCAGCATTGAGCAACCTAATGAAATATATTTGATTTATGAAGAGAATTACAATGAAATGTCAATAGGGAGTGGATTTAATATGAAATCTAGTTATTGTCTTCATACTTCTGGATTCAGAGATAAAACGTAAAATAAACTGCCACGTGAAATACGTAAAATGAAGCGAAGAGACACTAAGAATTGAAGACGAAGAGTCATATAGTGTGAAATCCAGTCATAATTGAGGATATTTCTATGACATAATCTCATAGTCACAATTATAATTTCCTGCTATAACTCTTAGCAACGTAAATATCTTGGAAAGTACAGGATCCGATCAAAGTATCTGGAGACATACTCGAAACTGTCATCAGACGTATCATATGCAATAAGTTCCACTTAGTGACATTAATACAGATTTTTTTTTAACATGAAAGCCCTATATCTGAGGAGAGATTTTCAATCGGGTGTCATAACGTCTTCGGAGAAATGGTAACTCATTCATCCTGAAAAGCTGTAGCCAAAGCAGCACCCGATGGTCTTAAGCGAAGCCGATGTTCTAATACATCCCAAAGGTGTTCAATGGGATACAAGTCAGGGCCCTGGATCGGCCAATTAATTTATGTGATGTTATTGTCTACAAACCATTCGCCCCCAGCCTCTGCTTTATAACTGGGAGCGCTGTCATACTGATACAGGCAATTGCCATTACCTAATTTGTCTTCTATCGTAGACAGAACGAAACTGGTCGAAATTTCTTTGTACCCTTCCGTATTAGAATTTTATCAGTATTACGAGAGGACCCACTCCATTCCATGAAAAACACCCCCACACTGGAGTCTAGTGGCATTGCACAGCAGGGCTGTCCGTCCCCCCAAGCCCTATGACGCATGCCCTCCATAAAGGTAGAAAATCCCCCGCCCCCACTTTATGCCGAAATATTTAAAAACACTAAACTAATTTTCCGTCTGAGGAAGACCTCTGATACAGGGTTGAAACGTTACCTGATAAGTGTTTTTATATTTTAATAAACTGCCTTGGTCAGCAACTTAGTGTTTTTAATATGGAAACAAGGCTTAATATATATTAATTATATTACGAAATATTTACTCACATAATTTTGGTCAGAGAGAATTTGCGTAACAATATAATAAAGACATATTTAAGCAATATATGTTTACATTAGGTACTTTAGCCTCACTTTCATGTTTGTTAACATAAAACGTACAAAACTGTTCAGGCTCACTGCCATTGTTAGTGTACTGAACCTTATTCTTAGCACTTTGTCTGCTTGACTAACCTTGTATTAATGCGAACAGCACGTCGCCCCCTTTCCAAACCGATTCTATAGACACAAGAAGTGACAGATATATAGAATTTGTATACAATTTTGTCCCCCCCCCCCAGGAAAAATCCATGACGCAGGGGCGTCATGAATCCCCCTTGTGGGTGACGCTTAGCATTTACAGCAGTAATGTTCAGCTTGTAGGCCGCTGCTCGACCGTGGAACTCCATTTGTTCCAATTCTCGACGTACAGTCATGGTTCTCGCTGGACAATCAGTAGCACTGCGGAACTCCTGGGTAATGTTTTCACACAATGACTGGCGATTTTCGCGAACCACTTTCTTCAACGCACGGTGGTTCCTTTCTGCCATTAGACGTGACCTACCCAACAATGGTTTTGTTGCGCTTAAGCCTTCACTTTTGCATTTCACGATCACGCCACTTGCGGTTTGTATTATTATTAATGGTGCCTAAGTTGTATAAAAGTATTCCGTGGCATGGAAACAGAAGGTCCCTAACTGATATAAAACTTTGGCCATTTTGGATCCAACTGGTACGGTAATTAACTCAAATAAAGACATTATTTTAGGCACGTCTAACAGGGATAAAATTGTATGCAACCACCAGAGTAAATGTAAGGTAAATCATTTTGCCATGTAATAAGTTTGTTATCGGGTCAATGCTCTACCCGGGGGTCGAACTGTTTACCATTTTGTAATATATTTCTATAGATACCTTGTATTCACTGTTTGGGTAATAAATATTTATACGATTTTAGTTCTCACTTTAAAAAGGATATTCATGCTTTTCATTTCGAGCTTCACTGTTGTTCACGTTACACCCAGCAAGCCCTGAGATATATATAGAGTCTGTGTTCTCCGATTGATTTAATGTAGCTAGCACTCATGGGTAAGACTTTTGCTTCGCTCCCCCCTGCTTGTGTAGCTCCTTGTGTAGGGCTCTGCGTAGCCCCTGTGTGTTGCAGTTGTGTAGTTTTTGAGGGTGCGACGTTGCAACTTGTTAGAACATTGTTGAATTTTCTCCATCTAAAAAAGTGTACAGACTGTCTGTGTTAGTCACCACAAACATTGATGCAAGTGCGCAGGTGCCAACTGAACGAGTCCACTAGCAAAATAGAGGTGGAATGGGTGAAAGAAACCCGTTCTGTGAAAATAGTATGCTGCTGATACAACATTGACGTTTCACATGTAGATGATCGCCCACAAAATACCTAGGTATGTTCATAGGAAATTTTGAGTTCTAGCAGGTATCCCAAATCATACACACAACAAAACGAGTGATAATAAACAAAACAACAGAACGCATGCAGACGAAATACTGATCTGAAATCTACAGAGTTGTTTCTATAGAGCGACCACATGGAAAAGAACCTTCTATCAAAATCCTTCGCACACCTTCCCTTTCATCAGAAGCCTCCACTCTGTCCGTCCCCTCCAAGCCGGAGTACGATGCACAGGAGTCGCGGATCTGTGCAGGCTGTTTTGCCTGTGGTCCCATTATACGTACATACAATACCTACCCGTTCGGATGCAGATTCGTCTCGTTTTTGTGGCTGACCAGAAGCAATGCTATGTAGCTTTGGAGTTGATGTTTTCAAAGATAAGGTGGTTGGGGACTTTACTTCGTTCAAGGTCTACAGCAGTGGTTTCCAACTTCAAAAGGTCCGAGGGCCAAAATTATATCCAGCAGTTGATAGGCGGGCCGCATTTTTTTTTTTTGGGGGGGGTATTAAAAATTACAAAAATTTGTAAGTACTGAACTGAAAATGTAGTACTTTCGCATGACCTAAATTTCTAAAATGAGGCAATAAAACAATGGAATTACAAATGAAAATTGTATAATTACAATTTATTTCACAGAAACCCAATACTTATTGATGAATTGAAAGAAATTAAAGAGACACCATACAAATAAGAATCCTTCACAGTAAGTGTTCAATGTGAAAATTGAGCCCGATCTGCTTCTTTTATTAAAGTTGTATTTGAATTTCTGTATTTGAAGCAGATGAAGCAGTGATGAATCTGCCAGTCTGCTTCTGTAGCGGTTCTTGATGAACTTCATTGAAGAAAAAAAAACACTTTCACACGTGTATGTGCTGCGGAACATCGATGTCATCCTTTGCCCAAAACTACGAAGGTTTGGAAAGCATTCCTTTGAAAGGTATTTGAAAAACTCTGGCCCCTTTTCTTGCCTAGTTTGAAGGAACACATCGCCTTTCAAATCACACAATTCAAGTTGGACAGAAGCTATTTTAGTTTTCAATCTTACGTTTTTTGGAGATATTGCTCATTTCGATATTTGCACAAACTTTAACAATCAGTCACAGTACAATCCGAGTTGGAACACTGGAAATCTCTTCGTACTTCGTGCGTAATAAAACAGACCTCTATAGCACCGCACTGGATTTGTTTCTAAACACAAAGAGTGAAGCCTTCGCGGAAGCGGCAGAGTTCATTCCGCATAGCGAAGGGGTGGAATGCATGGTGTTAAGAGAAAGTTACGTCACTTTAGATTCTTCTGATTACCATCATTGACTGCAAAATCAATTCTACCTGTGATATTGTCTTTCTTCACAGAGCATCCGTTCCTTCAGTAAATAAAAGAACGTATTTTAATAAAAATAAATAAATTTAATGTATTTTGCAAACTGGCTTCGCGGGCCGCAGAAAAAGGCAACGGGGGCCGCATGCGGCCCGCGGGCCGCCAGTTGGAAACCCCTGGTCTACAGAATGACATCAGTGAGATAAACAGCTTTACCCTTCTCTCTCCTCCGTGAGACAACTTAATATTCAAATTCCCACCTGGAAAACTATCTGCATTACCTTTCCTACTTGGTAAGAGATAATATGACTGCACCAACTATGTATCTCCAAAGGAAGGAAGGGATATTAACAGGCAATTTTTCAGAAGTCAGAGAATGTATTATTGACACAAGTAAGACGAGTTTCCCCACTCCTGCGAACTTAACTATTTGGTGATAAATAGGGCTAGGATTTTAATGACTTAGCATATTGCCTTTTTTGGCGGGGAGGGTGTGGTAAGAGTGATGTGTTCCCTAAATATATAGAAATTCATATTACAAAGAAACGAGTTAAATTAAGCTGTTTTTAAGGACATATTTAGGCATATTTGGCCCTTTCTACATGATAGAGCATATTTTGATAGATTTTCGGTCACATTCAGCATATTTTTCAAGGAATATTCAGCCATTTTCGAAGTTGATTCGTTCTTACTTCCATGTTCACTGATCTTTTTACAATTATACGTCCCAATTTATTTCCTGAAAAAACTGTGAAACCAGTCTCCTTTTCTAATGGAATGAAAGGAGATAATGGACTTTGGCCAAAAATAACTCTGAGCAAATATTTGCTTATTGTTGAATTTCTTCAAAGTGTAGATCTCGGTTTATTTTCTACAAAATTATGAGAACTACCTTCCTCCCTATTGCAATGCAGTGTACAAAATGAACTTTACCACCAAAACTTCTGAGTACAAAGTATATGAGTAAATGATAAATATTGATATATTGTCGTTTGAAACAGTTCAGTTGTAAGGGCATATTTTTCAAATTATAGTGCATTTTTTTTAAAATTTTTGTTCATAAGACCATTTTTTATTTTGCATATTTTGGTTATTTTTAGATTATAAAAATCCTAGTCCTAGTGATAAACAACTTCGATATATTTCCAACATGGTAAAAGTTAAAATAAGTGCTGTAAGCACCTTATGATTTTTTCTCAGAAAGGGGGAGGGGGTGATCTAAGGTGTAACAAATTGAAGTTATGGAAGTAGATTGAATTAGATCGCATTAGGAAGGGATTTAAAACGAATATATGACTGCAAAACGGTTTACAATTTGTACTGAAATTATTTTTATTAGTAACTATTTTAAAATTAAGTACAAATGCATATGGAATTCTTAAAAGACGAACTGGTTATGATTTCAGACGCTTGACCTTTCCTCCATTTCTTCTGAGAAATTGCCTTTTGGGGAGTGAGATTATTTCGACAGTAAAGTTCCCCGTGCATATAGCAGAGTGCCATGAAGGCACATTTAGGGAATGTGGAGGCAGGGCACCACGCATTTTCGATCTCGGCCATATCGGAGGTGATGTGATCAGCGTCGCGCTCCGGCAGCCTTTACCCCCCAGGTACCCATTGGTTTGAAGCTGGGTGAGCCCCAGAGCCGCTTTATGCAGGGACAAGGCCGGAAAAATTTCGAGCTTAGGTCATCTTAGAATTGAACCTAGGACTCCCGCGTAGTAGTCAGACGCCCTGCCGACTAGACCACCGTGGCTCTTATTATTATTATTATTATTTGGAGAGGAAAGACTTATAGTTATGCATTCGTTGATAAACAGGCACATAATTCGAATCAGAATCAGAAAAATGTTGCACAGTTCCTTGCGCGAACTTTTGTCCCACTGTGATATGCGAACTTTTACCCCACAACACCGCTTTCCGTTACCAGCAGGTGTTGTCATTTGTGAAAAATAGTTTGAAATATTTAATGCATTATGACACACACCACAAGTGCCTTACTCAAAACCTGTGGTCAATGATTTACTGAAGTTATTTTATTGTTATGAAACCCAGTTTACAAAACAAAAGAAAATCAAAATATTTCATTAGGAAGACGATCAATGAAACTTACCTGATGGTTTCCACGTTCGTTGTTCAAGATGCCTATAATTACATCTCATTACATTTATATATATAGGGCTATATATAATGCCCTTTATTACATTATTGCATTACATTACATTACATTACATATTAAATTTACATTATAATATAATTATAGACACTTATCAACCATAAGCAACCAATAAACACGTATTACAACTAATCAATACATGTAATAAAGGGGGGAACCCCCGAAGTAAGCCCGCCTCCTCCCGCATACATTCCAGTGTATCCAGAACAGAGGACATGAACCCCGTGAGTACATTACATTACATGTAAATTTTATTTTTTTATTTTTTTAAACCATTTGTGAATATTGTAAATATAACATTTTCCATTTGTACGGTTTCTGATTTCGACTCTTATGTTTACATGGTACGACAGTATTAACATTACATGACATCTTTCAGGCTGACTCATTGTTGTCAGCCTAACTTCCAATGGAACAGAGATATTTGCACTGCGAACTTTTACCTGCCGTGCACTCTTAGCCCGCTTCACTCTACAAGGCTTTCCTACTAAAATTCTACACTCAATATCTGGAAACATCAGTAAATGTCCTCTTGAGAAGTAAAAAGAAAAAGCATCTCCAGATCTTTATTTCGATTTCAGGTGCCGACGTCTTTCGCAGAGACGGGAATATGCAGGACAAGTTTCCCTGCCATGGTCCATCTTCTTCTTCACATCTATTCTCAAATTACCTGCATTGATAAATAAAAGCAGGGGAAAGTAAACATGCGCACCCTCTAATTTATGGTCTCAGCTTCAACACAAAGTATTGCGTTATCTTGCCTGTGCTGTCTCGGACAATAGTTTATGGAAAATAGTTTAGGAAACCAGTGGACAGTTGTGGTCACACGCAAGAAATTAAACTGTGTTCCGTTGGAAATTTTCTTTTCACATAACATCACGCACATCCGTATGAAAATTCGGATTCTTCTTTGTATAGTACGCAGGGCTCGAAATGGACCGGAGCGCACGGTTCGTGAATATCTGGAACTTTTCCGTTCCGTCTAGTCTTCGCTCACACACAAAATAACAATTTCACTTGGACAAATGGATTATTTAATAAATATTATTATTATGACAAAGTATTGAGGATATACGCAGTACATTTAATACAAAAATTTGTCCCGTCACTACCATTCACGATTTCTGTCTCCTTCAATTTTAAAAAGAAAAAAATTTCAGAAACCTCGCGTCCAATATATTTTGCATTATTAATTTGATGTTTATGTAAATATTATAATCTTAGCCATTATTAACTTGAATACACCACATCGTTTCACTTTCGTTATTTGTGATCTCGTCGTTGTAGTAATCAAGTTGCACCTTGCACGTAGCACCGTGTCAAGATGGCACAGGGGGTAGGGCACCACACATCCTCGATCTTGGCCATTTGGAGGTGATGTGGTCAACATCACGCTCCGGCCGCCATTACCACCAAGGGGTACCCATTGATTTGAGGCTGGGTGAGCCTTAGAGCCGCTTTATGCGGGGACAAAGCCGGTAAAATTCCGACCTTAGATCACCTACCCTAGGAATTGAACCCGGGTCTCCAGCGTGACAGTCAGACTCTCTACCGACTAGATCACCAGACACAAAAAAAGACAACACCATGTTACTGATAGTAAAGCGTCCAGTTTCGTGTAAAATTCCATTTCGAGCCCTGATAGTACTTAAGTTGATTTCAAATGGAGCTGTAAAATGGATTTCACCATTCGATTTGGTAGAAAATTTCACATGATTTTGATACCTATGTCACATTCCAGTATTCTCATTTGAAAATTTAAAATTGAATCCAATATGGCGGGTGTGGTGTGTAACATGCATCGAGGATGCAGCAATTGGTCTCCCAGATGTTGCATATGGTTACATTCGTGAACAATAATGTAGAAATTATAAGGAACTTTTGAATCACCCTGTACTATATTTCAGAAGCACCAGGCCCTTTGCAGTGGCATACGTTGAATAACCTTAACGGTTCCTGATAAGCATGCATAAACCGGGTTTATTATTATCATTGCATTCAATTTGCGAAGATGAGGAATGAATTCAGCACTTGCAAAATCGAAAACGTATTCAGAACTCCTGGCTATATCCCAATACCTTTCATCGTATTTTCTGAATATTTTAAAACTTCACAGATGCCTCTCTATTGAGAGCCACTCATCGAATGCAAATAAATAATATTAAAACAAAGAATACATCTTCCGATTATAACCAGTGTGGAAGATAATCGAAAGGAACATAACAAGAATTGTACAAAATAAGATAACTATTTTAGTAACAGTCAGAAGCTACGAATTTGAAACAGCCCTAAACATATTTTCTTTGATATATATACAATTGCGTCAAATGCAACAATTATTTACATTTATTCTGTTGTTCCGTTAATAGTTTTTTTCAAGTTTAAACCTCTGCATCTTGACACTATCTTTAGGTTATTTGACACTATTGAATTGTAGACAGGGGCGGCGCCAAGGATGGGTCAGAGTGGTCCGTAGCCCACCCTGTCGAAGTGCAAATAATAATATTCCGTGATAAAATAAATAAGGAATATATATATATATATATATATATATATATATATATATATATATATATATATATATATACACACACACACATAATTTTAGAGTTCAAAAACCATTATTTACAGTATCGGAGTGTGCTCCATCAATCTCTAGATTATGGAGTTCTGTAGTGTAATAGATGTTTTCCATATTTCCCAACAAAACATTACACTGTAAATTATAATGTATAATTGTTACTATATCATCTCGTGAAATATAATCGGATCTAATATTGCAACATATGAATTTGCACCATTTCTATTTAATTTAATTTTTAAATTTTCTATTATGTGTTAAAGAGTCCTTGTTTGAATGACGTTATAACAATGTGAATACCGAAATACATTTCTATTTGATTTTGTGCCTCTTCTCCCCTTCCCCTCCACCTCCCACCAGAATCTAGCGCCGCCACTGTTTGTGGAATACAATAATTTTACTTCTACTGAATACTAACCTTATGTGTTAAGAGTGTTTACTGGACAGCCAACTCAATTAGTTTTTTGAACCATACAATCACATTTTTTTAAAAATTATCTCTTGAGTTTTATTATTTAAAAAAAAAACCATGGTGATAAGTTAATTGTTTCTGACGTGAATCACGCATTCTTCTTGCATTGTTCATTGCAATTTCTCGTAACTTCAAACATCAGTGTTACAGGTTTTTGTTTTAGTCCGATTATGCACAGATGGGTTAATCGGGTTTCAACCTACAAATTAAAGTCGAATCAGAATCACTAAGGGAACAACTTTCGCTGCTGTCTATAGATATTCACAACAGTTTTGTGGTTGTGTAAACCTATTAGAGTATTGCGAATATTTAGTCAACAGTGAAAGCAAACCACAAGAAGATTCACGTGAATGCTCTAGAACAGTGTTCCTCAACCGCCGGGCCGCGGCCCGGGGTGTCTTCCCGTTCCTTCGCTTCTCGAAAAGTGGGCGTGGTTTGTCCCGACCCATCGCTCCTGATAACGAAAGTGTTTTTTTCCGGGTCAGGTGTTCCAGATCCACCGCCCCAGAAGCGCCAGTTGTATTCAGTTGAGATAGAGGTCTGGAGTTTGTCACCGGCATGCCGTCTCCATCAGGCTTGAAGTCGAGCTTGTATACGAGGGTGGTTCAGCATGCTCCGCCCCTGACCCATTTCCATTGATAGTATGGACCTGTAATTTTATATGTAACATTGTTCATTCTTTAGACTAATATCCACAAAGTTTCAAGAATTTACAACAATTTCTCTCTTTCTTACACGTTGATGATCAGTAAGAAATGTAGCCACATGTGATACAATGGAAAAATCTGAGGTCCGAGCAGTGATAAAATATTTACTCAAGAAAAATCTAACACCGAAAGACATCCATGCAGATATGGTGGGAACTCTTGGAGACTCTAGCAACTCATATGATCCAGTGAAGAGATGGTGCCGTGAATTTAAATGTGGTCGGCAGACCTGTGAGGATGAGCATGGTGGTGGCTCATCTGCAACGGTGACCACAGCAGAAATGATTACAAAAGTGCATGACATGATTTTGGCAGACCGGCGAGTGACTGTTCGCCATATAGCAGACACATGTGGCATCTCAACTGGCAGTGTGCATTCAATTTTTCATCATCATTTGTTAATGGAAAAAATCTCAGCACATTGGGTCCCGAGAATGCTGACGGTCAACCAAAAGAGGACACGTCGTGTGACAAGTCAGAACCTATTGCGGACAATAAAGGCTGACAAGCCAAAGTTTCTGAAGAGATTTGTTACAATGGATGAAACGTGGGTTCACCACTTCGATCCCGAAAGTAAACGCCAAAGCATGCAATGGAAACACTCCCAAAGAAATTCAAGGTTCAACCATCAAAGGGCAGAGTGATGGCATCTGTGTTCTGGGATGCAGAAGGAATCCTTTTCATAGATTATCTCCAACAGGGAAAGACAATCACAGGTGTTCATTCTGCAACCCTAATTGAAGAATTACGTACTGCCATCAAGGAGAAACACCGCGGAATGTTCGCCCGTGGTGTGTTGTTCCATTGTGACAATGCTCCCGCCCACACCTCACAAGTTGCGGTGGCTGCAATTCATGCAGCAGGGTTTGAAATTGTCCCTCATGCCCCTTATTCTCCATATCTGGCCCCCAGTGACTTCCACCTGTTCCCGAACATGAAGAAACACCTTTGTGGAAAACATTTTGCCAATGATTCCGAGGTTATGGATGTTGTGAATGCTTGGTTGCAGGACCAACCAAAATATTTTTTTCTGTTGGGATTGAAGCACTGGAAGGTCGATTGGAAAAGTGTGTTAATGTTGCAGGGGACTATGTTGAAAAGTGACAGTGATTTGGTTTTCCTACGAGGGTTCCTTCTATGTCAGGGGCGGAGCATGCTGAACCACCCTCGTAGAGCTCGTGCAACATCCCTAGGAGTTCCGTTGACAGCGAATTCAGTGGGAGACATCAAGTTTCCGGGAAACATCTTGAAGACATCAAATGGAGAACAGTTTCTTCAGTTTGATGAGTATTCAGAAAGAGATGCCAGAATTATTGGGTTAGGTTAGGTCAGGTTAGCGAAAACATTTTTTTACATTTATTGTGTACCTGCTGTTCATTTATTTATTTATTTGCTTATTATTTGCATTTACTATTGCGAAATGCTTTACTTACTTCTTTTTACATATTTATGTGTGTAACAACGTATGTTAGTTTCGTTTGTGCGTGTGGCACAGATTTTTTTATACATTCTGTGTGGGTTCATTTCCTTATTTTCGGAAGCGATGGATCGGGACAAACCACGCCCACTTTCCGAGAAGCGATGGAACGGGAGTAAATCCGGCCCGGTACCAGGTGCTGACATCAATCATACCTGGCCGCGATCTGGCAACCATCTGGAAAGATAACCTTTCGTTCGGGTTTCCACTGGTACAGAAAATGCTTTCGTGATATTGGTGATGAGAGCGATCAAGCGATCTAAATGGGTGCGCTTTGCTTCGAGGTTCAATGACGCCATCATCGTCAATTTAGTTGACACAGCAATTGTTATTAAGAAAAACATATTGAAGCGGGAATATTGTTATTAATAAGAATTTTTCGAACTTGAACATTGAAATGAAAATTAGCACTAACAAATTTAACCCATTAATGCCGAAACAGCATTTCAAGTATTTTTTTTTCAAATTTTTTACTTGAAATGTCATAGTTGAAGTTCAAATAAAGTGATAAAAACATTTTTTTTTTGTTAAACATTCTTTACTTGCCTTCATTATAGTCTGGCAGATTTTCCTGCCACCTGGACAGGAGACTAACGAGGCTCTGGCGACTGGCACAATGGCCCGTATAATTCTGTGTCGTCCTGTGTTTTGTCCTTATTTGTGCTGAGTGCCCTTTGTAGTCTCAGCTTTTAACCAAGGTAAGGAAATTTTAGTTTTCAGACATGCCTTTATTTTTGTTATGATAAGGGGCTGGACTCCGTATAGTGTGACGAGTGCAAAATAGCCTCAGTGCTGTCACACCCAAGACATTTTAATTTAAATTCAAATTCAAACAACAGTTCTAGAAATGTGCTCTAATTAAATTTCGAAAGAGTTACATATTTTAGCACGTAGTTCAACAGAAAACAAAATTATCAATCAATCTCTAGAACATTAGTTATAATTATCTCCATAATGCGTGCCAAAGCCTTGAAGTACTGAGGATGGAGAGCAGATACACATTTAACACAGTTGTATGTAGTACGTCCTGAACATTTCTTACATCTTGAATTGGGTTTATTGCTCTTCACAATCCAATGTCCAGTGCTATCATTTTGGAGTGCATGCTGTATCTCTTTTCTCAAAAATGGTGACCTGGCAACCCTTCTTGGGTATTCCAAACTGCTTCATGAGTAGGTCTTATTTTGTAGTAGCGATCATTGTTCATTTTCATATTCTCAGCAAAATGTGATCAAATGTACCCCGGCTCATGGCACCAGATAGCATTTCATTGTGTATATCTAATGCATCACTCCAATACATACGGCGGTTTGGTAACCTACAATACCCAGAAACAAGAAGCACGAAGGTTAGATTTTTAAAATTTTGTTATTGGCTCTGTACGTAGATTTTTCTGAATCGAATAACGTTTAGTTTGTTCCACAATCCTATAAACAAAATGTTCTGATAACATCAATTTGAAGAAATACAGAGATGGTCCAAGTGTTCTTGCATAAACCACACCAGTTGAAGAACGATGGATGAAAATCTGGTACATACTTTGCTTCCAACATGCTTCTCGGACAATGCCCATTTTCTTTCTTCTTTGCATTTGCACTTTTGAGGTTGTGAATCTCCATTACCAGGATTCTTCAAACTTCCTGCGTATCTCTGGGACCGTACATCTCCTTTTCTTTGGAGAATTCTCCTTGGTAGGCGATCCGGTAGTTCTTCTGCTTCATTTTCTGTTTTATCCGAGTCAACATCTGTATCTGCTTCTAGGTCTTCAACTGAAGGCAGATTAGCAATACTACAATCATTCCAGTGGCGTTCCCAGGATTTTCGAAGGGGTGGGGGTTGGCAAATATACATTTTTCAGCAGTCAATCCTCATTTTACCATCATTTCCTGCTTTTGAAATCCTCTTTTTATGAATACTGGGCCACAGGGAGGGTATCACTCCAACCAATTCCCCCATTCTTAGACACGCCACTGAGTCATTCGTCTCCTCATATGAGTCTTCAGTCAACAGGTCATAAATGTCATTGAGAGAGAACCTGTAAGAACAAGTAGGAAGTGTAATTTTTCTTTGCACATAATATTGTATACATACTTTCATGTAATATAATGGAATAATAGTAATATTATAATAATAAAAGTCGGTGGAAGCGGCCCCGGCGCCCACCCAGCGTCGAATAACATGGGTACCTGGGGGAAACCCCGGGGGGTAAAGGCGGTCAGGGGCGTGATGCTGATCACATCACCCCCACTCACGACCGGATCAAGAAAGTGTGGGGCGTTACCCCCACACCCCCTATACGCCTTCATAGTGTGATGCTATGCACAGGGGAGCACTTTACCTTTTTTTATCTTTAACATTACTAGTGAATCATTGTGGTTTGAGGACTACGATGCAAACTGTAAATCATCAATTAAAATTCAGAATTTGGCGGACTGCGGGATATGATATATTTGTACTATAAATTTGCCTTTGTGTTAAATGAATATCGACTGCAATACACAGGAAAGGGAAATGTGACAGAAGCAAGATGTCAAGATAGGGAATGATCGAAGCCAAACATCCCTCTACATGATAATATGTTAAATATTATTCTGTAAAGCACAAGTCTGTAGAAATGTGCAGTACAAAAAGCATAAGAGGAAAACAAGAATGAAGTTCGCTGAATTGTTTGTGACTTACATGCCTGGTGGCAGGATTTCCTGCCAAAGTAACTTCAATTACTATTTTTGGGCATATTATATGCTACAATTACAAATGGCTTATTACAATGAAAAAGATACATTTCAAGAACGGAACTCATATATTAGTTTACAAAAATAAAGTAAAACATATTTGTACTTACCTTTCATTTGAGCAGCTGCAAGCCATTTTCCTTCCTATTCTCGCAAGCACAAAAAAATACTTGAGAATGCACCAAGTCACGAAACTGCTTCGGCATGGTCAGAAAAGAAGATTGGAGGTCTAAACAATAAAAGATTTGCATTTTCAATTCAATTAGTAATTTTGTTTTGGAATGGGACCACAGGAAATTTCTGGCAGGATTTCCTGCAATCGGCATTTTAATGATATTAGCAGAGGGAACTAAAACATTCCATTATATCCAGCCGTTGTCAACTTATTTAAATCAAATTTTATATTTGACAACAATACTCCTGACAATAATACTCTCATGATTATGCCATAATTTATCTATTAATATTAAATTTCAAGTGCATATTAATTAACGTGTAATGTTAAAAAAAAATAGAAATGTATTGGCGAGAAAAATTGTGACTTAAAAAAAACAAAAAAAACGAATTTACCGGCCCGCGGGCTCACGAAGGTAGAGAACCACTGCTCTAGAAGGAATTCTAAGCAGACGTAATGTTTCGGAATTTGGAATATGTTTTTCGAAAGGACAGGATCGAAAACGGGTTCGGTTACGCCAGCGAAAGGTCCACTGGTCGGCTCCAGCCACTCTACTGTCTACCCCAAAGGCAATGAGTTCAGAAATGAACAGCAAAGATAGAGTATTATAACTAGGGAACGGAACTTTATGTGCTAAAAAACTCAGAAATATTTATTTTTTATGTGTCATAAATGTTGAAAATATGTGATAAAAACAGGAAAATATGTGACAAAAATAAAAACATTTGGTAACAAAAACAAACTATAACATGCATTTTAAACACCTGAAATTAGTTTCTAAATTTCTTAGCGAGCTATTTTTTGGAAGAGTTGCAGTGGATCACCATAGTTCTTTCCAAATTCTCCATTGTAAATCTGTGACGATTATCTCTAAAAAGCATCTTATATTGTGAGAAAGATGGCTCCACGTCACAAGAAACAATTCTTGCATATTTGAAGCACGAAATGTCACTAACGCTGAAGTTTTCCAAAGCTTCCTCTTCCTCTACTTCACCTCCTTCCAAAACACATGCAATTTGGCACAATGTTTGAAAACCTTGGTTTTTCCCCAAAAATTCTGTACATTTAGACATTTAGATCCATTGAGTTCTTTCAGTTTCGTTTCTACTATACGGACTTCACCAATGGAAGCTGCCAAAGTGTTCGCGGACGATTCAAGCTTTCATATGGAATTAGAGAGAATGGACAGGTTTGTTGAGATGTATGCCAATTCGACTTTTAAGGAGGGCTCCATCAACAGTTCTTGCAGAATTCTTCTTTGTCGAGATCATTTACAACAGATACAATTTTTTTCAAAGTTCTGGGCATAACATCTGCATCGCGTAACTACAGGTGTAGGGGGAAGGGGAACCTCAGGACATTTTTGTTTAAAAATGTCTATTCTTCTAGGCGACTTGATAAAAACTTTCTTCCCATTTGAAACCAGTTTATCGACATTGGGATAAAGAGCTCTTATCTTTTCACATATTCTATGCAACGCATGCGCCACACATGTAACGTGCACCATTTTGGGGTAGCTAACGGCAAGACCACTGCATGTAAGCTGCAGCATCTGTCAAGAGAAGAACATTGTCAAATTTTATGTATTCTGGCCACAATAGCTGCATTGCTTCATTAAAAAGCCTTGCTATCGTTACGTGTAGCCAGCCCCAGCTACTTACAGCTATTTTCTCCCGATAGGATCGTAGGCGAGGTACCAGAAGTCTGCCAGCGAGCGTTTTCAAAGACAAAACAAACCTACCACTCTCGATATGAAAGAGGTGCGGAGAATAAACATTTTTCCTTGGAGGATTTCGAGGTAGATGAAGTCAACGAGCGATTTTATGTATTTAAAATGAAAATTCGCAAAATATGTATTTACATACGGAAAACTGGAAAATATGTGTTTTTATGTAAAATAAAATTTGCTGTGTTGACATATAAGGCTATGATAAGAATTTTGGCAAAAATGAGGGTCTCTATCTTATCGCAGAAAAAACATTTATTTACCTAAAGTTCCTTTCCCTAATTATAACACATACATAGAATATGATTTTAAAAGAATAATTTAGGGTGGTGCATATTGTATCTACCAACTTCAAATGGCTGCTGAATGACGGTGAGTGCTTGTAGTAACTTCATATGATTATGAGGTAAAAATATACACATAGGCATTTAATACAGTGTGTAATATGGGCGTTACAGACGTCAGTGCACCTTGAAAATAACACCCTCTGAATGTCCTCCTTCTGCTCGGATGCACTGTTCGAGGCAATGCGGGAAGGTTTTCATGACGCACCTCTCAATATGGCCTGTGTCCTGACGGTTCGCAACATTACTCGTGGCTCTCCACTGTCTAACCCACCTCAGAATGCTGTCTGTAGGTCTCTGGAACAGGGGCGTAGCGACCTTCATTGCTCGCCGTGCTCGCCGTGCTCGGTGCGTGTTTGGATGAAGGGTTCCACCACCGCAAACCGCGTCTGCACCGGCCAACGCTCCATGGTATACTAATTGACTGACTCCCATCTCTCCACGGATGTAGGTATTCCACACAAGCGAATTTGCATTATGGCAGGGTTTCCAACTCAAATTGGTAGATATACAATATGCGCCACTCTGTATATAGAAACACATTAATATACATACATATCACCGAATAATCAAAACTTATGAACTTATGTAATTAAAGTAATTAATAAACGTACACAAAAAGGATCGAGTAATGATCTCATATCATTGCAAGTTATCTAACTAAACTCACAAAGCACAGGGACAAATAAGATAGGCAATATTTTTTTTCTTTTTGGCAAAAAAGACAGTTTTTCCAAAGCACGAAAAAGGGCGAAAAGTGACGAGAGAACTGCAGTAAACCTTCCCGTCTTCCTTTTGAATGCCTTATAGATTTTTCCTATTGATGAAATTCGCAAAATCCTATCGTTTGCAAGTTGCAAATCACCCCTTGATATCCTTCCTTTGCCCTCCTGAAAGGAACCCCTTTCTGCCCCTTATTCGCCCCTCTCCCCCCCCCTGAAAAAACTAACACAGCTACTCTTTATGCCCAACAGACCGGATGTAAGAAGGAAACAAAAAGATTTCTGACGAAAATTACTTTTCAGTTCGGGTAGGGGGAGGGGGGAATCGAAATCTGGACCACCCCGTTTCCTTCTCGAACGCCCCCCTCTCCGTTCTCGCGCAGGGGGAGGGGGGACTAGTTTTGAGAGAAGAAAGGGGGAGGGGGAAATAGCGAGGCGAGTTGAATGGAATACTTAAAGAAACGCATTGTATACGCCATAATGAAGTGAACAGGACAAATAGACGAGTAACTCCAAGCGAACGAAAGGCGGGGGGAGAGGGTGGGAGGGGGCAGGAGCAAATCCTGAGTATTATAGACTTGCTTAATAGGATCAGTTGTTGGACTGTTCGATGTGATTCTATCATTGTTGGAGACAAAATTGAGTAGTATTCAGCTTCATTCATCCTTGGCGCCCGCCTTCAATAGGATCGTAAAGAGAGGAGAATCAGGCTGAATGCAATGCCGGCCCGCTATTCAATGGATCTATTCTCCCCCCATTTTTCTCTTATTCTTCTACTTACGAAGCGTTTTCAATAAAGCCCCCTCCCATCTCCCTCCTCTCCCCCCAAGAGAAACTCCGCCAGATTTCGAGTCAATTCTCTCTCTCTCTCTCGGTGTGTGTGTGTTCGCTTCTCCACCCGTCCCTTTCTTTCTTTTCTCCGGAGACACAAAGCAACGGAGGAAAGGAAGAAAGAAGGAAACGAGAAGAAGATACCGAAGTAGAAGACGCGGAAGAAAAGGACCTCCGTGTCTAACACTGGATATTTATTTCGTTCGTTCTCAGTCGATTCCCGCCAATCGGAAACTTCACCGTGCTCTCCCTCCGCTGGAGAAATCTTTCCGCGTTTGGATCCGTGACTTCCCCTCCCCCTCTTCAAGTGTTGCCAACCGTTGGGATCAAGTGACGCTCCGACAAGAGCGTGTCGTATTTGAACTTCAAGGCTACAACTCTGTCCCATATCTCTGGAGCAGGCCAACGAAAACAAGTCTCTGCGCAAGTAGTGACGCGAGACGGCTACACCAATGAACACGTGAGAGATAACGGAGGGAGGAAGCGACTGCAGCTTGAAGCCTTCGCAACAGCATGCACTGCTTTGCTCTGCCCTCCCCTTCTCTGACGCTATTCTTCGCGGTCTTGCTACAGAGAGAGATGGGACAGGGTGTGGTTACATTTCTTCAAAAGAGTAACTGTTACTTGCAACTAGTTACTTCCAAACACTGATATATACAGGGTGTCATTTTAATGGCGCCCACGGACGAAGGAAACGTATAAACGACATCAAAACAAACAACTTTTCTCAGTAACATTTTTCTCGTTGGTGCATCATCATTCAGGACTACAGTCGTTCAAAAAAGCTACTCTTGCCGTGTGTGTGTGTGTGTGTGTGTGTGTGTGTGTGCTTTGACGCAGGAAATAAATCAAAAGCCTTTTTTACATGTACGTACAATAATGACTACATCCTCTGAGAGGTTACTTCCTTCTCTTTTTATTTATTCCTTTCGTATATTAGATTACTATTACCACAGATAAACGTATTACAGTACTATGATACGTTTTACTGTACTATTATTTTTGATGTTGTGTTGACTTATAGCCCCAGAGATGGCGCCACTGTTTCTCAGACAGATATAACCTTATCTGGAGTATCATGTTATGTCAATACTAAATTTTCAATTAAATAATTAACAAGGAGCTGAAATGATAAATTGAATTTGGATTAAATTAGTTGTAAAGGACTGGATATAATAGAATCCTTTAGTTTCCTCTGGCCAATATAATTAAGTTTATTTCGAAAGTGCTGATTTTGATAGGCATTTTCCATTTTGGACACCGAAGGATTGCAATTAATGAGAATATTTCCACTTCAATATATTTGTTAATAAAAATTGCCGCGCAAACGAAATTTCGAAATTTCTTTTTTATTGTTTTCAGTAATTGCATGATGTATACAGTTTCGAAACACACCTTTTGTGGCTCTGAAACACCAGCAGTGTTGCCAAAACACAGTCTTAATTTCTAAAAACAACGGTTTTCGTAGTTCGGCCTTAAATACGCCTCATCCGATTGGCTATCGGTAGAAATGAACATTTCTTTCTTCACTGTCATATATGCCGAGCTAATCCACCTAACCAAACATACCGACGGCATGTCCGTACATGTGTGTTATGTACCATTGTTCATGATTTGTAAACAAATTCATTTACACTTCCCGTTACATGTGGCAACACTGCGTGAACACTAATGAAATCCAATCATTGTTCCCCGGTTTAAAAATATATGCATGAACAAGGCTTCAATTTGATATAAGGATTATATGTGTACCACTTCCGGTTTAAAAGTTGTACTATCCTCAACTCCGGGTTACGTTGTAAATGGAACACCCTGTAGTAAGACCCGTTTCACCTCTTTACAGACAACGAATTTAGTTTTGCTGTCCAATTTTCACTTTCACTAAGAAAAATTATAAAAACTAATTACTTTACCCTACCATCCGGCTCTACAGCCCCTGGTGGGCCTTTGCCTTTACCACGACGTGCCCCCAGTCTTCTCTATTTTGTATTCTTTTCTCCCATTCTCTTATTTCCATCTTCTTCAGGCCCTGGATGACTTCATCCCTCCATCTTCATTTCGGTCTCCCTCTTCTCCTCTTTGAATACATTTTTTTTCTTTCATTATTTTCTTTGACAATCTTTCCTCTCCCATTCTTTCAACGTGCCCATCCATCTGATTCTTTGTGATTTTATGAATCTAACTATATTTTGTCCATCCAGTATTCCATCTATTTCTTCGTTATTTCTGATTCTGCATTCATCATTGGTCCTTACGGGTCCATATATTTTCCTGATTCTACTTCTTTCAAGAACTCTCAGGTGGTTTTCATCTTCCTTCGATAGAGTCCACACTTCAGAGCTGTACGTTATTACTGGTCTCACTAACGTCTTATATACTTTCATTTTAGTTCTGCTGTCGATTAACTTGCTCTTGAATAACTGTATTGGAGTAGTATGCTTTGTTGCCTGCTTGTATTCTGTCCAAAATTGTTTTGCTCATTTTATTGTTGTTATTTATTACCATTCCCAGGCATTTAAAGCTTTGAACTGTTTGTATTTCTGTATCCTCTATTTGAATGCTGTGCATTTGTCTATATCTGCTTTTAGGTGATACAATCATACATTTTGTCTTCCCGGTCTTTATCTGTACTCCTACTATCTCTGTTTCTTTTTGTAGTTCTTGAAATACTTGTTTCATTGAATTGTCTGTCCTTGCATGATTGTTACATCATCTGCATAGGCGCAGATTTGACTAGTACTGGTAAATATAGTCTGCTTTTAGTTAATTGTACTAATGGCTCTGTGAAGTGCAATGTTGAAAAGGGTAGTTGACAGTCCTCCCTGTTTTACTCCGCTGTTGATGTAAAAAAGAGTACTTATCTCATTTCCAACTTTAACTTTTGCTATTATATGCTCAGTGATCATTTTTATTAGTCTCACTACTTAATCTGGGTACTTTAATTGTCTCATGGTTTGCAATAATTATCTTCTTCTTAAACTGTCAAAGGCCTGTTAGAAATCTACAAAAAACATGTAGAGGTTTACATCATGTTCATTATGCATTTCTATTATCTATCTAAAGACTAAATACTAATTACACAAAGTAATAGATAATTCTAATTAAAACAATCGAATAGTATCTGTTGGGCTCATTGGCCGCATTGGAAATAAATTACTGCCGGTATGCTCGTATGAACAGGCCTGTCTTTTGATACAATCCTTTTTTTTTTTTGTGATTTCTGATATAATACATCGATTCTCATTCTCTCTCTTTTATCACCACAAAGAGAGAGAGAGAGAGAGAGAGAGAGAGCGAAATGAGTGAATACATTGTTGACCATTGCGTAGGTACTTGTACGATCAACTCCAATAAAAAAGTGCCAAGTTTAAAAATTTACTGCCGGCATGTTTTTGGTATCTTAATTTACTACTGTATGCCATACCGGCTCATACCGGCCCAATTCGATCACTGGTTGGACTACACTATAAAATGAAGCATATTGCGTAACTACTAAGGCGAGCAGTGGCGGCGATTGGATTCTAAATCTAAGGGGGCAAGGTGCCAAAACTGCGGGGGGGGGGGGGCAAGGGCAGTTTACTTTCTCTTGGTAGATAAGGTTTAGCATAGTGCGGAGGCAAAAGTGGCAAAAAAGGGGGCAAATGCCTTACCTAACCCCCTAATCGTAGCCACTGCAGGCGACTGTACGTACTGTCTCCATCAAAAGCCCCGCACTATACAGATAAGGAAGAAAAACTTGTGGTTAGAGGAAAAATAATATTTAGTTTGTGGTATGGAACAATAAACATTAGCCAGCCTAAAATGAATAACAAATCATTTCATCTTTTCTTTACTCTGCGGTGCTGCTCAATTTACTACGTTTATTGTTTTACATACACAAATTTGGGTACAAAGCCTATATTACATGCATGGCAAGGGCCCCCTAAATGCTTCCTCATCCCCCCGTCCGCCCGCGCTGCTGTGTTTTTCTGCTTATAGATCCCGTACTGAATATACTTATAAATTATTAGCTTAGCAATAAAGATAATGGAGAACATGTCTGAATGTGAGTTAACGAAAAAGGGACATTTTCGTATTATTGCTGAAGTTCGAAAGAAGTCGGGACAGGAATTTTAAAAAAATGGACTGTCCCGACTAAATCGGGAATTCTGGTAAACTTGCATCGATAGTTATAAAACTAAATTTACTCAATATTGCAGACTGCATACTTCTGGAACCTGCCTCTCTCCAGAAATAACCCAATCATTTCTGCAATGACAAATGCTAAATTCATGCAAATTCTAAAAAAATGTCTATTTTTTTAAAAGGATTTTATAGGATCACATTACAATATTTCATAGTTCGAGGGGGGCCTGCCCCCTATATGCCCATCCTTGGGTAAGGGCCTGGCTTAAATAAGATATTACGATATTTCAAGTTTCGTGAAATCATATAGAATAATTGATTCATAATCCTTGTACTCCATTGTTTTACAAACATTAGTTCAATAAAAAAACAACTTTGTAGTACCTATCATATAATGTAATACACATAATATGTATATATATGTATATATATATATATATATATTACATATAATATTATACCTATTATATGTATAATACATTGTTTATGTACTTTGGAAATATTGTAGGCAGGTGCTTATCTTCAATCTGCATTGAATTATTAAACTACTTTCTCTATTCAATTATAACATTATTTGTCCTTATCGCATACGTTAAAGTCTTACACAGATTACATAATTTTATGAACTTTAACTTACATAATTAGAATCACATAGTACAGTTACGCGTGTTTCGTCGATAAATATAAATGGTAAAATACTGTTTTCATTTATTGTGAAGAAATTATTTGTACTGGCTTGGGGAGTGGAATATGTAGAGTTATAGCCTTCTTAGTAAACTTAACGCGAGGACACTAACTGCTCCTCCCCACCGACCTGGGGAAAGAAAGGTCTGTTCGCTGGATGGTCGTAGGAGGAGAGTATTGTTTTACTTGTTTGTTGGGAATATCAAACTTAAGATGGCACAGAAAAACACATGAACGGAAAGAGGACAGGTTAAAGCTCTGATTGGCAGGCGGAAAAGTATAAACTTCCATTTTATTAGCTGTAACTTGAAGTTGAAGTAGTTGTGTTTTTCCCCCATAAGGAATACATTTGATTCTGAAAATTCTTATTCATCATATTTTCCAAACATCATATCTAGCTTAATGATCACGTATAAAGAACAAACGCTTTCATTTGCAACATGGGGAGAAATTCATACTCTCTTGTTCACTGTTTATTTTTTTAGTAGCAGTGCCCCATTCCGAGGATATTGAAATACATGCACACCTCGTGCAAGACTGTCGCTCTTCTGTGGTGTAATGCCTCACAATTTTCCAAATAATTGCTACAAGTGGAAACGTAACGTTAGTCCACCGCCATGTTACTATACCCGCGCTAGGGATTTTTTACTACAAGTTGAATAAACTGAAAGGTCCATGTTCTGGCAACTGGAAATCTGTGCTTTAAACAAACAAAAACCTTTCATAATTACCACAGGAGGCTCCCGAATCCCACGATGTAGAGACTGAGGCCCGTCAACATTCTCTGACGTCATCATACTTAGGCTAAATATTTGAAAAGAGCAATAATCACATGTTTTGTTACAAAGATTGCCAATAACTGTAGGCGGAAGTTGTAGTCGTATCGCTTGGTATCGATGAAGTCGCGCTATCGATATTACATTTCAATACCAGTGGTGTAAGGAGCTACAACAGTTTAAATTGAGCAAAATACGGGAGGGCTGGCAACACTAATCAGCACGTCTCTTTGCGGATCGTTGTCAAGTTTAGTGTTATCACTGCTAGATGGCGCTGAAACTGCTTGGTTTCCTTTTTTCTCACTTGTCATGGTCGATTGAAAGTTCTTTTTCGCCTCTTCCCCTTCTATTTTAGTAATATTCCACACCAGAACTCCCATTTGCCTTCAGATCACGTTCGCAGTTTGCGAGAAAAATCAGAATCCACCTTGCTGGATCTTTACACGGAGATCTTCCGCCCCCTTGTTTTTTCTCCTCCGGGGAGAATGCGCTTCCTCATTCTCTCGTCAACCTCCCCCCATTTCCTATTACTTCTGCGAAGCGTAAGCGATTTGAATAAGAGATTATGTTGTTAGGCTTCTGGGAGCTTCACTTTCCGGCTCGTTTGCTTCCAGTCATGTGAGGAGTCATCGGAATTCCGGTCAAAATCACCGGAAGCACAAGGAGAAGAGGGGGACGTTGCCCCAGGATATGAAATGACACACCGCACGGAATTTCTGAGATGCTTGCTCCTTCAGAAAAAGGCAGTGTTCGGCGGAGGTAAGTTCCTGCACATTCTCGTTCTCGGTCATCGACAGGGGCGTGCCCAGAGATTTTTTGAGAAGGACGGAAGGGGTAAAGTCTCTGATATAAAAGGAATTCGTTTATTTTACTTCGCTTTTCAGCCACTTTTGACTAGTCGCGAAGATGAGAATGAATTATGACATTGATGAAATGGACACTCACAAGGAACACCCATGGCCAGGGCGGGATTCGAACCCGAGACTATGCTATACTATGCTATGCTAACCAATCCACCACGGAGGTAGGTAAACTTTAGTTCGTAGTCGACCTCTGAGACGAACACCAAGGGTCCCGGGTTCGAATCCCGACCTGTGTATGGGCATTCTTTGGGAGTGTCTCTTCATCATATGATCACTAATCGTCGCGATGAAGCAAAAGTGACAGAAAATCGACACTAAATAACAAAAATCAATCAAATTATTTAGCTCTTGGTCCTTCCTGTCTGTAGGGCTTCTGACTGCAACATTCCTAAATTTCCGAAGATCTCAGGTGGGAATTTTTCCTTCAATTTCTCTGCATAAAGCAGCTATGGGACTCACCACAGTGTTGCCAGATGAAGGGAAATTAAATTCTCTTCGATACTGGATATTCAAGTAAATGTTTTGGTGAAAAGGGAAAAGTTATGATAACTATCAAGTTTCCATGGACATTCGAAGATACTTGAAGCCCATATTAAATTCAAGATGTTTTCAACTGTGAAATATATTTTCCCTTTCCATTTTCGCGTTTCCAAAATTGGCTAAAAATATGTTGTCTTTTTTAGTTGGCTTGGGAATTATCAATAACTTCCATTTATCTAATCTTGATAATGCTTGTACCAACGTAGCTAATGTCAACCTAATGTTACCTATTGGCATAAAAAGTTCAAATTTCGTGTATTTTTCATTAAGTCTAGCTACAATTTGATGTCATTAGACGTAATATTTTTTGTTGCTTCCTTATTTACCTTCACTCAACCAATCCTAGTGTTTTTGTAAATTCTTATTCTACCCATGTCTTTCTTCCTCTGTCTGTCTCTCTCTCTCTCTCTCTCTCTCTCTCTCTCTCTGGCTTTTTCCTCCAATGTTTCTCTACCATATTTGTTTCTTCTTTCTTTTTCTTCTCTCCTTTCCTGTTTATCTTTCTCTCTCGCTCTCTCTCTCACTCATTTTCTTTTCTCCCCTGTTTCTCTGTTTCTTCTAACACTTTATCCGTCTTCCTTTCTTCCTTCCCTCCGTCAAAATTTCTCTCATATACTATTTGAGTGTACAGTCATGGAAAAAAGTTCTTCCCCATAAGGCTTTAATAGGAGCAAGTAATGCAGGAGGGTAGGCAACACATATTGCACCCTTCAATGATCGGGTGATTTTGCCTGTCTTAACACCGAGAAATGTATTCCACGCGAAGGTCAACATGACAGGAAAGCAAAGAGGGTCACGTGGCTATTGGTTACGTGGAGTGTTGTGCTTCTCCACGTCCCCAGTTCTTGATCCACATTGCAGAAAAAGTAGAGCTGCATGCAATATATGAAAATAAGTTGTTTTCAACTACACGCTTAATTATGATTTTCCCAATTGTAAATCTCTCAGACGTGTCTCCCGATTTAGTCGGGACAGTCTTTTACTTTGAATTCCTGTTTGTCATAGGCGTAACTTGACGGGAGCAGAAAGGGCATTTGTAACCCCCCCCAAAAAAAAAATCAGGTTTCTTAAAGCTGCTAAAACAGGAATTAAATACTATGATTTGACGCGTCCAAAAAAAGTATTATATTGAAAGTTTTTTCCCAAATACGTAGATAGCAATTTAATACTTTGAAAGTGTCTCAGATTTGTTTATTGTCACAACTTAGTGTGGCACAGGTCTACTACAAAAGTGGAATTTCGTAACAGAAATATGAACCCACTCCTTTTATTTCGTAGCCGATTTCATCTTGAAACTGATATTAAGAATATTAGTTAACAATGTCATTGGTAAACAATAAAAAAATGTGTTAGACCCAATTCTTTAATACCTTATCATAATCTTTATCGCAAGTTTAAATTTTGTTGTAAGTCCACTTTATGCAAAAAAGAAAAAAAAGGTAAAGTTCTCACCTGTGCTTGGCGCTACGCCATGAAGGCGTATAGGGGGTGTGGGGGTAACGCCCCACACTTTCTTGATTCGTTCGTGAGTGGGGGTGATGTGATCAGCATCACGCCCCTGACCGCCTTTACCCCCAGGGTTTCCCCCAGGTACCCATGTCATTCGACGCTGGGTGGGCGCTGGGGCCGCTTCCAACGTTAGAAGAGTTCCCGGGCTTGAACCGGCCGGGATTCGAACCCGGGACCTATAGCATGGTAGTCAGACGCGTTACCGACTGAGTCACCGGCACAGACAGACTAATCTGAAGTGCATACAGTATAAAGTGGGATCCGAACCACTATGTGCGATCACCTGGTATCGTACCCCAGACCCCTTGATTACAAGGCCTTCCACTACGCCATCAGTGAGGCGCAACAATCTTTGTATTTCGACCTTTTTAAACCTATATGTATCATATAAGAGGTTGTTTAACGTTGCTATGCCTCTATGGATTATATTTAGCCAGTATTCGAGCACATAGCGTCAGATTTCATAGAATATAAGCTTCTCTTCCATGTTTATGGTTTCCTGTCTGCAGTAGAAAAACTGGCAGGTTCCCATAGCTTTTCTTTCAATAGTCTTCCAATGGTTGCATATCATATCACTCAAATTTGATTCATTCGTTTCGAACACAATCCCTGATGGCGCAGTGGGATCGTGGGCGCCTTGTAATTAAGGGATCCCGGGTTCGATACTCGGTGGAGGAACATAGTGGTTCGGATCCCCCCTTTAAACTGTAGGTCCATTCACGATTAGCCTAACAGGACATAAAGTGGACTTAAGACACCAAATCAAGCAACCAACACAATCCCGTTATTGTCCAGATTATCGAATCCAGAACCTTCGTCGCGAATAACATAAGCAGGAAGACAACGTGAAATAACCGAACAGAAACAGAACCTAAAACCTACATCGGATAGATTGGATTAAGTCGACGATACAGCACGGGTTCTGAAATGAAAAAGAATACGAAAGTTGAATGACCTCTATACGCACCCACTTTTCCTCCACTCAATGGGGAAGATATCCTTCTAGCTGAGAAGCCTTTATGTAGGAGTGCCCTGAGGGAACTTCAAGGCCACGATGATAAAGTGTTCTACGTGCAATGACGGGACCAAAACATACGTCAGATAGCTGTGTTCCTCCTTATTTCGTACGCCATTGATAACTGGAACACGTGACCTCGTCTTTGGTAGAGCAGAAGCCTGCTTGCTTGCCACCACCCTTTAGTTCAGTGACCTTCACCCGTAGTCAGCAAGGGTGAATGACTCACCATATACTTGTTGCCTGTGAGGCTTCACAAGAATAGATATTTCGTCAGTGGCTGTAAGTATTGTTTCATCTGCAGTTATATCAGTTAACATTTCAATAGTTTCCTTCCTAATGGTTACGTTAGTGATAAACATGTAAATTAGTTCTCGAGAGTGAACGTTTTATCTATTTGAACGGGGGATTTTTATACAGCCTGCATGTATTATTTTTTCCTGAAACAAGAAGAAATTCGAAGACGCAAAAAGAGTTGTATAAGAGTAGTTAACAAAAGGAAAAAAGAAGAAGAAAACGAAAATGTAAATGCTGAAATAAATTATGGTAGAGATCGAGTGAATAACATTTTGTCATGGGGCCTCCTCGATGGCGTAGTGATAACGTCGTCGCCTTGTAATCAGTGGATCCCGGGTTTGATACACGGTGGATGCACATAGTGGTTAGTATCCCACTTTAAACTGAAGGTCGAGTCCAGATTAGCATATCTGTGCACCAAACCAAAACTAAGAAAGAAATTGTCACAGTGTAAGAAAATTTCATGTTCAACCAGATACGAAACAAAAGGGAATAATATATTGCAGGTTGGAGTTCACATCTGTAGCATCTAACCAGCACAATTATGAATCGCAACATATCGTATCAGATCCATTTTTATTATACATGTATGATAATATAGGAGAAGTAGAGGAAAGAGAAAACCAAGCGAAACACGGACGCCTTCTCCAGAATTTCAAATCTCGTTACATAAGGTTCTGGGTTGGAGTCCCGAACAGGCATGACTTTCTTGTTCTTGCCCTTTTAACTGCTTCATTTCATCATAATTCATCGTTATGGTTTACCTGCAGGGGAAGAATAATGACAATAATTGCCAATACAAAGCCAATGTCAAACAGAACAACTCGATTACGGAGGTGCCAAGAAGAAACGAGACTTGACAGTGTCTCCGTCTCTCGGTATGTCGAATTGAAAATTGCTCTCCCGTTCTCGGTCTCGATTAGTTAAATATAGAAATCGAAAATGTATGTGAATGAATATACATGTATTTCATATATTCCGGTTTTGTAGGAGATTTCGTGAGAGATGAAATAAGTACTCTTCCATCGTATTTATTTTTATAATTTTTATTCCCTGTTCGATGATCGCGACGATAAGGACGAGTGACCATTACATGAAATTGATGACGAAATAGTCAAACACCCCCGACAAGGACGGTACTCAAACCCGGGAACTTTGGCGACGATATCGAATTTCAATCACTTAATGAGCTTGACCACCGAGCCTGCTTAATGTTGTTTCTGTCAGGTAATTCGTAATAATATCCCACATTCACTATCATTTGCTTCATAATTTATCTTATTGTTGTGATTAACCTGAATTCAAAGAATTAGTTGAAAGGCAAAAATGCAAGATTGAATGTCTGATGTTACTTCGTGCCGAATAATATGACGTGGTATTATGATATGAATTTTTTAATCATATAATATGCCTATTCATTCCATTGATTGATCCCAATTGAGCACACAAAATATGGTATAATGTCCACTCCATGGAGGAGTGGTTAGCACAGCGCGCTACGATGCCATGGGTCCCTGGTTAGAATCTCGACTTGGGCGTGGGTGTCCTTGGTGAGTGTCCCTTCATCAATTTCATCATAGCATCACTCATCTTCATTGTTGCTATTTGCCAAAAGTGAAAGAATAGCAAATCTAAATAACAAACATCCAATCAAATCGAACATCTCTACCGATTTAATTCTATACGGTACCGAATTCCCACTTTATTACTGCATCTTAAGTCATTTTACAGCATCTCAATTGTTTTCCGATTCGAAAACATTTGGAATGTTGTTTTGTGCAGTTGATTGTGCATTGTTTCGTTGTTTGGATTGTTTAATTAACGTCGCATTAATTAGTTTTAGACCAATCGTGACGGGGAAAGCAAGAGCACAAAGAAAGCGAAAAAGACAAGGAAGGGACCACGGCTTTCTTTAAAGATAGCATCCCGTGAATACAACTCAAGTGACTGCAGAATATTATGAATAAAATTTATTTCGCTTTTTCCTTTTATTTCCGTTTCAGTTATTTTACTTCGCTTTTCTTCTACCACGCAGTAGAAGGCTAATCGGGACTGGACCTACAGTTTAAAGTGGGATCCGAACCACTTGTGCCTCCACCGGGTATCGAACCCGGGACTCCCACGGTTCGAAACTGTCAGTACAAAATATTGTCTTATTTTTAAAATTTACGGGCAAATATGGTTTGTCATGTAGCAATTTTCGCTTATCTCTTTCTCAAGGGGTTCCATTGCCTCTCTGATGTCGTAGTGGTAACGTCTTCGCCATGTAATGAAAGGCTTCCGAATTCAATACCAAATAGAGAGGCATTTGGTTCGGATCCCATTTTAATCTGTAGGTCCAGTGCATGAAGTGGACTTAAACAATTAACGTGTGGAATGTGGTCTGTGATGAGAACCATCATTTCAGCGAACCTCTTGACAATGACTCTAATATCACTTGAAAGAATAGTATTTCCTTACGAGTAGCTCTTGTCAAGAAACCAGTTCCTGAAATTTTCTTCTGGAGGCATCGTAGCACCCAGCTGTTTGTTGTGGCTGGGGCACGATTCATGTGACTCATGCTATCAAAGCTCAATCCTTCCCGAGAACTCGGAATCACCAGGCAAACTTAAGCGAATATTTTGTTATTTGGGTTGCATAAACAATAGGCTTTAAGACGTTACGAAATTCTACGTCCCGTGGCCCAGGTATTATTTTCTAAGACTGTACAGAATGGTTTGCTCTAACTATTTTAAGTTTGGCTAGAGCCCCCTCTCGCCCGTGAGGCGACGCCCCTGGCCACCAGACCCATGCCTGTCAACACTGCAGTACTATTGGTGACTGAAGCCTCCGAGATCCAGATTTCTCCATAATCGCATTTCGGTGCTCTTCAAAGGGCGCCGCCTGCGTCCCCTTATTCCCCGTCTGGGACGGAGCATCTGCCATTGTTTGAGTAACCTCGGCTTTGTCTAAAGGTGTCGCTCTTTCAATGGAGGAGAGGTGCTTCAATGCAGATAAGCTTCAAGTGGCAGATGGAACAAAAGAACAATGGAGAACACGGTTACCTCTGTGTACACACATACGCACCGACGCACGCACTTCTTCAGTGACACATTAGTTCTCTCCGCACAGTCATCGAGAGTAACTGAGAACATGCGTCTGTCATTTGTCTCCCTCCCCTTCCGCCAATTGAATGGACTGAATGAAAACAATATTGAGCTAGATTTTAGACGTATTGGACTAAATGTCTCAATTTCTCACCTACAGATGAAGTAGAATTGCAAAGTCTACACCGAATTGCAATGTAAGATTACATCTTGAAATATCCACTAGTCCTGCTGCAGAAATAAGTGGAAACTAGTATGATTTTCACCTGCAAGTGGCGAAGACATTTGATTGAGTTGGTGTTTTTAGTCCACTTTAGGCACAATAAGGCCAATCGGGACTGGACACCCGATTAGAGTGGGTTCCTAACCACTATATGCCTCCACCAGGTATCGAACCCGAGACCCATGGATTACAAGGATACGATCGCTATGACTGTGCCATCAGGGAAGCCCACGAAGACATCTGAAGTTCTTGCAAATCACTATGAACGTGCAGATATCAAAATTTCGGTACCAAGAGCAAGAAAAAACTCTGTCCCTTTCCCTATTTCGAGAAACCATTTGCCGTTTTCGATTGAATTGTTGTTTAAAGTCCACTTTTTGCACATGTAGGCTAATCGTGACCGGACCTACAGTTTAAAGTGGGACCCGAACCACCGTGCAACGTGGCTCCACCGAGTATCGAACCCTGAACCACTTGATTACAAGGCAACGACGTTACCGAGTTCCATTTACTACTTTTCGGAATCCGTAACAGTCGGGATACGTCGAATTGTCGTGTGCTCAATTGTCGAAATTTTGTGGAGTATAAATGGATTTTTTTTTGAAAAGTGCGATTTTCATCACAGACATTCGAAAACTATTCTAATGGAAGAAATATAGTGTAAAATTTGAGTTTTCATATACGTACACGTATATGCTGAAATAAGAATTATCACACACACGCGCGTGCCGTACCGGCATTATTTTGTAGGTGATAATAAAAGTAATACTTGTGTATGTGTGTAGGTGCGTATTTATGAACATGCCACGATATATTGAGTAGTTCTCATTACATGATAAAGACAGAAATAAACCAATACAATAACAAACTAACTTGAAGAGTGCCGGAAAAAAGTGTGTTGTTTATGTAAATAGTGACTGTCAAATCCCCTTCCGAGAATAATTACCTGGGCCACCCTGCAACAACTATTTTTGATTGGGCCGATGTCCTTTTCGAGATGTCCGCTCCCAAAACCTGGTTGCCAACTTGACGCCAGCCTCCTTAAATGAATGGGCTCTCTAAAACTAGCGAATGGGCTAGATTCCAAGTTCCATGGAAGGAATGGGCTAATAATTATTTCTGATTGGGCTACACGAGATATTCAGTCTCAGAAAGCAGTGGGTTAAGTTGACGCCAGCGCCCAAATGAATGGGCTTGCTTCTTGCAAGTGGCAGTTCCTCACTTCAGCCACTATCGGAGCACAAGAGCCCAGGAAACAATTAAAACTTGTAAACCTGCCCACATTGTCGCTTTGACGACGCTCATCAACGTAATCTCAGGGATGTTTTTGATCTTATCAATTAGCCATTTATCGCCGCATTGTCATGAATCGTCTCATTAGCAGATAGCGGCGGTCATTGTTGCGACCGCTGCATTGTTGCATGGTTTAACGGCTTGCTTTATCTCTTTCTTGAAGTTACTGATGATTCAGTCTTGGGTGTCGGTTGATTGTTGGTGTCTGCTAATTGCTTACCTTGTTCAAGAGGGTGTGGTGACGTCGGAGGAATGCACGGTGCGTTGTTCTATCGTTGTGTATGGGTTGTATAAACAAGAGACTAGTGGGGTGGGGGTGAAGCCACCCCAAAATTGATCTGTCACCCCCTGTAGACCCTACAGTAGCGTACGCAGGATTTCGTCAAGGGGGGGTTATTTCTAAAACTTTCTCCAAATTCACATTACCTTTGATTTATTATACTTTAATTAAATAATAATAATCACAATTAATTAATAATACTTATAATTAATTAATTAGCTGAATTACTACTAATAATACTACTAATACCACTACTACTATTATGTAGTAGAGATCTACATAAATATACCATTTATGAAAACAATAGAAAGAAATTACTTTCTAATCATTACATTTTTATCAAATCCTGGGTGCATTTTTTTTTTGTTTTTTGTCTGGTCAACGAGGTGAGACATTTTAAGGGTGAAAAAATCCATAAAACAAGAAAATATATTAAAATAAATTGAAATAATGAAAGTATGGAACTCATCCAAGGAGCTGCGGTGGTCTGGTAGGTAGAGCGTCTGACAATCACGCGGGAGATCCGGATTTGATTCCCGAAATTGGTTGAAATTTTTCCGGCTTCTTCCCCGCATAAATGTCCCCGATAATTCACATCTGGATTGTCTCGCTGTTCTTACCAACAAAACATTTTACAATAGTTAAGCTTCTTGTCATTTGAATAATTGTCTAGTCAACAAGGTGAGACATTTTAAAGAGAGACATTCAAACGTGCTGCGGTAAATAATACAATGGGAAAGCAGACTGGTGACTGTATTCTTCTCCGCCTAGCCTTTGTCTATACATTAGCCTCTAACAACGAACCAAGAACTTTCTTTAGTTAATTCTCATTGTTCACACAAAAAAAATACATGTTCGTTGAACACTGGCGTACGTAGAGGCATGGCCGATGGTTAGAGGCACATACTTTTGGTATATAAAAAAGCAAAATTTCAGTATAAAAACAGAGTCAATTTCGGGTTCAAAAGCTGTAAATAAAATGAAATTTCGCTGTTATAGCGGTGAAAAAGCGGTATATAAAATTACATTTTGGTTTTAAAAATGTGAAAATAATCCCAAATTTGATTTAAAAACTGCACTATTACACAAAATAAACACATCCCTTCTAATAGCACATTAAATCATTACCAGAATATTAAGTTTATTCCTGTATAGAGGAGTCCATTTTTGTTTTTCAAATATTTACAGCAAAATTAATCAATTTTCCGTTAATTGCATAACACACAGGATACTTCAGACTTCAGAAAGTGTCGCGTAGGTATATAAACGGTAAATTTCGTGTTTAAGAGTCTATTTCGCATTTTGCAGTTCATTTCGCATCATTTCGTGACAAAACAGGGTAGGAAAATGCACCTCACACCTTTCAGAAACCTTAAAAATTAACATTGCAATGTGTTATTTCAAATTTCGTTTTCTTTTTGTCAAAAACGAAATATGCATGCCTCTACCGATGATGCTACAGCCCCTACCAAAATTTTGAGAAAATCAGAATTTTAAAATAAAAATCCGTTAAGAACTTTAAAAAATCAAAATGTGTAAATACGAAACCTCTTATAAAGTGAGTCCCGATTACCATTTTTGTCTTTGAATACAATTTTAATAGACTGAAAAGCTCCAAAAATACGAAATATTTTATTATGCATCCTGCCCTCCAAAACAAAGCCATGTGTTATCCACATTTACTATTCCGGCCCCTCCCCCCCTAAAAAAAACTGCGTACGCCAGAGTATTGAACATTGTTGCAACTGAAATACAAAACATTTTATTTCTCTTTTAAATCATAGTTACCCTCATATTTCACTTTCAAGAACTTGTGCTTATTTTCAAGGCATCACTCTGAAAGACGCGTGTGCTTGGAATGCTGTGCTTTTCTCCATGCTACATGGAAATAATAATTCAAATTATTATTATTATTATTATTATTATTATTATTATTATTATTAGTGGTAGTAGTAGTAGTAGTAGTAGTAGTAGTAGTAGTAGTAGTAGTAGTAGTAGTAGATGTAGTAATAGTAATAGTATTGTCCCAGATCTCTGACTGTGGTAAATTGGCCATTTAAATTATTTTTTCACAGCATTTTTCATAATATTTCACAAGCTCAAGGGGGGGGGTTTAAACCCCGTAACCCCCCCCCTTGCGTACGCCACTGAGACCCTACATTTTTATGGTATGGCAATGACAGACGCACGCATTTTAACCGAAAACAAGAAAAAACTAGAAGCTTTATTACATAATGCACAGTGTGTTTAAAAATGAATGACCCGATTTTAAAACCTTAAATCTGCGCAACCACTCACCACCAGTGAATGAAACTTACACTACTTTAACCGCCATGGTCTAGAGTTTTAAATGACTGCAGTAGCTCCCAAATAGGCGCTTACCTTAGTCGTTCACAAGATGCCATCTATGCAACAGAAGGCGTTTGGTGTTCTCCAATTCAGCAAGACCCTGTGGTTTTCTTCTTGTGGGGATACGTAAAACAAAGAGTTTTTGTTCCACCATTGCCCATTAAGTTGGATGAGCACAAGGACAGAATCATGGCTGCAGTCAATTCTGTGGAAAACACACTCAGGCGCGTTTGGACGAATTCGCTATCGTCACACGATATTATCCGTGCAGCAGGTGGAGGGCACATTGAGAGCTTTTATAATACGGTGAGTGAAACTCGAGGACTTACTTAATACTTTGCAATTTGTTGGGTACCTGTAACCAGGACTGGCGGAACGAGGTGGAGGAGGGGGCGGACCCTGCCACCGCCCAGAGCGGCAAATTTTCAGGGCCGCAAAATTGGAAGAGAAGAAAAGTAAGCCTATTGAAACTTGGAAGTTATAATATTATATTACATAACTTGGAAGTTAATAAATATGTCAACCCAACGTTTTGAAGGAACATATCAGTAGTCTCACTTTAAAACCACCGAGTGCCACAAGGTGGGAAAGCAGATTCGATTCGATCCCTTAACTTTGTTGAGATGTCAAATGGGAGAGGTCTAGGATGCGCTCCTTCAAATAATTGGCGACAATAAAACTGTCTAAATGGTCACACATCAGGCTCAGTGTATTGCAAACTAGTTGCGTGGCTTTACATTCCTTTGCTCACTAGTTATCTGGTATGACTTTTTACTCCACGTAATGCAATGAGCAAATGTCTTCAAAACATTAATCTACGATGTGTTAGATGCTGTTAGATGATTTATTGCAAACATATCAGTTCTTTGAAAAAAGCAGTAGTGATGACTTCTCAGACGTCACTTGCCAGCCTGGTAGGGCCTCCCTCCGCCACAGCACCATACCTTGGTATTGTGCAGAGTTTTGTTTTGCTCAGTGTTAAACCTGGTCTTCTTATTCCCGCTAGTGTCCGTTATTCCACTGTTTTGTGTTATATTTTGGATGGACAGAAGTAGAATCTCATGAGCTAGGTGAACTGCGATGAATTATTGACGTTGTTAAAGAATAGACCCTGCGAAATTAAGGTGCGGCATGCACAATACCTCGCAATTTTAACTATTTTCTTTAAAGGTATTGTGACAGTCAGATTTACCGTCATTATTATTATCATTATTATTAATGTATGTAGCGGTAAAAAGACGTGTTGATTCAAAGTGTTAAGTGTTTTAATTTGTAAGATTACATATTTGATTTTTGCCAAGCCGACGGGAGGAACGAGACATTCGCTTGTGTTAAGGGTGAGCACCTGAAGGGTCACGCTATGCGTCTAAAGCTTAGGAAATTCGACCGTAATGACAAACATTTAAATATCTCGGTTTCCAACGGTCCGATTCATGTGAAACTTATACCAGCGCAGCGGCATATGTGCAAGGACAGATGTGTGGAGTTTCGTCACGATCAAGCGACAATTACGGACGCCAGATCAAATCGGTTCTAATTGATCAGTTTGTGGACAGCGATTGCAATTGAGCTATGGGCGACAGCCAGGCGGAAGCTCAATCCGCACAAGTCAACTTCGGACACGGTACGTCCTAGTTTGGAGACAATAGAGCAAAGTGGACTGACCTCTTCGGAAGCGTCGCTTCAACGATCGCCTAGCGTCGTTTTTCAAAATCTAAATAAAACGAAGGACATGGTTTTTCGACACACAGTCTTACCGCGATCCTTGTAGGGAGAGCAGCTCCGTGCTACCTCTCCATATACAGTTTTGCCGCGATTCTTGGAACGAAAGCACCTTCGTGCTACCTTTCGTGTACAGTGGACTTTGTTGTGTTGTGCGAACACCAGTGTGTGTGATAGGCAGTAAGTCTACACGAGTGCGCCTACCTCAACCGCTGGGGGAAGTTGGAGCGAAACCGTGTTTCCGTGATTACCTTACGCCATTTATAATTTTTGAGAAACGAGGAACACCGGAAACTATGGCGGGCTAGAGGAAGAAGAGAGATGGGGGCGTTACGTCGATTCGCCCGATGTCAGAAGAAGCTACGCCGATGATGCCTATCCGCCGCCATGAAGAGAGAGAGAACGTCGAACGCCGCCCTATTGATACGCCGACGACGCCTACCTTCCGCCACGTTGACGCCCCGACGACGCCTACCAGCCGCGACAGAGAGACGTAGAGAGAGATGTTGACGCCCCGACGACGCCGACGACGCCTACCATCCGCCACGTTGACGCCCCGACGACGCCTACCAACCGCGACAGAGAGACGTAGAGAGAGATGTTGACGCCCCGACGACGCCCGCTCAGATGCGACGTCCGAACCGCGCCATACCACGGAGATCCACCGATCCCGAGAGGAAGAGGAGCCGGGGAACTAGGTGTTTGAACCCTTTTTGCATCTTCATCGTCATGACCCAGGAAACCTTTCGCGTGGATACTATGTGTTTTCAATCGCCCGTAAAGACGCCAGGATGCACCTCGGAAGCTGAGAGTTGGTAATGTATTCATCTGTGTGAACCTTAACACGTGACGGCCCGATTGATTTAGAGAACGCCCTTGAAATTCGTCGACATTTTGAAAACGCCCACTCAACTCGAACTTCATACCAAACTCCCGTCGCGCTTGTCATTTGTAATCTATTCGTCTCAGGTCAATTTTTCGTATTCCTTGTGATATTTTTTTTATGATCTTAAATTCATTGTTGTTTGTGCTCCTTTGTATTTGTTTAAAGTGCGTACTATTAGAGTAAAGCGCCGCCCGCTTAATTGCATATTCTACTTGAGGTTTGTTCATTTTTATGTGTCAGCGCTGTGTCGCTGCTAGCTATGTCCGGTCGCATATGTGATTATTTGTTAAAGTATTTGCCTGGTAATGTGAATTGCTCGTCGCGGCGAAGTGTTTAAGTCCCGCCTGCTAGAGAGTATATGTTTGCGTCACTCAACGGAGGTTATTTGTTATGTTTTGGAACCACGTGAGGTCTTGTAAAAGGAAAACGTCCGCCCACGTGAATGTAATTGCCGTTGAGACGCCTTTGTTTATACTGGTCAAGTAATGTATGGTCACCGCGCCGACTAGTTTCTTTTTAAAAACAAAAGGTGAACTTAAGTAAGGGCTGGCTAGGATTTAAGTAGCACTGGAGCAAAATCACAAATGACCTGATTAGACAAAAAGTAAGATAAAATTAATTGAGAATGCAATAATTAGGGCTTGTCGTCATAAAACCTGTACATGTCATGTATAATTTCTTGTGTCGATGACCCCATGAGGATTGAATCTGAGAGAGAATGTGAGAGTGCAAGTGTGGGGACCTGTAATAATTCCATTTTTGTTGGTTATGAATAGAATATACTTTTTATTTTCATGTTAATTTTGGGCTATATCATTTTCGTATGCATGTCGCTACCCGTGATTTTCAGGTATGCAGCTAGCCGCTTCCCGGCTACAGGTAAAGAGGTGGTAATTTGAAAGTACATATGTCTTTGTTTTTATTCGATATGGCTTATTACTATGCACTGTTGGTCACCGGTTCCTACACACGAACTTAACCTGGACCGTAACGCTATTTCGCTTGTCCGAGGGAGATTTTGCCGCCTCTATCTAGGTAGTGGTAGCATTTGTTTCCCCGGGCAGGGGAGGGCGTAGCATACATTTTTGGCGCCCGAACAGGGACCGGTATATTTTAAATCGAAAGCACCCTCAGTGCAGGTGCATATGTCGTTTTTGTAAGGGCTACGTCAGGCGTATTTTGGTGTCATGTAACTGTGTTTCATTGTGAGATTTTATTGTTTTATTTTGACGTGAGGTGGTAATTGAGACATTAGGCGTTTATTTTTGTCAAGGTAGTAGGGCAGCTACTTGAGGCGTTAGGCATTTTAAAATTTTTGTTTGGCATATGGCATTAGGCGTTAAGTTGAGTTCTGGCAAAAGGGGAATCGACCGCCCTTATCTTTTTTCGTTTGAGAATTGTTTAAATATATATTGGTATATATTGTGAGCGCTCACGTTTACGCTTGTCAGCGAGCATTGAGAGTCGACCGAGGATTGAATCTGAGAGAGAATGTGAGAGTGCAAGTGTGGGGACCTGTAATAGTTCCATTTTTGTTGGTTATGAATAGAATATACTTTTTATTTTCATGTTAATTTTGGGCTATATCATTTTCGTATGCATGTCGCTACCCGTGATTTTCAGGTATGCAGCTAGCCGCTTCCCGGCTACAGGCAAAGAGGTGGTAATTTGAAAGTACATATGTCTTTGTTTTTATTCGGTATGGCTTATCACTATGCACTGTCGGTCACCGGTTCCTACGCACGAACTTAACCTGGACCGTAACGCTATTTCGCTTGTCCGAGGGAGATTTTGCCGCCTCTATCTAGGTAGTGGTAGCAATTGTTTTCCCGGGCAGGGGAGGGCGTAGCATACAGTATTAGAACACAGGTTTTGCATTGTATGGTACGTAGTTGCCACGTACCGCTGAGGCGTACTTTAGCACAATTGCCAGCTTAGCACCGGGGTAGAGTAAGATATACCTAGGGCTAAGATTTGAGGAGCTATCGTTTTATGTTGGTCAAAGAAAACACAAAGTTTACCTACTACAGAAGGAATAAGTAGATGGTAAACGACTTGATGGATGTTGGTGTTTAATATTCATAATTAATTTGCATGTATTTAGAATTTATATGCATGTATTTAAAATAAATTTACATATCATTAGAATAATTTATATTTATGTATGTGCATATTTATAACTTTTATGAATTTTTCATTTTTCATTTTATGAAAAATATGTATATAGGTAATAAATGTTATGCATATGATTTTCAGTTCATTACTGCAAGGTATGTAATGTATGAAACTTTAATAATTAATGTTTATATTATTGAAAATAAGATTTTACGGTTTATGAAATGCTACGAATGGCGGTAATGGGTATTTGTAAAGTTACAATTACGATTTAAGACGGTCCCGGTATTCGAACCAACGATATGTACTGGTAATAATTATAATGTACTATGTAATAATGTTATATGGTATGAAAGAAGTTGATCTGAGACGCTAGACAGAAGACGGTGAACTCCGCGCAGGTAGAAGAGAAATGAATTTGGGGGATGTGCGGTCACGGTCAAATGACGTCAGAACGCCAGAACAAAGAAAGAACCCGATAGACCAATTAGAAAACGCGTCGGTAGATTTTAAGAACCGGTTTTTTAAAAGGTTAACTAGAAAGGTATGCAACACCGCAGCACAGGACAAGGGAGGGATTGAACCAGACAACAAAGGATGTCTGGGATGACACGGTCAAGGTCAAATCTCTGAAGCTATGCGTCGCTTGGAGAACCGGTTTCCGCCGCCAATTAATATTCCGCTCAGGTTTGCCTCCAAGGCACGGGATGCTGAAGCACGGGTAGGGTAGAGCGCTTGCATGTTAGAACATGTTTCCGCCAGAGTATCCCAAGGTTGCCCAGAACACAAGAAAAAAGGATATTGGGATACCCAATTAGATTGGAGCGAGAATTTTACCCTGATCAAAGAGAACGAAGCGTAAGGGTTTTATTTGAACTAGGAAGAGTGAAAGCTATATGGGACTGGGCCTACAGTTTTCAGTATTTGCATTTATCACGTGGTATCGAAACTCGGACTCTTTGATTATTGATTTAGGTAGTAAATTTATGTTACTGGTTGATTTTTAATTATAAAATTGAGTTTATTTTTACCAAACTTTGACTTTATGTCAAATATTTTACAAGTTTTTATGTATTTTTACTCAAATAACACAATTTAAACGATTCTAGCAAGAGTTTTTGTTATATGTTAGACACCCAAAGTGTGTCTTGTCAAGTTATTTCCTATTATTCTCCAAGTTTATGTTTATTTTTACTCAAATAACACAATTTATTCGATTCAGGTAAGAGTTTTTATTATACGTATTTTGGACACACAAAGTGTGTCTTGCCCAGTTTTCTCTGTTTATTTTACAAGTTTAGACTTATTAAGTTTATGCTCATTTTTTACTCAAATAACACAATTTCATCTATTCAGGCAACATTTTTTATTATATTTTGGTCACGCAAAGATATGTCTCCAACTTTTAACTTATTATTTTACAAGTTTATACCTATTCTTACTCAAATAACACAATTCAATCTGTTCAGGAAAGACTTTTAATTAGATTTTCGACACACAAAGTATGTTTTTTCAACTTTTAACTGTTTATTTCACAAGTTTATCCTAATATTTACTCAAATAACACGATTTTAACAATTCAGGCAAGATTTTCTCTTATATTTTTACCACAAAGTGTGTATCGTTAAGTTTTATCCTTTTATTTTACAAGTTTATACCTATTTTTACTCAAATAACACGATTTGAACGTGTTATTTATTACATTTTGGACGCACAAAGTATGTCTTGTCGAGTTTTGTCTGTTTATTTTACAAGTTTAGGCTTATTATTACTCAAATAACACAATTTAATCCATTCAGGAAAGATCTTTTTACTATATTTTGGACGCACAAAGAGGTGTTTTCAACGTTTTACTGATTTTTTTGCAGGGTTTGTATTATTTTTTTATTTATTTTGTTTTGTATCCGACATTCACTAATTTTTAACTTAGAGTTTAGTATTTTTTTTCAAAAACACTAAAGAAATAGTACTTTCAGCTAAAATTTAAGACACAGAATATATTATTATTATTATTAATAATAATAATAATATTATTGTTATTATTATTAGGGTGATATGAACCTCACGGCTCATATCCATGTGCCGTTAATTATTCTTGGTTATTTTATATTAGTTGGTTCTTATTACTTGATTGTTAATATTCCGTATTTGTAATCTTTTATATTTCATAATTTTTGATAAATAGAAAGATTATTACTAGACTTATATAATCCACTAATATTTCCTTTATTGTAACAATAAGTGTAAACGCGGCCTAATGTAATAATCTATATGTTAATTTTCTGACCGAATCTTTAATATTGGGTATGTAAATCTGTGTTCTTTCACGGTAGAAAATGTTTATGATTTAGATTGACATAGATTTCGTTTAGCAACAATTGGAAGATAGAATCTGTTCTTTTAAGTTTAATGTATTCAATAAGGTTCAAGTTGCAACGGGGAATGATTCGAGTTTAGTCTTTATTAACAGAGATGAATCGTTCTCCTTATACAATTTTAATGGTTTTACTGCAACGTGGAAATTAGTTAAACTTTGATATTGAGATTGTGAATATAGACATTGATGAGTCTTTAGTTTTTGGAAATGTCGCAAGTCGCGCTGTGCAAATTATGTAATGCTTAACAAGTGAGCATCGATTGGAAAAGTATATAAGTAAATGCGGAGCTTAGTTTGCACGCATTCCATCAGCGTCGGCTCTACGATATAAACATCTAATGACACTTGGGAATAAAGATACCTGTATTTCGCCAAGCACAATTTATACTTCGAAATTTATGATGTTATGGGACGACAGGTTAGGATCGCCCGAAATCCTTTGAGGTTAATGACGCCTGCCTATTGGACATGTATTTGTCACTGTTGACCCATATATTCTCATTCTTACGGATAAATGATAGAATTTCAGATCTCCGAACTTTATTTTGACCTTCTTCAAAATTTATTCAACGTAGACTTATTTGGGCAAGGAAGCAAAACTAGACATGTAATGCAATGCAATGTATCTCGTTTTTCAATGGAAATGTCATCATTGGCGTGTATCTTGATGCAAGCTATGCCTATTAACGTTTCTCGATCCCAAGTACTCAGTGAAGCCCGTAGATTCTATTCTGCTTAAATCCTGCCCGTATTAACATCGATACTCGTGACAAATTTTTGTCGCAATACTGTAGGAAGGGGCACGTACGAAAGTTTTTGTCTGCTACTGAATGGTAGGCCGTAAGCTTCGTCTACGGTTGCAAAAAACGACAGGGTTATCTTCCCTGGTACGGCTTCCTCCTAGCGACACACATACACACGTAACTATTCCCTGCACATATACATATTTGGATTTTCCCCATGGAGACATGCAGCAAATTAGAATTCTGGATTCATCGAATTGAATACTAACGAACAGGGGATTCTGTATTTCTTTTAAATTTCAGGATATTCATGGACTGTAAATTGTAACTTGAGTGTAATGTAAGCTTTCGTATGTATTGGAAATAAACCATCTCCTGGATAAAAATGAATGAAAAGAAAGGTCAAAGTAACCTCCCAGAAGATGCAGTTGCCAATCTTAAAATTTGAGAAGTGTCGTTCATTTATTTTATGATTCACCAACAACACCCTTAAGTTCTCAATGCTTTATTCACCAAGTCCGTACCTGAGAGGGGTCAGAGTATCCCATTTAGCCGTCTGAGTTTTATCCGAGGTGAAATCAGAACATAAGGTATTTGGAAGATTGAGGCAGGCTAGGATTACCATAATTTGCAGCTGTCTGTGTGTGTGTTACTGAAAGGCTATCTATAGTGGAGAGTGAAATAACACACAGTTATAGTTATATGAACATACTTATATATATTACGCAGATGAATTGCGTCTTACATAAAGCTAATTCAACCCTCATGCGTGAATAAGCGCGCGTAACGTCCATAGTAAGTCTCGCAGGTAGGTAAGACGAGCAGAGCCGCGCTCGCTGTGAAAGAGGTTGAGTTGACAGTAGCGTCGAGACGTTCGTCGCGTCCAGTTAAGCAGCTGCCATGCGACCGATCAGTGGTTGTGCGTTTTTCTTCGCCTGTGCCTCATTTGTCTACAGAATATTTGGGTATACAAACTTATGTCCGACCGGAAGTCACGTCGTCCTTGGCAATTGGCACTGCCATTGCGTTCGTGACAATTTGCGATCCTGTCATTGCGCCGTTCCGTCATTTGCGTCCGTCACAAGGGTTTACTGATTTCCACTATGCTATTTTTGGTTTTGTATTTCTATATTAATTTAGGGCAGGTTACGACTGCTACGTAGGAAACTTTGTTTATTTTAGAGTTTGCTGGGTATTTTGTTACTGTTATACTAGGTAAAGTTTCCTAAATATATGAGGTAAAGCTCCATATACTTTTGTTTTTGCTATTTTGGAGATGATGCGATCAGCACCACTCTCCATCTGCTTTTTATCTCATGTACCCAATACTATTGAGGCTTAGTGAATTCTAGAGCCTATTTATGCAGGAGAGAGGGCTTGAAAATTTCGATCTCAGATATCCCACAACTATCTGTCAGAGTATTTTTAAGGATATTTTATACTTATTATGCGCCACTAGAATATCAAAGCTTGCTTAATTTTTATGTCTGTAACGCTGTTACTGTATTTTTAGGTAAGGCTTACTGGAGAAAGTACAAGAAATGTTTAACATTTCGACTATGAGGCCAAACTTTTACTGTAACTAAAATAATTATGTGTCTATGAGGACTGAAATCCCTTTACCGAGGGGTCCATAACTGGACGCTTACCAACTTGTTTCTGTTCTCTCTTAAATATAACCACTTGACATTACATTGACAATTCACAGGACAAGACGAAGTTCACAGACGACTATATGGACCATAGGTGCAGTTGCCAAACTTTTCTTACTATGCTAGAAGAATAAACAACTATAAAATCATAGATAATAGAACTGAAGTCAAACAACCTAACTCAGACAATTCAAGCAGCAAGACAAATAAACAGAAACCAACATAGAATCCAGAAAGAGAAATTGATAGTCAAGTCCATTGCTCAACACAGTTAATAAACTACATAGCTGAAACCTTAGAGAAACATAAAACTGCGAACACAATATATCTAGATCCTTTCAAGTCATATAATAGAGTAAAAAACATGGCTTGGTTATGGACAAACTCAAGAATATAGGAATAGAGGGACCGCCAATCCTATTTTCAGCACAGAATTCCAATTTATCAAATAAGCTACATGGTACATAGTACATGAGAAGAGCAAATTAGCATCATCAGCAGTAAACCATCATGCAATTTCTACCTGCTGAAACGAGTGAGTATAATTTATCAGAAAAATGCCTACATTACAGACTAATTTACCTCTACTTTAATAATACTACAAGAATACTAAGTCTTCAAAAGTGAACACTCAGGATAATGTTCAGACTAAAGTATAGGACATCTTGCAAAGGGTCCTACATCTACATCTACAAGTCAATAACAATTATTCTAAATACTATAAACTTGGCCAAAAAAGTAGTCAAATACACAATACAGTATGAAAAGATAATTACAAGTAGAACAGCAGACACTCAATATCTCAAAACAATCAGGTAAAATATTCTACAACAAACTGCCTCATAACCTAAAACTGCTAAGTCCCCCAAAAATATACAAATACAATCAAAACAACAAACTACTTGAAAAGGGAAAACTCTTTACCGTCTCACAGAGTTGATGAACAATAACAGCACAAGTTAGAAGCATGCACTGTCAATAGTGCTCAATTTGCATACAGTTCACATGCAACTCCCATGAAAAAGCCTCATAACAGTGTCCCAGCTCGGTTCTCATCTGTACTTGGACAACAAAAACCTACACTTTGGTCTTACAAATTCTCAGAAATCCTACCTTTCCTACCTTGCTTCAATAGTTAAAGTGCAACCTTCATACTAAAATATTGAAAAAAGGCATACGTAAAAGTGTGTTTGTGTGAAAAAGAATATATGTGTATACCTGAGTTGATGCCTGAGTGTACTCTTATATAATTTAATAATAAAAAAACATATAGTTATCAATCAAAGACTATACCTAATAACGATTAAATTTTTAACATACCATAGTAATTAGATTAGTTTGTTAATTACAATTGAAAGAGGAACATAAATTGAGAGTATTTGAAAATAAAATCCTTAGGAAAATATTTGGACCTAAATGGGATGAGGAGACAGGTGAGTGGAGAAGGTTACATAATTTATAAGTACATAATTTGTATGCATGTCCAGATATTATTAGAATAATTAAATCAAGAAGACTTAGGTGGGCAGTCCATGTGGCACCAATGGGAGAGGAGAGAAGAGTTTACAGGATTCTTGTTGGGAAGCCTGATGGTAAGAGACCTGTAGGAAGACCAAGACGCATATATATTCTAAATACATGCAAATCAATTATGAATATTAAACACCAGCATCCACTAGGTCGTTTACCATCTACTGGAATAATCCGAAATATATTCTAAAATATTTGCGTAATACAATTTCCACACTGTTTTATTTTCTTTCTAGAATTTCGGTTAATGTTTATGTATTTTAGTATTTCCTTTTTCGTTGTGACTGTTATCTTCTTCTTCTAAGTGCTTCTTCTTCTTCTAAGTGCTTCTTCTTCTAAAAGCTTCCTTTCCTAAAAGCATATTCTTATATATACTTATGTATATTCTCCTTGGATTATAACCATTTATCTGCATACATGTATTCCTTTTGGATTACAACCATTTATCTGCATATACTTCTTGGATTGCATCCATTTATCTGCATACATGTTTTCTTCTTGGATTACAACCATTTATCTGCATACATATTTTACCTGCCTGCATATATTCTTCTTGGATTACAACCATGTATCTGCATGCATGTATTGTTCTTGGATTACAACCATTTATCTGCATACATTAATTCTTCGTGTATTAATACCCCAAATCTCTGTATATCTTCCCTAACGCTGTCTGGCTTGCTGCGCCACCTACTAACCAAATGGAAAAAGGGGTAATCAAAGTGCGCCGCCTATCCCGCACTCACCTTGATCGGGGCTGCAATAGATGCGCCTACACGAAGTGCTTGTGGGCTGCCGAAGAACTGGTGCCACACTGGGAAAACAACCAAAGCCTAACAAGGAATCTAATCCTTGTTGGAACCGTAATATAAGACAGATGGAAGCAAAATCGTAATCACATTTCGACTTCTTTAATTTCTTCGTGTAATCGTATATGTTATATGTGGCGATCATTTGATCTTTTCTCTTCGATTTCACTTCATCATTATTCTGAGTTCATAAATTAAGACAAACACAATCAGTTTCAGTATTTGCAATCACCTTTATTTGGTTCCCGCACTCATTGTTCCTTTAATCCGCGATCCTAATACTTATGTCGTGTGCTGCCATCTATTGTCCACTTTATCTGACTCGGCGCTACGTTTGGGCGCATAACATAGTTCGCTTTTTTTTCCACAATTACTACAGGTGGGGCTATTTCGCTCAGTAAATACGGGGACTATTCCGTTCAAGAAAATTATTTACGTAATTGGTGTTGTAATGTGAAATTGTCAACAGTAAGCTTGAGCACTTACCGTGACTGAATTTCCTATATTTCTGTCCACAGACGTAAGTAATAGCTAAGCACTAATTATGCCACCGACTTTGCACCTTCCTGAGTTCACATCGGATTCGCAACACATTCTGAAAATTAAAGTTTCCTCTATTCTGAAGAAAATGCTTTACCACGCACCAAGTTGTACAGACAATTGTACACAAACGCCGTACCTCAGTTCCAGCCATATATAAACCACTAAAGTAACAGCGACACCGGCGCCACAGTGGTTCTTTGGCTGTGTCCGAAAGGTGCAGACTTGAAGTACAGTCTTGACGGAAGTTACGTCGCCTAGTGCAGTTCGAAAGCACCAAGTACACCAGCAATCGAGACCACAGTTCGGTGCACGGATCATTGTAGACTTGATCACGTGATTTCTGAACTCGTTGTTCATTTGTTTGAAATCACGGAGGTAGAAACCCAGCAAAACAGATAAAATATACGTTATAGGCCGGGTACTTGCTGGTTGTAGTTCTTCTAATGTGTGGAAATGTATGTATAAAAACTCTTTAAAATGTTATGTGATTTCTATGGTGGAAAACAAGTGTCTAAAACGCGGGGAAAACAACATGTCCTCAGTTTTATATACTGGTCGTATTTGGCGCTGCAGTCGAAGTGCAATTCGAAAGACTTTCACTTTCAGTTGACGACTCCAAAACCGCACTGCAAGACCAAACTCTGAGTATGTTCGCTTCTAGGACGCTCTTGCACCTTTCGGATTCACGAATACCCAAACTCGGCGAGCCAGACAACTTGAAGTCGCACGTTTTCAAAAACTTATCGGTTAGTTCATACGAAGTCTCCAGCCTAACCATTACCAGTGCGTAGTTAGATATCGGTTAGTTCATCGAAATCTGCAGCCTAACTATTGCTTATTTTTGTGGGGGTTGGTAGGAAAAGGTTTTATAAGCTCTTGCCTTGACTCATCTCACCCAACGGGTCGGTAGGTGCCAGGGCTTGCCCCGAGTTGATACTTTCCTGGAGATGAGGCCTGCTCGAAAAGGCTTATAAAGATCTTGAACATTTAGCATCCGGCGACCGGAAGTTGACGTCACGTCTTGAAGAGTAGGATGCCTTACAGACATCGTACAGCCATCTTGCAGTCAGAACAAATCTTGTCTTGTTTCTTCTTCACAAGATCTTGCAAGATGGCGGCGTCCGTGGAGATTTATGCTGTTAGGGATGACTACAGTTATACTTGGCGATGTCTGACAACATTATTTGTATTCAAGATAAATAAATCCTTCTTTGAAAACGATTCAATGTTGGTTTGAAGTGTAAGAAGAGACTTCATTGTTTTAAATCAAGACCACATGATCTGAATATCTCGTCGGTTTTTAACAACGAAGAGCGCAAGTTTGACGTACGATTTGCACAATGCAATCTACATTAATGAATGATAAGAATATATGTAAATTTCAATACGGAAGAAAACTGAACTTCACAAAATCCACCAAAATAATGCGACATTTAACTTATATACTGTAACATGTGCGACAGAAGAGAGGTTGGTCACCCTTAGGCAAGGATATATCGCCCCGGACCCCACCTACTACTGAGTTTTTGGCCTCTTTGAAGTGTTTAACATCTAATGAAAAATTAACTACGTTGTTACGCTGTAGCTAAGAGACAAGAATAACATGTAATACATAACAAGTGTGGACAATGTGGAAATTTCCATAGGTCTTATTTGAATAGGAAAAATATTAAGGACCGTTGAAAATATTTTATGGGAACTTACATTTTAAATACTACACATAAATTTAGCATTACTGGTAAAATTTCATGAATTACCAAATTTGATTGTATATTGTGTGGCAATAAACAGACTGAGAAACTGAATGTTCCTACTGGATCCATAACTGTAGACAATTTACACGCTACAAGTTTTCGACAACTGGCGTATAAAGATACGAGATTAGGTTTTTTTCTTATGATGACCATCTGCTGACAATTAAAATAATTATCATTTCAACGGGGACCACATGTCAAGTTTCCCAGGCCCTTATGGCTTAGCCAGTACACCCCTTCTTATCGACCACGTCCCATATATTAGAAAATAGAGCCGTAAAGTTATTTGTGGTGACCATTAACTCGTACATTACAACTGTGTTGATACGTATATTCGAAGTTAAGTGACAGAAAAGGAAAATAGCGAATCGTTGTATCCAGTGTTCGCCTCAAAGGATTTCCCGTTCTAATTGTATCACTATTGAGTCACATCTGTTTGGAAAATTGATTTTAAAACAATAACAATAAGCGACACTATATGTTGAATTTCTGGGATTATACAAAAATGTTAGGAACACAGAGAGAACATCCTAGACCTCGGGGACCCGCCGCAGCAGGGGTTGCGGGGACGGCTGCTACACCACTGTGTTTGTCCTTTCGTTCAGTCAATCTACTACAAAATAATATCCAAATTTACTGTCGTATGGTTAAAAAAACAAATTCATTTCTTTTAACGACAGTGGTTTCATAAATGCTCTAAATCTTTATTAAAGAACGTAATTCTAGACACGTAGTTTTTACCGCAAAATAAAATATTCCTCAAAACTCGAAGAGGACCCTCCTACACCAAGCACTAAATACCACTGGCTTGTCTATGAGATTAATAATGAAGCTTTTGAAGGGATAGGAACTGCTTGCCACTTGCTTTTCCTCTGCCCATGTAGTCTGACCCAGACTTCCCGAATTAAAATTTCCACATTTACTTTTTTGTGATCTTCAAAATTGATTATTCTGTGATTGATCAGTACACTGAGATCAGGGCCGACACCAGTGGGGTGCAAAGGGGTGATAGCGTCATAAATAACACCCCCGCAACCCCCGCGGTTATTATAACCTTTTTCAGGCATCTAATGTTCTTTTACTCATAAGAACACGAAATGTGCCGAATTCACTTGAATACATGTGCGACATATTGTGCCTGGAAAGATCATAAAGATGTTCAATGTTGAAAATTGAAGTTTAAGTTCACTTTATGCACAGATAGCCTATTCGGGACTGGAGCTTAAGTTAAATCCGAAGAACAATGTGTCTCTACCGGGAATCGAACCCGGGACCCCTTGATTCCAAGCCAAAAACTCTTGACGCATTGTCATGGCGAAGCATTCAGCATATTTTCATACATAATTATAATGTATATTTTTACAGTTTGTCTATTGTCTTAACCTTTCGTACCTGTTTTTCAATGGATTCAAATTATATGTATGTATTTTCATATTTGTATATTCCTAATATAATAATATAAATGTAGGCTTGCATTAATTAATTAATTAATATTTTAGAAAGGAAAGTTTCTTTTAAGCAAACAGGGGCACAACTGAAAGTTGCGGAGGGGGGGGGGGCGCAGAGCGTCTTAGTTACGCTACTGGATAACGCACCCCTTAATTTTCTTCCCCGCCCTTTTCAAAATCTATTCTTAAGCGAAAACATTATCTCATCTTACGTTATGACTTGTTTAAAAAACTTGTCGTGAGATTGAGAGTAGAATGTGAATTACTGAAATGAGACCGATATTATTGTTCATAATAGCCAAGCCGTAGATTCTAATTGAATGAGAAGTCGTATTTACTTTCCTGTACATATGGTCGTTCGCAACAAAACAAAAATGAAGCACGTCACGAATAGATTTCAGTTTCCTTGGTATATTTTCGAAGAAGCCTCTAAAGTTTGATTAGTTTTTGATGTAGTTATGCAACATTTTTTCTGTATTTTCAATACCGCACCCCTAAATTATCAATCTCCGCGCCACCGCTGGGTGCTATTATATTCGTAACATCCTCAGTTGACTGCGCTAATCTACGTAGTTAGTAAGCCTATCAACAGCACAGAGCGTGAGCAAGAGGGTTAGCGATTGGTGCTTGGAAGATATGACGCCAGCGTCTCGCTTGTCGATTGGAGGCTTCGGGAGTTGTGACTCGCTTACGAGCTGCAAATGCAGAACAGCCAGAGACGTTATGAATATAATTCGTCCTTGAAAATATTTGCACGAAGGGCTTGTTCTGAGACTAAACAAGGCTCGATCTAATCTCAGAATTAGAGAGAGAGGACAGAGACTGGGATCAAAGATTCCTAGATGTGTTCAATAGCTGAGAATAGGTTAGGTCGGGGGAAGGGGGAACTTTTATGCTAATTTCTCGCTCTCATAAAACACAAATGTCACCTCACGTCCCTTGCATAGCAAGTTATAAAAGAATGATACGTTGCACAAGAAACTGGAGCTGGAAACAAACATGTTTTTATTTTCCTGATCAGGCACAAAATCATGTCGCTGAGGACGGACCTCTTACTCGGCAAAAATAGGAAAAAAAAATTATCGTTGATCATAACTTTAGATTCCCGGAGCTTATATTTTAAGCAAATTCGGAACTAATAGATCGTAACAACTTCAAAATAATTAAAAACTCTTCAATAACTTTGATCGAAAAACACTTAAGCTTTATCATTTTTCTTTACTGAATTTAACTGCAATAAATTTCAAAGGCGTCTTCATCGTTCTGACTTTGAAAAGAAAAAAGGAATAACAATATTACTTATGACATGTATTTATTAGTCATCTGTCAACCCAAAGTTATACTAAATTTACGGATAATGTTATGCGATACTTCAAAACCTCATTATTACTCTGCCCCCCCCCCCAATATGGTTTATTTTTAATTTTGTGAAATAGCTATATGTTTGTACGGATCTAATTCCTGGAAACAGGAATACGTTTAACACTTGCAACATTTTTTAAAGAAAACAAAGGTTAAGGAAATCAGTGGAATTCATATTTATTTCTAATTTTGACAAACTGATATATTCGTAAATGAACCGTGGACGTATCTTCATACATTACCTATTTACCATTGCTTATATACTTATTGTAACTCCTCCCCCTTCTCCCAATCTGAGTCGTAGCTGTGGTGAGTGAGGGGGCGATCGCCTGTCGAGCAAAGAAAAATGTTCGGAAAGACTTCTTATTTACACATTTTGAGATTTGTGCAATCGACCGCAAAGGTAACATTATTCAAATTCAAATTGTCCACAGTCATTTTATTTCTTTTTCTTCTTCATTCTACATGTTTCTAATGAATTGAATTGTACTTATGCTCGAACAGCTGTTCTCTCTTTATTCGGGCTTTTTTCTTTAATTCTTGAACATCGTTTGCAGAAAACAGATTGAAAATGCATGTGTTTTGTAGTACTTTAGTACTTTTGGAGTCAAGGGCATAGACAAATTCTCCCGGAAATTCGGGTTGTCTAGAATCTTATATTTTAAACTTACACGCGAAATATATAATTTATTGTGGCGTCGAATTTCAAATCAAGCTTTGAATGTTTTCACTTGATAAATAAATTGCAAAAAATGACAATTTTGACAGGATAGTTGATTATTTTGCTTCATTGAAAGCAAGAAATGTTAAATTATAGTTATTTTCGTTCTGAGATATTAGTCGGGTTTTCGTGAATTTTACTTAGAATAATGGGTAATACATAGTTTATAATGACATTTTTTTTAAAACGGAGTGGAATAAGGCCCCCGTGGCAGTGTGGTTAGCACGTCGCGCTACGACACCAGGGGTCCCGGGTTCGAATCCCGGTCTGGGCATGGATGATTTGAGTGTCCATTCATCAATTTCATCATGTCATCACTCATCCACATCTTTCAATTTCAAATGTGTCTAATGAGGACTTGCTGCATGCTCTCTGCATTATTTATTTTCATTTTTATTTATAACCTTTCTCTCCTTTTACTTAGTAGTAATAATACGTTTCTAAAGATTTCCTCAGGCACTAAAAGGTGTAACTGAAACATTCTTGCATGTGCTAAACTCTCTTCTAGTCACAAAGGCAAACTACGAGTGTTTAAATAATTTTTAATGGGTTTATCCTTAACTAACTAACTAACTCTCTAGCCTTCTTAAACCCGAAGGTTCATGGCTGCAGCAACACAGGCCTTCCATCTTTCCCTATCTTGAGCAAGATCTATATACTCTTTTCCATCCCTACCGATTTCCTTTAGGTCCATCTCAACGTTGTCCCTCCATCTTCGTCTTGGCCTTCCTACAGGTCTCTTACCATCAGGTTTCCCAACAAGAATCCTGTAAACTCCTCTTTCCTCTCCCATTCGTGCCACATGGCCTGCCCACCTAAGTCTTCTTGATTTAATTATTCTAATAATATCTGGACATGAATACAAATTATGTAGTTCTAAATTATGTAACCTTCTCCACTCGCCTGTTTCCTCATCCCTTTTAGGTCCAAAGATTTTCCTAAGGATCTTATTTTCAAATACTCTCAATTTATTTTCCTCTTTCAATGTAAGGGACCAAGTTTCACATCCATATAATACTACAGGCAAAATTACGGTTTTGTATAGTTTAACTTTTAGTTTCTTAGATATTATACGAGAAGACAAAAGTTTATGAAGAGAGAAGTAACATGCATTTCCTGAATTAAGCCTACTTTTTATTTCCTCTTTAATACAATTTCCATTTGTTAATATTACTCCTAAGTATTTGAATTTGGAAACTGATTCAAACGAGTTGTTATCAATAATTAGATTTTGATTATTACCTAACACTTGGTTTCGGCCTGTAAACATATATTTAGTTTTCTCTTTGTTAACTTCCAAACCTATCTCTGTAGCAGTTTTGAAAAATATTTTAGCATTATTCTTAATTGTATTCACATCATCCCCCAGTAAGTCTACATCATCTGCATATGCTAACAACTGAGTCACACCATTTAATTTTAGTCCTTCTTTAGTTTCTTGTACCTTCCTAACAGCATATTCTAAGGCAAAATTAAAGAGCAATGGAGATAATGCATCTCCTTGTTTTAACCCATCATGAATTGTAAATTTGTCAGACATATTAATACCCACACGAATTATACTTTCTGTTTCACTGGTGCATATTTTTATCATACTAACAAGCTTCTTAGGTATTCCAAACTCTACTAATATATTATATAATTTATCTCTTTTGACCGAATCATATGCTTTTTTGAAATCAATGAATAGCTGATGGACATTTTGATTATATTCCCACTTTTTTTCAAGTGTCTGTCTGATGTGAAAAATTTGATCTGTAGTTGATCTGTTACGTTTAAATCCACATTGATAATCACCTATAATTTCATTAGCATATGGTGTTAGTCTTGCTAAGAGAATGTTAGACAATATTTTGTATGTTGTTGAGAGTAGAGAAATTCCACGGTAATTATTGCAGTTCATTTTATCACCTTTTTTAAACACAGGAACAATTATGGATTCTTTCCACTGTTGAGGGATTTCTTCTTTATTCCATATTAAACAAATTAATTTATGAATTTGACATATTAATGAATTTCCACCATATTTAATTAACTCAGCTGGTATTAAATCAATGCCAGGTGCTTTGTTATTCTTTAGCCTTTTAATAGCATCTTTAACTTCAGTCAAGTTAGGTTCTGGAACTAAAGGTTCTGCTGTGTGGACTTCATTTACTTCTGATTTATCTCCTACATGGACATTTAAAAGGTCATTAAAGTAGTTCTTCCATCTATTTAGAATATCGGTTGGGTCAGCTAGAAAATCACCGTCTTTATCTTTTATCAAGTTTACTTTAGGTTGCAACCCCTTTCTAAACTCATTTACACCTTTATATAAATCTCTGATATTTTTATTTTTGCTGTTTGTTTCAATTTCGTTAATTTTACTTTTCAAGTAATCTCTTTTTTTACTTCTAAACGTGCGGTTAACTTCTCGCTTTATTCTATTATAATTGTTTAGATTTGTATCATCAGAGTTATTTAACCACCTAAGTCTAGCCTGATTTCTTATTTCTATTAGATTATGACATTCATTATCAAACCATGGCTTACTTTTTCTCGGTTTATGGTATCCTATACTTTCTTTAGCTGCTGATTCTATTGCATTACGTATGTGCTCCCAATTCTTATTTACGTCTGTTTCATTTATATTTTTATCATCATTTAAATCCTGCAAAACATCAAATCTATTTGACAGTTTAATTTGGTAATCTTTCTTAATTCTTTCATCAGTAAACTTTCCTGTATCAAATTTTAGAATTTTTAGATTTTGTTGCTTATGATTTATCACTGAGAGTCTTTCTCTTAATTTAGCAATTACTAAATAATGGTCACTGGCACAGTCAGCACCTCTATGTGTACGAACGTCAATTATACTAGTATGCCTTCTCTTATCAATGAGAATATGATCTATCTGATTATGAGTTTTACCATCTGGAGAAGACCAGGTATATTTATGGATATCTTTATGTTTAAAAGTGGTACTTTTCACAATTAAATTCTTTGAGGTTGCAAAAGTAATCAATCTTATACCATTATCATTACTTAATTCATGAAGACTTTCTTTACCAATCGTGGGTTTAAATGTCTCTTCTTTGCCAATCTGTGCATTACAATCACCTAACAGAATTTTCATATCATACTGAGAAAATTTATCAAAGACCTGTTCTAACTCTGCATAAAAATCATCTTTAGTATTATCATCTTTATCTTCCGTTGGTGCATGTATGTTTATTAAAATAATTTTACACCACCTACCCTGTAAAACTGCATATGATATCCTATCATTAATAAATTCTACTGTTTTAAGAGCCGAGATAATTCTATTATTTATGAAAAACCCTGTTCCAAAATTATGATTTTCAGTACCACCATAGAAAAAAGTATAATTTTTAGTTTTACAATTCCCTTCTCCTGGCCACCTAACTTCCTGGACAGCTACTACATCTAATTTATACTTAACTATCTCATTAACTGTACACTGAAATGCCCCAGGCCGGTAAAGGCTCAGAACATTCCAGGTGCCTAATTTAATATCCTTATTCCTAATGTAGATCTTATCCTTAGTCCAGGGACCTCCCAAAGTAGTCCCCACCCGGAGATCCGAACGGGGGACTATTTTACCTCCGGAATATTTTACCTTGGGAACATCCATGGCCTTATATTGCTGTTTCTTGACATGTCTTTTTACAGTGCAGAGTTGTCAGCTCTACGCCTAACCCCCAATATGAATGGAGGAACTACTACACAAACACATTAGACAGCACAATTACTACACAAGACGAACACAAACACATTAGACAGCACAACTACTACACAAGACACACACAAACACATCACAACTATAACACAATATAAACACACCACAACTACTACACAATATAAACACAAACACACCACAACTACTACACAAGACAAACACAAACAAATTAGACAGCACAACTACTACGCAAGACAAAACAAACATACTAGACAGCACAACTACTACACAAGACAAAACAAACATACTAGACAGCACAACTACTACACAAACATACTAGACCGCACAACTACAACACAAGACATACATACACACCACCGATACTACACAAGACAAACAGAAACACATTAGACAGCATAACTACTACACAAGATAAACACAAACACACCAGACAGCACAACTACTACACAAGACAATCCCAACCACACTAGTCAGCACAACTACTACACAAGACAAACCCACATACAAGCACATCACCACTACTACACAAGACAAACACACACACACTAGACACCAGAACTACTACACAAGACAGACCCAAACACACTACACAGCACAACTACTGCACAAGACACACAAACATATAACAACCACTACACAAGAAAAAACACCTGAAAATTAATAATTGTATTTAAAACATTTCTGCCTGCAACCTACTAAAATTTCATAATGATCGGACAACCAGTTTTTGATTTACAGAATTTTTATAAAAAAATAGAAGGCATACTCGAAAAAACAATTTGTTAGTATAGATTAAAGATTTATCCTTATCTCCTCATTTCAAAATTTGTAGGATGTAAATATCACAAACCATGGTTAAGATGAAAATATCGAAGAACGCTTGATAGTGCGGGGTGGGGGGGACGTTATATCGCAATCCTGCCTAGGGCGCCAAATGTCCAGTTCCGAGGCTGAAATTTTACTTGTGTCAGTTGTTTTAGATTGATTGATTGATTGATTTGGTGTTTTTAAGTCCACTTTACGCACAGTAAGGCTAATCGGGACTGGACCTACACTTTAAAGTGGGATCCGAACCACTATGTGCCTCCACCGGGAATCGAACCCAGGACACCTTGATTACAACGCGATGACCCTACCGCTGCGCCATCGGGTTTTAGAGGAAGGCACATTTGACATTAAAATCTTTTCTAATAATGCATGTTGCAAAATAATAATATGAATTATAGGAAACCTGTATTTCTAATTGTATATTAGGCACACACAGGAGATGTACTACTGTGCTTCAAAGGCAACAGATCCCGTTGCGGTAGCACTGGCAGAGACTATTCCACACAGGTTAAACAACGATTTCGAAAAATCAGGAGAGGCCAGGCCGGCTCGGTAGCTCAGTGGTGTCGACCTCTGTGGCGGAGTGGTCAGCACAGCGCGCTTCGACGCCAGGGGTTCCGGGTTCGAGTCCCGGGTAAGGCATGAGTATTTGTGTTTGGTTTGTCTAAATGATAAAAACTGAAAATTGAGATAAACCGAGAAATAAAAAAATGAGAAAAAAATCGTTAGATCAATAGCACGGTATGTATGCCTTCCCCCCAGTAATCGTATTAAATGCTTGTTGGGGTATATTTCTAACATGTGTCTTGTTTCTCTTCGAGGAACATTCTACGTGTGAGCCAACTGGAATACCTTGAACTCAGCCAAGATTGATCAGAGAAGAGCGGTGATTCGACTCCTGTGACAGAAAATGTTTGAAGCCTACATCCCAAGAGAAGCGTTGAGGTGCAATCTGAAAACTACGTTTCCGAAGAAACGATTAGCCAATTTCCGATGTTGTGCGAAAGAATTTGTCATGGTATTGGGCAATATAAGTGAAATTACAAATGTGTCGGATATATTGTGTTTCAATAGTTATGGTAGGCTCATTTCAAGACAAGAGAGAACCAGTAAGTGTATATATGACAGGCAAGAAGCATCAATAATTCTTTGCACGTATCAAACAGCATATGTTTATCAATATGTTCACCTAACTATACACACACACTTATACACACACACACACACACACACAATGTAGGTGCACGTTAACTGTTTCGAATTTTATATGCATTTTACATTAATCATTGCCATGTTTAAGAAATATATATCGCAATGTTGCAGGTACTTTCGTTGTTTTACCTCAGCCAACAAAAAAGTATTAGAAACTTTAATTTTTTAAGTGTTATTTACAAATACCTGCATGTAAAAATGCTACTGTTTTTATCTGAATACTTGTTTATATAATGAAAAGGTTCATCTAAATGCGTGGCCAAGGCAAGAGACAAAATTAATAAGTGGCTATAAAACAAAATACAGAAATTTCAAATGTAGGAAAGATCATTGCCACAATAGCAGTGGCGGCGATTAGGGTGGCGTGGGGGGGGGGGCAGTGACCCCCACTTTTTGCTCATGCATTATGCTAAACCTTATCTACGACGGGAAAGTAAACTGTCCTTGCCCCCTCCCCCCAAATTTTGGCATCTTCCCCCCTCAGTTTTTGAAACGAAATCTTCACAACAGAATTATACGTTATACATATGTAATTACAATTAATAAATAATCTTCACAAAGCTGTAATGATCGACTTTATTCTATATTGGGGGGCCTGCTTTGTTCTAATACTGGACTACATATACTATTTTGTCCCAAGCCTACGTATTCCTCTACAACAAAACAATTTTGCTTCTATACTACAACAAAGCTCATTTAATATTCTCTGTCCGATGTTAGAATGAAATGAGTGTAAACATAGACTTGTGGATTTTCAGAAATTCTGTTGTTTATTCCAATGGCGTATGTAAGAAAGAAGCTTGCATGTAAGAATATAGTGCATGTGATAAAACCATACCATCCAACTATATTGATGTTGTGGGACCTTATATTATGAGCCATTCAGTGTATATTCATGGACACAAAATCACCGGAACCAACAAATAGGAAAGGAACTATTTCTCAGAAGTCACGTGATTTTGTTAAAATTATCGCATTTCTTGCAGTGTGTGGAGAATATGCAAAATTGTCCTGTAAAAAGGGGTGACGCCAATCGTAGGCTAATGCAGGCACTTTTTTTCCCTGGAGGGGCACAAGGGCATGATGTATTAGTCTATCCCCGTTTCGCCTTTTCCCATTTCGCCTTATGCCTACCAGCACACAGAATTTGGTTGTTCTCCAGTGGTCAATTTAAGGCGAAACAATCGCAAACCTTCTATTTTTGACATACATGGTTTCTATCAATAGACAAAGAAACAATTATCAGTGAAATTAAGATGGATTTGCTTTTTCAGGTGTTGAGGAATAAACAGACTGACTGGAGAAGAGAAAATGTAGTATTATTGATACTGTGTTGGTTACCGTGCAGAGTTTTCTTCAGCGAGGCCTGGGTTCGATCCCCACCATGGGCAATTTTTTTTACTTTTGTCTAGCAGTGAACAAGTACATTATATTTTTTCTAGGCATTTTGACGAAAGGATAAACATCAAATTTAATATTTTAATCTGTCCTTTCATTCTTCTAATACGTTCTCTATCACAAGGGATATAGAGATTCTCTATCTTGGCGAAGGATATCTTCTCAATGGTTCCGTAGCTACGATTCTCTAGTCCCTTTCACCCACTTGTCTTATTTATTTACCTTCTTCATATCTACTCACGAAATACCATGAATCTAACTCAAGCGCACAGATATAGTTAGAACAAGATACACACCTCTCATCGAAGGTTCCATGCTTGAGCTCTGGATTTTTTTGCGAGGGTGATTATTTCTAGGTGTCTATTTATTATCCTCGTCTAAAAATCCTCACTATTTCGTGATTAACTTAGGGAGAGACCAAAGCTACTCAAATAACAAAATTACAGAAAATGCAAGACACACCTGCCAGGCCATGTTATACTTTGGGAATTAGCAATCTGAAAATAAACTTTCGGTTTAGTCGACTACTTGCAAAAACGTTTCGTGTTGCCTCGTTTGGAGTGTTGGCTATCGTGTCGGACTAGCATGCGGGCAACCAGAGTTCGAGCCCACCCGAAGGTAACATTTTTCGTCTAATTTCATCCAACATTATTTATAAAACTGAGGTTTCTCCAAAACCTTTTGAATTACATGCCACTTCGTATGTCGATAATCTGAAAGCAGCAAAGATGAATATTTATTGTTCCGAAGCGACGATGTATTTGTGTATATGTTGAAAAATCACAGTTATTAGCGAAAAGTAGTCGTCCTCCGTAGCCGAGCGGGTTAAGGCGTTCACTCGTCTTGAGATCGGTTGCTGCGGGACGGCGTAGGTTCGAATCTGGTCGGAATTTATTCGGCCTACGTATAGGGCGGGTGGCAACCCAACATCGTGAGGAAATTCGGGAGCTTCGAATGAGTAAGCGTAATCCTTTTCCCGGAAACCTACTATAACGGCTGGGCTGCGTCGGGTTGACCCCCCGGCTATTCCGATACTGGTTGCAGATCTCCACGCTTAGAGGTGACGAAGGAAAGCGTGGGAGGGAGATCGGCAGTCGGTAGGTAAGCCAAGGCCCCTTCAGGGCTGTTGCGCAAAGGATTATTATTATATTATTAGCGAAACGTATGCAGCCATGTTATCATTGAGATCGCTTCCTAGTTGTCAGTGCTGATATGGCAGTAGTTACATTCTGTCAACACACGAACTTTCACGTTCTCCGTAAAATGGTTACCTTCCCACGTTTCAAAATCGTGAGTGCTGTCTAAAGTAAATACTTTGATACTTGTGTTTGCATGTTCGAATCCAAAGTAATGCGATTTTTTTCCCAGCAAATGACATTGAAACATTTATAACTGTTTTTGCAATGTGATATTGACATCATATATTGAAAAAATATAAATGGATAATTTTGCTTTAACCAACTTTTAAATGATCATACCCTGATGTGAAGCCTAGGATGCACGATAAGAAAGCCTAAGTGTTGCATTGAAATCTGCAGAGAACAATGCATTATTTTTCAACAGTTTAGCAATGTATTATTTTTTTAACAGTTTACAATGCATGACTTCTGAACAGTGAAATGTATTTTCATACTATAATAGGAATTTAGTTATTAATATAAATAAACAAAGGAGAGATATTAATAATGTACTAAAATTGTAAACTAAAATAAAATATCTAATTTTTTCAAGAGAAGGCATACAAGTCACAAACTGCGAATATTTGTTGATTTCATATAAGAAGAAGAGGCTACGGTTTGGAACGGGACTTTTTATAGTGGTAGGGTACCCTGCATATTACTAAATTAAAGGAATAAACCTACTCGTCAGTATCCCCAGTTTATCACACTTTTCCTCAGTTGTCACACATGTCAATTTTCTCTATGTTCTCTTTATTCTCTTTGGGACACAGACAAACATCCATGCTCGAAACGAGTCTTGATAATATCGCACGCTAGTCAACAATTTCCGAGGAAAATTTGATACCTGGTTTAGACGCAAGTGCTTGTGATCGATCCCACTTTAAACTGTAGGTCCAGTCCGGTATTAGCTTTCTTGCTGTGCATAAAGTGGACTTAAAAGAAGAAAAAATCAAAGAAAAAGCGCTTGAAGGATTCGATGCTTTCCAAGTGTCTTGATGGTCAAAGCTATTGTATGACATTCAAGAGGCCAGCTTGGTAGCGAATAAGTTTCACATCCTGAAGGTTTTCGGTTCGATTCCCGTTCTACTGCACACTCTTTTTTTAATACCTCGAGCAACTAATTTTTGCATTTTATTTAACAATTTATTTAAATAAAGGTGAAATTTTATTTTATTTTTATGTAGAAATTTCTATTTTACCGTTTTCAATTTTATTTATGAAAATTATTTTTTACGATAGTTTTCCACTTTTCTCATCATTTCACAAACATTTACATCTTAAATTGCCCACGTGTTTTATTCAAAAGATGTTATGCCTGGCGAAAAGTATACATTTCTTTCGAAAAAATGATCCATAAATAAATATAATACTATTCACAAGTAAAAAAAAGGTAAAGTGTTCCCCTGTGCTTAGCACCACGCCATGAAGGCGTATAGGGGGCGTGGGGGTAACGCCACACACTTTTTTGATCCGGTCGTGAGTGGGGGTGATGTGATCAGCATCACGCCCCTGACCGCCTTTACCCCCCGGGGTTTCCCCCAGGTACCCATGTTATTCGACGCTGGGTGGGCGCCGGGGCCGCTTCCATCGTTAGAAAAGTTCCCGGATTTGAACCGGCCAGGGATCGAACCCGGGACCTTTAGCATGGTAGTCAGACGCGTTACCGACTGAGCCACCGCGGCCACTACTATTCACAAGTAGTTATCGTAAAAGTTTGGAGAACAAAATTCAATAATTCGCACAGGAAATAAAATAGGAATGTTCATAATAAATTAAATGAAATAAATAGTTGCTAGAGTTAAGAAAAAAATTGGAGGCAAAGAAACGAGAATAGAACTCAGTACCTTCTAAATGTGAAGCTAACACTCTACCATCACACCACTGGACCTTCTGACAGTCGGACAATATATTCGTCTCATGAGTAACGCTTGCTAAGTTTCCAATCTTTGAAGCGCTTTTTCTCGGAACTGACTGGCTAATGTAATTGTTGTTGTGTGTCACGGAGTTATGTTTACTGCAACATTTGAGCACACAATCGAAAAATACAGAAAAAATGTTTTTTTCTGCACACCATTACTTTTCTCTGAGATCAAAAATATCCATAGTCCAAACTCACTTGCTAGTTATACAGTTATGCAAAACGTGGACCTCGCAAAGTTACAAAAGGTTCTCTGCCGTTCAGACGGTTAGCCGCGGAGTCACGTGATATCTGCTTATCAGTCAAACATAACCTTGTGCTCACTGAAGCGAGCGAAGGTATTTCATGTTATTTGTAAGCTGGAACAAAAAGTTCCACGAGTTACAACCGACAGAGGTTTGTCTTCAGCTTACTATTTGGGACAGGCAAACCACACTAGACATAAAGAGTATAAAGCATACGAGCACATACCAAAAATATGTAAGAGAAATATTTGTTAATTTGATAATTGTTTGCAATTGAATTTCTATCATGAACAGCTGCAAAGAAACAAAGCCTTTCCTTTTTATAGAGTACAATGAATCATTTTTATTTTATTAGGAAACTAAAAATGACATCAGTATTCTCATGCAGTACACACTCTCTAAAACATACTGCTGCTCGTTGCAACACATTATTTCCACAATCAAGAAACAAAATTAAGGGCATTCTCAAGTAAAATTATATTTCTGTAATTATCAAGTGCTTTACGGACTCAACGTCAATTTTGGATTTGTTGGTTATCCAAATATTATTAAATTTGAAAATACTCTTTCAGTTGGTGGAATGTGCCTGAAATTGAATGCCATATTTTTAATCGTGAACGTGTCTTCTTTCTTTAATTAAAACTTTTAGTTTACAATTTAGTTCATCAAACCAACCTGCGTTCTTCTCCCTTGTTTATTTATAGCAATAACTAAAAGCCCATTGAAGCATAGAAAAACCTTTCACTGTTCATAAGTCAGTCATTGTTCTCTGCAGTTTTCAATGGAACACTTAGGCTTTCTTATCGTGAATCTTAGGCTTCACATCAGGGTATGATCATTTTAAAGATGGTTTAAGCGAAATACTCCATTTCTTATTCTTTCAATATATGATATCAATATCACATTGCAAAAACAGTTATTAATGGTTTCAATGTCATTTGCTGGGGAAAAAAAGTATTACTTTGGATTCGAACATGCAAACACAAGTATCAAATATATACTTTAGACAGCTCTCATGATTTTGAAACGTGGAAAGGTAATAATTTTACGGAGAACGTGAAAGTTGGTGCGTTGACAGAATATAACTACTTCCATATTAGCACTGACAACTAGGAAGCGATCTCAATGATAACATGGCTGCATACTTTTCGGTAATAACTGTGATTTTTCAATTTATACAGAAATACATCGTCGCTTCGGAACAATAAATGCTTACATGTAAAGTACTGTCTGCAGCAAGTTTTTTGAGAGCATTCACATAGCCATTTATGCTAGCAAAAATGTTAAAGAAAATGCTCCCATCTAAAGCGAGTCTAACGTTGCACCCAGAAGCATTTAGGCACAGCGGTAATTCCCCGGGCTATTCACCTGACACATCGACAGCAGCGAGTAGCCACTTCCAGGACCAAACGAAGTGATATGCAAACTTCAAGCGACAGTAGCAGAACTGAAAAGAAACTCCGATCAGCAACTCGCCATGCCAAGGAAAAGAGGAAATGAAATAGGAGTCAATGAAGCAATAGACGTCCGCAGGATTTTTTCCAGGGAGAGGCAAGCAAGGTGATTTTTTCAAGAGGGGGGGAGGGCAAAAGAGGCATATTTTCTCCCATAATAGCGATACCTCCTCAAAAAACACAGCTTCAGTCTAAAATTATTAGGTCCCTTCCAAAGCCCTTATGATAACACAGGGCCGCAAATTAAATTCAATTTGATGTTGTTTTTTGTTTAATAGGTGAACTTTATTATTTGTGCCATGCTGATCACGAATATGAAATTAGTTTTTCTCTATCATGCAAGGTTTTCTTACAAATCAAATTTCAAAATTTGGGCTTTGCCCAATATTGCATACTGTTTTATTATAATTTTTCTTTTCTTCAATCAGAATAAGTAGCTTATCATACTAAACGCTCTCACCGGACCTTTGAGAATTGACCTATGTTTGGACACTTAGTCCGGAGACCGAAGTCCCCTTCCTAGGTGCGGGCCCAGCTAACGGTTTTGATTCCAGGGTACGTGTGACCGGATCGGTTTTTACCCCCGACTCGTGCATAAAGTGACGTTGAATAATAATAATAATAATCAATAATAATAATAATGACGTAGATAATAATACTAATTGATGTTAGCCAGCAGAAATGCCTTGCTGACTTAACGTTGAACCAAAATATAAATACCACCAGTTATGAGGATTAGTATACTATTTGTATAAACGCAAATCATAGTCAAACATAGATAACAAAATGTATATTATATAACACACAAAAATAGACAGATTACACAACCCCTCACTATCATTCAAGCATTCACACACTCTCTCAAACCGCAGGGGAAAAATTACATTAAGATAAATACATTGGCCCTTTTTTAGACACCATGCAATATTTAGTTTTTCTTAGGAATATTAAACTGCGCCCAAAGACGTTAATGTGCTTAGAATTAAAGATACTAAACTTTCATCTGCGCGTGCTCATTACATTCTGCCAACGGGCATGACACGTAAACTTTTTATTCTTGCAATTTATTTAGACATTTAAATAATTGTTGTAGAATTATCACTAATGCGCCTTGGAACTTCAATAACATTAGGCTTAGATATCAACTGCAAGACACACATGTTTACAGACTGGAAAGTGAAGACACTTATGTATGAATATATATTAAAAATAGCACGAAGTTAACTTACTTCCTCCCTTAGCAAACTTGAGAGGTGATCTCTGCAAGAGATACACGATTTATGCCGTTTTAAACAAATATTTACCGAGTAAAGCATATAAGGTGACATAAATAAACATTATTACTCAACAGTTCGGCGCAGAGCGTGGAAAAACAACAGTATGCTGTGAATATATCTTCCGAATTAGCAATTGTCGTGAAATTTAGATGATGTTGGCAAGAAATAATTTAATCAATACCTTTGCGACTTTTAACTTTAAATACAGGTATCTTTTCGTCCGACGGCCGATCTTTGGAGGCTTGGGTAGATGATCACTCACACATATAGAAAATTAACAGTAGTATACTATACCATCTCGGCGTTCTAGACGTTTCAGCGACGTTTATAGTCCTCTAAACGGCGGCGTGACGTTAACCCGCGGTCCTCTTTGCGACACTAACACTTCCCCACGCTACTTCTTTGTAGCGGCACTTCGCAATCTTCTTGGACACACCTTCCTTCACGCTTCAACATCACGGCGATCATCTTGTCGGCCTCGTAATGGAGCGATTAATTGCTTCGCATCGTCTCTCTCTCTCTTTCTGGGGGGACGGCGAAAAACGGGCGAAGTTTCCTTACCGGGGGTACTCGTGGATTCTTGCTGCTAATCTCACGCGGGACGTCGGCGTCGTCTCAAGACGCAGTAGGTGTCGCTTCATTATCTCAATCTTCTCTTCTAGACGGTAGATCTAAGTGTGGGCTGGTGTCGCTTCATCTTCCAATTTCTCTCTCTCTCTCTCTTTCTCTCTCCGTAGAATTCTCGTCGGGCGTCGGCGTCTCGACTGGCGGCTTTCGGCGGTATCATTTCATGGCTTCTAATCGGGCTGTGGGCGTCATTTGTGGCTTTCGTGGCGGCGTTTTAGTGGTGTGGCGTCGCGACGCTGAGCGATGATCTGCTGCGTTGTCGGCTTCATGCAGGCTAGGAAGACCCGTAGCCCTCCTTCTCTTGATTTTAGCCCGCCATAGTTGTATTAATGTTCCTCGTCACAAAACGAATAACGCGAATCCAGTGCACAGGTCACTAATTAACACTGCGTATTCGTACAACTAGTCACTGTCACTCACTCACGCAGGATAAAATACACGGCGCGGTAGAAAAAAGACAAAGTCCCGAATCTTTACTCCGACTGTCGCAGAGGTGTTGTCGGTTCAAAAACTGGCGGTAGACTGTACTTGTTTGTTCGTTCTGCCACTATATAAAGACAGCTTGAAACTTCGAATACAACGGACTGACTTTTAGGCGCGGGAATCTGAAGTTACGACGTTGGTGGTCAAGCGTCCATTTTTTGCCTGGTCCAGCTTCTTGGGGCACACGTGTTGCGTTAGAATGGGGTGAAAAGAATAGTTCTACCCTCATCCGGTACGTAACATGTTCCTTCAGTAATTGGCCTCCCAAGTTGACTTTCCGTCGCCAAATGCACAGAAGTCGCTCAAAAACAGTGAAGGATTTATCACAGCACATTGTTGGTTCCGAGCTCCTACGACCGAAAGCGGGAAAAGTCGACAAAAGCAGAAAAACACAAAAGGTTCAGAAACGTGGTGTTTTTCTACCGAAGCTTCAAGCGAATACGAAGTTACAGAAAAATATAAAATAACGAAAACCTAGGATATAGAAGTAGGTGACAAAAACTGATTGTCATAACGCATCAACATGTATATTTTAAAATGAATATAGACAGACACAAAGGACCCATATAATATAGAAAACGACATATAGCTTTATATAATATACACACAAGAAAATCATTGCACAATACATATTTTTCAGTTCTGTTTAGCACGGTTTCTTCTGTAAGCTTTCCTAACTTTCTTGTGATTTTCTTCTGGCGTTTCTCTGTACAATGCCCAAAAGTAGTCAGCCATCATGCTCACTTAATTTACCGAGATTTTGTGGAAAGTTATGAAGGTGTGAATACAAAAAATGTAATTTGAGATTCGTGTTACAACCCAGCTCTTGAGATTTAAGTAACATATTCTCAACAACTTCTCTGTAATCAGGACTTTTATGGTTCCCCCAAGAAGTTCAACACTACACTTTTAAATGCTATCCAAGCATCTCTTTCAGCTACAGTCATTGTTTCCTCGAAGTCTTTATCATTCATTAATTTCCTAATGTCTGGTCCAACAAAAAACACCTCCTTTCACTTTGCCGTACGACAGGGATGTAAATTTGTTGCATATGAACTGGAAACATTGTCCTTCCTAGTTAAGTGCCTTCACAAATTGTTTAATCAGCCCTAATTTGATATGAAGAGGAGGAAGTACAACTTTCTCAGGACTCACTAAATGTTGTTGTACGATGTTCTTGGAACCCGGGTTCAACGTTTTCCGTATTGGCCATTCTTTTCTTTCCAAGTGGTAATATCGTGCCCTACTATCCCACTCACAGATATAACATGGCATTTTCGTATATCCACATTTTAGTCCAAGTAAAATGCTCAAAACTTTAAGATCAGCACACACCAACCAACCATGGTCCTCATAATTAATTTTATTAAGAACAATTTGCATATTGCTCTAGGTTTCTTTTAGTGACACAGAATGAGCAATATTACATATTCCATTATGTAACAGAACACATATTAAACTTGTTTTATTCGAGTCAATGAATAGCCTCAAATCAGTTCAAAGACAAGGAAAATTTAACTTAGTCAGCAAACCGGACACATCACAACAAAACACGAGAGAATCTTGTTTCGAGAAATAAGGCACAAACTCTTTTTCTCGGTGTCTGTACCAGGAAAATGTTGTTTCACGAGCCAGCAAGTTATTTTCGTTAAGTGTGGAACCAAGAAGCTCAGCTGATTCTTTAGATAAGTTTAGGTCTCTAACTAAATCATTGAGTTCGCTTTGAGTGAACGGTATAGGGCCACGAGATCCGTGAGGGGGGTCATAAATGTCATCTTCCATTTCACTTCCTTCCACTGAATCACTTAGTGAGCCAGGATCACTTACACACTCCAGACTTGATGGAGGTGTCGGTACAGGCAAGTCTGGGCCGTGCAACACAGGTCTCATTGCAGAGGGAATATTGGGATACACTATGCTCTTCTTGTTTCTAATATTTCGACCTACAATTTCACAGGAACAGAAATAACAATCATTGCTGTGATCCTGAGGCTCCCTCCACACCATAGGTATTGCAAATGGCATAGATGGCCGCTTTCCCGTGTTCCAGTTTCGTAAAGATTCCACACATGATCTACATACCTTGTGTGGGGGCCACGATTTAACTTGATCTCCTAGTTTCATTTTAAAGTATGCGTAATATGCTCTTCTTACAAAACCTGTAATTTCCTGTCTCTGTACCCGGGGAACAAATTCACCGCAGATGTATCAAAACATATCTGGGCTATTCAGACAACCACGAGATGCCATGGCCACACCATGCAAATTAGGACTTTTGAGAGTTACATATAAAATTAATTTCAAATGATATATCAATGTTTTACATAGTATTATTTTCAGCATTTCGGCAAGAAACATATTAATTAATTTAAATAAAACAAAACTTCTCTATATTTAATGCTTGTTCGTCTTTATCACTTGTTGAATAATTTTGAAACGTAACAGTGACATCTAGCGACAATTACTTCAATTGCACTGAAACGTGCATACCACAATCCACATATAAAAATCGTGAATTGTAAAAACATTCGTGCGTGATGTGAGAAAACTAATGCCAGTTTCAGCATCAGCAAGTTCAAATGCATGTAAAACACCCAAACTTATAAAAACAACAGAACCCATGCGGCCCTGTGTAATTAACATAGATTACGTTGACTGAAATGAAATTATGTGTGAAATATATACTTTTTAGGTGAACATTCATTTTCCAGCTGGAGACCGTGGCCCTCCCTTGCCCCCTTCCGGACGTCCATGCAATGAAACGCCACTCATAGAAAAAATCACCAAGGAAAACAGTCAATCAGTAATGAGATATAACGTCATTTCTAGATTTGCGCACATGAAGATCCGAAATTTATCTATCAAAAATGAAATACGTGTTGCTAAAAACATAAAATATATTTGTTAAAAAACTAGATAAAAAAATATAAATGTAATTTCTAAAGAGAAAAATTATCGTTCTCCTGCAGTGGACTCGAACTCGCAGACCCGACTTACCTTAAGTACACCTGCTCTAACCAACTTTTTTTTTTAAAAAAAAAAAAGGAATACCCCTATCATTCACACGAATTTCACTCATATCAATTTATTTATTTATTTATTTATTTATTTCGTCTTCTTTTACATGGCGAAGTTAAGGCTGTGGAGCCTTTTCTTCCACTTGACCATGTTTACAAAAAATTGAATATGAAATAATTAAAATATTGAAAAAAAAGGAAGAAAAAAATATATAAAAAATTACAGAGAAATAAAAAATACAAAGAGAAATTACATATAAGAAAGGTAATCTAACCTATAGATACGGACACACACACTCACACACCCACATACATATCTTTGCCCTTACACACGTACAAGCAAATACATAACACTACACTTACTTGAGCACAGTCCAATATTACACATACTTAAAACACAGTCCAAAACGGTATACTTTGACGATAATTCATCTTAACTAGTAGTGTAAAATACAATATTACTGGCGCGATAAAGTATGAGCCCCCCAGGCAGATTTGGCTACACTTAAAACTAGCTCAACATGCCCATATGAGCTTTTTGCTCAAGTGTGGCACCCTGTCTAATCCAAGATTTTTGTAAAAATGCCTTCGGGAATTTCCCGTGAAAGTATGACCCCCCTCAGATTGATTTGCCTACACTTACAAAAGCTACATCTGCCAGATTTTTGTCCATAAGCTTGTTAAAAATATGGCCCTCTTGATATTGTATGATATCTTATGATATCTTAAGTATAGTGACTGCTATAGTGCCCTAGCATGTATAGATTTCAAAATATTAACAATTCTGTTAATATTGCACTTCTCAAAAAATTCTATTTATAAAAATTAGGCATTTACAGCTTAAATATTGCATATATCAGGAAAATTATAGAGACAAAAAATGTAGAGAATCATGCCTAGAATATGCCTACAAAATTTTAAGTCTCCAGCACTGATAGTTTTTGAAAAAATCACAAATTCAAAAAAAATATCGATTTTTTAACAAAACTTCTAAACAGCCTCTAGATTTCAAATATGCAACCCCCATGCTCCTATCTTAAAAAATAGGCAAGTTTTTCAAGATCTAGAGAACAGCAAGAGATTTTTGAAAAATTATAGAGATCAAAAAGTTGCATCTTGAAATGCCCATGAGAAATCACCAAGCCCCATGTCTCTAGCATTCATGGTTCCAGAGATAATCAAAATTCAAAAAATTATCGATTTTTTCAAAATTTGAGTATGTTGCTCTGGTGGGCATGCAGAGTCACCCCCAGAAATATAACTGGCCTAGGATCAAAACTAGTGAAAAATTCAGAAATAAAATTATCGATTTTTTTAAAATTTCAGTATGTTGCTCTGGGGGCCATGCAGAGTCACCCCCATAAATATAACTGTCCTAGGATCAAAACTAGTGACAGAATGTAGAAACAAAAATTATAATAGGGCTTGGATACAACAAGAAGGGCATTCTGCTGGCTTGTATACAGCTACCAGCCACTATATTTTTATTTTGAACACAGCACTTAAAATTAAGCCAAGATGCTCACCCACCCACACCCACCCACATCCATACATATTTACTTCCGGTCCACTTCTATTGCATCATGTTGTGCAATATTATGCAATAAATTATTAGGCATGTGTTGTTTTCTGATTAGTTGGTTATGACATAATGTGATGATGTGGTGTTTTCTGATTGGTTTAAGTAAGCAAGATTTCTATTGGCTCTATAAATCTATATAAGCCAGAGCACAGTGCTGTTTGTTACCATTGCTGGATCGGCAGTGGAACCCACAAGTGGGGGGCAGAATCTGAACAGGCTCTACCAGATTGTAGGAGACTTGAAGCATACAGTCTGGTAGAATAACCCAAGTAAGATCATAGGGACAGTATACACTGGTGCAGTAAAAGCCAATTTTTGGCAGGGGGGCCAAAGTGGTTCCTAAATACAAAATAATTAATATCTCAAGAACTAATTGACATAGAGCTACAGTTTTTTTATCTGCACTGAACCCAACTGATATTTTTATTAAGCATAGAATTTTGATTTGAGTCCCAAGAAATTTTATATAATAAACCAACAACAAAAATACCAAAGCCAAACATATTTACACACTAAGTATATACAGTAGATATACAAAGCACACTGCTGAACCCAACTGATATTTTTTTATTAAGCATAGAATTTTGATTTGAATCCCAAGAAATTTTATATAATAAATCAACAACAAAAATGCCAAATCAAAAACATTGTAATCAATGCAATAAGAATATATCCAGCCCCAATTGGGCCAAGCATCAAAAGATTTGTAATCCAGACAAATATAGAACACCCACAAAAATATGTCCAAAATGCCATAGAAAATATAGTCTGGAATATTTCACATATAAACATATGGGTACTTGTTCTGCACAGTCATCAACATTGCCCCCACAACCATCTACATCTGGTCTGAAAAGGAAGCATGAAACACCTGTTAATGCTAGACCGGCAAAGCAGCCACGCTATGCACCACCTATCCATAGCAGTTTTGCTGGCCAACTTAGGGATTACCGGTTTGTATCAGAGCAAAAATGTGACATTAAGAATTTTTTGAACAGTATAAATCCTGATGTGCAGGCAATTCTAAATGCACAAAATGGCTCTTATAAGCTGTCCCTCAAATTGTTTACACAATATAAGAAACCAAATGGCACCAAATTTACACAGCCCCACATAACAGAAATTGTAGCTGTATATTCAAATGCAAATTCAGACAAAATAATAAGCAGTTTGATAGATCAATTGAATATTAAACACTCTGAATTTGCAGCAAAGAATCAGGATGGAGCCTATGCGGATCTCCACACAAGTTATATGTTAATATTTCTGAATTCAGCCCATTACAAGGATCTACATATCTGCCGTTACCTGCCAATATTAAAAACAAAAGAGCCGTGGTTAACATAGAAAATAATGATGAGAAATGCTTTCTGTGGTGTATTTTAGCTGCTTTGTATCCAATTTTAAGGGATCCAGAAAGAATAAATTATTATAAACAACATGAAAATGATTTTGATGAAGCAATGGAGGGCTTAAAATATCCAATGTCAGTTCAGAATATTGATAAATTTGAAAAAAAGGGCAGGGATATCAATGGTAAACAATTATCTATTAATGTATTTATTTGTTCTACTGGCCGTGGCAATTGCTTGATAGCACCTCTCAGAATCAGTACACTTGATGATGATTCTGCTGTTCCGATTGATCTGCTCTTCATTGAAGGAGATGGCACATATCATTACACTCTGATACACAGTCTTGAAGCTTTAGTCAGAAAACAACAAGGCAAATCCAATACAATATTCAAGTTGTGCAGAAGATGTTTGACTGTATTTGATGGTCAAAAAATAATAAATGGGGTTCGGGAAGTGAATGCAGAAATTGCTAAAAACAAGTTACTTGAGCATCTGAAATACTGTGGAAACCATAAACCTGTTCATATGGTAATGCCTAATCCAAGTGAAAATGACAAATTCAAAAAATTTGAAGCCTTGTTGGAACACCCAGCATATATAGTCTGTGATTTTGAATCAAACCTCAAACCTCTTGCATTCTGCAATCCAGATCCTGATGAATCTTCAATTACATCATACCAGTTACATGAACCTTCTAGTTTTTATTATGTTGTTGTACAGGATGGTGTGGTTAGTAAAGAATATTTATACATGGGAGCAGATGCCATCAAAGAATTTGCACATAGAATAGAAAATGAGTGCCATGACATAGCATCTAATGTCTTATTAAAATCAAAACCCATGTTGCCTTTAACAGAGAAACAGATTGAAGATTTCAACAATGCAGAAAAATGCCCGGTATGTGATTCTGAATTTTCAGATACAAATATCAAGGTGAAACACCATTCCCATACAAATGGTAAATTTTTAATGGCACTGTGTAATAACTGTAATATTAAGATCCAGAGACCAAAATTTGTCCCCATATTTTGCCATGGTGCATCCAATTATGATTTTCATCATTTGATCAGGTACGAGGGGTTTGACAAGCAGAATTTAAATATTTTAGCAGAAAATAATGAGAAATATATAGCTATTAGCAAAATAATTAAAGTTAATGGTGTTCCCATTCGCTTAAGATTTCTTGATTCTTACAGAATTCTGTCTGCTAGCCTGGCTACACTGGCCAGTCAATTATCTGATGATCAATTTAAAATCACATGTGCTTTGTTTCCAAATCAGGACCTGAAATTAATTAGGCGGAAGGGTGTATATCCATATGATTATGTTACAGGTTTTTCTAAATTTGATGAGTGTTCTCTGCCACCAAAACAACAGTTCTACAGCAAACTCAGAGGATCTGGAATCACTGATGATGATTATCACCATGCCCAATTGATGTGGAACAATTTAAAATGCCAGACATTTGGTGATTATCACAAGGCATATTTAAAACTTGATGTCACTCTCTTAGCTGATATACTTCAGGCATTCAGAAAATCTTCCATGGAAAATTATAAGCTGGATCCAATGTATTTTTACAGTGCACCAGGCCTAGCATGGTCTGCAATGTTTTTAAACACTAAAATGCAATTGGATCTGATCCAAGATCAAGACATGTATCTGTTTATGGAGCAATGTATAAAAGGAGGCATGGTGCAATGTTCTCAGAGATATGCCAGAGCTAACAACAAATATATTCCTGATTATGATCCAGCACTGCCATCAAATTATATACTGCATGTAGATGCCAACAGCCTGTATGGTTATGCTATGATGGATAAACTGCCATATGTAGGGCTTGAGTGGGTTGAAGATTTCAATATTAAAGATCTTCAGGATTTTGATGACAGTAACTATGGCCTGTTCTTAGAGGTTGATCTGACAATTCCTGATGATTTACACAACATATTTTCCGATCTGCCCCCAATTCCTGAGGTTGAGTGCTCACCTGGCTCTAAACAGAAGAAACTGATGATGACTCTAGAGCCAAAACAGGATTATGTCATATATTACAAAAACCTCCAGTTCCTAATGAATCATGGTGTTCAAGTGACCAAAGTTGGAAAAGTTTTGAGGTTCAGGCACTCAAGATGGTTGAAGCCATATATTGATACAAACACAGAGCTTCGAACATCTGCAATGAGCCAATTTGATAAAACTTTGTTTAAATTGATGGTCAATTCAGTGTATGGCAAAACCATAGAAAATGTCAGAAAACATACTGATGTTAAAATAATTACTGACCCCAGCCTGAGCAAAAAATTGATAGCAAAGCCTAATTTCAATTATAGAAGAATTTATGATGACAATATGGCACTTTTCAACATGAAAGAAAACAAAGATTAAGTTTGATAAGCCTATTTATGTAGGGGCTGTGATATTGGAATTGGCCAAATTACACATGTTAAAATTGTATTATGATGTGTTGAAGCCTTTTTATAATAATCGTGTAAAACTGATGTGCATGGACACAGATAGTTTTATCCTTGATATTCAGACAGAAGATGTTTATCAAGATATGTCCCAGCCTGCATTGCTTGAATATTTTGATACCAGTCAACATTCAAAGATTCAGCCCCACAACAAAAAGGTGCGTGGCAAGTTAAAAGATGAGACACTTGGTGATGTTATTGTGGCATTTGCTGGGTTAAGGGCCAAGATGTACAGCTTTGAAACATGTAGTGGTGCTGTTGCCAAAAAGGCCAAGGGCATTGGCAGAGTAACTGTTGACAAAGAGCTCCAATTTGAAGATTACAAAAATTGTCTTAAATCATGTAGCACAATCAGAACATCAGAATGCAGAATTCAGAGTGTGGATCACTTGTTGACTACAAATGTTGTAAGAAAAGTGGCTCTGGACCCACATGATGATAAGAGATGTATTTTGTCATGTGGCATACATACTCTACCATGGGGTCATTGTGATTTGAAAAGTGGCAAACAATGCCCAATTACAAAGCATGATTTGAAATAAATAAACATGCCTATGAACTTATTTGGGTTCAAAAAACAGGCTATTATGGACCTGCCAACACCACAACCCTCTTCTGATATAATATCTAAACTAAGTGCTTTGTTAATTATTCATCTGAACAGCATACTTACAGATGTTGATGATGAAACAGGTAAAACATTGTACATATTTAACAATAATTTAAATCATTACCAATTACCTGTAGGTGGTCAATTACAATTTATTACAACTCCCGAGGGTAATGTCAAGATTTCAATAGGGAGAAATATTTATAGAATTAAGCACTCAAACATGGTTTCTGGCACTGTATATATTGTTTTTGCTGGTGACTGCTTATATATTGAGGTCCCGGGATCCTATGACAAGCTTATACCTTTTTTTATAGAATTAAGAATTAGATATTCAATAATAAATAACCACTAAAACAAAATGCCTAATGATATATTTGGCCATACAAGACATGAAGATCACAGTGATGAGATTCTGATGCTTGATGTCAGAGTCAAAAAATTAAGAAGTGATTTACAAGCTTTACAAACCACACTCAATGCCAGTCTTCAACTAGAATTTACAAATTTACAATCACAATGCATGGACCCTCTTCTTAAAATTGACTCAGAACTCAAATTGTTGCTTCAAAAATATACTGACCTGGCAACATTGGATAATTTTCAAAGTTTAGAGGAAGCTGTAACAACTCTTCAAGCCAAATTTAAGACCCAGGCCACCAACTCTGAGCAATTGAAACAACAATTGGAAGAGCAGATTAATAATGGCCAGGCACAGCTCCAAACAATTGTCAAAAGCATAAAATCACAAGAAGATTTTGATCTAGTGATTTCCACTCTAAAGGAAATGATTCAGTCACTACAGATACCTAATCTGGGCCCTCTGAACAATGCCATAGCCGAGGTTAAAGAAAAAATTGAGACACTTGAAAATTTTATGAACAACTTGCCATCTTCTGATGCTTTGAGTGCTATAACTCGGAGTGTTGCCAACATTAAGCTGCAACTTGAAACATATGAAGATTTTGGAAAAATTCAAAGTACCATAACTCATCTTGAGGGTACAATAGCAGCAGTGCAAAGTGATTTGACAAATGTACAAGAATCTCTAGAATCCCGCCTGCCTGGTATTGTAGACACACTTGTCAGTGTCCAGCAACAGATCACAAAACTTGAAAACCTCAACACTGAATCTGAGCTATCTCATTTTCATCACTTGATCGATGATATCCAAACAAAGCTTGAAATTTTACAACAATCAACACCCACTCAGGCAGATATAGCCCTGCTCCAAGATGCTATGCAAAGTGTGGCTGATGCTTCTGAATTAAATAATGTGAAATTGGCACTTGAATCTTTGCAGAATACTGTATCAAATCTGCCTACATCACAGGAACTTAAAAATATTAAGAGGGCAGTGAATCGCATATTGAAATCAGAAGATATCAAGAATATCCAAACAGAGATCAAACAACTTACTCAGACAGTGGCCACTCTACCAAATAATCAACATATTAATGAACTGCATGTTCTGTTTGAGGATATCAGAAGACAAGTCCATGATCTTACTGCTCAAAATTCAAAATTGGCAGTTGTTGAAAATTTACAGCAAATTGTAGCTAATATCAAGCAACAGCTAGGGACCATGGAATCCAATCAAGCAAATGCTTTGTCTGTTTTTGCCACCCAGCTTCAAGAGATTGTGCAACAATACAAGAAACTTGTTGTGGACATAAAGATCAATGAGACTATCAATGAGCACCTTGAATCTGTAACAAGTAGATTGCTTACAGCAGAAAAAGAAATAACTGGCATAATCGAGAATCCTAAACATACAGTAATTCTTGAATTGTACAGTATCCCCAACAAAGAATATGATTCACCATTTACACCAGGTGGCAAAATATATATGCTGTCCCCTGCACAATTTTATTACCAATTTTTTGTTGGGGGCACACTTAGACCAATCAAGATCAAATATTGGCTTCAACCACAGGCGCACCACTACCCTACCTTATCAATAACAAATGCTGATAACAAAGCAAAAATCACCAGTGTAGAGTTAGAAGATTTTACAGACCCCAATACATTAGAAACATCTTATGCTGAAGATGATGGCTCTCTGGAATTTAATATACAAATAGGAGACAACTGTATTTAGAAAATCCTGTAGTATCAGCTGCTGAACATCCTATAGTTGCAATATTCTTGTTTACATACTATGTCTAGACAAATTATTGTTGATGAATTACACAGACAAGCCAGACATAATTATAAGAGACTGCCAGTAGTCACAAAAGGCATAGATGATTTATGGCAAGGGGACTTGATTGAGATGGCAAGTGGACAGCTGAAAAACTTAGACAAAATCAACAAGGGCTACAAGTATCTACTCACTGTCATAGACACATTTTCAAAATTTGCCTGGGCTGTGCCACTCAAATCCAAGACTGGAAAATGTGTTACAGAAGCCTTCAGGATAATCATCAATCAGAGTGGAAGATCACCGCGCTATTTGCAAACAGATAATGGCAAAGAATTCTATAATTCTGTGTTCCAACAATTTATTAAAAGCCAGTCAATACAACATTACTCGAGTTACAGTGATCTCAAGGCCTCTATTGTAGAGAGATTCAACAAAACCCTAAAAAATCATATGTATAAACAATTTACACTTCAAGGTAATTATAAATGGCTTAATATTCTTCCAGAACTTCTACATAAATATAACAACTCGGTCCATTCCACAATCAACATGAAACCCTCTGAGGTAACTTCATCTGATGAGCAAAAATTGATCAGTACTGTTTATTATCCTAGATATCGGCCAACAACAAGAACAGCCAAATACAAGGTAGGTGATCAAGTAAGAATCAGCAAATATAAGCACTTATTCAAAAGAGGCTTTACCAGAAACTGGAGCACTGAATTATTTACAGTGGTTCAAGTTAAACCTGGGACCCTTAACACATATATAATAAAAGATCACCGAGGAGAAATTCTCAAAGGCAGGTTTTATGAAGAAGAACTCAGCAAAACTAAACAGCCTGACATATATCTCATAGAAAAAATCATCCGCAGAAAAGGCAACAAGTTATTTGTCAAATGGCTAGGACTCCCAGAACACAGCTGGATCGAGGCAGACAAAGTGATACTATGAACACCTGGGATGTTATAAAAAGACTGCCAGATCCTGAACAGCAGATTAAGAGAAATGGCAAGCTGCTGCCTGATAATATTAGATGTCTTATTGTTGGGCCATCGGCTTGTGGTAAAACTACACTAATGATTGATAATTTTTTATTGGCACCCAACTGGTTAGACTGGAAAAACAGGCACTTGTATGTTTTCTCTATGAGCTTGGAACAATTAAAATATCAGCAGCTGATGAAGCTATATGATGGACTGGATATAGCCTCTTTTGAATCAGATGTTAAGCCACTCCATGACTGTCTCGATAATTCTGTTGTTGTGTTTGATGACATTATACTGGATAATCAAAACAAGGTTAGAAATTTTTTTACACAGGGCCGACACAAAAACATAGATTGCTTCTACCTGGCACAGACTTTTTCTAAAATACCGAAGCAGCTGATCCGAGACAACAGCAATTTTATATGTGTGTTTCATCAAGATCATACCAACCTCAAACACATACATGATGAATATGTAGGTGGGGACTTGAGCTACAATGATTTTTCTAAGTTTTGCAGTAGGTGCTGGAACCAGGACAGTTATGGGTTTGTCACAATTGATATGACAAGAAAACCCAATAGTGGCAAATACAGAAATAAAATCAACAATTTTCTAGACATTGAAACATATATAAATAACCATGAAAAGGCCAATCATTGATGATCTTAAATTAAGAGATTATCTTGTAAAAAGATTTAAGGGATGGAAATCAGAGAACAGAGGAATCTATGAACAACACAAGCAAACAGAACAGCCTATTATTGATGCTATTAGTGAATTAGGTAAAAATATCAAAACTGTTACAGAGCAAAATCAAAATTTAATCACAGAGCTTGTACCTGTAGCTGCTAGGAACATATTAGATTATCCAATCACCCCACTTTCTAGTATTCATACACCTAGTCCTGTTGGTCCTCGAAGAATTGAAGCTACTCAGGATCCTATTGAATTGGGTCTTCTTGCTCAAAAATATTTAAGCACACCTAAAGACAACAAAGATGAGGTCTTTGGCTTATATGCTGACACAGAGCTTGATGGTAGCATCATACATAGAATTGGCAATTTTAGAGTAACATTTATGGGAGATGATCTGATTGTATATTCAGAATCTCATCTTGGAGAAAGAGGTGGTTTTTTTAAGTATCCTGGAACACCTGGATTGTGGGAACTGATGACTAGGAAGAGACCTGGCAGCTATACAGATCAAGATTATGAGCATTACAAAGAAATATTAATAAAATCAGATGCTCTATACCAGAACAATGATCCCACACAAAAAAGAGTCAAGTCTAGCAGTGGAGCAAAATACAACAACTTAATCAAGCCCATATGGTCACAGATCAAGACTGGTAGTGGAATCAAACAATACAACACCCTGCCTAAAGAATTTGTGTGGGTTGATGATGTCAGGAAACTTGTAGATAGATTGCTGATGATAGCTGGGGAGGAAAATGCTGGCAACCACAATTTTTACAATGAAAAGGTTGGAATTATGGACATGATAAGCACCAAATTGTCTAATGTTATAGTGAGTGACACTAAGGGGATTGGATATCTTATAAAAATTATTAATACTCTACCACCTAAATTTTGGAATATCTCTGAGGGTCGGGGGCTGGTTAATGACATCATAAACAAGCTGCCATTTGAACTACACATACCAGGCTATCAGTATTGTGGTCCAGGAACAAAACTAGATCATAGATTAAACAGAGGGGATCCTGGTGTTAATCCCCTAGATGCTGCTTGTAGAGACCACGACATAGCATACAACACACATTCTTATCTTGACAAGAGACATGTTGCAGACAAGAAATTAGAAGAGGCTGCATTTGGTAGATTTGTAAGCAAAGATGCTTCTTTAAGTGAAAGAATAGCAGCATGGGGGACCACCATAGCTATGAACACCAAACAAAAACTGGGGTGGGGGTTGTGAATATATATATAATAAACCTACAATGAAGGCCAAGGGTGTTATGTATCAGATACCTTATGCAGGTCTTAAATCTCTTAAAACTATTGATAGCCTTTTAACCAAAAAGCAGCGCAAGAAAAAAAATTCTTGTCTTGCCAAGGGCCATGGTATGAAATTATTACTTAGTACCCCTCAATTAAAAAAATTACAGCAATCTAGAAAAAAATCACATGTGGGTGGCTTCATATTTACTATCCCGGCCATCTTAGCAGCACTTGGGGCTGTGGGGAGCTTGGCTGGGGGATCAGCTGCCATAGCAAAAACAGTAATAGATGCCAAGAAGAATAAGGCAGAATTAGATTAATTGAAGCGCCATAATCTGGCCATGGAGAAACAAGGCAAAGGTGTTAAGAGAGCCATGAATAAGTTTAAAAAAACAAGAGCCGCTTACAAACCAAGATATTGAAGCTTTAATCAAGCCACTGGGCATCAAACATTTTAGAGGTGTGTACATGTCTGATTCTTTACCAGAACAACCACTCAACAAAGAGTGTGGCATAGTTAATTTGGATAAGTACAAAAATCAGGGCACTCACTGGATCTGTTATCTTAAATATTTAAAAGATGAGGCATTTGTGTTTGATTCATTTGGAGGTGTTCCACCTGAAAATTTAGTAAAATATCTAAAATCAACTAATCTTTATTACAATAATGCCCGTGTTCAAAATTTCAAAGATGTTAATTGTGGACATCTGTGTTTATCTGTTCTTAGATATCTGTCTCAAATAAATAAACCATCAATTGAAAATTTTCAAAAAGCCCTGTGGTATCTGAAACATCATGGGGGTATTTCATCTCACCAGCCAAAATTCAATATTGAAACTTAGATTACATGATGATATAGTGTATCCCAAAACAATAGCTCTCAGAGCATTTTATGGCATGTACTTGATCCCTAATATTACACACCACAACAACAAAATTGCAGTTGGGGATCAAAAAATTGTCATCACTCCAGGGCAATATAATCTATCTACTTTAAATGCTCAGTTACCCAGAGGTATAGTATTAACTCAAAATTCTGTCACTCACACAGTAGAGATTGTGTCTGCTACAGAGACAGTGGATCTGGGTACTATAGGAGAGCTGTTAGGCTTTGAGAACAACACAAAACTTGAACCAGCCATCAAATACACTGCTATTAATATACCTAAATTCTTAGCCATAGAGACTCTAAATATTCACTGTAATGTGGCCGAGGGTATGATCACCAAATCAAATGGCATAGGCACTCACAAACAAACTGGGATCATTGCAACATTCAAACCTAACTCTGAATTTATGGAGCCCATCATCTACACTCCATCACCAACATTATATTTTCCTGTGTGCCATAACAGAATAGATTACATTGAGTTGATGGTCACTAATGAAAAAGAAGAAATAGTTGATTTTGCTGGAGCCACAACAACTGCTATCATAGAGATTAATATTTAAATAAAAATACATACAAAAAAAATGGAAAATATTGAGAGTTATGAGCTACAATCATTCCCCCCAAACAGGAGGACATTTGCAAATTTAAATCAACCCAACACAGAGATTGAGGTTGATCTTGATGTAGGGGATGGCTTTATACACCCCCACAGAGCAGATCTATACATCAAATTTGATGTTGTAAAGCTCGATGGTACAGATTATCCGGCAAATTAAAATATAAGATTGATAGACAATTTTGTGCCACATCTGTTCTCTGAAATTGAGATCAGAAAACATGGTGTTGTTAAAAACAGAGTAGATTACCCTGGCATTACCTCTACAGCTTTGGCCACACTAAAATTATCCAAAACCGAGGCTTCTTACTACAAAATAGGTGGATTTGAGGCTGGTGATAAAATTATATCTAAAAGCCACACAGTATTGTTTCCTATGCGCCTGTTGCCAGGATTCTTCTCAGATTACAAAGATATTATGTGGAAGGGTGGTTTAGGAATTACATTTAGAAGAGGTGCCAATGATAATAATGCTTTGATGAGGTACAGTACATTAAATTCTACCGGGGAAGCTCTGCCTAATACCCTACCTGATGAGGGCAAGTGTCTTATTCAGACTATGGAGCTAAGAATGCCAGTTGTTGAATATGAAGCCAGTTATGCTCTTAAATACAAAGCTGATATCCTAAAAAATCCACAGGTGCCTTTACAATTTTATACATATCAATGTGTGCAGAAGCCTGCCACTGGTACCTATTATGAATTTGATGCTACAAATTCATTCTCCAGTATACAATATGACATGCCAGATTTTGTAGTGGTACTGTTTCAGACTGGAAGACACAAAAAACAAATAAAATAAAATAAAATTTATTCTTATAAAAGTTAATATTAATAATAATAATAAAATAATTAATAAAAATATAAATCTACAAGGATAAAAACAAATAGATATAATATTACCTCTAGCCACTATTATTAAAGAAATAATTCAAATACTAAGAAAAATTAGAGAATAAGATATTACATCTAACCCAATAAAATAACCAGCCCCCCATACTCCAATACCAAATCACACTATTAATAAAAACAAAAAACAACCAAAAACAATAGAAATTTGAACCACCATTCATAAAGAACTATTAAATCTCAAAAGGATTAAAAATATAAAATAAAAAATATATTTTAACATTTTAACAACACAAAAGAATTAAAGTAATCATTACCATGAGTGCGTGTAACTGATACTATAACAGATAGACCAAGGGCCCCCTCACATACACAAAATGAAATAAATAATAAACAAAAATAAGCTTCTTCCTGATTATTAACAAAATAATAAGTTATATATAAATATAGGGATAATACAATAAATTCAAGTCTTAATAGAGTTACTAATAAATGCCTACGTTGAGAAATAAAACATAAAAATCTAATAAATAAAATAGTTAATATAAATAGTATACTTAACATAAGTTTTTATAGTTTAATAAAAACAATGGTCTTGTAAATCATAAATGAATTAATAATTCTAAAAACATCAAGGAAGATATAATTATATCATCATTAGCTCCCAAAGCCAATATTTTTTATTAAACTACTCCTTGATATTAAAATACAACTAATACTAATTATCATTATATTATTATTAGCACTAATAATATTATATATAAAACATCCCCTCTCTATGGGGGTTATATTAATTATACAAACTGTTACTGCATGTCTAACAATAGCAACATTCCTAAAATCCACATGACTTTCCTATGTATTATTCCTAGTATTTTTAGGAGGGATATTAGTTCTATTTATTTATACAACAAGACTTACACCAAATGAAATATTCAAAATAAGAATAAAAATATTGGCTTTGGGTGTAATCCTAATATTATTATGTTTATTTATATTAATAATAATAGATCCATTATTAACCCCCTCAATATTACAAAATATGGATACCTATACAACCTGAAGAAATACCCCCCCCTGCCAGGAATAAAATTATATAATGAATCCGTTATAATAATAACTACTATAACAGTAGTATATTTATTTATTACATTAATTGCAATTGTAAAAATTACTAGACTTTCACATGGTCCTCTAAAAATAATTAAATAATTACAAATGACAAAGCCAGCACGGATTTATCACCCCCTAATTAAATTAGCAAATAATGCATTAGTGGACTTACCAGCCCCACTAAATATTTCATACTGATGAAATTTTGGTTCACTTATAGGAATGTGTCTTTCAATCCAAATCTTAACAGGTCTTTTTTTAGCAATACATTATATCTCAAGAACAGATTTAGCCTTTTCCAGAGTAATACACATCTGCCGAGATGTAAACTACGGATGAATATTACGAACTATTCATGCTAACGGAGCCTCCATATTCTTTATTTGTATATATATACATGTTGGACGAGGGATATACTATGGATCCTACCTATATTTTCACACATGATCTATTGGAGTCATAATTATATTAGCAACAATAGCAACAGCATTTGTTGGATATGTACTACCATGAGGTCAAATATCATTTTGAGGTGCTACAGTAATTACTAATTTACTCTCAGCAATTCCATACTTAGGGACCATATTAGTTCAATGAATTTGGGGTGGATTTGCAGTAGATAGCGCCACACTAACTCGATTCTTCGCCTTCCATTTTTTATTACCATTTATTTTAATAGCAATATCCATAGTTCATTTACTTTTTTTGCACCAAACCGGATCTAATAATCCACTATCTATTAATAGCAACATGGATAAAATTCCATTCCATCCATACTTCTCCATAAAAGACATATTAGGATTTATGCTTATAATTTTAATATTAATACAACTTTCATTAATATTTCCAACAACCCTAGGAGATCCTGAAAATTTTACTCCTGCAAATCCGCTAGTAACCCCTGTACACATTCAACCAGAATGATACTTCCTATTTGCATATGCCATTCTACGATCAATTCCAAATAAACTTGGAGGAGTAATAGCACTAGTATTATCTATTATAATTTTATTTATTATACCAATACATCATAAAAGAAATTTTCGTGGACTACAATTTTACCCCTTAAATCAAGTATTATTTTGACTAATATTTGCAACCTTTATTTTATTAACCTGAATTGGAGCCCGACCCGTAGAAACTCCATATATTACTACTGGGCAAGTATTAACAATTATATATTTCATATACTTCATCATATCCCCGGCAACCTTACTATTATGAGATAAAATTTTAAAAAAATGACTTCTTGACTGAAATTTTAAGTGTATGTCTTGAAAACATAAAATAGAATGTAAATATTCTAGAAGTCTTCACATTCTAATTATTATGCAACTAGATATAAATTGATACAATCAAGCCCCTAAAACCAACAAAAAAAAAAACAAATAATTCAAAGAAACCGGAAGAAAACTCCTTCAGGCTAAATATATAAGCTTATCATAACGAAATCGTGGTAGTGTACCTCGAACTCAAATATAAATAAATCCTAAAAAAATAACCCTCAAATAAAAAAGATAAGAAAAATGGTATCCCCCCAATAATAAAATTCTAAATAAAACACTTATAAATAAAATACTAGCATATTCAGATATAATAATTAAAGCAATCCCCCCAGCACTATACTCAATATTAAATCCAGAAACAAGTTCAGACTCCCCCTCAGCAAAATCAAAAGGAGTCCGGTTAGTTTCGGCTAAACAAGAACTCAATCAAGCTAGTGCCAATGGTATAGCAATAAAAATAAATCATAAATAATCCTGAAAAATATTGAATAAAAGTAGATTATAACCACCAATTAAAAAAACAAAAGACAATAAAATTAATACTAATCTAACCTCATAAGAAATAGTTTGAGCAACTGCTCGAAGTCCACCAAGTAATGCATAATTAGAATTAGATGATCACCCAGCAGATATTACTCTATACACTCCTATTCTCATACAACATAAAAAGAAAAACACACCCAAATAAAAATTAAATAATAAGGTATGATATGGAAAAACAACCCAAACAACCAAAGATAAGAATAAGCTAAAAACTGGAGACATATAATATGGGTAATAATTTCTCAAAGTAGGTAATGTTTGTTCCTTAGTAAATAATTTAACTGCATCAGCAAAAGGCTGAAAAATACCACAAATTCCAACCCGATTAGGCCCCCTACGAACTTGAATATAACCTAATACCCTGCGCTCAAATAAAGTAAAAAAAGCAACTCTAATTAAAACACACACAACCAAAATAATAAAAGAAATAACCCCGATAAATAAATCTAATATCATCTACTATAAAAAGAAATGTATCTTCATTATTGAATTCTAAATTCAATGCACTTCTCTGCCATAATAGTAATTATTATTAATCAATATTACATATATAATATAAGTATTTGGTCCTTTCGTACTAAAACACTTTTAATATTAAGAGATAGAAACCAACCTGGCTCACGCCGGTTTGAACTCAGATCATGTAAGAAATTAAAGGTCGAACAGACCATCAAATTTGAAATGCTACCCCCAAATGATATCTTAATCCAACATCGAGGTCGCAACCCCTCCTGTCGATAGGATCTCTCAAGAAAGATTACGCTGTTATCCCTAAGGTAACTTATTCTTTAAATCACTAAAAATGGATCCCAAACAACAAAAATTATTGAATATTAAATAAAAAAGAGCTAATTATTATCTTCCCATCACCCCAACGAAATATTATTAAGTAATGTATATAATTATACTACTAATCAAAACATTATTAAAATAATATAAAGATCTATAGGGTCTTATCGTCCCCTTAAAAAATAAAGCCTTTTCACTTTAAAGTAAAATTATACACTAATTAACTAAAGACAGTCTATTCCTCGTCCAACCATTCATTCTAGCCCTCAATTAAAAGACTAATGATTATGCTACCTTCGCACGGTCAAAATACCGCGGCCATTAAACAAATGTCATTGGGCAGGTTATACTTCATATAAAAATCATGAAAAGATGTTTTTGATAAACAGGCGAGAATAAATTTTGCCTAATTCCTTTAATTAATTAAATAAATATACTAATAGAATCATAATTTCAAAATAAAACCAATTAAAACATATAATTAAGTAAGAAAGTAAAACTAAACTAAATTTTTAATAAAATTTCAAATAAATTATAACAAAATTACAAAAATTAGCAATCTCCAAACCAATAAATATAATAATTTATTATAAAGTTATAACCAACATATTAACTAGAAGCACATCCCCCTAGTCATAACTAAGCATTAATATTATAATATATATATTAATATAAAAAATATTAAAATGTAAAGCTATATTAAATATAATTCCCTAATAACTAGATATAAGGTAAGTCGAATAACATTTTATTACAAGTAACAATTTTAACAGAAAAATATAACACTTTTACCTTAAAATTAATTCTACTAGCTCCTCACCCTTCGAGAAAACAGAATATTCAATTAAAATTTAATCCTCCCTGATACAAAAGGTACAATTATTAACATCTCCTATAATAAAAATCAATATTTCATATATTTAATAAATCCCAACACTGTACTAATAATCTATAACAAACTAATTTATATGTACTAAGCATATAACCAACCACAATAAAATTCCTTTTCATATATAAACAATTTATAAACAAAATTAAAATAGTAATAAAATTTCTATCAAAATATATCGAATTGCACGACTAACTACTCAATGTAAATGAATATTCTAACTAACAGAAATATTTTGATACTATTCAAACTAGACACACCTTCCGGTACGTCTACTATGTTACGACTTATCTCACCTATATAAATGAGAGTGACGGGCGATGTGTGCATGACCTAGAGCTAATAAATCAAAATGTTATTCTAAAACAAAATTACAATTAAATCCAATTTCAAATATAATTACAATATATTATCCAAATCAACATAATGTAACCCATCTCCACCCACTAATAAGCTGCACCTTGACCTGAAATATATTCCAATAGAAAAAAAATATATATATATTTAAATATTCAAACTACGGCGGTATACAAACTGATATTTTACAATAATAGGTCAAATAAAACGCGGAATATCGATTACGGGACAGGTTCCTCTAAATAGAATAAAGCACCGCCAAATTCTTTGAGTTTCAAGATCATAACTAATACTACTCAAACCAAATTCACAATGATAATAATAGGGTATCTAATCCTAGTTTAATATATCACCTTTATAGAATTAATAAAAATAAAGAACAAATTATATTAAAAATTTCACCTAATAAATAAAATATAAACAACCAAAAATCAATTATTACTACAATTAAGCCAACAACCCTCCACTTATGTCCCCACGTCTAACCGCGGCAGCTGGCACGAATTTAGCCGGACAAAACAAATATATTAAAACTCAAAATCCTGTAATCTAATTTACATTAAAATTAAACAAACCCACACACTGCGAACTAAATCAAAATAAGCCGTCTCAACCCATAAAAAATTGACGGAAGTTTTTCCTCTCTTTAACAAATACATATGTAAAATTTAACTAAGGAGATTTAAGCTAGAATAAAACTTTAATTGTAAAATATAAAGAGAGGTTCTTTATTATTACATATTATGTATTATATTAAATTAAATTATAATTAGGAATTATCTCACGAAAACTTCCCCCTTTTTTATTTTTACTCACTTTCCCGTACTATATAGAACACAATTTTTTTTTCCCTCAAAATTGTGTTCTATATAGATATATTAACTTCTTTTTTCTCTAGACTCAATAAGTGTTAAAATGACATGTTAATTAAGTCATTTACTTTAAGTTAGACTACAAAAACTTAAAAAAAATTAGATAAAATTAAAATCAATTCTGAAGTATTTTATATTATTTAATAAATAGGTTCTACTTATTGATCATAACAATAAAAACCTAATAAATAATATTATTAGCCCACTATTATAACTTACTTATAAATAAGATGTCTGAAAAAGGATTACCATGATAGGGTAAAGTATACATGAAACTTAACATGTTCTTATTAAATTCATTTTTATTAAAAATGAATTTTTATAACTGAAAGAATTAAACTTTCTCCAATGGTATCAAACCCCATAGTGCATCATACACCAAAATATAATAAAAAGGTAAGCTAATTAAGCTAGAGGGCTCATACCCCACATATGAAGGTCTATAATTAATCCTTCCCTTTTTAATGCTCACAACCCCCAAAAAAATAATATTCCTATTGACCCTCACAATAGGAACCCTCCTTTCTATTTCTTCCACCTCATGATATGGAGCCTGAATAGGCTTAGAAATTAATTTAATATCTTTTATTCCATTAATTTCCACACCAAATAATCAACGAAATACAGAAGCATCACTTAAATACTTCCTAATCCAAGCATTAGCATCATCAATAATTTTGGCCGTAGCATTAATTATAATTAATGCTGCAAATTTCAATATACAAACCCAACTTCTAATTATAGCTTTATTAATAAAAATAGGAGCTGCTCCATTTCACATTTGAATACCAGAAGTTATAGAAGGAATAACATGAATTAACTGTCTAGTAATAACAACTATTCAAAAAATTGCCCCATCAACATTACTTAGATATGTAATTGACAATTTAAATATAATTTTAATTTTAACAATTAGAGCATCAGCAATTATTGGAGCAATTGGAGGATTAAATCAAACCTCATTACGAAAAATTATAGCCTTTTCATCAATTAACCACATATCGTGAATTATCCTAAGAATAACATCAGAAGATAACACCTGATTAACATACTTACTACTATACACTCTTATAACCACCTCTACCATTATGCTATTTTCAATAAACAAAACATACTACATTCATCAACTGTTTATATTGAAACTTCCTCCCATCAAAAAAATATCTTTATTTATATCAATGTTATCTCTTGGTGGGCTACCACCCCTACTAGGGTTTTTACCAAAATGACTAGTTATTATTCAAACAACCAACTTTAAACAATTAACTATAATTATAATTCTAATTAGTATATCACTATTAACCCTATATTATTACTTACGAACCTCACTTACATCAATTTTAATAAATTATAAAACTAATATATGAAACATTATTAACAACAAACCATTAAATTTAAAAGAACAAGTATTATCGGTAGTTACAATTTTTCTCGCAGTGTGTGGACTACCTATAATTCAACCAATTTATATATCTTTATAAGATCTTTATAAGGTCTTAAGTTAATTTTAAACTAATGACCTTCAAAGTCATAAATAAAGGGTATTCTTTTAGGCCTTAATACATATAACGTATCACCCTGAAATTGCAGTTCAAAATTATTATTCTTAACTATAAAGCCAAAATTTAATGAGAGAGTTTAAAACTCATAAATAAATTTACAGTTTATCACCTATGTAACTTCAGTCATCTCATTCTTGCAACGATGATTATTTTCTACTAACCATAAAGATATTGGTACAATATATTTAATTTTCGGAGTATGATCAGGAATAGTTGGAACATCATTAAGTATCTTAATCCGTATAGAATTAGGCCAACCAGGAAGTTTAATTGGAGATGATCAAATCTACAATGTAATTGTAACTGCACACGCATTTATTATAATTTTTTTCATAGTAATACCCATTATAATTGGGGGATTTGGAAACTGATTAGTACCTTTAATAATTGGAGCCCCAGACATAGCCTTCCCACGATTAAATAATATAAGATTTTGATTACTACCCCCGTCATTAACTCTACTCTTATCAGGAAGAATTGTAGAAAGTGGTGCAGGAACTGGTTGAACCGTATATCCTCCCCTATCTGCAGGAATTGCACATGCTGGAGCCTCTGTTGATTTATCAATTTTTTCATTACATTTAGCAGGGGTATCCTCTATTCTAGGGGCAGTAAACTTTATTACAACAGTAATTAATATACGAACCATAGGAATATCTATAGAACGAGTGCCATTATTTGTATGATCAGTAGTAATTACTGCAGTTCTACTATTATTATCACTACCAGTTCTAGCAGGAGCAATTACTATATTATTAACGGATCGAAACTTAAATACCTCATTTTTTGACCCATCTGGTGGTGGAGATCCAATCTTATATCAACATTTATTCTGATTTTTTGGACACCCAGAAGTGTATATTCTAATTCTACCAGGATTTGGAATAATTTCACATATTGTAACTCAAGAAAGAGGTAAGAAAGAAACATTTGGAGTTCTTGGAATAATTTATGCAATAATAGCAATTGGATTCCTAGGATTTATTGTATGGGCACATCATATATTTACTGTAGGGATAGATGTTGATACACGAGCATATTTTACCGCGGCTACAATAATCATTGCTGTACCAACAGGAATTAAGGTATTTAGATGAATTGCAACATTACATGGAACACAAATTAATTACTCCCCATCAATATTATGAGCACTGGGATTTATTTTCCTATTTACAATAGGGGGATTAACAGGAGTAGTATTAGCAAATTCATCATTAGATATTGTACTACATGATACATATTATGCTGTAGCACATTTTCACTATGTATTATCTATAGGAGCAGTATTTGCTATTATAGCAGGACTAGTACATTGATTTCCACTATTTACAGGAGTAATAATAAATCCAGATTGATTAAAAATTCAATTTATTTCAATATTTATTGGAGTAAACCTAACATTCTTTCCACAACACTTTCTAGGATTAAGAGGGATACCACGACGATATTCAGATTATCCAGATGCATATATAATATGAAATATTGTTTCAAGATTAGGATCAATCTTATCATTTACAGCAGTAATTATTATAATTTTTATTACCTGAGAAAGTATGACAAGCGCCCGACCAGCATTATTTAACCTACAACAAGTGTCATCAATTGAATGATATCAAATGTCACCCCCTTCTGAACATACATATTCAGAACTTCCAATACTACTTACTAACAACTAATTTTTAAGGTGGCAGAGAAGTGCATTGAACTTAAGCTTCAAATATAAGGGATACCCCTTACTTAAAAGTGGCAACCTGAAATCAAGTAGGACTACAAGATAGATCCTCCCCATTAATAGAACAAATAATATTTTTCCATGACCACACAATATTAATTTTAATTATAATTACGGTTTTAGTAGGATATTTAATAGCATCATTATTTAATAACAAATTAACAAATCGAATACTTTTAGAAGTACAAACATTAGAAACAATATGAACAATTATACCAGCAATTACCCTAATTTTTATTGCCCTACCCTCCTTACGTTTATTATACTTATTAGATGAAATTAATCAACCTTCATTAACACTTAAAACTATTGGTCATCAATGATACTGAAGTTATGAATACTCCGATTTTATAAAGGCAGAATTTGATTCATATATATCCCCAACAAATGAAATATCTTTAAACTCATTTCGATTATTAGATGTAGATAATCGAACAGTACTACCAATTAATATAGACATTCGAGTATTAACTACATCTGCAGATGTATTACATTCATGGGCCATGCCATCCATAGGAATTAAGATAGATGCTACTCCAGGACGACTTAACCAGGCAGGGGTAAACATTAGTCGAATTGGTTTATTTTTTGGACAGTGTTCAGAAATTTGTGGGGTCTAATCATAGATTTATGCCGATTATTGTTGAAACTACAACTCACAAATCTTTTATTAATTGATTAATAAAAATTATACAAGAATCATTAGATGACTGAAATTAAAGATATTCAATCGAATAATATTGTTATAATAATGCTAGAACTATTGAGAGAGTCACAGAGCAATTCTAGAAGGCCTCTGCATATTACATTGTCTTAGTACTAGATATGCAAGTTGAGGCTGGTATCCAATTGAACTTAAACCGGAAGTAAATATGTGTGGGTGTGGGTGGGTGTGGGTGGGTGTGGGTGGCTTTTTGGCTTAGTTTTAAGTGTATCCAAAACAATATCAAGAGGGGCATATTTTTGACAAGCTTATGGACAAAAATCTGGCAGATGCAGCTTTTGTAAGTGTAGCCAAATCAATCTGAGGGGGGTCATACTTTCACGGGAAATTCCCGAAGGCATTTTTACAAAAATCTTGGATTAGACAGGGTGCCACACTTGAGCAAAAAGCTCATATGGGCATGTTGAGCTAGTTTTAAGTGTAGCCAAATCTGCCTGAGGGGGGCTCATACTTTATCGCGCCAGTAATATTGTATTTTACACTACTTTAACTATTACTCTAATTCATTTTAGTGCCTTACGTCCTTCTATCATTCTCTGCACCCGCCATATTAATAGGGAAATCAAACATTTAATTTTCATTGTATAATATGTGTAACTTTAACAATTTTTTGAACGTCACAATTGAGGGAGAGACATGAATTTCAGGTGGCAACTTGTTCCAAAGGCCTGCTGAGGTAACAGTAAAAGAATTTGCATAAAAGTTGGATTTGTGGAGTGGAATGGACAGCAGAGACCTTTCGCGCGATCTGGTGTTGTGGCTGTGAAAGTCGGAAAGATGTTGGAATCGGTTATAGAGATATTGCGGGTCTTTTATTTGGAGGATTTTGTACAGTAAAATTAACTTATGAAAATTACGTTTATCGCTTAATTTAAGCCACTCGACCTTCGCAAAGTACGATGTCAAATGGTCTGAATATTTTAGGTCGAAAACGAAACGAATGCAGGCATTTTGAATTCGCTGCAGTCGTTTAGCTTGCTCGTGATTGACATCCAAGAAAGCAATGTCGCAATAGTCAACAATGGGAAATACAAGAGACTGGACCAGTTTAATTTTTGTGCGTTCAGGGAGGAAGTTTTTGAGCCGATAGAGTGAATGCAATGCACCGAAAGCTCTTCTAGATACAGAGTTAACTTGCTCTGCCCAGGTGAGATGTTGGTTGAGTATCACACCCAGATTCTTAACAGTAGTGGAGAAGGGCAGATGAATGTCATTTACGTTGAGTCTAGGGAGGCTAGATTTATCTATTTTGCTCAAAATTCTAGGGGAACCTACAAGAATACACTGGGTTTTAGTCGGGTTTAGATGTAAGCCATGGTGTGCAGACCAAGTACTTATTTGTTTAAGGTCATTGTTCTCAATTTCTATTGCATGCAGTATTTCTTGCGGGGGTAAAGAGAAATATAACTGAAAATCGTCGGCATAGATATGGTATTTACAGCCGTTAAGCACCGTCGGGAGGTCGTTTATATACAGAGCAAATAAGAGGGGGCCGAGTACAGTGCCTTGAGGGACACCACATGGAATGTTTTTCCACGACGATTTTCCATATAGGTCAACGACACATTGTCGACGTTCTTGTAGATAGGAGCAGAGCCAATTAACCGCGGAGTCGGAAAAATTGAAAATCGATGATAATTTAGCGAGTAGAATTTCATGATCAATTGTCTGAAAAGCTTTTGTAAAGTCTAGAAGTACCAGAATCGTAAGTTGTTTATTGTCCATGGCTAGCCTCATGTCATCGGTTACATTGACAAGAGCCGTGCAAGTGCTGTGGTTACTTCGAAAGCCAGACTGAAGAGGATCTATTAAATTATTTCGCGTTAGAAAGTCCCGGGTTTGATCGCTAACGAGATGCTCTAGGGCTTTAGACAAGGCTGGGAGGATGCTGATTGGTCGGTAATCGTTGACGTTTATTATGTTGTTTGTTTTAGGTATAGGGCGTACCAGGGCGAGTTTCCAAGACGAGGGAAATGCGCCGGTAATTAAAGAAAAATTAAAAATATGAGTGATAGGAGCAAGTACGTGGTAGAGAATTTTTTTAATCATGAGGATAGGAATTTCATCTACTCCTACGGCCGATGACTTTATCTTCTGTAACGATTTTCTGACCTGTTCCGGCGAAAAATAAGAAAAACAAAATTTTGGAGCAGTTGTGGAGCGTGTTTCAATGTTACGAATCGTTTCGTGTTTCACATTATCATCGACGATCGGAAGACCACAAAAGTGATCGTTCAATACTTCCGGTGGAAATTTATTCACGGATTCGTGGTTTCTCCGTTTCCCAACTCCCAGTATTTTCAATTTTTTCCAGAGGACGTCAGGTTTGCTTTCGTATGTTAGTAGTTCAGACGCGAATCGACGCTTTGATTTTCGTACTTCCTGGGTGCAACGGTTCCTCAGAATTCTGTAATTTTCAAAGATGGATGTGTTATAATCACCGACCTTGATCGCCTTCCTATATTTGGTGTACGCTTTGTCACGCATCGCCATAAGCCGGTGCAACTCGTCCGTCAGCCAGGGAGCAGGGGGACGCGAAACACGCTTCTTCCTGACTGGAGCATGTTTATTGTACAATTGGAGGATAAAGGTATTTAACAATAAGACTTGCTCATCCACTGTAGGTAACGTACTGATTAAATGCCATAGTACAAGGGTAGCGTCTTCATTTAGGCGGGCTTCGTTAATGTTTTTGAGGTCTCTATATGAAACTTGTTTTACTTTGTATTTAGGAATGCGAAGATAATAGGACACGTAAATTAAATCGTGGTAGGAAATTCCAGGCACTGGTATTTTGCCATGGCGCGTTACACGATTTTCGTCAGAAACCAAGATGACGTCAAGCCACGAGTCGGAAGTGGCCGTGTGGTGGGTTGGATTTAAATGGCAAATGGAAAGATTTAAAGCAGAGAACGTATCACGGAATTCTCTAACCTTTTCTTTTTTGCTACATTGGTTGGTATTCATATCTCCCAGAACGATCGTGTGTGAATATTTTGGTAGAAAGTTTGCAACGTCGTTCTCGAAGTTATCAAGGCGAGTGCAAGATGGACGATAGACTACCGCCAGGAGGAGTTTTTGTTGACAGATACTGATTTCGAGGATTATATATTCCGATGAACCTTCATAGGCATCGGGCGACTTTGAGAGAATTTTGGCAGGGACGTCCTCGCGCAAATAAATTGCCACTCCCCCTCCCCTCTTTCCGATTCTGTCTTTCCTAAATAAACGAAATCCCGGAAGATGCACCAGATCGTCCGAAAGACTCTCCTTCAACCATGTTTCCGAGACCAGTAAGGCATGTACGTCTTTGTTTATTTGAATTATATTTTCTACTTCTAGGAAATGAGCGAGAATACTTTGCGCGTTGATATGAATTGCGTTAAAGCTGCCGGGTGTAAGATTCAGCTGCGGCCCAGAATATGGATAAACCGTTTCCGTTTGTAGCGCTGCAGTTGAGTAGGAAAGGCCATTGTTGCTGTTTGTTGGAGAGGTACAAATGTTGCAAAGTTGGTTGAAAAAGTTTGACGTCGGCGTTGCCGAATTTACAGTACACAAATCGTCTCTATCAGCCATAATATTTCTTACGGTTTTTAAAAGTGCTGACAAATGGATGGAAAGCACTCATTTTAAACGAGATTACATATATAATTAGTTTAAAAAAGATTTGACTTACCATGAAAGTAGCGTTGATGAAAGGCAGGTGCAGTGAACACAGAAATAACACACTTCCATTAGATTTAAATTTAAAGACACTCAAATGGACGGAACGTATGCACAAGGAAGAAAAATTGATACGCAAAGAAAAAATAGTTTCACGCGCTTGTACACAATAAAAACACACAACACACGACACACACACACAATTGCATTATTTAAACATACACTCATGAATCCTTATTGCAAATTTACTTTTCATCCCGCATTTATTTCATGTTGTCAAGTGCCGCTAGTGTTGTGACGGATACTTTTCGGCCAGTCGGTAAGAGGATGATAATTCTTCCATCTTGGGTCCACACGTTCCGTTGGCCGTGGCGGTCTTTTGCCCTCCGCAACACATCTTGTCGCACGGACGTCAGGGATTCGGTAATGAGCAGCTTCGTCCCTTTCAGAGATTTCTTCCGCCTCCAAACTTCGTCCCTGGTGCGGTAGCTGGTCAGACGAAAGATGATAGGCCTCCTTCCTTCACGGACGGCATCGGCGGCGGTTCTTCTTTGAGGGCCAAGGCGGTGAGATCTTTCGATGTGCTCCAGGGTGATGTGTTGTAGGTTTAGATTCCGGTGGAGAACGTCAAGTACCAGGGAGTCTGTATTTTCGTTTGATCTTTCAGGAATTCCATGCAGGAGGAGGCAGTTTCTCCGAGAGTACATTTCGAGGTCGTCGATTCTGATGGCATTTTCTGCCGCTTCCTTCCTTAAAATCTGCAGATCGGACTTCACAACTTTGAATGTGTCTTCAACCTCCTCCTTGAATTTCTTGAAGGAAGCGCAGAGATCTTGCAACGGTGTAACGGCGCTGCTGTCCACGCTGTTAGGGGCTGGCTGCTGCTCGACGATCTCTTGCAGGCGGCTCTCGAAGTCCCGTAGCATCGACTCCACACCGTCTACCCGAGTTGAAACTGTATTGATAGATGGCTTCGACATTGTAATCTTTGATTATTCAATTCCTGGTATCACAACACTTCACGACGCTTATGCAAATAGTTGCAAGTTGCCGGCGAGTGGAATATATAAAGTTCTAGATATAAATATCTCAATGAGCCAGGCTAAATTCGGGAGAAATTGCGGAGCTCCAACTACGCGTAGACCATACGGGCCGCCATCTTCACCTTTCACTATTTTCTCGATTTTTCTCAGGACCCGTGACTTAGCCAGGACTCGAACCCGGAACCTGGCGTTGTAGCGCGCTCTGCTAACCACTCTTTTTTTTTTACGTTACCACTATTTTTTTTATTGTCTCATTCTGATATACAAGTTATGGAATTACATTGTTTTTGACATAAGTGTATTACTGCTATTGCAATTTGTATTTCTATCTGGTTAACCTTTACATTTTTGTTTCACCTAAATTAAATATAAAGCACTAATAAGAAATTTGCATACCATTTCTTCCTTGCTTGGAGAGGAATTTTTACGTATTGTTCTTGCAAGAACATACTGAATTGTTTCTGAAAACTGCTCTCGTCATTGTGAAATATATATAATAAGTATTCTGTTATCAACCATTGTACTGCTCGTTGTTTTGTTGGTGGAAAAAAATTGAAATCAGGAAAAACTATATCTGTATCCGTAAACTTTGTTAATGAGGTGCGGCATATATGACTGAGCATTGTTCGCAATTTGTTCCATGCCGTGGAGGAGTTTCGACACTTCGTTATCCTGTGGGCTAAAGAGTCAGGCATGTTGCATGATATACAGTTAGGAGAGTCACTGATTCCATATTGGTATGTCCTATCTCTTGTCACTATAACACGATGAACCACTTTGTACCATATTGATTGGCCAGCTTTTGAAAGGTGTTTGGCGGAGATATTTTCCCATATTTGTGGCCAATTATGTGTATTGAAATCCCTGACTATTCGTGGTACTGTGTGCTTGAAACTATTGATTTCTCTATATAACTTTTTAACAGATGGTGTAATTGTCTCATGTCGTAATAACTGGTAGCATACCTGTAAAGCGATGTCCTTATAAAACAAAAACCTTTTAGGGATACTTTGGATATCGATGGGAGCTTCTAATGGAATGTTCCGTATTATCGTCTGTATACATGCTTGGGTCGTTGACTCGTGCAGTGAGAAAGCTGTTTGAAGGCCAGTCTGTACAAACAATGCTCTTGCCTGTGTGTTCACGTGTATTAGTGCCAACCCACCTGTCTTCTCTGATAACGTGACCTCATTTATTGCCACCCGGAAAATTGTATCGTGCCACAAAAAGCAGCCAACAGCTTTGTTGACCTTGGCTAAGTGCTGTGGTTTGAAGGGCAGGATTTTTGCTACATACCAAAGTTTAGAGAGAGCAAAAACGTTGATAAATCTTACTCGTGCTTTTAAACTCAGAAAGCGCATCTTGTTCACTCTGAGGACGTAGATTGCCCTCTCGCACGTGAGTTTACTATTAGCTTCGATCGTTTCATCGATATTTGCATAGAAGTTTATACCTAAAACTTTTATTTTCTTGTCTACAGGGATCTCCGTATTGTTTGTGAAAGGATTCTCCTTGCCAAGGGGCATCAGGAATGACTTTCGATTGTTTAGTTTTGCTCCTGATGTGAGCTCAAAAGTATGTATTTGGCTTTAAACACTGTACAGATCTCTTTCATCCTTGAGAAAGATCGTGACGTCGTCCATGAAACTGCCAACTTGTATTGTGGTGGAAGCCATAGAAATGCCCTGTAAATGATGCTGGATACTAAACAGAAAGGGGGCTATTGTGAGGACGTACAATGTACTACTCAAGGGACTACCTTGTAGTACACCCCGTCGCATTTTAAAACTTGTTGTCAACAAACCATTTATTTTGAGTTTTAGCAGCATATGATTATATAATATTTTTATCCAATTAATAAAAGTGTCTCCGAAGCCATATGGTTCTAAGACTTTGTACAGATATTCGTCGCTCACTCTGTCATATGCTTGGGAAAAGTCTAAAGATAGAATTGCCTCTGATGCATTCTTATTTTGTTTGGTAATATTTACGTCTCTTTCTCTTATCGTTTGCAGCAAGTGATGTATACTTTGAGACGTATTACAAGCGAACTGTAAATTGCCAATAAGTTTAACCATATATTTTTTTAGACGCTGATTTATGCACCTACTTATAAGTTTCATGTCACTACTCAATATTGAAATTGGCCTAAAATCTGTGAGGAATTTTGGATTTGCCTTTTTGGGAACTAACACTATAACTCCCGTGCTACTGGTCTTCCCTATTGTCCCTGTTGTCAACACTTCGTTGACCCATTCCGTTAATTCGTCTCCTATTAGATCCCAGAAACATTGATAGAATTCTGATGGTAATCCATCTTCGGCTGTAGTTTTATTCCTCGGAGCTTTGAATACTGCATCATGAACCTCCTTTTTACTAAACGGTTGTGTGAGCTCGGTTCTTTCATTTCCGTCAGTGATGCAGGAAGGTAGTTCAAAAAATTACATTGCGTTTCTGTTGGATTAAAGGCTTGACCAAGAAGATTTTTATAGTATTGCAAAAACCTGTCGTGTATACTATGAGGGCTGGTGACAACTTCACCGGAATCTAAAGTTAATTTATGAATAACGTGACTCCTGGCGTGTTTATGTTCTTGAAGAATGTGACTTAGTGTGGCTTGCTCGTCAGGGTCTATAGGAAGAATCTTGCTCTTTATTATTGCTGCAGATTTTCGTTTCCTATGTATAGCAAGTAATTGCGCTTTTATTTCATTTGCATAGGGACGATCGAAATTACCTTGCAGTGCTAAATGATGGAGATCATTCAAGACTGCATACAAAAAATTATATTTGTTTCTTTGATCTCTACTACCCTCTGCACTGAAGAATTTACTGACCTGACGAAATTTAGGCTTAACTCGAGTTTCCCACCACTCGATTAGGGTCTTTGCACTGGCCGAGAGGCCTTGAGTTCGTTCCACGTTTCCCTGATTAGCTGAACATAACTACCATTGCGTAATAATGTGCTATTTAAAAGCCAGTATCCGCTACCTTGTCGGGGTTTGATCAAATCTAAATTTATTTTGAGAATTGGGACACTATGGTCACTGAAGCATACTGGAAAATTTTGAACACTAATTCCTGAAATCTTGGTGCGACATAAAACCTATCGATCCTTGACGCACTATTGGAGGTGATATGTGTGTAACTTTGACTTTCGCCGTTGGCGTGTATCCAAGCGTCACGCAGTTTAACCCCTGCGTTAATTCATAGAGCGCACGTGAGAAGTTGTATCCTGGATTTTGATCTTGTGAACGAATTACGCAGTTAAAATCTCCCACTAGTATAGTGTCTAGTGTGTGGGATGTCAACTCTGGCCCTACAACTGTTGCAAAATAATCTTCTCTTTCCCGTCTGTTTTGTGTTCCTGACGGAGCATACACATTACAGAGAAACACTGAGCCTAATTTGGCACTTATTTGTCTGCCCGTGGGATGGGGCACTACATTACGTAAATCCAAGTGTCGCCTACATGCTATGGCAGTCCCTTGTGCAAAGGGAGTAAAATTGTTGTATACTTTAAACATGCTCAGTACAGAAAAATCGTCTATGGCGACCTCTTGTAAGAGGGCCACATCAATAGACGATTTAATGAGAAAGTCATTGAGAGCAATTATTTTGGTCTTACTTTGCATTTGATTCAAATTTATAGATGCCAAGGTAAATGTTTGCATGATTATAACTGTCCACAAAAGAAAACTAAACTTACTTACATTCATCAACATTACTAATCTCAAATTTCTGCCTATAATGCATTAACTATACTTTCCACTAAATAAATCTGGGGTAAGTTTGTTACTCGTCGAAGGTTTCTCTTTAGTTATATTTGCTGAATTACTTGTTAAACTAACCTTTGAAACATCTTGGTTTGGGGTACCAGGTTCTACTCTAAATTCGTTATGAACTATTGTGGAACTTACGCATTCATTATTTTTCTTCTTCTTTCTACGTAGCACCATGGACTCTTCCGTCACTGACCGTAACCTTGATACAGATCTTGACCTTGATTTCCTAGGAGAGGTAACTACGGGGAATTCTGCCTCCGCGAAGAAAGCACTTGGGGGTGGGGGCGGGGGTATGTGATGCATCTCCTCCGAAGTGTTCAATGTTGGCTGCTCCATCTCTTCCCTTCCTGTTGGTGCATTCTTCACACTAACTTCCTGTCTGGTACCTGTCTCCTCGTCGGTGATTCTGGGGCTATCCGTGTTCCCTCCATTGTTATCTCCTGACGCAGGGACTTCTGCAACTGATGGAGCTGAATCTCTCGGTTTAGTCCGTACGGGTAGCACAGTTGGTTCATATACCATCGGTACATTGTCAGCGGGTATATTAACCGGCCCCCTGCGGGGCTGGTTCCCAGAGGATCGACCCTTGGGACACTCAGCCACTACGTGACCATCTTCGGAACACGCGAGGCACGTACGTACCTTCCCAGGGTATGTTACCCAATAGGAGTCTCCATTCATTATTACATATGAGGGTATGGGTTTACGTAGTATCAGTTTGATCAAGACACGTCCAGTTCCAGTAGGGTAAATGTGATCTGCAGAGTATGTCTCGTCTTCAATTTTTAACACTTCCCCATAAGACCTCATGACACGACTTATCACTTCTGCACTTAATTCAATTGGTACTTCATGGATTCTGACAATTACATGTCGCTGGTGGGCCCATTCTACTTCAACTTTATGATCACCATCTACGTCACTATAGATTACCTCAGCACCAAAATCATTTAGTAACCGTTCTCCTACCACTTTTGTCGCAAATTTCACGTACAAACACTTACGAAAGTAATCTATTTCAAAACTGAGCACTTGGTTCGTAGGCACTTGGTAGACATCATGAAACCATCGATGAAAATCCAATGAGGTAGGTCTCGTTTTGACATCAAGGAAAACAAATTTCAAGGTGTTTTCTCTTTGTGTATTCATCGTGAACTATTCATCGTATCTTCACTGGCTCACGGTAATTGTAGTCAAAACCTCGCTTGCACTCCAAAGAAAAAAAGAACTAACACAACACTAGCAAACCGTATACGGCCCTAGCTAACTCGGAGAGTTCGATCACTAAGCCTTCTCACGCGAAGAGCGGAGCTCGCTACGAACTGATTCCTGCACAAGTTGCAGGCAGACTGCCACTCCGCCACGGAGGTCGACTCCAACTGAGCTACCCAGCAGAACTAACAAAGAAAGCTTAAATGTTATTGTTAAAGTGAGACATGGTATTTTCACATGAAAAACATTGTGGGGCCATTTTGGCATTTCAATTCCCGTGTTATACAGCAGTTCCCCTTTGGAAATAACATGCGAAAACTTTTATGTTCACTATATCAAAGCATAAATGCAAAGATTCAGTTTCCAGTCCTAAGAAATCTTTCTCAAAATTGGTGCAATACTGAGATAACAGCAAGCAAGCATCTTAAACAATGCACCTTAACATTAACAATGATTCAAGCTTTCTCGGATAGATGGCACTACACTAGCTTCTACAAATAAGACATTAAAATATGTTGACAACCGAGCAATGGAATTACGTTAAGAAAACTTTAGAGCGACAAAATTGAAGTTATATAATGTACATTAAAGATAAGTTTATTACTACTGTACAAAATCAAGTGTTTTTACAAACTTTTAGAGAGCTTCAGGAAGTTACGGAGTATTTTTGAGAAGAGACTTTGTACAACTATGACAATACTAAAATTGCAACACTTTAGAGTTTAACCAAGGAATAGAAGAGACGTCACTCTACAAGGGAAAATATGACAAGTCGAAAATCAAGTCAGTCAGTAGTATGCAGTGTGCAGATATTCTGAGTGCAAATTACTCTCATACTTTAAACGTGTATAATGTTATATAGAGCTACTACAACAAACACAGCTGAACTTTTGTAGTCATATAATTCAAAGTCCGTTAACTTGTTTGCCGCCTGCTTTGGAAGGTCTGTTCATAACGCCCCTTTTGAGCAAGCCGAGGTGGTTGTGAAACTGTGACGTCATATTTTTTGGCCATCCTTAGTGTGAAGGCAAGATGTGCTAGGAAAAATGTTCTGAGTAAGTGTGTGTGCAACGTCGAGAACAAAATTCTTGATCAGTCTTATCATTTGTTTGTTCAATACAAAACGAAAAATTGTAAAAGCAAAACAACAGAAAGTACTTCGTGTTTTGTCAATATTGTCGATATTTGAACCGCAGGATCCAAAAAAATTAAAAGGACAAATACCATAATGCAAAAGCAATGGATCCAGAGCTGCCCTTTTTTCAATCCTTTACAGCACTAACCGTGGGTAAATTTGTGTTTTTACTTATATTATTTTTTCTAGGCACCATTACATTCCTGTATTCTGTGTAATTTTTGTTGCGATGCTCTCAATATGTGTCTTTTCTATTAAAAACAAGACCGTTGTATGCTTTACAGTACTGAAAATAGCAGACACTCGGAGAAGTTTCATCTTGATGACGTCACAGAAAGCGTGCAGGGGTTGTAAACATGGGGGCTGGAAGAAAGGCGAGTTATGACTAGACCTTCAAGAGCGGGGAAAACTAGCGGTCTACGGACTTTGTTTGTAGTGGAACCACATGGAAAAGAGCCTGCAGTCCTGTTTCCACGTACTCTAGTTGTTTGTCTGTATGAACCAGTGTTGCCACAATCTGTAAGCACAATTTCCCTTTGCAAGGGGTAAAATTTCCCTTTTTCGCCCATTTTTTCCCTTCATCTAAAGAATTATTATTATTATTAATAATAATAATAATAAATATTATCACGGTTCGAATCCCGGCCCGAATCATATCATCACTCATCCCCATCTTTGCAATTAGCCAAAAGTGGCAGAAAAGTGAAGTAAAATAAACCAAATCAATAAATCAATAACTTTAAATGTCATTTTTGGAAGAATTAGATTTTATTGCTAAACCAAGTCAATTTTTTCGTTTTGAGATGAAAGCTACGTTAAAGTTGGCAACTTTAAGTAAGTAAGATTTTCTTAAGTAAAAAGTCAAACACACGAACAGAGATTGGATTTAGGGAGGCCAATGCCCCTTGTCTTCATCACACCATCAGAAGAAAATTAAAAATATTCTACACAAAATGCTGTTCTAGTAAGGCGTAGATGAAACGTCACTTCCTTTAAATATGAAGAGTTTGTGTGGAAAATCACATTTTTGCCTCCCATCAAAATTTTTAAATTCGACGCATGTGTATGGGGGTTATTCCTGAGTAAACAAAAAATATTTAGTACATACCTGAGTAAATGTTCCATTCTGGTAAATTTCACATATTAGGTGGAACTTCTAAAACACATCAAGTTTTCTTTAGTCACTTCTTGCCACTCCGCACGGAATTTTTAAACTCGTTTCCGCTGTGTTTTCTCATCTTCCGATAATTCTCCACGACGTTTTCTACGTAATATATTCTGGAGTTGCAGATCGTTTCCTTTGCTTCCCTTGTTCTTCCATCGTCCAAGACAGACACAACCTTCCCTTCCACCAAACACTCGCATACGAATAACCCAGTGGGCCTCCCCGATGGCGCAGTGGTAGCGCAATTGCCTTGTAATCAAGGGGTCCCGGATTAGATACCCGGTGGAGGCACAAGTGGTTCGGATCCCACTTTAAACAGTAGGCCCAGGCCCGATTAGCCTCACTGTGCATAAAGTGGACTTAAAACAGCAACTCAAACTAAACCAAACGAATAACCCAGTGTCCAATTAAGACTGAAGAAAATATAGTTTGCGACAAAGAGAACTTTATGGTTTGCACGTGCAGTGTTGAGGGAAAATTCAGTGAACCGCGGAAAGCTTTTCATAAACAATACCAGACTCAAACTCCCAAAGCCGGGACATAAGGGTGAATGGTCAATGACCTCCGGCCCCAAAAGGTAGCCAGATGTGGACAAACCCAAATTCCACCCTTCCTCTCAGAACAAAGTATACGACAAAATAAAAGAAAAAGTACTCATTTTCAAAACAGGAATCACTTATAAGGTTTAATATAATTAATTTTGAGTCTGTCTTAAAATTTCCCTGAAAATCCGCTATTTTTCATCAAATTTCCCTTTTCCCTTTTCACTTATAATTAGCTCCCAATTTCCCTTCAAAAAGGGAAATTTCCCTTCATGTGGCAACACTGGTATGAACGCCCCCGCTTGGAGAGGAGAGACAGAGTGTATCATGCTTCCTTATGGCCCTACCCATACAGCACACGAAGTCAGAATCATGTTTCTGAAAGGTTATGAAGTCTCATTTACATAACATACTTCAAAGTTTCCCTGTCGTGGTTGCTTTAACGTTGCGTTGTGCTTTCATTTCTGCCGCTCGTTACATCTTACACAGGGATGTTTCGGCGTAGTTAATACGTGCGATATCTGCCTCGTTGGTGCTCATCATCCACTGCGCCAAAGAAGTTGCACCGACCGCACCAACGAATCAAAACACAAATGAGTAGCGTGGTTTGAGCTTCGTTTCATTGGACGATCGTCTTTGTAAAGGCAGAGGTAAGTGTATTAATATTTACTTTTTTAACAGTAGTCTTTTTTACGACGAAAATACAGAATTCCCAACATTAAATAAATTAAATATAGCCTACTATAATTAATTCTGCTTCCTCCATGATTGAAAACAAAGTCAGTTTCAGATTAGTGCGAAAAGTATGTTACTTTTATTGTGAAATTAAAGTGGTGTGTGTGAACATACATATATTAAAAAATATATATACAAACACACAACAGAATTACTCACGTACCGTGTAATTTATTTCCTATTTCTACGTGCAACGTAATCAAGCATGTAGCGTTTGTTATCATTCTGCCGAGCGTGGCTGACTATCGCGGGACCGTTTACCCCTCGAGAATTACGTCGAAATTTTTTTAATCGACAGATTTCAATGTTTTATGTAATGTAAAAGTGGTTCCAGCGTTAGGAAAGCACAAATAACGGATATATTTGATACCATAGAATGGCACACGTAAGTTAAAATCTTAAATTTCTAAGTATTTTCGCCGCTTTTTGTTGGTAAAAATTTTTTGTATGTACAGTAAAATAACGAAAGAACGCGCCGAAAAAGACTATCAGTACCAAACCTAACAATCCTAACCTAACTATGTAAAATTATAGCTGCTTTTGTGGAAAGTCGTTTTGGGTGCTATATTCAATTGCGTGAAGCCTTCGGGCTGTTCTGCTTCACAGTAAAGTAACATGCTAAGGTAACAAACGTGCTTTACTTCACAATAACACATTTCCGAGCGCTAAAATCAACTGAAAACGTTCATAAACAACAAAATCTCCATAAACAATGCAAGATATTTCACTTTCTTTTGGGGGTACAGAGGGACAAGGATACCACTATTGCAGTGAACATTTCCAGTGCACACAAATAAAATAACGTGGAAGAATACTGCAAAGTGTTCCGTTGTGTACTGCTGCTGCTGCTAATGTCACTTGACGTTGGTATGAATAATTATCACAGAACCTAAATGCTTTCATTGTTAGGTTTGGCAGCTCAAATGTAGGGCTGTTAGCATTAAAATTCCTTCCGTAAATACTTTACAATGCCCGTGATGTAGGTATGAAGGGGTATTACATTCCTAAATGCATTTGTTAGGTTAGGCAGGCCAGGTTTAGGGCTGTTGTGATAGCAATTCCATATGCTATTCTCATCACCTGGTGAAGAAGCTGTGGCCTAAATATACACCTTTTGCATTTACAGTATAACCCCCCCCCCTAAATTTTGCACAAAACGTGCCCTATTCTTTGAAGAAGAAAATTTTCTATCTTTCCTGTGTATAGTGAAGAGGTGTAGAATACCTTGTGAAATAGTTTCCTAGTTCCTGGGTGTGTGGTTTCGCGTATGTCAGTTCACTCTGGTGCAGTGGCGTGGCGTGACTTTTTCAAAAGTGTTACCGGCTATCAGTACGACAATTATGCCTCCTAGACGTTATCACCCCCCTCCCTCCCTGTAAAGAAAACATGTCTTCGAGCTAGATATTTGTTCTTTCGTTCTTGTTTTGCAATCAGCACAGTGACTTAGCCACAAACACTCGTGGAAAGAACTACCACTCATGAGACAGTTACCACGAAAATCCAATGAATAGTGGTCGACCCTTGTCAATTCTTCATCTGTCTGTCTCTTTGCCATGAGCTGCGAAGGGGAAGACGAAGATCCACACTTTTCTTGGGTCAGTTTGACGTTTGTGTGGTGAGCACTGAGCTGAGCAGACGACAGAACTCCGCTCCTTCGTGGGAGGGAAACCCAGCTGTACATACTACTGTTGCCAACTTAGTATTTTGGAGCAAGGTTTGTCCAAATCACGAATCACACCAAAGAACTATATTTTCGTCTATTACCTAACTGGTCTCAGTTGCAGTTCAATCCCTCCTTGGCTCTGCAGTCTACCTCTAGTTGCTTACCAGAAATGGTATTCTTATTTTAGGCAGGATTTAGCTCTTTTCTGCCAATCCGATGTGACAACACTGGCTGATCCGGTACGTACGAACGGCAACAGGGCCCCTTAACAGGCATATGAACAACCCCATAAAGTCCTTCCCCGCTCTTTCCTTGCATGGGCCTCCCTTGTTGCCTCTTCAGGGTAGCGGAACGGCCTCCCTCTTCGCTTCTGTCGGCTGCAGAAAAAAATGTCCTAGGCAATATCTACTCGACGGCAACGGGGTTCATTAACGTATTTAACAATGTTGTCATTTTATTGAAACAACTTTTTAATTCTTTACATTTTGCTGTTACCTGCGGTAACACCGGCTACATGCACGCCACGCCTCTGCTCTGGTGCAAATGAAACATATATGTAGATTAACTTATACTTTAATAACATCAAGCACGTAAATAACACGAAATATAATGAAGGTTTCCACACAAATGTACACGAATATGACGAGGCGTACAACACACGTACGTCGCCTCACGACTCTACTCGGACTCACACTGCGCATGCGCACACTGCATGGCAACAAGCTTAATAAGAATGACAATTCGTTTGAACATCACGGCCCCTCTTGGAAGATCAGCTTCCAAAATTAGAATACACAATAATTATTACCTTTTACAATATAACATATTACACTTGAATACATAGATTACAATAAACACAAATTTCCTTTCTGGTTACATATTTACACTTTCTCAATTGGTAGAGGTGCAAGCTTCATAAGAGGCCTCTTTAGTTCACCGTCTTTAGTTTTAACAGTTGCAACTCTTACCAAACCATCTTGTCCTTTGTGAGTTTCGATAACTCTACCTAATTTCCACTTCAATGTGGGTACGTTATCTTCCTTTATTAACACTAAATCATTGACTTGAAGGTTAGGCAATCTCTTCTGCCACTTCGGTCTACTTTGAAGTCCAGATATGTACTCCAAATGCCATTTTCTCCAAAAATGCTGCACGATTTGTTGACACCTTTGCCAACGCGTCAGGCGGTTAATTTTGCTCTTGGTGAAATCATCTTCTGGAATGTTAAGTAGGTTGTCGCCAGTCAGGAAATGCCCTGGCGTAAGTGCTGTCAGGTCATTGGGGTCACTTGACATGGCTGTGATTGGACGAGAGTTCAAACAACCTTCTATCTGCACTAATACTGTGTAAAGCTCTTCAAAATTCAACACAGCATTGCCCACAACACGTTTCAAATGATATTTTATGCATTTTATGTTACTTTCCCAAATCCCGCCAAACCAAGGTGAGGAAGGGGGATTAAAATGCCACTTGATTCCTTCATTTGTCAGAAAGTTATGCACAGTTTCTCTATGGTTCGATTCTCTCAAAAAATACAACATTTTATGCAATAGTTTGTCAGCTCCTACATACTGAGTACCACAATCAGAATACAGGTTAGCAGGTTTTCCTCTACGAAATATGAATCGTCTCAAACATGCAATAAAATTAGTAGAAAGACATATAAACAAAACAATGTAACCCTTGATTGTTTTATGAGATTTCAAAAATCCAGACTTAATTGAAATGGGACCTGCAAAGTCAGTGCCTGTGTTAACAAAAGGTCTTGCTTCGTTTACTCTAGGAGGCGGTAAACTTCCCATCAATTGTTTAGCTGTAATAGCCTTGGCACGTCTACAAATAACACATTTGTTCACTATGCTACGAACCATATCTCGAAGCCCAACTATCCAATATGTTTGTGTCACAATAGCTTGTAACAGTCGCGGATTTGCATGGAGATTTTTCACATGTTCATGTCTCAATAATAGTTCAGTAAACGGATGATTTTTGGGTAACACTATAGGATGTTTCTTATCTGAAGACACATCAGCATTATGTAAACGCCCACCTACTCGTAACACACAATTATTGTCAATGAATGGACTCAACGAAAGAAGTTTACTGGATGAGGGGAGCTCCTGTTCTGCTTGTAAACAGTTAACCTCGCTCTCATACGCTTCACGTTGGGTGACCTTGACCCAAAACTCAGTCGCAGCTGATAACTCTTCGGTTGTCAACGTCTGCTCTTTTCGCTGCATGGATGGCGCTCTACAGTTGCTTATGAATCTAGACATCCAAGCAGTAACACGTATCAATCTCAAGAATGATGAGAATCTCTGCAATAACTCCTTAGTGTCAAAGGTTGTAGTCAACAGCACCCGAATCCTTGTTTTTCTTTCCTCCCTTTTTATTTCTTCACTTTCCACTGTAGATGATTCATGCATAGGCAACTCGGGCAAATAAAGAAATGATGGACCATTCCACCATAAATGAGCTTCACACAACTGTGTAGGAAAAGCACCACGAGAACCAATGTCCGCAGGGTTTTCTTTCGAACGCACATGAAACCACTGTTGAGGATTCGTCAGTTCATGAATGAGTGAAACTCGGTTCGAAACAAATGTACTTCATCTGGATGGATCTGATTTAATCCAACATAGGGTGATCTGGGAATCAGACCAAAGGAAAATATCGTCTATATGCAATGACAATGATGACTGCACAACACTAATCAATTTGGCTAACAACACAGCAGCACATAACTCTAAACGTGGCAATGTTACAAGTTTTATGGGAGCAAGCTTTGTTTTCGAAACTAACAATCTGACTGTAACAGCGTTGTCATCATATACTGTTCGTAGATACACAATAGCACATGTACCTTTCTCACTGGCATCACAAAAACCAATCAGTTGACACAAAGTTGGTTCTCTACATTTTAAGCATCGTGGCAACTGTATGCTCTGTAACACATGTAATTCAGCACAATGTCTTTCCCATATTTCTCTTATGTCACTAGGAATAGGTTCATCCCAATTTAACTGTTCCTTCCACAGTGATTGAATTAATATTTTAGCTAACATAGTGACTGGGGCTAGTAATCCGAGTGGATCAAATATGCGAGCTACCTCAGACAACAACAACCTTTTGGTTAATACAGGGTGTTCACTAGGTGGGTTAATGATGAAACTCAAATGATCAGTATCCGGGTGCCACACAAGGCCAAGAGGTCTTATGAATTCGCTTTTATGGACGGAAGATATTGTAGGTTTCTCTCGCAAATGCTCAGGAATACTGTTCAACACGTCCGCATGATTTGACGTCCACTTATGCAACTCAAATCCACCCTTTCTCAACAATTGTGTCAATTGTTGCTGCATCTCTATTGCTTCTGGAACACTGTCAGCTCCACTGCACAAATCGTCCATATAAAACTGTTTCTTTAAGACTTCTGCCGCAATCGGGTAATTTTCACCTTCATCGTCTGCTAACTGACGTAACACTCTCGTAGCAAGAAAATCAGCTGGTGCCGTGCCATACGTGAGCGTATTTAAACGATAAACAATCACAGGTTGATTGGGGGATTCTCTCCACAAAATTAATTGGTAGTCTCTGTCCTGAAGATCCACCTTTATCTGGCGATACATCATACGAACATCACTCGTCAATGCAATAAGATGGCCACGAAAACGTAACAAAATGGATAGTAACTCTGGCTGTTGTTTACCTCCATTCATTAACACGTCATTCAAGGACACGCCTGTGCTAGTTTTACTCGATCCATTAAAAACTACTCTCAGTTTCGTACTTGTGCTTGTCTCCTTTTGTTATAGAATGATGCGGAATGAAATAAGAATCAGCGGGGGTGCTGGGTGGTTCACAGTCCGCCACTGGTGTCATATGATTCAACGCAATGTACTCTTGCATGAATGACTGGTATTGTTCTAGTCTCTGGCTATCAACTCGAAGCCTACGCTCTTGACTAAGCAAACATTTCATCGCCTTATCCTTTGAATAACCTAACTCGTCGCGGTTGACCTTAAATGGTAAGCGTACGACGTACCGACCATCATCCTCGCGATAATGTGTTCGTACGAAATGTTCCTCGCACAATTGCTCTTCTTGACTCGGCACTCGTAAGTTAGGAATCTCCTCCGATTCAAAAAACTTATTCAGTGTTTCGTTCAGATAATTTTCTTGGACAACAATGTGATAAGAAGACAGAGATTGTTGAGGTCTTTGTTGAGGAGTTTTGCCACAAACAACCCATCCCAAGCGGGTTTGAATAGCCACTGGTTCATTCATTCTCCCCTCTCTTCTTCCACTCATTAGTAACAATGGGAAAAGATCAGCCCCGATAAGCAACTGAATAGTGTCAGGTTTGTGATATGAAGGATCGGCAAGTTCAAGGTTTCGTAAATGTTTAAAACTCAGAGTGTTTGGTACACACGCTTGTGGCACTGTGTTGGATATTTTCTTCACAATTAAGGGCGAGCAATGATAGGATCTGTCCCCGTTTTTAGAGAGTATGTTCAAATCAACAGTAGAGTGTGAATTGCCGGCATTTACACCCGAAATTCCAGTAACCGACACGAACACTTTTTTACGTTTCAAGCCTAATAATTGGGCTGCGTTCTCGCTCAAAAATGACTTTTCACTAGCACTATCCAAAAGTGCTCGCAGGGAGTGAAGCTGATTTTGTTTATCCTTTACTCTCACAACAGCAGTCGGTAACAAGACACGCGTTGCGTCACACTGCGTATCAGCTGTTATGTGCGACACCACTTGCGGCGTTGCCAAGTTTCCACTTACCTTAGCTCTTTGCGAAGTTTCACGATGGATAGACGTGTGGTGAGACTTACCACAAGACCTACACGAGCCTGATTTACACCTATCCACAAAATGGGAATTATCAAGGCAGTTGAAACACAAGCCTTTCGATTTCACAAACACTTCCCTCTCTGGCACAGATAGGCTCATATATTCTTCACATTTACTCAAAAAATGCGATTCTCGACACATAGGGCAAGAGGACGACACGTGAAATGAATTAGCACTTCTTCTAGCACTGGGTTCACTGTGGGGGGTGGGGGGTTTCCTTTGGGATCCTGGTTTCGGGTCCTTGGAAGATGCAGATGCTGCGAGCGCTCTCGCTCTGTTGTCCAGGAAGCCGCTCAGCTGTTCGAAAGTAGGAAGTTGCTCTGACGACACGCTCAGCTCCCATTGTTGCCTCGAAGTACTGTCCAATTTCTCCACGGTATGAAACACTAGGATAGCGTCCCAATGCTGCACTGGAATGTCCAACACACGTAAAACTCGAACACATTCTGTTGTCACATCAACCAGCTTGCGTAAGCCGACAGCAGACTCAGTTTGTAATGAGGGTTGGGACACAAGCCGCTTAATTGTGTCGTTCACTAGCGCGTGTTTCTGTTCATATCTGTTAGTCAGAATGTCCCATGCTTCTTTGTAATTCGAATCGGTTATCGCTATAGACTGTAACAATAACGCGGGTTCACCACGGACGCTCGATTTCAAATACTGCAGTTTTTGCGCGGGCGAAAGTGACGCGTTGTTGTGTACGGACGCCACGAACAAGTCTCTAAAAGAAAGCCACTGCTGCAGATTTCCTGTAAAAGTAGGCAAATCCAATCTTGGTAGACGCACATCACTCACTGTCTTTGTCTCGGTCACGGTCACGGTAGTTTGCTGTTTTTTCGCGATGTATAACTTGGCCAATGCTTCGTCGAGCCTGTCTTGCACTGAACCAATTTCCTCATCATATTGCTCAAACTGTTCGTCGGTGCACTTTTCAGAGATTTCATGGATCAGTTTTTGAGTGTCTTCTGTCAGTTGTAATGCTTTGTCTATGTACACTAAAACATTACCTTCGGTGAGATCATCTGCCGCCAATTTCTTCTCCAAACGTGTGACGTCACGTTTGAGAAGACGTTTGTTTGAAAGTATTTGCTCCATATTTAAGTCTCAAAACACGTAAAGTACATACACGAAGATCACAGTCACACCCGGCAAGGATACGATGCACAGAATTGCCGTTAAGCACAAAACCACTGTCTCTCGAAGCTCAAACACAAAGCCGTTAATAAGGCGCACTTTCTCAGCGGGAACACAATGGATGACCGGGCCGTAACGAATCGAATCAACCATTTATCCGGCCCGGAGGACCATGAAATAGTTTCCTAGTTCCTGGGTGTGTGGTTTCGCGTATGTCAGTTTACTCTGGTGCAAATGAAACATATATGTAGATTAACTTATACTTTAATAACATCAAGCACGTAAATAACACGAAATATAATGAAGGTTTCCACACAAATGTACACGAATATGACGAGGCGTACAACACACGTACGTCGCCTCACGACTCTACTCGGACTCACACTGCGCATGCGCACACTGCATGGCATCAAGCTTAATAAGAATGACAATTCGTCTGAACACCTTGTACCATATAAGTTGTTACTTTCCCAGCCTCTATCTAAAAATATTCACGTTTCAACTAATTCATTCTGCGATATTGTTACAATGTGTAAATTGAGGGCAGCACCATTGTCATGCAGTTTTTTGAATTTTACACACTGTGGCTAGATGAGTAGATAGCAACAGCTATGCCTGCTTCGAGATATGTGCTGACATGTAACAAAAACTTTTTTTGCCTTTTTGTATGCATAAACCTGAGCTGCCTAACCTACTCATGTGTGCATCCTATCTATAGCAGAAATAAATATGTGAATAGTATAGGTAAGTCAAGTTTAGGTTATTTCTGCTATTGGATGCATACGTCAGTAGGTTAGGCAGGTCAGGTTTATACATACTGTATAAAAGGCCCAAAAATACTTTTTGTTACATGTTCGCACATGTCTCCAAGCTGTTTTTCCCAACTCTATTTTTGATTACATTGCTTGCAAAAAAATAATTGTCACATTCTTGCAAACTTATGCAATCAGACTTTGTTTTAAATATGGATGGGATCTACAACATGCACGAAGAAAAAATTGTAAATTATTTTTGAATCTCTATTCTTGTTACTTCAGCTCTCCTTTGGTGGCAATAATAAAATTAGCCGTTGATAACACAAAATGTACATGACACTCTTAATCAAAATTCTGTTTACATTTAAGTATACAATTATAGACAAAACAGACATGGTACTGGCTACCATAGCCCTCTGAAAAATACAGCATACCATGACTTGCAGTAGTGTCACAGTGCTGTGACTGGTTACATGTATATTATTACAGGGTATGACTGAAGATGACCGGACCCCTCTCCGATTTTCTTCATATTTGGCATACTTACAAATTGAGGCCTGCTAATGACGAATCTGAAGTTAAAATTTGTCTGAAACGTCTAGAAATTGCAAAATAATTGCGTTTCATTGACGCTAGACCAAAGAACCATCGACGTGTGGTTAGGTTAGTTCCGGTTAGGTTAGGCAAACATAGCAAAAATTTCGTGTCGTGGTAGTATCAGGATCTAGAAATTGCAAAATAATTGCGAACCATTGACGCTAGCCCCACGAACCATTGACGTGTGGTTAGGTTAGGCAAACATAGTTAAAATTTCATGTCGTAGTAGTATCAGGAATATATATATATATATATTTGCTTGTGAAACAAAAAAAATCGCGAAAATAGACTGTTTCCATTCCGAAAACAAACGCCTTATTTTAGCTTATTTTGCAATTTCTAGACGTTTCCGACAACTTTTAACTTCAGATTCGTGATTACGAGGCCTCAATTAGTGAGTATGCCAAATATGAAGAAAATCGGAGAAGGGTCCGGTCATCTTCAGTCGTTCCTATTACAGTGACCAACTGTGCCAGGTGATGAAGCTAATGCTTTTATTATTATTATTATTTAATCTGGTCTCATTATTCATTGTAATATGAGGAATGTTTGTTACGAGACACACACTAATTCATAAGAGATTGTGTTGTATTATTAGTTTCCATGCTGCTTATCAGGTTAGGCAGTTATGTGCACGGGTTAAGTAAGCACCACTCTAAAAATTTGTCAGCTTTTCCAATATTTTCACCATTAATCACCACTTGGGTATTTTTTCTTTGTCAAAACTTAATTTCTAATTTTATTTATTCTTTACTTGCACCAGTCGTTAAGTTACTCAGTTAGGCTTATCACTTGTAAGCAGAGAATGCATGTTTTCCTTTCATTGTATCTGGCAGTATCTGTTTTTAAATTTTGTGATACACATTTTGAGAGCCAAACTACAACTGTTTAAAAAAAGTATGTTCTCTACTCAATTTTTTTTCCTCGATCTCCAGTCTTTTGAGGATGGAGGTATGACTTATTTTCTGGTGAGGCTTGAGATGCCCTGCATACATAGGCATGTGGTTAAAATCAAACCAAATTGTTCCAAGGAAGGTCAGCAATCGAGGAGAGGAGAATATCAAAAAGTTCAATCAGTTTTATTTGTTTTAAACATATGTGCAAGCATAGGTGCACCCAGGAATTTTTGTATGAGAGGGGTTGGGGGTTGTCAACCAAATGAAAATGTGAGTCTGCTAGTTAGGTGGACCTTAGTGGTACTAAATGGTTAATAAGTAGTTATATAAACATCATAGCCAGGAACATGCCTCTTATAAAAAAATAATTAAAAAAATACACCTAATATAGTTCTTATTCTCAAGCAACAATTTTAGTGCTGGATGAATTGAAAGTCCGTCAAAATGGTGCTTCGATTGATAAATGCTGCTGTGCCATTCCAGACAATTTAATCCTACTATTTTAAAATGCTACAAGGTTGAATAATTTTCCATTATAAAATTGTGGGGGTGGGAGTAATTTGCTGTAATGGTAATAATGGTCCCACAGTTGGGGAGGGGGGGGGGTGAATGTTCAATTGCAATGTTATGGGGGAAATGAAACATTAACTCCAACCTTGGATGTGGGGTAGGTTCCACCACTACCATTTTTATAGTCTACATTAATTCCACTATAAGTCACCCATCAAAATAATCCTGTCAGTTCATTACTGACTGTTGACTGTTGCGTGTAATGGTTGTGTTCGGGCTGGGGTAGAATATACCCAATGTCCAAGGTTGCGTTATTGTTTCTGCAATTTGTATTCTATTCACTACCCAGCATTTCACATGTTAATTCATAAGTAATTTATTCGACTACTCATCCACATGAGGAATCCAATTTAAATAGAAATAAATTACTACTGATTTAATTCAAAAATTTCTTCTTTTAGGAACTGTTCACCAACACTGGCCAAATGCTAGAGCAAGAGGTGTCTAATATGGCAGAAGTGGCGTGTGCGGGTCAAACTCAGAAACAACAAACAAAACAAGTAAGTTATAATGATGTAATGGAAACGGATAATTTGCATTTTTTTACTCACAAAAGTCATGAAAAGCAATACACTGATTCAGATTAACATATTTACACTGCAGTTACAGAAACCTAACCACGAATTAGATATTTGCCGGGATTGTGCTAGTTTTAAAGTGTAATCTACCATCACATAATCCTTGATTTACAGTGAGAACATTGGCATCAGCAAGATATAGATATCTGCCATTTCTCCCATCAGCCATTGTTCCTCCCACCAGACAGCTTGCTAAAGGCATATATAGCAAGAAAACTTGGTGAAACTTTTCCCCTCCATATGGCAAGCATAAAAATCCAGTATTTTAGTTTTTCTTTTGGCTATTCTGCCAGTGGTCAAAGGAAGGAGATGGGGGTGCGGATAGCAACATTTTCGCAAGCACCCCTCCGCCCTAGTTGTCTCATTGTCACCATGTTAAACTACATGAGCATCCCCCCCCCCCCAACTAACTCCAAGGCTCTATCAAACATCCCCCAGCTAACATTTTCCACTTCAAACTCAGAATCCAGAGACAATGAAATGCAAATTTCTTTTCCAAATCAGCCTTGAAAATGTTGGTTAAATTACATAGCAAACATATATTCACTTATGATTATTCCTGTTTGTGCTTTTGTGTTCCTTTCGCACAGCATAAGAAAGTGTTCGTTGCGGTTTGAAGTGTTTTTTGTGAAAGTTCACTTTATGCATAGATAAGCTAATCGGGTCCAGACCTACAGTTTAAAGTGGGAACCGAACTGCTAGGTGCCTCCACTGGAAATTGAATCTGGGACCCCTTAATTACAAGGCAACGACGTTACCACTATGCCATCAGGGAGGCAATAAAGTGTTACTGTTATCATTTTTTATATGAGATGCAGATTTTTTTCGAACAATGGTTTTGGTTCTTTGAGAAATTGTACAAACATACAGAGCTCATAATTAATTTCTTTTTACCCTTTCCAAAATTGTGCCTATTGTATTCTTAAAACACAGACATTAGAAAAAGAAGTCTCATTTTGGCACATCTATCCCTTCCCTTAGATGTGGCACAGTGAGTTTGAGATGTTTGATTGAAGGAATTGCTGTAAACGTTTTGATATAAATGTATAGAATAACTGCCATTCCATGTTTGTTTTATAATCTCATAGAGTTGGAAGTCGTCGGAAAAACTGGCTTTTTGGGAAAGAAACAAGTTTATTTCTCCGTAGCTTTTTTTGGTTGAGCTTTTTCACAAAAGTGTCTCAAATCAATGAAAATACAGGAGTTGGCAGTACTTTTCCTGTTCCATGGTTTTCGTATATCTCCCTACTGTAAAATAGGCACTCATTTCTAAATATAAAATACAATTTACAATATGATATTCGTAGTTAGATATAAACAGTGTTTTCAAAAAAGCTGGCTTTTTTTAATGGGTTTCTCTTTCAGAGTGTCATCTTCATATTTCGGTAGGCTTATTAAATATATCTATGTACTATAAACATATTCACATAACTAGAGTAGTTTTGTATGTGTTTTTAATATAACCTAATAGTATGATATGATTTTCAATGCTTGAATTTGTTATAGGATCATTTACATGAAGCAAAAAATAATATACTGCTCTACCTTTTGAGAATCTAGTATGAAATCTCTTATTAAAGTTTGTGTTCAGTAAAATACATTTGTATTCTGGCTTTCCAGTACATAATGTATAATTTGGTTAAATGGCGGCTAAACCTGGACACGGAGCAACTAGTGATGTAATTTTGCTACTTGTTGCAGTGGTTCTCACCTTTGAGATTACAGCCAACTAAATTTATTTCTTATAAGTCGATGCCCTGATCCCAAGAATTTCATTCATAAATACATTTCTGATCTTTAAAGTTTGTGTAAATTAACATGCACTCTCAATGAATATTCAATATTAATATATAACCTATGGCATAATCATAAAGAGTAATACATAGTTCTATTATGTATAGGCTTGCTTTCAAATATGAAATTAGATTTAAATTAGTTGTCAACCCCTGGGTGCAACGGACCTTTTGTTGAAATGCACTGGCATTAAAACTGAAGCAGAAGCAAATAAGACTGACCGCAAATGGCAAAAAATATTTAAGAGATCGGGACTGGACCTGCAGTTTGAAATTAGATCCGAAGCACTCTGCCTCCATTGAGGATTGAACCTCAGACACCTTCTTATTACAAGGCAAGAGCATTTACTTTATTCCACTCCAGAGGTCCATTTATTATTAGGAAAGGTACCTTATATAAAACGCCGGCCTTTTTCCAACAACAGTACTTGCAAATTGTTCTCTCTGATTTGCAGACTAAACTAAATCTTAATCTCGGATGACGTAGCTAATAATCTTGTTAAGTATATAGAAAGAACATTCAGACCGAAGCAATGCATGGTAGTGGGGGTGTCACATTGAAACCATTTTATTATTGAATAACTGCTTCCTTTGCTGATTATATATGGCTAGTTATTTATTAATTATAATAATTACAGAAATTACTATCAATAATAAAAAATAATAACCAATTATTACATGAGTGTGTCACATATATTTTATCATTCCCTAAAACTTGTAAAACCCATGACATTTTTATTAATGATTTTTTGTTTGTAGAAGTGCAGTTGTTTATTAAATATAATTATTACAATAATTATCATCATTACCAACTAATTGTACACTGTCACTGGCATGAGTATCTCGAATGAGACGCATTCAAAGATGGCGAATGATATGTCCACCAAGTGCATTTTGCCTCCTAATTACATTACATTTATGTTTTTATGAGCAGAAGTAATACAGAAATATTGGGAACATTCCAGGGAACCATGTAATTTATTTTCAAACAGTTGAAAAATCTAAAAAATAGAGGTGGTTGGACTACAAGCCCCTCCCCCCTCCTCTTCCTCGGTAAGCTAGGGTTAAAATTGTAGCTGAACCACTATGCAATATGTGCCCACTGAGATTGGCCAATATATGTCTCTTGGCTGCTGCATCATGTAAATTGTTGTAGCTAGTTGTAAAATATGTGACTACAAACCTGTAAACTCATGACAGTAACTTCAAGTGAAATAGGTTAGCTGCAATTGGTAAAAAGCCAAAATTTCTGTTGTTTTTTCTTAAAAAAAGCCTGCTTTTTATCGAAAAAAGAAACAGTTCATTCAAAAAGCTAGCTAGCTAGCTATAATCTCACAAGAAAACTTGGCATGTTATTCAGTAGGTTGTTGCATAGCCCAGAATGCCAAAATTTCATCTTCAAACGTTGGTCAAATCATAATTTTCCGATAACTTATCGATCACTTTTCACATTGTTGCAACGTTTTTATTTTCAAATTAAATGTCTTGCAAATTTGTGCAATATTCCTGATTGTTTATTGATTGAATTGGCTTATTTTACTTTGTATTTCTGCCACTTTTGACTAATCGCAAAGATGGGGATGCTGAAATTGATGAATGGACACTCACAAATACCTATGCCAGGCTTCGGTCCGGGACTCTTGGCATCATATCATGTTGTGATAACTACTCCACCATGGAGGCAGCTGGAGTATTCTTTCTGTGATGAAGTTGGTCTTTTTTGTTGGTGAAAGTCATCTTTGTTTAGAAGCCCTAGTGTGGCATAGGTATTCTTTTGCAGATATTATCTTATCACACACAATATATTTTAGAAATAAAATTGAAGTTAAGAATATTTGGTATATGGGAACTAGAATTTAAGAAAATCTGGGTAGTTGTTATTTTACTGATGCAAAATATTTTTTTTTAAATAAAGTTCTGACTACAATGTTAATTCCAAATTGACGTTACACATGACCGTATTTCCTTTACAGGAAGGAACTGAATGTTATTCCACTCCAACATTAGGATATATTGCAGAACCTGCAATGGAATTCTTCTGAACTATAGAAAAAAGTGTATTTAAACAAAAAAATAAAGGAAATATTTTATGAAAAAAATGTTTTTTTTTCATAATAACCATAACCATGTAATGTATGTGCAATTTTTGGACTTCAATGCTGACATGAATTGCTTGGTTGGTTGGTTGATTTGTGTTTTAAGTTCACTTTATGCACAGTAAGTCTAATCGGGACTTGACCTACAGTTTAATGTGGGATGTGAACCACTATGTGCCTCCACCAGATATCGAACTTGGGATCCTTGATTACAAGGCAATGACGCTACCACTGTGCCATCGGGGAAGCCCTTGGACATGAATTGTGCCTGAGCACTCACTGGCATCATAACTGTGTCAAAGTATGTTTATTTATATTTGTTTGGTTGTTATTGTTGATTTAAACACACTATACACAGATATGTACCTCCACTGTGTATCGAACTAGACACCCCTTGATTACAAGGCTCTCATTTATATTTCTTACATTGTAGGCTCAATCCGGCCAAACATCATAACAATTGTCTGGTGTGTTCTTATTTTTGTAATGTTACTGCACAATAATTCCTGAAGTTTAGCTTGTATCCATTTTGCATTTGTCTCTTGTGAACTGGTCGTTTTTCCCAGTTTTTTATTTTTATTTTTTACTGGGTCATTAACTGAATCTCTTTCATGGTCAATGTGTGTCTACATTCTCCAGTTATGTAAGTATATGAGACATTGTCTTCCAATTCAGGTTACTTTAGGACCCTTTGCATGATCTCCACAGGTATTTCAAGTTTACAGAATAATGCATAATACTTCAGAATTAATATTATTAGAATGCAGACTTGTCAAGAATTTCAAGTAGGTATGTACAAGGTTTTGATAAACTACAAACATGCAAGTGTGCTATTTAATTATTTTATTTGAAATGAAAGGCTGAAGTCACGTCTTGATTCTTTTGTAATTAACAGGAATATTACAAAACAGAACAATATGTTACACCAGATTATACCAGAATTTACACATGGTAATTTTTAGTATATGGAAGTTATATACTTTAAAACCACATACTCAATTTGTAACATTTGAAATCTAATTTGGAATATTGCTGTGTAATACTGATAGTTTGACCACTGTGTAGGTTGAAAAACCATGAAAGTTGAACATATGTTATCCCTGAGAAATGCAGACAGAATCGAATTTTCAGATGACCATGATTCTGCAAAATATTTTACATCCTGCCAGCCTCTCATCAATTGGTAAAGGGGATGGATAGCGACTGGAGCATGATGCTGATAACATCACTCAAATCCCATCTTCTTCATGACATGGTGTTACAAACCAGGGAGGGCTTTATTATAGCATGTAAAACCCTATTCTTTTATACAAATTTGATGTTATTTTAGAATTTAGTGATTTAGTTGTCAATATTTCATTTTCACTCGATTTTTTTTAGCTCTACCTGTTATCTGATATTAATGAATTCATATCCAATACTTTTATGCAGTTTTTCTCCTCTTATATTAATTGCGACAATTAAGATATGTGGTCAATTCATGAGAGGTAAAATAAATACATTTAAATATCTTGCCTAAACCTAGTTTTCTAAGTAGAATCCTGTGAATTCTATTTTCAGGAAATGATTTACAAAAGAATATTGTAATAATTTTTGAAGGGGCTTAACCCCAATAACCCCCCTCAAATATGCCATCCATGAATACATGCAATATAACCAGAATGTAAAATACCATTGCAGTAATGTAACTGAAATATTATGCAACCTAATGGAAATGTCTCTTTAATGTCAGTAATGTTACATTTACATGTGTCAGTAACATTATCAATGTTGTGTTATGTTCGCGGACATTTCCACATTACTGAAACTTACCCGAAACATTTCTGTAATATTCTGCAACATTGCCGCAATGTTACAATGTTTCACGACTTATGTGTTGCTAACGTATCTGAAACCATGTTGTGCTGTATGGGTAGTCGAACGGGTGAAGGGGGAGGTGAGTGGGGACTTTTGGCCGAAGCTTTTTTGTTTGTGGTCGCTCTACAACACAGCGCCCTATGACGTCAGGGATCCGTGGGGTGGTTCAAATCCCGGCATGGGCTTGTACAGGGTCAACGAAGTTAGTAATAAGTTTGTTTTATAGAGCTTACATTGATACACTTGTGTGTTGAATTGTATCTTCTGCAAATATGTTTTATAAAGAAACAAACTGCCGGACTACTAAGTGAGGCGAGTGTACAATCTTTGTGTGTATCGTTCATCAATTTAATCATAACATCGATCATCCCCATCTTCGCGATTAGCCAAAAGCGACGGAGAAGAGAAATAAAATGAACTAAATCAATCAATCAATCATGCACATTAAACATTGGTAAAACAATGCAAGAATGCTGTTTTGGCTCAATAGAGAGAGAGAGAGATAGTACGTAAATTGTTCATTTGATGTAAGTTGAAATATTAATTACGTAAATAGTATTTCTGTATTGAGATGTACTATTTTGTATTGTGACTCTTAGATATAAGAGTTTGAATGTTCAAGCAATCAGTTTTTCTGCTTTGCGGATTTGTCCGACCCACCTCCCCCATACAACAGACAGCTTCGTATTGTGCCATATTCCGTGTTCCTTGCAGGTGACTCAGTGCAATCAGCTAGCGCATTGGTCTTGTGCCCGTTTCAAGAGGGGAGGAGGGTGAAACTGGTACATAGCTTGTTTGTGTGTGCTTTCGGGGTTGAGAACTTCGTTCGCTGCGCTGTACGTTGAGTTCGACTTATCCGTACATGGTAGAGACATTGCCTTTGCCAGACAGATCCAGTGTTGCCAGATGTATTAGAATTATTCTACACCAATTCTGGCTAGATTGTTATCTTTTAAAAGTATTACTTGCGCGTGTTATTATTCTCTTCACTGTCACAAAAAAGAAGCCTTTAAAAGCTGTGTTCTCTTGTATCATTACATGCATATTACGTGTGCTTCTCAACTGTGATATATGGACATTTAATGAAATGTTTAACGCCGCTGATACATGGACGTTTTCCAGGAAGGGACAAGCAAGGTATTTTTCCAAGGGAGGAGGGACGACGACAATGAGGCAGAATTTCCCCAAAATAGTATTACTCCCTTTAAAAAAAACTCTTCACTTACAAGTTATCATGTTCCTGCAACGCCCTTGCAATTTTTCAATTTATACACAAATACATCGTCGCTTCGGAACAATAAATTTTCACTTTTGCTGCTTTCAGATTACCGACATACGAAGTGGCATGTAATTCAAAAGGTTTTGAAGAAACCTCAGCTTCATAAATAAGGTTGGATGAAATTTGACAAAAAAAAAAAAAGTTATCTTCCGCTGTGCTCGAACTCAGGTTGCCCGCAGGCTAGTCCGACACGATAGCCAACACTCCAAACGAGGCAACACGAAACGTTTTTGCAAGTAGTCGACTAAACCGAAAGTTTATTTTCAGATTGCTAATTTCCAAAGTATAACATGGCCTGGCAGGTGTGTCTTGCATTTTCTGTAATTTTGTTATTTGAGTAGCTTTGGTCTCTCCCTAAGTTAATCACGGAAATAGCGAGGATTGTTTTTTAGACGAGGATAATAAATAGACACCCAGAAATAATCACCCTCGCAAAAAAATCCAGAGTTCAAGCCTGGAACCTTCGATGAGAGGTGTGTATCTTGTTCTAACTATATCTGTGCCCTTGAGTTAGATTCATGGTATTTCGTGAGTAGATATGAAGAAGGTAAATAAATAAGGCAAGTGGGTGAAAGGGACTAAAGAATCGTAGCTACGGAACCATTGAGAAGATATCCTTCGCCAAGATAGAGAATCTCTATATCCCTTGTGATAGAGAACCTATTAGAAGAATTAAAGGACAGAATAAAATATTAAATTTGATGTTTATCCTTTCGTCAAAATGCATAGAAAACAATATAATATAATTGTTCACTGGTAGAAAAAATAAAAAAAATTGCCCATGGTGGGGATCGAACCCCAGCTTTGCTGATGAAAGATCTGCACGCTAACCAACACACTATCAAGAACACTACATTTTCTTTTCTCCAGTCAGTCTGTTTCTTCCTCAACACCTGTAAAAGCAAATCCATCTTAATTTCACTGATAATTGTTTCATTGTCTATTGATAGAAACTACGTATGTCAAAAATAGACGCATTCTTTCTGTGAAATATCCCATGTTTCGCACATCATGCTTCTCCGTTTACTGTTATTTGGACATTCACTTGGAAGTTAAAATTTAGCTTTGTCTGTGTGTTTTCACGTGCATGTTTGTGACAAGATTGGTGTGAACGTGTGTTTGATGTTGTTCTAGGTATTATTTTCGTTCAAAGCATTAATATAATTGTAAAATATAGAACTTAGTGTAATGCAAGGAGTGAAAATATAAACCCAGTCCGTCAGGTTCGTTCCCAAACAACGTAACGTGGACCGAGTATTATTCCATGTTGAGAACACGAGACATGAATTCCGACAATCTTCATCTCGTATTTCTCTTTGGCATCACTGCTTAATTTCCCAAGATGTATACCCTTGACTGGTATACAAGCCGCAGAATTGGAATGCTGTTTGGGTTGTCTACTCACAAGGCGCTTGGTTGTCAGACACCGAGGGCTTGCTTCAGTGCTTCTTCAATAGGGTCGTTACAACCCAGCAGTGTCCAAGACTGTACATTGAGCTCATAGTTTTATAACGCGCATTATTATTAAACTCCTAAAAAGAGCACTGGAAGCAAGTATAATTGAACTGTAGGAAGTTCCTACATGGAGGAATCGCCCCTGCGCGTAACAAACTTTACCTCGAAGCGCATAGTTTCTGCGCTATAAGCGCTTATAATTTAACATGAATATATGCCACCCAACACAGCAATCGATCACTCTGACATAACTTCCAGGACGCGTGGTAGGGTTGCCACTAGCATTCCTTGGTAAGAGAAACGATTTGAAAAATAACAACTTGGGAGTCTTATCTTAGCAAAATGCAAAGGAATGGTGGTGCTTGTGATGTAAGAGGAATTTGCAAACAAATAGGCTATATACAATTTGCTACAGAGACTCATCAGCCTATCCATGTCCCTGGTCGAAGCCAGAAAAAGAGCGGGAAAACGAATGCGTGCGTGTGTGCGTGAGAGAGAAGTGGGAAAAGGGAATGTTTGTGGTTTTGAGGCGAAACAGCGGAATGGGGAAAGCGATAGAGTGCTGCAAGAAGGGGGAAGGGGAGCGGATGGGAAAGGAAGGCCAACTCTTTGGAGGACCAGAACCGCACTCAGCCCATCCGATCGCGCCGACCCGCAGATCCAATTAGAAACAAGGACGCCCTCTTCTGGTGGACCAGAAATGGAAAGAAAGCACGGAGGGGCCTTTTAAGCCGATCCGGCAACAATCGAATTACGACCAGGCAACAATCGGAAAGGAAAATGAATAGATTTAATTTGTGGTGTGGACTGTAACGGATAGCTTCTTGTCTGCGGACCTCTGTGTTGATCTAAAGGGAAAGAAAGAGACGTGAGTCATCCAAAAATAATGGTTTTTCTGTACCTCGTTTGTTGCTGTTTTTAAGATAAAGGGCCGGAATCAGCTCTGCACACAAAAAAAGAAATGCGTGAAATGTACTTTATGGAACTCAAATGCATGAATTGATACCATGTGGGTAATTATTAGTTAGGGTGTATTGATTAGTTAAACTTCTGTTCTGATACATGCGTAATGCTTACAGTTTAACTTTGGCCACGATTATGTAGAGAACCGGACGGCAGAAAATTTTTCAAATTTTAACTAAGTATTGCAGAAGGATGTTTCTACAGAACTTTGGTTTGATATTTTCATTTACTGCATCACCTTCCTGAAAATTAATTAATTTTACTTTTGAAATATTCGGAATACTTTTCTTTAAACGGCAACACTGCAGCCAGTGTTAATGAATTCTCGTTCATGAATAATGCGCCAGAGCAAAGAGGTAGTGGTGAGGGGCAAGGAGAACACTCAGGTACTTTCGAAAGGCATACAACCGGTTTGAGTATAAATAGCTGGGATGAAAAAGCCATTTTGAAGTGGAACTTGGTGTTTATGGAAAATTGTCAATATAAAATATTTGACAGTGTATACAGAATAACAGAATACATATTGGTCTAAAATTTTAATGCATTTTTTTTTAGTTCAATTGCTTACCTTGCTTTCCATACTTTACTCTGTTAGACATATATATTGTTGTCTTGTGATTACTTAGGAAGGTGATTGCTTATTATAAATGCCAAATCTATTGGGTGTGACCTTGAGGGCTGTTTCTAATTGCTAATCGTCTTGGAGGGGTGGATGATTAGTTATGTTGGTGCGTGTGGCAACTTCATTTGCGACTTGAACCTTCTAGAAATAACATCCACTGCCTTCGGACAACGTTGCCAAACATTGTGTTGCGCTTGCGCGTTCGAAGGAAATACAATGAGCGAAGGCCCTTCGGTTGCTAAATCCTTCCTCGTACGTGGAAGAGGAAGGATACCATGTGATTGATTGGTTCAATCAGGCGTCACTTTTCTGCCACTTTTGGCTAATCGCGACGGTGGATGAGTGATGGTATTCTGAAACTGTTGAAGGGACATTCACAAAGAACGCAGCGCGCTACCGTTACTTGCAAAGGCCTTATAAGTAACATTTTTCAGTTAGTACCCAGTAAGATACATTTACCGTATTTACTCGAATATAATGAAAAAAGGGTATGCGGCTTACGTTCGAGATTACTAAAGTCATACTTCCTTTTAGAACGATACATTATTTATTCTATTGAATATCTTGAGAAACTAACCGTATGGCCATTGTGTTTATTTGTGAACTAACAACAATTACTCTTCGTCACTTGACTCTTCACCGTCCTTGTCACTCATGCTCTAGTCTTCGCTGTCAGATGATGTGCATTTTTCACCAATCAATTCAAGAAAGGATTTCATTTGATTTATATTACGTCGCTTTTCTGCCACTTTTGCGTAATTGCGACGGTGAAGACGAATGGCACAAGGTGATATGGATGAAGGGCCAATCTCAAACTCACATGGACGACACAACACAAGCCACACATTGGATTGTCCTGACCGTTTGTCCAGGCGCCAGAACTTCGTCAGCATGAAAGAATGTAACCCAGGGTGTTTCAAGCGAAAGAGAGTGTCCTCCGAAAATGTCAACCCTTACATCCCTCTCAACAAAAGACAACCCACTTGTTCCGTCGTCGTCGCGGTGTAATCCAGCGGTCACGGGTTCGATTCCTGGTGGAGGCAAATTACGCAGTGGTTCGGATCGCACTTTAATCTTTAGGTCCAGTCCCGATTACCCTATCTGTGCATAAAGTGGAATTAAAACAACAATTAAATCAAACATATTCCACTTGTTCCGCCAGATACAGCACAGTTTCCATAGCGTTTGCGAGCTTACGAATTTGCAACGTTGCCATATTTCTTTATACTTCTGTTTCTGTGTTCGTCCTTCAGCAAATTTCGAGAAAACTAATTTTTTTCACGTAAAAATAGGGTAATTACTCTGAACTGTTATACTGGCTGACGACGTTTCTGTGCATTGGTTTCCTTCGGCGTGGAAGAGGATGCGTCTTCCGCCAACGTGAAATCATCGTCCACGGTTCGATTCCGGACGGTAGCGAAGATAACGAAGAACAAATCGTGGCCCATTCTCTCCACCACTTAGCCCATTCTTCTCTAAACTATCCTTTGAACCAGAGGTCGACCGCTCTGACACACGCTTTTCAGTTCGTACCCCCCTTGAATTCTTCCTCCAATCCCCTCTTCCCTTTTACCTCGCTTTTCACCGGAGCCCCTCTTTCATCCCTCTTCGCAACGTGTGACAGCTTTCCCAGTTCGCATTCCTTCATCCCCCCTCCCCCTCCAACTCTCGCAGCGCCGTCCCTCCCCCCGAGCGTAGCCAGGCCGTCTCACTTTCAAGTTGCAGGATCCTAAAGGAAGGCCCTGAAAAGGTTCACGAATATGTGAAATAGGCTTTTAGTACAGGTTAAGTTGGCGGAGCGGGCGTTTGCAAAAGGATTCTAAATTTCGTAGAACGCCTGGCTTTTATGCCGGGCCCTCGGCTTACTCACTGTGTTAGCGATTCCAATACAAGAGCTCGAGGCAGGTGGAAGGGGGGCTCCATTGAGAGCGCTGTTCCCTTGCGCATTTCGGACGGCTTTTTTTTAAACATTTTTTTTTATTCCCATTCGTTGCATGTCTTTTCTGGTCCGGCCAAGCGGTAGTAACGCAGACCGAAAGAGCCGGTTTGTAACTGCATTATGCCCAGATTCATTTACATTCAGAGGCAGCACCCGGCAATCTATTCACTAAGGCCTCACTTCAAAACATCCCCTCCCGCCCATCTTTGCCCCCTTCGGAAAAGAAGATTCCCCCCCAACCCCCACCCCCGGCACAAACCAGCAATTTTTTTCGCCTCCGTCGTGAATAAATACTAGAGTATCCACGCGAAAAGACCAAATCCGTAGAACGCATATCCCCACCCCTCTCTCTAACACTGTTGGCATCTGAAAAACAAGATCAGGTACGAATCTGAGAGACACAGAGAGTTTTATAAAAAAAATAGAGCGAAATCGGATACAGAACGGGGCACACAACTTGTAGCCCGCGGCGTATCGTTAACACCGGACCGGTTCCTCACAAAGACCAGCTTTTGTGCCTCTTCAATCTAAAGACCTCCTCCGCTCTCTCTAGCTCTCCAGATCTCCCTCTTACAGCTAAACTCCCCGTCAAATCCTTCTTTTCTTTATCTCTGCTGAATGGAAATCCCGTGTGCACGAGGCCTAAACGCCTACGACCTTTGGACTCATTGTTGTACGGCACGAAGAAATTAATTCCTTTATCCGCTTTAAAATCTCCATTGTTGCGGAGATATAATTTGAAACTTCCTCCTATTCTTCTTCCGTTTAATCCTCGTCCTCTCCTTTCAAAGGATTCCCTGTTGCATCTGACTTTCCCAATTGCTCCTGGTACCTTCTCTTTTGTCAAATTCACATCCTTTAATTACAAAATTCCCAAATAGAGGAACAATTGGTGTAAGATTGGAGCATCATTCTAACACTCCTTTTTCTATATGCTTTTAAAAATACAGGTTGTGGCCCTGGGCGTCACCTCAAAATTTGTGTGGGGGAGGTCTGACTGTTGACATGGAATTGGAAAAAGTAGAACTATTAATGAATCAAATAAGATAACAGTATAATTTTAACTTGCCAGAACACACACAGTTTCCGGAAATCGTTAACAAAATATGTGCACTTCTTCCGTGCCATCTTGTGTTATTTTTCTTTTGATTTTGTTTCTACTGCTCTCAAAATCTCCACAAGAAGCATTCGGTACTGTAGCCGAATAAACAAATATGTAAAGTGATTAAAATTATCTATTATGTTATTTCGATTATATTCAGGAAGAGAATAGCAATGGCAATAGAAGCTTTTATTTAGGAATAGAAGTGAGTTTTGTGAACCTTTGGACAAACAAGTAAGGAAGAGACCATAGGCGCCGACTCCATGGGGCTTGGTGGGGGGGATGGAGCCCCCCCAATGTTAACGATGTGGGGGCGAGCCCCCCAAATAATTTTGCTTAAGAGAATCTAATGTATTATTTTGCTTCTCTTGTAAAGTTTACTCTGAATTGTGCCACATGAACTTAACTTTAAATACACATTTGAAATGTTCTAGACCATCAACTTTGGGGGGCTATGACCAGAGACAGCAAAACACATGACTTATTACTATATACTAAGTATATAATTATGAGTATTGTTAACATTTTTACTAAAAAGAGTTTCAAAAGAAGATGTGCATGAACTAGGAGAGTGGATGAGACATTCGGGCTACAAATGGCTCCCACATGACATTCAGAAAGAGATCATTGATATATTAGGGAGATCTGTTTGCGCTCCGTGGTAGCAGATATTAAAAGTCTGGAATATTTTGCTATTATGGTTGACTAAACTTGTGACATATCCATCTGTGAACAATTGACATTTTGCATTCGAACTGTAAATGAAAATTTTAATATTTTGGAGGAATTCATGGACTTTTACGAGATTTCGAACACTGAGGCCAAAACTTAAAAAAGAGAGGGAGTGAGTCATTCATTAATTTATTTCAGTGATCAGAGCCCCCGAATAATTTTGACAAGTCGGCGCCCCTGGAGCGTTTTGTGTGGAGTGGAGCGTTGTCCCAGTGAGTGAAAGTAACTTCACACTTTAGAAATGTGTCTATGGCGAAAAAAGAGCAATGCTGGATGCTATCAAGGAAAGAAAAATAAATTCAATGGGACACCTGGCTAAGAAAGAACTGCCTTCTAGAAGACGTACTGAAAGAAATGGTTAAGGGGAAAAGGATACGGTGAAAAATAATACAGATGATAGAATGATATTAAATTAAGTAGATCCTATGCTGACATGTAGCTTAAGAAGTACGTATATCACTGATGAGACTCTTTTACTCGATCCACCAGATGAGTGATTACCCGGTCCAACTATAATTTATTTTTTAAAATATTTCATGCAGTTGACATACTGAAACACGTATTGATTCTACTTTTGTCATTAATTTTTACAGAGAAATAATTTAAAGTTAGTCTGAAATTTCAGTTATAAAGTTTACGTTATGCTAACTGTTCACATAAAAATCTCACGTTTTAAATTTTGAAAACTTGTGGAACCATTTCTTCTCTTGGTGTAGAGTATGGAAAGATGAAGTTCTGATCTGGTTCCTGCATTTTTACACTCAATTTTTCGATTTTTTTACCTTGGTTATTCTGCTTGAATACTAATCAACTGCACGTATATTTTCTACTAATAATATAAAATTTTTGCTGTTTTATAATTTTAAATGAATGGAAATAATTTCGAGGGAGGGGACCGACTGAAAAGTATGAGGTCTGTACTATTGGTTATATCTTGATTTTTATACAACTTGTAATGAACCCTAAGAAGTGTATCATATGTTCGATTAGTTTCCTGAAATTCTACAGTCACAGTTTTAAAAGTTATAATTATTTTATGGAATTATGTGTGTTGTGAGAATAGTTGTTTGTTTTGATGTCGCCTGTATGTTTCTGTGGTCTGTGAGCGCCATTAAAATGACACCCTGTATATTGTGGCTACTAGAAATTGTAAAGAACTTCACTTTCTTACTTCTGGTGCATCAAAATACGCTTAGAAATACATGAAAGGCTATTTTTTTGATTGATTGATTGATTTGGTTTATTACTTCATTTCTCTGCCACTTTTGGCTAATTGAGAAGGTGAGGATGAGTGATGGTATTATGAGATTAATTAGGCGACACTCACAAAGAACCCCCATGTCGTCCAGGATTTGAGCGCCATAGCTAACCACTGGTACTTTTATCATCTACTGTTCCGTGTGATGCACTAAGATGCATCAACTAAGAGAATCAGAACAACCATTTCGAAGAAACCAAAACTGCATTTTTAATTGTGTCAATTATTGTATTAAAAGTGCATAGATTTTGTTTTGATTCATTTCGGATTCTGTGTGTAGTGCCACAAGCCTACAAAACATTCATTGAGCATTGCTTTTTAAATTTTCTAAGTACCCCACAACATTGCATTGTATTCGCAAAGTACTCATGTCGATAAACAAAAGAAAGATATTGTTTGTTTTAAGTCCACTCCATGCTCGTGTAGGCTAAACTTACACATTAGAAGCTAAGTAAAACACATGCAAATGATGAATCGCATCTTCTATGTGTAGAGACCTTAGTTTGCACAATCGCGATAGCACTGAAAAACATTAATCATTGTCTGAAATTGTTTGTAAGCAGATATACTGGCATGCTAAACCTATTTTTCGAGGACACTAAGTCACGAAATAATGTAAATTTAGTAAGTTACGTAATTGTTAGTGTTTCTTGAGAATTTCGGGATATTTTACACATATTTTGTGAAAAGCACCATGAAAATCATACATTTTCTGCCAAAGTACAGGTACACTCACTTGCAATAAAATTGAGGCATCTAAGGGTATGATACGAGATTAAGAACAATTGCTTCCAGGCAATGCATTATGTGTGGTTATGGTCGAGATTGCTATTGAAATTCGTTCATCGCCGTGAAGTTAGACAACACACATAATACATTGCGGTAAAGCAAGTATTTCAGGATCAATAGGCGATTTAAAGTGAAACATTTCAGTATGAGTATGGGCCCTTATGGGCAAGAACGGCTCGACAGGGTAGCTAAGGGGTGGGGGGCTGAAGCTTCCCTAAAACTGATCGCAAAGCTGATAAGTATTAAATATTTATGATTGTACTTATTTCCTTTCGAAATTATTCTGGTGCAAAATCCTGGAGGGACAGGCGGGATTTGCCTCATCAACAATCCTCTCGTAAAAAAAGAAAAAAAACTGATCGTACAAGTAGCTACGCAATGGCCAACATTGTACTCGCTCATTTTTCTTCCTCCCCCCTCCTCTATCTTTATGGCACGTTTGAGTTGTATAGAGCGACAACAAGGAAAAGAATCTTCGGCCAAAAGGCTCAGCGCACCTTCCCTTCCATCGGATCATAAGGAAGGCTGTTCCACTCTGCCCCTCCCCTCCACGCAGTAGTACTATGCACAGGAGTCGCAGGTCTGCATAGTCTCTATTGCCTGTGATTCCACTATACCATAGAGCACTCTGCACTCCTGGTTTCTTGATAATGCTGCATAACCATACACTGCCCGTATCATCTGTAACGTTTCGGTAAACGATTTACCCAATTTGTAACAAAACCTTATGCTGTAACGTTGTTCCATTTTGGTGTGCGTATTTTGTACGCCGCCTGCACACGACCTGCATCTGACGCACGCTTGCCCCGATACCGACTGCCTGTAACAGGTTGAAACATAACATGCACTGACGGGAAGTTTACACTCAGATATAGCTCTTTGCAGTGTTGCCAGAATACGGTACCTTTTTATTTGGTTTGGTTCTTTTTTCTTGACAGTTCGGTTTCTTTATGGGCAGACCTTGTATTTAAGAAATCACAAAAAGAAAGGATTGTATCAAAGGCCGACAGGTCTGTGCATACGAGCATACCGGCAGTAATGTATTTCTAATTCGGCCACTGGATAAGAGTGGAACCGTCTTCTGCTATGCACCATGCTTTGATTGATTGATTTGGTGATTTAAGTCCACTTTATGCACAGTACGGCTAATCGGGAATTGACCTAGAGTTTACAGTGGGATCCGAACCACTATGTGCCTCCACCGGGTATCGAACCAGGGACCCCTTAATAACAAGGCAACGACGATAGCTATGCACCATGCATATGTCGTCATAAGCCATGAGCCCCACATTGCACTCTATTTTGAGGACCATCAATAGATGTCCCATTTTTATTGTAGGTGAATACTTTCTACCTTGTTATTTCTATACTATTTCCCTCTACCAGTTTTCCAAAACACTGTTCTTGTTTTTTTTATTATTATTGAAAGGTGGGCTCTTCCCGAAAAGAAATCCTGGCTACGCACCTTTTAGCATAGAATAAAACCCCCGCGTAAAAGTGACATAACAGAAGAGAGCAGGTGTCGCCCTCCTCTCGAATAGCGGCAGTGTGCGAAAACAGCGAGCGACGCCACAAAGCAACAGCGTCGCCCCGCGCGGGGATTTCTATCAGACAATTTCACGCTCAATTTCCAGCCTCTCTCTCCGAAGCAAATGAGGAAATTTGCGGCGGCAGACTTTCACATTTTCTGCCACTTTGCGCTAATGTTGATCGCGGTCCTTTCTCGCGCGCGCATTCTCTTGCCTCAGCGAAACTGTGATTTACAATATCAAGACGATGGATAGAAAATTGGACGTAGATTAGCGCGAAATGTGAATATAACCGGTGATGGAAGATTGGGGAGCAGCCAACTGCAACGGCGGAGCAGGGGGAGGGAAGGGGGGCGGGTTCCCCAGGCCCTAAGTGTTGTTGACGCGAGGATAAATTCTGTATCCAACGTGGGGAATTGGGGTCTGGAAAATGTCAGCGAACGGGAAGAGAGTGGAAAAAGTAAATGTGGCAGGTGTGAACACTGTGTGAAAGGGGTGGAGCTAAGAGTGGGCCAGTGTGGGCTATGCCCCACCTGCTGACACACCTGTCAAAATGTAGTACGTAAGTTTTCTGATAAATATGATGATATAATGGCGTTTCTACACATTTTCTATTTTATTTTCTTGGCATATTACCCAGTTGAAAGAAAATGAGTTGAAATTAATCGTACAAAAAAAGTACGTAGATTAGGTAGGTTAGTTTCTTTGTACGATAAATTACAACTTTTTCTTTCATCTGGAGGTCACACCTGGTAGTGCCCTTTGACACGACCAACGTTGTCAGTACGTTTAGTATTTTTTTAAAAAATGTTTTTTTTTTGTGAATATGCATAATTAAACCCATAAATCGTCTGTAATGCAACATTTATCGTTCTTTCATCAGATCCATAAATACGCACAGAGACGATACACATCAACATTTTTTGCAAGCGACTCCACAGCTGTCTTTCATCCATATTTCTATTTACTTCGTACAGAAACTTCATTTTACGCCATAGTAACTTTTTCCAATACTGAATGTTCATGTAGAGCGTGATTTTCTTGTTTAATGTTTAAAAATATTCGCATAGACAAAGTTAATACCCACTGTGATATTCATGTCTCTATCGCTAATTGTACAAAAGTTACGTACGTGCAAAGTCTGTTGCCTAACTTTTTGGACACCCTGTATATAACCGGAAGGCTGCGATTGATTCTCGTGGACGGCCTGGTGGACGAGCGCCGGTCGGCTGGATGGACGGTCGCTGACTCGGCAGAGCAGCTCCGCAGGACTGGGGTGACTGTGGCGATGCTCCTGAGTGGATATCAGCAAGAAGTGTATGCAACGGCGTTGGACGGCTGGAAGACGGTTGTGCCGTTATGTAGTCGTGTGTCAAAGCGACCGGCAATGGCGAGGAGCTTTTTCTCTTAGGTCTCGCTGGGACACGCGCTGACGCTAGATGGCACGGTTGGTGCTGGCGCTCGGTCTGCCAGGCGGACACCTCGGGATAGGCGTCGGGTGCACTTCATCGTTTATTCGTGGCGACCTCTTAGGACTTTTCATGACCATCGAACGGCGATGGATATATATGTGTGTGTATATGTATATTGAAGTGTGACTCGAATTAACATCGGGAATCGAGAGTCACTGGGATGTAGCAAATGACAAAACGAGAGGTTTAAGGTTCATAATTACTGTAAAGAGGCGCGCCCCGGCCAGTGAAGAGAAAGATGAGATATAACTGAGTGGAAATGCTCTCTTCACACTTATCATACGTGTCCGCTCTTCTTGATGAGTGTTGTCCTAAATGAAACTAACAATCAGTGTCCATTGACTTGACAGAGTTCGTACTTCGACTCTGACTCACGCTTCTCCGTTATCCCGCACTAAGTGTATCGATATAATTTGTAGTCAACTGACAGAGCTGTCCTTCTGAACTTCATGTATACTCCTTCCGGACTAGAGGTTATTACGCCTCATGTCCTCTACCGGTGAGGTGTTATACCTCCCGTATAACCTCAGCACAGAGGCATTGTGAAGTGCTGCACATTCCTGGGATAACGAGAGGCAGTCGACTGCAACTTCAGGTTAATGAACAGTGAAAAGAGAGCATTAAAGAGCCTCTTCTCTATCTTCACTCATTATACCTCATCAATATATATATATATATTAAAATTCCTACCATATACCTATTTGGATTGAAGTCAGCTACTCATATTGCGGAGTGTAACACTGCATTTCATACTTTGACATGCATTTAGTCTTACTTTTTACAATATCCTGCCAGGTAAACGTATGAATGATATCAAAATGTGACAAAAGAGGCTTTCGTATCGTATCGTATCGGATCATGGTGGTTTATTTTAGGTGTGGAGTTTCACTTCACAGCTTTGCCTCCGGGCGTCTACAATGATATTGTAGCTGGCGGTTCTTGTTAACATTGATATTCGGTTGGCGCCGTACAGTTGTCGCAGGCGAGAAGTGGTAAAATGGGAGTTTACTTTTTTCAAGGTTTTGAACTTCTTGATTGTCTGGAGGGAAGAGCCGTCGTGCTCCTTCGAAACGGTCACCCATCCAAGTACTGCCCCAGCGTGACACTGCTTGACTTTGAAGATCGCTGAAAAAGTCTAGTTCCTTACTGGAGACGGGGCAGCTTGTGAGTTCGTCTAGCCGGTTGGATGTGTCCTAGCATCTGGATTGTTGGGTTGCGGTGGTGCGGCTGCGTGGGGCTTTTATCTCGCATCATAAACTCAAAGAGACTCTCCTGGTCCAGGTCTTCGTGGATCTGCGCTGTAGATGTGAAACGATCAGCTGCATATATGATGCGGAGGGCTCGGTTTTGGGCACGTTGTAAGACGTCCAGGTGTACTTTGGCACTATGTAACCACACTGCACAGGCGTGAGTTAATAGCGTGCGAACAACTTGATTGTAGACTCTGACCCGTATACAGGTTGGCAGTATAGGGCTGTGGAAGACCGGGAATAGCTGTCCTATCCGCTGTGTGCCTCTGTTGGCAACGTCTTTGATGTGCCTTCCAAAGGTGAGGCCATGGTCAAGTAGTATGTCAAGATATCTGGCTGAATCTGTCTGTGGAATGTTCCTCTGATGGAGTCGGAGTTGAGGTTGGAAGCCATTTCTTGATCTTCGTGAATACTACCACTGAACTTTCCTCCGAGTTGACCTTAATACGCCACTTCGAGGCGGAGATATCTCTGCATTAATATTTCACTGTATATCTTGTTGACACTTGAGGTGAATATGGCTGTGTCGTCTGCAAAGACTGCTAGGGTGACCGACGGCGGGGCTGGCATGTCGGCCGTGTACAGAGTATACAACAGCGGAGAAATACAAGATCCTTGTGGGACGCCAGCGGTGATCGGCTTTGGCCCAGATGTGGTGTCGTTGAATCTCACCACAAATTCCCTGTTGTCCAGGAAGCTGCTGAGCAGGTTCAATTGGTGTGCGGGGAAGCCCAGTCGACTGAGTTTGTAGAGTAGTTCCTCGTGCCAGACTCTGTCGAATGCCTTTTCGGCGTCGAGGAACGTTCCCAGGGTTGTAGCCTTCCGGTTGTATTTGCACACTTGGGTTAGCCAATTGTGTGTGAAATGTTGGGATTTTACACAGAAAGAAAGTTTCTACATGATTATTTCAGCGAAAAATGAAGACTCCACCAGCACTCGTGCCCGGGTTTCTGACATACGTGTATATCTTGATATTGTTCTAACAACATTAAAGAAAAATCACCAAGCAGCAGTTTTCCCTGTCATCAATTCGACATCATCTAAGTTTTCCTTTGGAACAAACACAAACATGAACGCCTTACCCAGGATTATAACCTGGGACCTCTGGTGTCGCAGCGCGCTGTTCTAACCACTACACCACGGAGATCGACATTTAGCTACCAAGCCACTAGCGTTTTCGCCTGATTTTTCACCTCCACTGTTTTACCTCTGAAACACTGATGACGTCGACAGTGCACTCCTAGTGTGGAGCTGTATATTACTTTATAATAAGCGCCAATATTACCATCATCAGTGTTTCAAATGCATCATATCTCTTTGCAGTAGCGCCAGTGTTGAATGCAGCCACTTTCATCCAGAGAAGAGAACACCGCGCTAAGATGCCAGAGGTCTCGGGTTCGAATCCCAGCCTGGTCATGGGTGTTATTTGTGTGTCCTTTCATCAATTTCATCATATGATCACTCATCCTCATCTTCGCGATTTGCCAAAAGTGGCAGAAGTGCGAAGTAAAATAAATCAAATCAACAACTAACTAATCCTCCAGGGGCAGACATCAAACTTCATGGGGGAAACGTCATAGACATCAAATTATACACTAATACTAATGAAAAAGTACCCTCAGTTTTAAATTGTCCCTTACTTCTGATTTGTAATTAAATGAAGTTTAATTACGTATAATTAGCTAACATTTTAAGAATGATACATTATGATAATCAATAAAATAATATTATAGGATGCATAATTTACATGTACAGCAAACTAACTAAGACGTATAGGCTTCCTACAGCATATCTATGGATGTTATCATGAATGAAACTTTCTGTGTGTACCTCGTCCCCTTAGGTTGACACTTTCACACAAGCTTGAAGCGTATCCTGATCCATGCTGTTTCTTAATTTTGAAGTTATCACAAAGGACGATAATTTAAGTTCCTTCATTATTTTGACTTTTAGTCAGAAAGAGGACCGAAACAGTGCTTATTATACGAAAAAACAGAAACAGTGATCTACGTTAAATTATTGTGAATGAGAGGAAGCCAAAGAGAACATGCTTATAAAATTTCTTACCTATTGTCCGAGCCAGGTTACTCACATTTTCGGAGGGGAGAGGTTTTTTTAATTTCCGGGAGGATTACCTTCCCCCTGGGCTACCCCCTGAATTCATAACTGAGTAGCACTGACAGAGATGATTCCACACAGGTTAAAAAGCGAAGCGAAAAATCAGGCGTAGTCTAGGTTCGCTAGTTAGCTCAGCTGGTAGAGCAATGGCATGTATGTCAGATACGCTGGTTCGAGTCCGTTCTACGTAGTACATCTCCTGTCTCTGCTGAAGCATAAGGTAATCAAATAGTTGTCTAAATGAACAACAAACAATGATTCTTCATAGAACCAAATTCTTTTAGTAATAATGTCAGAATTACCAAATTTAGTAGTTGTTTTGTTGTTGTTGTTTTTGGTCATCAAGTACAATCCTAAACTTACAGATCTTATGACCACTTCAGACTGACCACTCTCTGACGTGGTTGATTGATTGTTGATGACACTTGTAAACACGGCGCATGTCCATACATTGTCCCTCAAGCTATTTGCGTCGATATTCGTTGTGTGGAAAATATCCTGTAAGTTAATTTGAGTCAGTTGTATCTGCACGTGTGAGCACGTGAATGAGGCTTTCACTTTTCACACATTACAAACAATTTTCAGGTTAGAATACGAGCACTGCGGAGAGTTTTCCCTCGTGTTACAGTCACACGATGCAATGGTATAGACTTTGAGGAGACAAGCACTCTCTGCCTCTCAAAATACCTGAAGGGTGTGGGGTCAAGGAGAAAGTGCTTCTTGCAGCCTCCCCCCTATAAATTATGAAAAATTACACCTGTTTAGAACTCTTTTTACAGCAGTCAAGTTAATATTCGTGTGGTTTGCTATCGTTATTGTCTAGATTTATATTGCCAGTGTGCGAATTAACGGAGGGCGATGCCGGGGATTCACCCACACAGAAGAATTTATTCCCGGCAAAAGAAAATTATTTTCATTCCGCCAGGGATATTTCTATCTCCCTAAAATAAATGGAATTAAAAGCATATAGTATAGAACTACTTAACTATATAACAAACACAATTGAAAAAAAAGCATTCGTGTCAAATAATGGTTCAGTCATCAAAGATTTCCCTGCCGAAAAGTATGCACACTTGTGGATTAAAGAACATCAGTCTTCAACTGACAACTTCATCGAGTCAACAGCATGCTTTTCCCGCTTACGTTTTCATGGCATAGTTCTGATATTTCACAAGAATCTTGTAAGTATTATACTTGAGGTTAGATGGACATTACGTTTGAACCTATCAATAGAAATTTGCTCACGTTTTCGGTGTTACTACTTAGTTCGACAGCTTTTCTTGAGTATGTGTTTGTGTTGCCGGCCCCCGTGGCGGAGTGGCTAGCACATTGCACTACGACGCCAGGGGTCCCTGGCTAGAATGTTTGTGAGTGTCCATTCGTCATTTCCATCATATCATCACTCATCCCAATCTTCGCAAATTAGCCAAAAGGGGCACAAAAGTGAAGTAAAATAAAGCAAGTCAATCTAAATTACGTGTAAATGTTATTAAAAGATTTAATGACCCAGGTTGGAACCACTCTGATAAGGTACTTAGTACCGCAAACCAATAGTTTAATACTGACTGGTAACATATACAAATTTATATACCCCAAAAAAAAACTACCTCCCGAATTGAAATCACCAGTACGCCATTGAGTTGGCATCCCCCTCCCCTCCCCAAAGCAAAAAACTTAACTCACACAGTGTACAACTTTGTCAGAAAAGTTGCAAGACTGAGCTCGTAAAAAATAATTTATTCAACTTCGGAACTAATGGTCGTAGGCAGGCACGTACCCAAGGAGGGGGAGGTTAGGGGGCTCGAGCGCCCCCGAAAGTTTTCGGTTTACACTAGATAAAATGAGGTTTTTGGTTACTTGTTGTGTGAAATAAAAAAATGTGACGATAATTTAAGGAGAGAAATAATTATCGAGGCAAAACGGAAAATGTTCTATAACCCTGTTATTGTTAATATCACGTATGCAAGGTGGTAATCTGGTGGCACGAGCCCCCCCCAGGATTTTTTTTTAGTTTACACTAGATTAATAAATTAGGTTTTTGTCTTCTTGAATAATGTGACGATAATTTAAGGAGAGAAATACTTATCAAGGCAAGACGGAGAAAGATCTATAACCCTGTTGTTGATAATATTGCACGTAAACTTTTCTTGCGCTTTCGGTGTCGTCGCAGCGAACTTGAGCACTATGTAGAGACTTGTCAGCATTTTGAAGTTGCACAACAAAGGTAGCTCCTCACGTAGGGCAATTAGTTGTAATTTTTAAACTCTGGAAAGCGCGAGATAGAACGTTCTTGAATAATAGAAGGAGTCGAACTACTGGCAATACTAACGAATAGTTTTTATGTGCGGAATGTTCTAGAATATATGGAGGATATAAATACGCGGCTTCAATTTCCCGGTTTATCTGTACAACAGAATCGGTTAATGGACTTCAGAGATATGTGTGACAAGTCATACAGTCGATTAGTGATCAGTCAGTGTCCATTGGTTGCTTTATAAGATCTAGTGATTAGAAAATGAAATGGACTAAATACCATAAAGTAATGAAGTCTACTACTAGATCCAGTTCGGGTCCAAAGCAGAAGACATTAACGTCAGCGGAACTTCGTAGTGCTAGTTCAGGTCGAGGGCAGAAGACATCGAAGGTCTCTCTCTCTCTGAAGTAAATATTTCAGCAGTACCGGGTATTTGGAAAAGTTTATTAAAAAAGAAATAAGCTGCACAGATCAACTAAAAATCAAAGTTTTGAGAGATGATTTAGTTGTGCCCGGACCAAATTTCGTGTATGCAGTCCGAGAATTTCATGTCATAAAAAAATAATTTTGTTTAAGCCTACTGGGTTCGAGACACACTAAAATATTTAACTACCATAAATAGACAGCCGAAAATTTTATGAATGTCGAGAAGAGAAACAAGAAGATGTTGCATATGTAGACATTTTAGCGGAAATTGAAGGCTCTACTAGGACCCGAATCAGGGCTCTACCAACTGAGCCACCGAGCCACCCTTGACTTCAACTGATTTTTCGTTAAAATGTCTACATAGTACATGTCCTGTGTATGTCAAATCGTAAGATGTTGCCTGTATAACGAACAAGCACAGAAAATAAAGCAGAAAGGAGAAAACTGTGGGCTGAGGGGGTCGGTCTGAAATCTTCCTAAGTCTTGAAGATCCAAGTCACCAGAATGGAAAATTAGGGCTTTGTTAAGGTTAGGTGCGAAGGCAGGCGATAGCACCCTAAAGGACAATATCCAAACCTGCAGGAAGAACGCATCTTACTTCAGTCTCCAATACAAAATGATAAAAAATTCTGGTGAGTTAATTTTAAAAAAATGTGTCCGAGATAAAGAGTGGCGTGCCCGGGATTTTCGGAAGGAAGAGAAAGGGGTAACGTATACTCATTTTGGTGGTGAGTCCTCATTTTGCCATCTTTTCCTGTCTTTGGCGTTTTTTTTTAAGGTATACTGAGTCAAATAGGGTTATGACCCCTCCAATCCTCCCTTGGGCACGTCACTGGAGATAAATGAGTAAGCATTTGATCATATTGGGAGACGAAACATTAGATGTGTTGGGAACGGAAGGGTTTTCACTGTACATTAATTGTTTCGTGATTCAGCTGTATTCGAGAAGACTTCTTTGTTTCGTGTCGATATATGACAAGACTTCGGAAACTGTGACAGACAATTTTGAACACTTGCGAGTGCTACAGTAGTGGTGTTCAGGCTCGAATGGGAGAGAAATATTCAAGAAATGTCTGCGTCCAGTTCGAGTTCGCAGCTCACAGTTTGAATCTTGCGTTCTAGAGTGGATTGTCCATCCCGTTCATGTGTAACAGCTTCATAAAAACACTCAAAGACACCATACATGTTTTGATGCCTTATGAGAAGAAATGGGTTAAACACACATACTGAGATTCTTCCGGCATGGAAACAGAAAGGTCGAGTGGTAGAAAATGTTCCGATTTCACGTTCTGATTAAAATGACAGCCTTAAACAGTGGCGACGATTTAAGGGATATTTGCTCCCCATTTTTTCGCCTCCACACTATGGCCTCTTAATGTTAAGCCTTGTCTACCAAGAGAAAGTCAACTTTCCTTGCACCCCCATCCCCCCGTTTTAGAACCCAATTGCCACCACTGCCTTAAACATACAATTGTGAGGTTCTATCTATACCCCTTAAAAAAAGTGGTGTTCAGCCCCCCCTCCCCCCGAAAGGAATTCCTGGATACGTGCCTGGTCGTAGGTCTTGTCAATATAGTTCCCTCGGCTATCTACGCACTGCTGCCACCGTTTATGGAGGTCATGGAAGCTAGCAGGGAAAGCTTCATCTGGGATGCTTCTCAGCACATCTGTCACAGCCGTTTGGATTGCTGCAATATCTTCATGATGCTTCCCTTTCAGCGGCGATTTCACTCGGAGAAACAAAAATAAAAATCACACGGCGACAGGTCGGGTGAATATGGGAAATGTGCTACAGCAGGAATACGATGCTTAGCAAGATATTCCTGTACTGATAAAGCAGTATGGCGCCTTGCTTTGTCGTGCAATAAGAACCACTGCCCGGATGCCCACAAATTAGGACGGCGCCGCCGAATTGCTTGACGCAAAAGTTTCAGAACGTCAATATAAAAGTTTTGGTTTATTGCTTGTCCTTCAGGCAGGTATTCGTGGGGCACCAAACTTTTAGCATCAAATAATGCGATCAACATTTTCTTTGTCACTCTGGAATCGTCTTGCACTGAATTTCTGCCCTCCAGAAACCTTTTGTGCCATTCAAAGACACGGCTTCTCGATAATGCCTCGTCACCATATGTTTGCTGTATCATATTCCATGTTTCACTAGGGGTCTTCCTCTGCTCGGAATCCACGGCCATCACGTCACTCGTGTAACTTCCAACTAAATACGCCAACAAGCCGAACAGTGGGTTGTTAAGCACAACCCTGCCACCTAGTGAGTTTACATGGAAACACTTCCAATGCCATGTCTATACAGTACACATATCAGGTAACTGAATAACATCTTGTGTTTGAAGATCACAGGTAAAGAAGAAAAAAATCAGTCCTGGAACTTTTCTGACAAAGGTTGAATATTACTGAAAATAGGCCTATTGTGCCATGAAACTATTACAGATATCTAGACAACAACGAAAGCAAACCACTCAAAGATTAATTGATTGATCGATTGATTGAATTGCTTTTTTTTACTTCGCTCCTTGTGCCACTTTTGGCTATTTTGCGAAGATGAGGATGAGTGATGATAAATGAAATTTATGAATGGACACTCACAAACATCCATGCCCAGGCCAGGTTCGATACCCGGTGGGGGCACATAGTGGTTCGAATTCCACTTTAAACTGTAGGCCCAGTCCAGATTAGCCTTACTGTGTATAAAGTAGACTTAAAACACTAAATCAACCAACAAACCAACACAAAGATTGACTCTAGTGCTTTCACTTCGCTCGCGAGTATAATTTCGGCTGTTGCATACATGCACGTGTTGGCAGCTATCTAGGGGGGAAACTTTAGCAAAGTCGCGTCTTTATGGTGATTTCATTTCCACACCACTACAGCCCAGTCAAAAATGTTGAGATGCAATAATAACAAAAATCCTCCAATACACTGGTATCATTTTCAGTCTCACGATAAACTAAACCTTGATGTTGATCATAAAAACAATGAATTGTACGCGTACAGTGCAAATCACCGAAATATTAGGAATAAAGAATGTCAATATTTCAAAATTAGTTAAAGTTCAGATGTAAAATTTTCTAATGTTAAACATCGTGCAAATTTAAGTTTAACACAACATATATTTTTTAAATTACTCTGCCCGTCTGTGCATTAGAATGAATAATTTCTATTAGAGATAAAAGTTTTCATGAAGCAAGAAATGATTATAAAAGATTCCATTCATCCTTGGTAGCTCGCCATGTATTTTCAAATACGAGAAGCTCCATCTCTCGTGGATTTGGCGATATTTCGAAATTTTGAACATCACAGCGGTTCTTTCGAAAGACGACGAATTTTCAAAAACGTGCTTTGCGCCAAATGTCCATTGCGGCCTTAACACTCGTATTAGCTTTCTTAAAATTATAGAGATACATTTTAAAAACCTTGCTAATTATTCTTTCTCTCTCTCTCGCTCTCTCTCCCCTCAAAGAAGTTACATTTTCAGAACTTTAAGCAGTGCCGGAACTAAAATCCGCAGATCCCAGAGGTGCGGGAAGGCCCCAGGGATGAGCATGCATTTAGGGGACCCTTGCCATGTCCTTTACATATTCAAATATGTAAAAACTCAATATGCTGACCAAGGCAGAAATTTATTTTATTATAAAACATAAACTAAACGTAACGTTTCAACCTTCTAGCAAGGTCTTCTTCAGACTCTACACCAAGTACAAATGTAACAAGGTACAAAACAGAACGATATATACAGGGTGGCTCAATAAGTCACTTAATACCCTCAGTACAAGGCCAATGCGGCATGGAATTTTAAATTGGCGATGACCAATCGTTATCTGGCCAAGGGGGAAGCACATTGACGCCACCCACACGGTCGGCGGCCATCTTGATGTCCGCCATCTTGAATTGAACTTCAGAATTGTAAATGCGAAGGGGGTCGTGCGACATATCAAAATGGGCTAGAATTTTACGAGAAATGCAATAGTGAAGGTTTTTTCGACGTATCTTTAACCAGTAAAAGTTATGACTGAATTCTTGTACCAATTTGCTCCTTTTCGAGGTGTTAGAAAAATGCCTTAAAATTTGTTTAGCGCTTCGGTAATGCATCGAGATCAAAGTGACGTCTATGGAGAGACGTTCGCATGCCATTGCACATTACTTTAATCGGATACATCCATGAAGAGCTGTGCATTATGAATGGTTGTCGCGAACAATTTACAGTGTGACGCTTCCATTGAATTAAAAGTCCTTCACAGTGACAAGGCTAATGTTTATGTTCATAAGGAAGTTCATAAACAGAATATTCGATGATTTTTAAATGATAACCCATTTTCGACAGATCAAAGCTGAATGGTTAATGTTGGTAAGTTAATGGTGTGGCGTGCTGTGTGGAACACGATTGGTTAGTCAATTTTCCATCAACGGAACCTTAAATGCTTAGGGCTACTTGGATTTTTTAAATAAACAGTTTTTTTATCCTTATTTATGGAAGAAGGTACTTTTTACAGAGTTTTTTCAATAGGGAAGAACACCAGAACACTTATCGGAACGTTATGAACCAGTTTTTGTCCAAAGTTATTATCAGATGACAAGGGTCACATATTCTGTTTATAAACTTCCTTATGAACATAAACATTAGCCTTGTCACTGTGAAGGACTTTTAATTCAATGGAAGCGTCACACTGTAAATTGTTCGCGACAACCATTCATAATGCACAGCTCTTCATGGATGTATCCGATTAAAATAATGTGCAATGGCATGCGAACGTCTCTCCATAGACGTCACTTTGATCTCGATGCATTACCGAAGCGCTAAACACATTTTAAGGCATTTTTCTAACACCTCGAAAAGGAGCAAATTGGTACAAGAATTCAGTCATAACTTTTTACTGGTTAAAGATACGTCGAAAAAACCTTCACCATTGCATTTCTCGTAAAATTCTAGCCCATTTTGATATGTCGCACGACCCCCTTCGCATTTACAATTCTGAAGTTCAATTCAAGATGGCGGACATCAAGATGGCCGCCGACCGTGTGGGTGGCGTCAATGTGCTTCCTCCTTGGCCAGATAACGATTGGTCATCGCCAATTTCAAATTCCATGCCGCATTGGCCTTGTACTGAGGGTATTAAGTGACTTATTGAGCCACCCTGTATATACACACAAAAATGACTACCTTCAGGCTATTCGAAAGTTGTTCTGGAACATTCTAGCAGGTGGCTTTCCCTTGTCAACTGTACTTTCACCTGAAAGGCTAAACATTTTCTTCCATATGAAATGTGGTTGTACTTTTTTTCTTTCTTTAAATTAGCCTTTGAGGTGAAAGTACAGTTGACAAGGGAAAGCCACCTGCTAGAATGTTCCAGAACAACTTTCGAATAGCCTGAAGGTAGTCATTTTTGTATATATATATATATATATATATATATATATATATATATATATATATATATATATATATATATATAGATATAGTTCTGTTTTGTACCTTGTTACATTTGTACTTGGTGCAGAGTCTGAAGAAGACCTTGCTAGAAGGTTGAAACGTTACGTTTAGTTTATGTTTTATAATAAAATAAATTTCTGCCTTGGTCAGCATATTGAGTTTTTCATATCATGCAAAAAAGACTTAATGGTGTTATAATTCAAATATGTGTATGTAAAACAATAAACGTAGTATTTTGTCCAGCACCTCAGAGCAGAGAAGAAAAGGCCAGCTAAATAAAGTAAAGTGAAAGGATTTGTTATTCATTATATGTTGGCTAATAATATGCAGCAGTTTTTGCTTCTTAACTTCAGCTTAATGTTCCATACCACAAACTAACCATTAACTGTTTAGCCGCGAGTATCTCTTCCTATCTCTATGATGCGGGGCCACAAGTTGAGATTGTACGTACAGGAACGTAGTCTTCTTCGTTGCAGCGAAACCTTTCAAAGTCAATGAAATGGTATTGTTACAACCCTCCAATGTCCGTGACTGTACATAAGAGTTAGATGTGGAACGAGTGTTATGAAAAGTCCAACACAGCGGAGCAATAGACGAAAAACTCGTGGATGGAACGAAATTACCATTTACTTCGGGGCTCATAAAATCTGATTTGCTAACTAACCACACTGTATACCAAGCCCAATGCATGAGGAACTGACAGCAAAGGAAGAGCAAATACAGGAATCTTATGAAACATTGGCCCAACATTCCCAGCTGAATTCTTGTCTCTTCGATCAGTTCTCGAAAGCGACTTATCAAAAGTTTCATCTGTACATGATTTTGCAAAACTTTTGTTTTAGAAGTACAGTGGAATGCACAAGTTTCTTCTTTTGCATCCTGTGCGTTTTTAAGGAATCGATATTTACGTCTGCTGTTGCAGAGATTGTCAGCAGCATGTTTAATGTTTTGTTTCAATTCATTGAAGCTCTTATTGAGTAAAATAAAGTGCATGCACAAGGTGACGCAGAATTAGCTTTGTAATACTGAGGAACCCACTGTACAATACAATTCTAACTAGCTCTCCAAGGATATGCGGACCTCCGTGGCGGAGTGGTTAGCACAGCACGTTACGAAGCAAGGAGTACTGGAGTGGAATTCCGATCTGAGAATGGGTGTTCTTTGTGAGTGTTCCTTCATCAATTTGAGGTACCATCATTCATCCTCATCGTCACTATTATCCAAAAGTGGCAGAAAAGCAGCGCTAAATAACAAAAATTAAATCAAATCTTGCCACACACACATGTATATATATTATACCCACACATACACACGTATACATACATACCCAACACACACATACACACACTGAAGAAATTGAATAACAGCAAGTACGTGCATTTTATATAGAGGAGAGGGCCTTTAGTAATATTTTGTTGGAGGGCCAAAAATTTGTAGATCCGGCACTGACTTTAAGAGAATTGTTAATTGCGGTTTTGCACAGCATTCACATTTCAGCCAATCAAAATTATCTTCAATACTGAAAAAGAAATCTCCGTTGTAATTTAGTGTATGTATTTCTTCTTATGTGAAACTTACAAAGCAGTTCTATTAAATATGTAATTAACAATATGACGTAGACCTATCATTAACCCGATTATATTATAGCTATAGCTAGGGTCAATGAAAGTTGGAAAATGGCAGTTGTCGACGGTATAGCTACTTATCGCAGGCTCAGCTGGCGGCTGACCTACATAGCTCTACCAATCGTACTCGGGGTGGGGGTGCCTCTAAGAGTGTTAACAACCTTAGTTGCAAAGTAAATGCTTTAGGGGTAACATCGTTTTCCGGAAGCAATGTTGCTAAGCGTACCTCTTCTTTGGCCAGTTGTTTTTATTTGCTTGTTTTTTTGTACTATTTTCGCGTGCTTGTGTACTATTTCCCCTCGTGATTTGGTTCTCTGACTTATATGGTACCTTACAGCTCGCCACTCTCTTTTCTCTCGCTTGCTTTGGAGTAGGTTTGGCAACATTCTGTGTATCCGACGCTCCTTTGTTTCCTCCCGCCAAGAACTTTTGGTGTCTTGTGACTCGACAGTGCCCGATGTCAGTCGAAGATAATTCAACTGATCGCTGATTCGTGGTTTCCCAGCCGCCAGCGGGAAATGTGGCCAGTATAGTGAGCAGTGTCAAGTGATTGCGTGTTCGCGCCTCGGAATGGCTCCTTGTAGAAGCTGGTTGGGAGGCGGGTCTCACTTATCGCATACGACTCTAGCAACCTTCGTGTTCTGACGTCAGCGCGGAATGCCTTCGTTCTTAGGTTAGGTTTAGTTCTCTTAGCATCAACACTCTCCAAATGTATTAATTATGCTAAGAGAAGTAAACCTAACAAGCCTAACCTAACAACGAAGACAATTAGCGTAACAATAAAAGCATTGTGTGATGACGTCAGAACACGAAGGTTGCTAGAGTCTTGTCCGACAAGTGAGACCCGTCGGAGGCAGCTGGGGGAACGGTATTGCCTTGGTGACGAGAAGCACCGGAGCAACAGATTCAATTGCATTAGATTGAATTTAAAATTGTGGGTGCGTCGGCACTTAGGCTATTTTGCACCTGTCACATTATATGGGGTCCAGCCTATTAGCAGAACTAAAATAAACACGTGTCTGTGGACCAACATATCCCTACGTGGGTTAAAACCTGAAGCTGTAAAAGGGCAGTCAGCACGTATAAGGACAAAACACAGGACAACACACACACACAACCGTACCGAGGATTTCACTGGCTGCAGGTCCAAACGCCAGAGCCTCGTTAGCCTGCAAGAAGCAGTTAACTAGGTGTACTACGTGGAAGTGAGGTTAACGTTTGGGTGCCTTACCAGAAGGTAACCCCTTACACACCCCCGAGACGATAGAGGCGGAGGTGAAACTAGCTGGGCTGTTGCTCTGGAGCGTTGTACTTTTCTGCAGGGCAAAGCACTTCTTGTCTAAGCAACTGTTATGCGAGTTCTTCTTCTTACCTGTTGGACCAGACCTGTTCGATGCCTCTTGGTGTCACCTGGCGATCACCTCTCGATTCCTGTTTCCCTGGGGTATTTATTCCGTCCAAATTGTTCTAGTGGTCCGGACTTTGCACCTTCAGGTGGCGAGGTGGAAACTCCTCAGTGGAGGTGTACTCGTCGCTAGCAAGGGGATTCACTCTCTGAGTGGAAATTTCTTATCCTCTCAATCTGCATCCGGCGGATATGCGAGGTGATGGAACGTTGAGTTTGAAGAATTTTGTAATAAATTGTCGTGTGAGAACCAGAGGGACGTAACTCCAAATTATAAACATTTACTGGAGAGAGGAAATAATGTATTATTGGGAATATGCCTGACTCTTAAAAAGAATAAGGCAATTGGAGATGCCTGAGTCCAACTTACTTATACGGATTAGATGTGGAGATGTCGAACTGACTCCAAATAGAGCTCTTCAGAGGAGATGTGTTAAACAAAACAGAAAACTGCGTTTTTGGAGTTATGTTCCTGTGGTTCTCATACGATGAAATAGTTTTGTAGTTTTGCTCCCATATATGAGGGATGGATTTCGAATACAGAATTCGGGTATCCGATCAAGGATCTGAAGGGATTGATATCGAATTCAGAACTTGGACATCGGATCGAGTATCTGAAGGGATGGATATAGAATTCAGGATTCAAACGTCAGATCCAGGATTTGAATGAATGGATATCGATTTCAGGATTCGGATATGAGATCTGAAAAGATGGATATCGAATTCAGGATTCGAATTTGTATTTTAACTCCCATCTATAATCCAGAGTCACTGCATCCACTGAGCAAAGCTTCTTTGGCCAAGTAACTGAGCGAGCACTATCCTCGCTCAGATACGTAAGCGCCATAGCCAATAGTAAAGAATCACTTGCCATCGTACCACCAAAGTAGCCCTGCGTGGTCATCTAGAATTGACCTAACTCAGTTACTACGTAATCCCATACTGCTCGGTTTTGACAATCAACCACCAACGGCATGTTCCTTCACATTCTCAGCCCCTCGCCCATTACGTCAGGGAATCAGCAGCTGATAATGTCTCCAGGCAAGCACTCGAACTCCATCTAGAAAATTTCCAATCTAATTATCTGCGGGGAAAAGCATAAACCTCCGTGCTGTTCTCCAACTGCTTTTATTGATATTTCCTGGATTCTGCCAGCTCGACCGTGAACGCACAACGTTTAGTCTCGAGGATAATCATCTGGCCACAACGCTAGGAAGGCGATTGAAATTATATCAATTAACTTCAATTTTCGCCATTTACTGCAATTTCTCCTCTTCCCTTCATGGCTTCCTATCTAAGAGCTGCGATTGGTAGACGCGAGTCCAAGAAGACGCTGGTTGCAATCCTTGTTTCCTTGTTCCGGTGGTCGCTTTCAAGCCTTTGTCTTTTGATACTGTGTTGCTCCGGTGGTTGTAAACACAACGAACTGCTAGAATCTCGCTCTCATTTTGATGAACTCATAGACGTTTGGGGCTGTTTAGCACCCTAGCTCCTACAAAACTTTTAATCCAGAGGCCCTTGTTCTTTCAAAGAACAAAATTGGTAACAATATCACAATTTTTATGATAGTCAAAGAATTAATATTACTAATTTCGTATTTAATTAACATTGATCATAAGTTTAGAGCAATCTCAGTGCTGAACCAACATTCACTGATGTCTGCATTGATCTTGATTTACGATTTTGAAAATAATTTATAATCATTCGTCAAATGTTGCAAAGCTTAAGTACCTTGACAGATTTTCTTATTTGTGGAGTTCCAGCTGTTGGGATTTGCCTCCTGGCTTTTTTGATGGTGTACTTCTTGGCGTGTGCTTTGAACATTGATGCTTCATTGACTCCTCACAACTGTCGCGGGCGAATAGTGATTATCTGGAGTTTCTTGCTATTCGCAGTTTTGTACTCCTTGATGGTCTGGAGGGAATAGCCGCCGCGCTCCTTCAAAAGCGGTCACCCATCCAAGTGCTGTCTCGGCGTAGAGCAGCTTGGCTTTTGTGTCAGTCGAAAATGGTCCATTTCTTGATTGAAGACGAAGCAGTTTGTGAGTTCTCCGTGCTGGCTGGACGTGCCCAGTCAGTTGCACTGTAGAATTGTGGTGATGCGGCTGCATGGCCCAGAATTTCACTTTTTCGCACATCATAAACTCGAATAACATCTCCTGATTGATGTCATCATGAATCTGTGTTACGTGCTCGCATGAGTGGAACATACGGCGAACGATTCAAGTAACGAATCATAGATGGCAGCACGCGGAAGAAATATTAGGATCGCAGATTAAAGCAACAATGAGCATGGAAATTGAATGAAAGTGTTTAGAAATGCTGAAACTAATTGTGTTTACTTAAACTTATGAATTTAGCTTAATAATGGATAAGGATAAAGGCAAAAGAAAGAAATGATCGTCATGTATAGCCTATGTCATTATATGCAGAGATTAATGAAATCAGAAAGTGATTACGATTTTATATCTATCGTTCTAGCAGGAACGAGTTTTTCTGCTAAACATGTTGGTTGTTTTTCCGGTGTGGCGGCAACTCTGCGTTAGCCCCATGCACTTCCGTTGCGGTGCATATATTGCAGACCCGGATCAAGGTCGAGCTCCGGACAGGTGGCGCTCCTTGATAAACCCCTCTCTCTGCTGGTATTAGGCGGTGGCGCTACAAGGCAGCAACCCTATGGAAGGCATACAGCTACTTGAGGTAGTAACGAATGTAGATATCCGGATGTAATCCGAGAAGGACATATACGAGGGTGAATCAAATATGAACGAGCCTTGTGCGGAAAAACAAAATTTATTGAAGGAAACAGATTGCCACATCCTATTTTTCTACATAGTCTCGCCATTAGTGATACATTTTTCCCAACGTTGTGGTAGGTTCTTGATGCCGTTCTCGTAGAATGAAGCTGGGCGGGTAGCCAACCAGTTGCGCACAAAAGTTTCCACCTGATCGTTGGTCGCAAATCCCTCGCCCCCAAGTGCTTCTTTGAGGGGTCCGATCAGGTGAAAATCACATGGTGAAAGGTGCCTCGTCGTTTGCGTCGATACTGAACCTTAACTTGATCCAGGAGACCGCAGTAGTAGGGTGCGTTGATGGTCCGATGTTCGTGTAAGAAATCCACCAGTAGGATCCCCCTCCAGTCCCAAAACACCGTGGTCAACACCTTCCCGCAGACAACCGAACTTTGGCCTTCACGGGGTTTCCTCCTCCACTCCATGCTGGCACGCTTGGATGCTGGGGTAGTAATGATGCACCCATGTCTCGTCACAGGTAACGATGCGATGCAAAAACGCTTCCCCTTCCACGTCAAAACGAGTGTGAAGCTGGCGAGCAATGCGATCTTGGTCATCTTTTTGAGCAACATTCAGCAGCTTGGGAACCCACCGAGCTGTGATTTTGCGGAAGCCCAAGTGCTTTGTGATGATTGATTGGACACTTCCATAGCTCACACCAAGTTCTGCCGCAATTTGCTTCACAGTGACTCGGCGATCCTGTTCGACAAGCTCACGAACACGAGCCATGTTGTCATTCGTCACACTGGTGCGAGGACAACGGGGGTGCACTTCATTTGCAACACGTTCATGGCCTTGCTGGAATTCCTTACACCACACCTTCACTCTTGCCCACGAGAGGGTACCATTCCCAAACTGGGCCTGCAGTCTCCGGTAAATTTCGGCCGGTTTGACGTTTTCCTGGGTGAGGAACTTGATGATTATGCGTTGCGCATAATTCAAACCGATGTTGTTATAGGGTCATTCCATGCTAAACGATCCAATAGTGGTTGCATGACCATTTTAGAAAATATTCATTCTTACACCAATGCAGCCCAACCTTCTTCTCATTATCTCGTTCCATTATATTTCCCTCTGTCTTCTACCTTGCATGTAGGCAACCCTGGTACACTAGCGGGTAGAGAACATTCCAGGATATCGGTGCCAAGCAGTTTCGACAATATGACATAGAGGGGGATTGAAAATAAAGTGTCCAGTACTGACCTTGAGGCAGGCAGCGTGCAGGTCAGTTGAGTGCAGTTGCGCGGCGAGTAAAGTTGAGTGTGGTTCGGTGCGTCAGCATGGTGTTAACGGTGCAGCAGCGTATCTTTGTTGTCGCGACGTATGCACGCCTCGGTTCTTGGAAACAGTGTGCAGATTTGTTTACGACGGAGATCCAGCGAAGGCCCAAACCAAATCAGCAAGAACTGATTGCAAAATGGCGGGAAACCGGATCCGTGCTGAATAGGCCAAAAGTGCGTCCAAAGACTGTCCGCACTGATGCAAAGGTGGGCGACGCAGCTCAGCTAATGATACGCAGTCCACGAAAATCATCTCGGCGTTTGTCACAACAGTTGCAGGTGTCCCAGTCAACCGCTATGCAGATCCTGAAGCAGGGCTTGAACTTGCATGCATTCAAAGTTACCGTGATACATCAGGTGCGGGTTGTGGACAAGGTAGCTCTCATGCAGTTTTGTGAGTGGTTTCTGTCCAATATTGCTCCTGAGGTGCTGCAGGATGGTTACTTGTTCATTTCCGATGAAGCATGGTTCCATCTGTCAGGCTACATAAACTCCCAGAACACGCGACACTGGTCAGGTGACAATCCACACGTGTTCATGGAGGTTCCACTGCACTCCCAGAAACTCGGCGTTTGGTGTGCATGTCGTCACGCCGCATCATCCCCGTGTTCTTCCATGAGACTGTGAACTCTGTTCGTTACATCAGTAACATATTCAACGTGTTTGTTGAACAACTGACTGAGGATGAGCGAAGGAACGCTTACTTTCAGCAGGATGGAGCCCCGGCGCATACAGCATGTGCAACGATCACGCGCATTGAGTCAGTGTTCCCGCCTGATCGCGTCATCAGCCGTGGCACGAACCAACCTTGGCCACCTCGTTCTCCAGATTTATCACCCTGTGATTTCTTCTTGTGGGGAGCTCTAAGGGACAAGTGTATAGCAACAACCCTCACACAATCGAAGAACTCCAGAACAACATTATTACAGCTATCCAGGCCATCTCGCAGGATGATCTCGCCCGTGCTTTTCAGAACATGTGGTATCGTCTGCACACGTGCCTCGAGGTCAACGGAGGGGAGGACATTTCCATCATCTTCTCTAGGTAGGTTGTTGTCACACTGTACTGTATTTACAGAAGAGATGTTTAATTCATTTACGTTTATGTCAAGTTGTCTAAACTGCTTGGCACCGATATCCTGTTCTGTTCTGTTCACTTCTCTTCTGTTGCCTACATGCAAGAAGCACATTTTCTACGGGGCCTCTTTTAACAGACTCACCCAGTACATATATCTACAATTTAGCTATATGGCTGCTCTATTAAGAACCTTCTTACAAAGCGTAAAATAAATCATGTGATGATGACGTCATATAAGATTTTTGATTGATTAATTTGGTGTTTGAAGTCCACTTTATGCACAGTAAGGCTAATCGGGACTGGACCTACAGTTTAAAGTGAGATCCGAACCCGGGACCCCTAGATTACAAGGCGATGACGCTACCACTGCGCCATCGGTGAGGCCCTGTCATATAAGGAAACAACTGAATGCAAAAATTAAATCCATTCAGAACGATCACTTACAAAATTAACGAAATCGTCACAACGTGAATAGCTTAGGTAAGTAAGGTTTGGTAAAGGTAAAGGTAAAGTGTTCCCCTGTGCATAGCACTACGCCATGAAGGCGTATAGGGGGTGTGGGGGTAACGCCCACAAGTAAGGGCAAAGTAAGGTTTGGTGCTCTTTGCATTATAATGAAGATTTCATTTGCCATCCGTGTTACTATTTATACGTTTTAAGTAGGTTACGGTTGTTGGGCTTCATTGTAGTATTTCCACACTCTCCTTCCTCTTTGACTGGATTGATTGATTTGCTTTATTTTACTTTACTTTTTGTGCCATTTTTGGCTAATTTGCGAAGATGAACATGAGTGATGATATGATGAAATTGATGAATGGACAGTCACAAACATCCATGTTCAGGCCAGGATTCGAACCTGGGACCCCTGGCGTCGTAGCGCGATGTGTTAATCAGTCCGCCACGGGGTCCGGCCCTTCCTCTCTGACGATTGTATGTAATGTTTTCCACACGAAAAATATCAGAGTTCACTTCGGCAAATTTCGTATCACGTAATAATTTTCCACAAATTATTAGTTTCTGCGACTTCAGAAACTCGCAGACAAGTTTCTTCAAAACTTACAATCGCACTAACTTCCAGAATTTTAAACACCTGTGTGGCGCAGTGCTTATCTCAGCTGTTAGAAGTGTCAGACGTTCAATGTTCGACTGTCTGCAGCATCGAGAATTTCTAAATGGACTTTTCTCGTGGTCTCCCACTGAAATGGTTTACTTTGTTGTGATATTCAACTCTCTGGTCAAGTAATCGCTCTTTCTGTATCTTTATATAGAAAGAGAGATTACCACAGAAACCAAATTATATGTTATTGACAAATTCACATATCCTCTATTTGACTACTGTGATGTGGTGTACTATACAAATTTGCAAAAGGAACTCTCAAATAGAATTTTAAAAAAAAATCACAATTCTTACATTCAATATGATTTTATGATCAGAAGTGACCATATCTTGCCCCCACTTAATACTCATAAAATCCTCAATATGCCTCAACGACGACTACTCTATCAATACTGCCTAATGTTCAATAGTTTGCAGTCAAATCCATCCGGTTATGTCTCAGAAAAACTTGTATTTAGATTTTCAATGCATTCACACTTCACCAGAGGTCGATTAAATCTACATCCCACACCATTCTCTGCCATATTCGATGTAGACTATTTCTGTCTCTGATCGGCAATTGTATGAAATGCCTTACAGGATGATATTTCCTCTGCCACCGCACTCAAATACTTCAAAGAAAAGATTATACCATATTTACTAAAAAGCAACGCTTATGTCACTCCACATAGACTAAACCAACTTACAAATTATTAGTAGTATTCTCACCAAAATATCCATACATCCGCCTGACACCAAGAATAATGCGCATTGTGAACGCATTTGTTTACTGCTGTCTAGATACGATTTTGAATCATGTACGAGTATGTGTGAATGTGTAAACTTGTGTGTGATTCTATTTTGCACATATATGTATATTCTAATTCATTTTGTTTAATGCTTTTTCACATGTTATCCTACTTTGTAAAACCTTGTCCTGAGTTAGGTGGTAGAGCAGCCCATAGGCTGAACCTTGTTTAGTAGAAAATTAAAAGACTATTCTCTTCTATTCTAACCGTACTTAGTAAATTACCATATTCCCAGTTCCATTTACGTAGTGCGACCTTGTCACGAAATCGAAAAAGAGATAGCTAGATATTTCAGAGCAACAAATCAAAATTCTTGCACGATTCAAATAACTGAGAAATTTCAAAAGTTAAACAGAAAGTAAATACTCCAACCCAACTTAAAAAAATTCAGGAGAAAGGAAGACCATGGATTTTGTACGCTTTTTATACAACATATACTTGCACAAAGATTTTTTAGTCGTTTACTTTCGTAGAAGTGATACTACAAGGAAATGTAATACTTTCTGTTCCCAAGAAGCAGAGCCATCTTAAGGTATTTTTGGAATAACGATAAGACGAAGAAAAGACAAGTGAAAATGTGGTCCCCAAAGGTGCAGAGCATACATCTGCGTCTTCGCAGTGAATTCGCGACTCCCGTCCTTAAGGCCTAATATCTGGGAGGATTCGATCCATCGACAGGGGCTCTCGAATCATGCACTTGTCTCCTCATTACTACATGGTATTGGATATGGTGGGCTTATGTTTTGTGCACTAATATAGTATGTTGACAGCTATCAGAACAGGAAGGGAAAGAAGACTACAAGAACACAGAGAAGGGAAGACCCGAGGATAAACCAAGCAAGCTTGTAAACACCGGCTGCGTCATGTAGGATACTGATGTCTGAAAAGATGCATGGTGAAGAGCGGGAGAAGAACACACATCCTGTCGGATCCTAACCTTAACGAAGCCACAGCGGCAGAGAGGATCGGGTTCGGAAGGTAAGGGAGTTCAAGTCTGAAGGGCTCATCCGACTTACCACCTATATGGAGACAACCTAAGATCGATTAAGAGAACTGACAAACCCGAGAGAAGTGGTGAGCATCTTCACTGTAAAAAATGTTGGTCTTAAAACGACACAGAGTGTGGTCCCTGGAGGTCTACATCACATTTTGGTCAACATTTAACCTCAGTGTCAAAAAGGTGTTGATTGCAACCATTTGTTTGTGTTATTTCAACACCAGTGAGGTTAAACGTTGACCAAAATGTGGTGTAGACCTCCAGAGACTACACTATGTGTCGTTTTAACACCAACATTTTTTACAGTGTTCTTGTCCTGAAATAGAATATTAGCACACTCACACGTACGCACACTTTCAGTGACGTAAGAACGGGTACCGCCGAGTTTTTGGGAAGGGGTACACAACCCTGATCCGAATTGTACCTCTTGTACTCCCCTCAAATAATTTAACAGACACCATATGCAGCCGTTCCAAGAATATAGTTTTCAGTAGCTAAACACAAAAGTTCATTTTGACCATATTATCTCCTTTAAAAAAAATCAATCTAACGCAAACCTATCGTGGTCCGTACTACCTCCCGTGATGTTAAAAACAGTTTAAAATGGGTGTAAAATGATGGAATAGGGCCTAGAACTTTATCTGTTCCCGAATTGAAGATTTCTTTAAATCTTGAAAATAGCCATAAATTTGTGTAAATATTTTAAGAATTGCAAATCATTTGTGAATATTTCTTGTTTATTGGCAGAACAACGTTATGTACATTTTCTTTCAATCGTGAAACCTGTATGGCCTGTTTAAAATGAAATATACACATTTGAATGTTGAACCTTGTACCCCTCCCTCAATCAAAAACATTTCTATGGCACTACACACGTTCATACTCATTCACCCAGGGAAAGATATGTTAATAACTGCTATGGGACGCCTGAGACTTCCTAAGTCTGTTTTTGTCTGAGTTAAGAACCCAACATTGACACTCAAATGACAGCTCATATGTTCTGAACCTTCGACATTGGATTTTATGCACAGCTTGTCATAAATATTTGACGGAAAGTTTTAACTTTATTTTATAATTAAATAACCTACTGCATCCAAATACACTGAAAACACTAGTAATACACGTGTACACCAAGAATACATTAATTTAGTAAAAATATAGAGTTAGTGGCTTACACTTAAGTTATGAAATTTGCATAATATTTATTTTTAGTTCTCCTTTTACTTATTTTTTTTTATTTTATAGATTAACCTTGCTATGTCTTTCGTTCTTACTGTTTTTTTGTGTGTTTCCGTTCATTCTTACCATAAAACATCCATACATTGTGAAATAATATTAAAATATTAATCAATACTGAGAATATATTTGTATCTTGTCGCAGCTGTAGTAATCATCTCATCAATGCATCAAACGTGCAAATCCCCAGAATTGGGCTATTTTGAATTTTCAAAGCGCCCCTGCTTATAGTTTCAGTCATCACTCAGTACCTTGCATATCATATCATAAACAGACTTCATGCAATATCTGCTTCTAAGCAATAAATATAAGCTTTACAGTAAGACCAAGGTCTCGAGTGAAGCGAGCGTGAAAAGTTTTATATATATAGGTATTTCTTTGCAAACTAACAATACTATTTATTTAAAAGGGCACTAACAGTTTCACAGATGTAAACAAATCGTCTGGATATTTTGCAGGACGCTGTTGAAACACATGACATATTTGGTTTTTTGGAGTAGCTTCGCAGACCGCAGGACATGACCCTAAAAAAGAACTGTCCTGCGAAAATCAGGACGCCTGGTCACCCTAATCTTTATTTCCACGCTCACTATGCTGACAAAAATGTTCAACCAGCAGGCAGTGGTATTGTGCACCACCTCTATAGCTCTTTTCAGTTCTTACGTCGTCCGCTCTAGAAGCTGGCAGGGGAAGTGGGGAGCGGGGAACGTGCCGCTGACCAACCAGAGAACAGACCACCTAGCGGTGGAGCCGAGAGTTACGCAGTTGCGGGAGGAAGCTGCAGCGCTAACTTCGTTCTGCACGTTGCTGTGTTGCCAATTCACCGCGTTGCTGATGGTATTTTGCCCCAGTGTTGATTCCTGTTTGTTATGAGCGGGATGTAAGAATAACATACGTGGGAGTAATTGTTGTCGCGTCGTGTATTGCCTAACTGCATTGTTTCTTCGATAAACGTGTATGTGGCGTGACGTTTATTTGTACTCTCGTTGTTCCATAGGGAGCTTTGTGCTTAATAACACAGTAAGCATAGGCGCCGACTCCATGGGGCTTGGGGGGCTCGAGACCCCCCAATGTTAACGATGGGGGGGCAGAGCCCCCCAAATAATTTTGCTTAAGAGTTATAATGTATTATTTTGCTTCTCTTGTCAAGTTTACTCTGAATTGTGCCACATGAACTTAACTTTAAATACACATTTGAAATGTTCTAGACTAGACCATCACCTTTGGGGGGCTGAGACCACTAAACCATCAACTTAGGGCGGGCTGTGACCAGAGAAAACAAAACACATGACTTATTACTATATACTAAGTATATAATTATGAGTATTGTTAAAATTTTTACTAAAAAAAGAGTTTCAAAAGACGATGTGCATGAACTAGGGTAGTGGATGGGACGTTCGGGCTACAAATGGCTCTCACATGACATTCAGAACGAGATCATTGATATATTAGGAAGATCTGTTTTGCGCTCCTTGGTAGCAGATATTAAAAGTCGAGAATATTTTGCTATTATGGTTGACGAAACGTGTGACATATCCATCCGTTGACAATCAATATTCTGCATTCGAACTGTGAATAAAAATTTTGATATTTTTGAGGAATTCATGGGCTTTTATGAGATTCCGAACACTGAGGCCAAAACTTAAAAAGGGAGAGAGTGAGTCATTGATTAATTTATTTCAGTGATCAGAGCCCCCCCTAATAATTTTGACAAGTCGGCGCCCTAGGAGTAAGTATTGTACGATGGTGAACAGGAAAGAGGGTACTTTATAGCCAAGGCAGGAAAATAATCAGTAGGGTTCATGGATATTATCAAAAGGAAGCAGAAAACAGTGGTCCCTTGGTAAGAGTGCACAAAGTGCAACAGAGTATATTGGAAGCTTTTGGAGTGAGTACGCGAACTGTGCAGCGTATTGTTAGGGAAGGCAAAGACAGTCTTGAGGCTTCGGGTTCCACGTCATTTGAATCACCGCCCAAACGAATCAAAAGGAACAGTATCACAAAGACAATCGACGGTTGCGATAAAGATATAACAAGAAGAATTATCCTCGGGTATTATGTAAAGGGCGAATATCCAACACTGAACAAGTTTTCGTTGATTTGCATACACAAATAAGCTTTCAGTGGGGAGTTTCGTCGTTGTGGAGGATACTGAAGTATATGGGGTTAAAGTACAAAAAGAGCAATGACGGTAGACGATTTCTGATGGAGAGAGCCGATATAGTTACAGCCAGAGTAACGTTTTTGCGAAAAATGGATCTTCTAAAAAATAAGGAACCTTTTCCCTATATAGGTATTTCATTTAGATGAAACGTACATACATACATCAGAATTACGCTCCAACGAAAAACTGGCAAAATAAAGAGGGTACAGGGGGTTTAAAAGTGCCCGTGGGTAAAGGTGGGCGCATTATTGTTTGTCACGTAGGTTCCAGTCACACTGGTTTTCTACAGGAATGTAAATTAGTTTTCAGTGGTTTTTGCAGTTTTTAGATCCGCTTGACGAAAGGAACATCAAAGACGCAGCGATTGTAATGGACAATGCTAGCTACCATTCGGTACAGTTGGAAAGAATTCCTACAACGTATACACTTCATATCGTACACTTATCGGTATTCTACTGACCACAAGATGGGGATAATACGCATCCTCAGGCCATACGCGAACAATGGGACGTCTGTATTTCATGTTTCTTTCGATTTCAACTCCCCTTTCCCGCTACTCTGGCAACGCTGCAGTCTCTCTCTCTAACCGGCCTGTCTCGTTACGCTGGATAGGTCGTTTCCCCGCACTCCACTTCCCCTGCCAGCTTCTAGAGCGCACGCCGTAACAACTGAAAAGAGCTATAGGTATTTAGAGTGTTAGTCACTAACTTCATATGCATACATACATAAATGTTAAACCCTTCTTCCTTACGAGCGAAACGAAGTTAACCCAAATGTTCAGAACATTGTTATAGATTAACATTTTATGCTCAGCTTATTATAAATATTTAATGGAAAGTTTCATGTTGTATTTAAACTGAATAACATACTTTATTTAAAATAATATTTCCAATTTATTTCTATTACAATGAAAATACTAATAATTCTTTTCTCAATTATTATAGCCTATTACTTTAGCAAAAAAGATTTTTGTAACTTAAGTCATAATTCAGCAACACCAGCACCATCTATTGACGCCTTGTGTTGACTTGCACTCTTCTTCCACGTAGACCCCTGCTTCCAACAGAGCTCTTCGTTTTGTTCTCATTTCCTCGTTCCTTTATATCTCCCTGTCTTCTATTATCGCCAGAGTTTCATAACGCTTCCCTTTCCCTCTTTCATTTGTTTAAGTCTTTTTCCATATCTGAGAATGCCACCTTCCTTTCTTCCAAACGAATGTTTTCTTCCCCTTATCTCACACTCTCCTTTTCCTCTACCAATAACTCACAACTATCTTCCTTCCCCGCCGAGTTGGCTCCCTTCTTTTTTAATTCTCTTTCCTTTCTGCCAGATCTTTATATTCGTGGTTTCTTTCACGCTTCTTCCTCTGCATTCTGTGAACCTATTCACCCTTTTCTTTCTTATTTCTGAGGATAAATTACCCAGCCGTGTGTCGTAAGTCACCTCTCCCTGGTCCCACGTATTCTAATGAGCCGAGATCTTATTCCCTGTTGGTCGTAGATTTCTTACGGCAAATATGTAATTTTATCAAGATTCGTCTGCTGTGGGGAAAGGATGGTAGCAATAAAGTGAATTAAATGTTTTCATAGTTTTTTTACTGGTCTCTTGCCACACATATTCTAAATCAAAAGTCCTAAGCAAAATTCTTAGTGAGATTTCCCACCGAAGCGACACGCGACAAGTGTCGAACGCTAGCTTACCCGGCCTGTCATGTCGCTACGGCGTGAAACGTTGCTGTTGATTGACTCGTTCCTAAGCGACATGTGTCGCGTGTCGCTTTGGTCCGAAAAATCCCTTAGGAAGCTTTCAGACCTAAGAGACACGCAACAAGCATCACGTGTTGCTTGAAAGGCAACCCTCAGCAATGCCATCTTTCGAACAGAAGCGATACGACAAGCTGCACGTGTCGCCCGGACTAGGACGTTTCCTCAATACGTGCATAGCGTCTGATTAATTTATTCATTACTTGGCATCGCTTTTTGGCCACTTATGGCTAATCGCGACGATGAGAATGAGTGATAAGATTGGCAAAGGTACACTCAGGAAGAACTGGAGGCACATTGCACAGTAGTTCGGATAGCACTTTAAACTGTGGGTCCAGTCCCGATCTATGCATAAAGTGCACTTAAAACAACAATTCAATCTCAATTCAAATTGAAACTCACAAAGAACACCCATGTTTGGTCCGGAAATCGACCCCAAGACCGCTGGACTTGTCGTATCGCGTTGTGCTAACCACTCTTCCACGGAAGCCGGCGTGCATCGTGTCGCCTCATCCTCTTGCTCGCGAATGTGCGGTGAATATTTTGCTTTAGACTGAAGGGGCTTGTGTCGCCTGTTGCTTGTCGCATCGGTGTGAATTCTCCATATAATTTGCCGCTTGTTGCTTATTACATCAGTCTGAAATCCCCCATACCCGGTCGAGGAACATAGTGGTTCGGATCCTACTTTAAACTGTAGGTCCAGTCCCGATTAGCCTTACTGTGCATAAAGTGGACTTAAAACACCAACCCAATGAAATCTCCCATAGAGTGAAGGGGCCGTGTCGCTTTTGTGGGAGATCCCCACGATTCAGTCTGAAGCTTTCTCATGGGTATTTCAGACCGAAGAGACAAGCGATATATTGCCACTTGAAAATGAGCCAATCAACAGTAACGTTTCATACTGTAGCTGCATGACAGGGCTGCACAAGCCTGAGTTCGATTGGTGAAATCCTCAAGCGACACGTGTCGCTTCTGTGCAAAATCTCCTATAGAGAAGCAGGCAGGAAGTTCAGGGCCAAAGGCTCTGAGGCAAATAGGGCGCGGAAAGAGAAAAATGTTGGAAAAGAGTAAACAACGCAGCACCCCGTGAAAACATTGGCTACTTATAAATCTATATTCTCTGTTGGTTTGCAAAGAATACTGGACCTGAGGTGGTTCAGTCGGCATGACGTCTAAACAGATTGTGGGGGATCCGTGTTCGATTTCCGTGCTGAGTGATCTCCGGTGGAAACTTTTCCGACATTGTCCCTTCATTAATTGGCTCTGGGGTACACCCGCCCTCTAATGAAAGGCTACCTGTTGCAACAATCAGGAGCTGGTATTACAGTGTCTGTTTGTTCTCGCAATCGAATTTCCAATGAGACACAAATGCGACGCCAAATGACAAAAATGCAGACATTAATTAACCAACCGACGTCACTTAGAATAAAAAGCTAAAACTGAAATTTTGGGGGCCTCATGATGTAAGGTACCTGAACCCAATATGGCCTACCTAAGATTTGCGATTGTTTATAATGGTGTACAAAGTCAGAAAGGTAAAACATATCGCAAGATTCAAAAGAGGGAATATTTCTGGTCGTTTACTGAAAATTGGAGCTAATTCTAAATAGTAACATGGGTGCAGGGAATATTTTATTAAAATGTTACGTTCAGGCCATATTGGGTACAATATGGCCTAGTCATACATTTTGTTCTTTCACATCAAAAATCCAACAGAAATTGTACAGAAAGTACCGCAATATTATTTTTATAGGTAGATAAGTATATTGTTACACTTACGTTTTGTTTACATAATTACCTTTTGGATTGTCACAAAGAAATAACATGTTTACAAACCGATAAATAAGGGAGTGATATGTCAAAATTTGTTACCTGAAGACCATGGATTACACATCGTAGTCTGGGCAAATGAAAGGTCCTTCATCATCCTTAGTGGCTCCTACACACGCTACGTGAACATAAGAGTAATAAATGTCATATTTTCGCATATCCTTCACGATATATTTCTATGTAGGCTATATTGTGTCTACATTACATAGTGTTAGTTTCTCCTTCATTATAAACAGCACTTTAGATTAAAGTCTAACTAAGTACATTGTTGTAAAGTTCAAATTATGAGATACCATAATATGGACTAGAGATACAAACACCTATCACTTGGAAGATGTAGTAAGTAATAACATACCTATGCAATATTAGATCACGTAGAACACAATCCCGAGGTTCAGCTTCTTTGTCCTCAAGTTAGTGCACTGCAGGTACACCCAACAGGTTCGATCACGTCATTCGGACAGTCTAAATGACATACTAACGTCATCTGTATTATTAACCATGTAACTAGGGTGACCAGACGTCCTATTTTATCCGGACACGTCCTCATTTTTAGGTGTCTGTCCGGCGTCCGGGTGGATTTTTTAGAATTCTGTAAATGTCCTCCTTTTCTGGAAAGAGCAAACCATCGACCATAGCAAATGTGCTGCATAGAGAATGCTTCCACACATAACGATAATCATTTAATGCATATCACTTTGGGTGAGTTAAGTGTTCGAACAATGCTCAAATAGCATCTGTGAGCTGACACATTAGTAGGGTGCGGATTTATAGGCACTAAAAATCTCTGATATAGGCACCAAAATTATGAAAATAGGCACTTAAAAAGACACTATAAATTTAGAAAAGGTAGGAAACTAGGCACCCTGAAATTTAAAAAAGACATTAAAACAGACAATGAATTTGAACTTATTTCAATTTTCTATTTACAATGCACAATTATACTGTATTAGCACTTCAGTTCATTATAAAAGTGGGCTAACGATTGACAAACTATGATCGAAATTCACATTTGCGGGGAATCGTCAATTAAAGTAATTCTCACAAAAAGAGCTTGTGCTAACGACTGTGCGAATTTAAACAATTGATGAAAAGACAATTTGCACCATTGTAAGAAAAAAAAATATTTTAAACAATGTTCCAATTGAGACCCTCAAATCTGTCGAATACCAGATTTCAGTCAGTACAACATAAACAAAGCCTTCTATCCTTCAATGTAGGGAAAGCCAAAGGAACGTAAAAGAAGCTGAAGTATGCAAACATTGCAGAAGAGCCATTTTTTGGCACGATAGAGCAAAATAGGAATTTATAGGCACTATAAAAATGCGTTTTCGGACTAGAAACACCATGAAACGAACTTTAGACATTAAAGCCTATGTTTTACTACAAAGGAATATAAAAGGCAAAAGGCAAAATTCCGCACCCTAGTCATTAGTATTATTGTAACTCGTTGCTTCGCCCTCTGAATGGGCTGGAACGCACGTATTCTGTGCACTTCCTTTTCGATTGATTGATTTGGTTTATTTTACTTCGGTTTTCTGTCACTTTTAGCTAATCGCGAAGATAAGGATGAACGATGATATGATGATTTTGATGAAGGACACTCACAAAGAACACCCATGCCCAGGCCGGGATTCGAATCCGGGACCGTTGTCGTTGTGGCGCGGTGGTGTGCTAACCACTCCGCCACGGAGGTCGGCCAGTTCATTTTCGAGTTATGCATAGGCGATACAGAAACGCGTAGGGAGAATTTTGATTTATAAGTAATATTTTCTTTCATGAAATAACGAAGTGAAAGTATAAATTCAACAATGATCTTGCCAGAAAATATCCAGCTTTTAAAGGATGGAAGAAACGAATATGAGATAAAGTGGCTGTCACTTTCCCGTGCTGTTGAAAGAGAGCTAGAAATGTTCGTGGCATTAAAATCATATTTCTCTATCCAATCTAAACTACCCAAAATTTTAATACGGTTTTTGGAAATACGTTAGAGCGAATCTTACTTGTTACATTTGCATTCACTTGTGGGTATATTACATTCTAATATCCAAGAATTAGAAAAGGAGTAAAATTCTGTGCTTCAAATTCTAGATATTCTTTGTCATTTGTTAAATAACTGATTAGGTGATTGCTTTCTTTGCTTAAATGTAAGAGGAAGTTATTGAAAGAGATCACCTGAAAAGTATCTGTGAGCAAAATGTTAGTAAGATTTTTTTATATTGATTAAGTTATGAGTAATGGCAAATGTTTTGCCATTTTTTGCGGTGTCCTCTTTTTTATGGCGTTGTCCTCCTTTTTTTTGCCATGCTCTGTCCTCTTTTTTGAATGTGTGTGTCTGGTCACCCTACATGTAACTATTTGGAAACAGCAAATACGCCATATTGGGTACTAGGCCATATTGGGTTCAGGTACCTTACCTGGCCTGGCTACTCTTTAAACAGCGTGGGCGTAAAATTTTGTCATGGCCTCTGCAACATATTCTAGAGTAAATGCATGCATGTGTCGAGTTAATCAAAGTATCGAGTCCCCTTTCTTATTTGTGAAAAATTATAGTATATGTTTTAATATCTTGTGTAACATTGTAGGTAACCTAAAAAATAAGTTCGTATTTTTTCTACAGCTGTAAGTTCATTGTTTTGAAAGATTTTAAGACATCAACTTCCGACCAATGTTAGACATAACAGAGTCGTGAAATAAATTAATAAAATCTGCCACGTTAGCTCTTAAGGCTGTACTAAAGGCAATTTTGTAGTAAATTTACGATAACAGATAGCAGCACCGTTTGTCTCGGCAACAGAGGTTTGATATGATCCATATTTTATGTGACGTCACCAGTAGAAGATATGTCACTAATGTATTTATTTTTGTAAAAGAAAGCGTAATTTCTTTGTTATTATGTGTAATATTGCACCCTGTTTGTAATATATATCTTTTGTTTAATGTTTATTGTATTTTATGCTCTGTTATGAGTAGTTTAATGTATCTTCATGTTTGCAAGAGTGCACTATACGAATTTGTATTTCTAAAGATGTATAGATGTCAGTTTTGTTGATAGTATCCTTTTGTAGATAGTGAATGATTCATCTGTACTTTAATCTGTGTTCTCGAAAATAGTATAAAAGCGAGGATATCGCGTAAGAATCATCACACTTTTTCGCCACGGATCGACGAAGCTTTTAAACTTAAAAAGAACTCCTCGGTGTTGTGCATACATCTTGGTATGGTAGTTCGGGGCGCAAGCTAGGCCTATGTGATCATAGGTACGCCGATAGCCATGCATTGATGATATGCACAATACTGCAACCATTCTACGTCAAATAATAAAGTTAGCCTAAGGATTAATTTGGAAATAAAAGGCTAAAGAGCAAATATAGGCTCAGTTATCATTGCATATCTCTTGGTGTGGTAGTTCGGGGCGCAAGCTAGGTCTATGTGATCATAGGCTTGCCGATAGCCACGCATTGAGTTTATGCGTTTTAATTGAGTCAATTCATCGACAAAGCGAAATCCTCGCCTTCGTCTCAAGTATAGTTGCATTATAATTGCAATAAATAAAGAATAAAACTTTTCACTTCATACATACAGGCAGTAATGTGGTTTTATTTCTCTGTGCTGTGAATATTGTCTTTGTCTAACACTATCCCTGTACCTGAGAGGAGTCGGTGTACTTCACCGAGTCTCATCGTTCACCGCTGAGTATTATTAAGTTAATATTAATAGTAAAATAATACGACGCGTGAAGTAATTGTGCTTAGAACGTATCAGGTTCACGTTGCCAGATCTCCGCGTAAATATAGCCATGGTAGATACATACGGGTTCGTCGATTAGGGTACTCGTTGATGTGAGATGACGCCATATTGGATTAAATTTCAAGTCAACGATCTGCCCGATATAAGAATGAGGTAAATGTAAAGAAATACGCGTGACTTGAGAGAAATTTTATTGGTTGATCCAATGGCAGCTGTACAGGAATAGGAGGAATATAGTCCATGTGAGAAATAAATGACATTGAACATAGCTGTTATATTGAAATTGTGGGGCTGTACAGCTACAACCAATATTTTCAAGGTCTAAGATGACACCAGAACTAACGCATAGGAATGGTACCAATTTTCAGAAGTCACGTGATTTTCTTTACAATACCTTCATTCTTACAGTGGATAGAGAATAGTTATAAGGCAATATCTTTTGCATTTTGCACAAATCATAAACTATTTTCGTCTTTTTATGTCAACATATTTTGCAAATTGTTTTTATTCTTCTCTCTTCGTGTATTTTTTGGTAATCTTTTTTTAAAGCTTCTTTTACAATTTTTTAGCAATATGTAGGTAGATTGGAGATGTCCACGATATTTCAAATCAATATCTTTTTTAAAGGGGGCCAAACAGAAATACCCCTCACTCAAATACAAATGAAAATGAATAGTACCTCCCATACAAATATAAATACATATACACTTGTTTGTGCATATATAAGTATGATTTAATACTACTATTTTGTTAGTTATTTTAGATCGACTTTTACAGTTACTTGAAATTTATTATCAATAATAGATTTGAGAATGAGCTTCTGAAAAACTCTTACTTATCAAATACAAGTAGCTAAGTTTAGTAATGTGTAACGATTAGAAGAAATCTACAGAGAGAATTCTCATTCTCTCTTTACAATATTACAGATTATTGTATAAAATCAAAATAAGCTTCATAGTTTTAATTAATATATACTGTCCTTGAGTTTCTTAGTTATTCAAACAAATAACCTTTGTAATTCTATAACAAATCTAAATTCTTAGGTCTGTAATGTTAGTGCCACCTATATTGTAGTCAACACTGAGAATCTTGATATCTCAATCCTATTCAAACTTTCATCCCCATCCACAGGCGTACGCTGACTAATTTATTTGGAGGTGCTATAAAGGAAGCTTCAATTGTCTATTTGGACAATGTTAACTTAATTGTCGTAACTTCATATTCCATTTTCAAATAAAGAATTAGGTATATGGAAATGAAATTTTAATATTTTAGACACTGAGTTTTCGCTATCGCATTAGGACACGTTTTTCTACCATTGTGACGATATTTGTGTAATTAAAGTAAACAACTGATAATTGGTATTGGTACAGAATAGGCAAGTCTTTCTTTTTTCTTCTGTGTGCTGTTTCGGTTGCTGCTGCAATCGTCTTGTTATGAATAAATATAAACAAACCAATATGCCTTGTAAGTTGAAGAAGGTTGAATTAGCAATCGACGCTGTGCTCAGGAGAGTGTGATATGTGTCGGCTGATTTGTGGAGGTAGCTATGTGTACCTTACTATGCGATTAATGATTTGATTATTATAGTAAACAATAACGAATTCTTTATGGTGAGTGAGAGAGAGAGAACGGTTCATCTGAAATTAAACGAAGTCCCTTACTTTTTTTAAACACGGATATTATTTTCATTATTATAATGGTGGTTTCTACATTTTTTTATATATTTTAGGGACACATTATGAGGTGCCCAGACACACCTGTCACCCCCCTCCCTCCTACGTGCGCACGCCTATGTCCCAACCGCGGATGAATATACATGTAATATGCCGACTCGGTGGCTGATTCCATCAATGAGAGTTTGCCACAAAGCTCGCATATTACAAGAGCGGGCGAAGGGACTGGGAGGAGGCCGACACGACCTTGTTAAATTAGAGACGAGAACAAGACTATAGCCTTCTAGACGACACGTAACACTGCATATGTCAGCGGTGAGGCTTTTGATCCCCACAAGGAGTAAAAGAGACACCTTGTAAAAGAAAACGAAAAACTACGAACCAGAAATGAAAATACTTTGTCTAGTCCAAGTTCTGGAACCCAGAGCTAGTGCAGAGTAACCGGGCATGCCACATTACATCCCAACCTAACCAACATTTTCACACAGGCCCGTACCCAAGGGGAGAAGGGCAGGGAGGCCATGAAAAAATTAATTTGAACGTATAAAAACCTACAAAAATTACGTTGACGATTTTTTTTCAAATTTTGCATGAATTTCGATTTTGTTCTTGTGCAAATGAATAGTTTGTTTATGCACAGAGGCTGGCTCTAGAAGTCTGCAGTCTGCAATATTGGGCTATTTTAGTTCTATAAACATTGATGCAAGGCTATTAGACGTTCCGATTTAGTCGGGACAGTCCATTCCTTTTTAATCCATTGCCTGACTTTTTCGTCTCGGCTCGGAAACTACTTGCTATAAGGAAAGAAAGACTTTTCGCCACTACATACATTGTACTGGTTATGTAGGACTTTCTGTAAAGTACTGTGTACATTTTTAAAATCATCTGAACTTTTTATGAGTCAAAAACAGTTGTCTTACACTCGACAAATATGAACCCCTTGATTGTTGAATGGTTTATTTTTCTTCTTTTACAGTGTCTCTAATGTTTCACATAATTAGAATAGAGGGGAATTTTCTATATTCTTTAAATTATGGAAGAAAGGTTCCTCATTGACTGCAATACAAAACCAACCACATAAGGGGCATTTATCTCCACCCGCACTGCAAGGTCTGTGATCCCTTTTCGCCACCACTGAGGAGAAGGATAAGAAACTTTGTGTTCTTTCTCCAACATCAGGGGTTTTCTGCAACTGATGTCCATTACTCAATGGCTTAGGGTTAATTAATATTATGTAAATAGGAGAATCCACTTCACAGCAGAATCGTTGCTAGATTTTTGGGCAAAAATTGGCTGAAGTACTTTTAACATGGGTTGTTATTTGTCCAAAACACTCAATAAATTAATTACATTTTATTTACGAAGTTTTATCAATCGGAATTTGTTTTACTGCAACTATTATTATTTTCTACTTGTAATTATCTTGTACACAGTGGTGTGACCGTACAACAGACAACTTTCACAGTGTGCAGAGGACATCAAGGCCAAAAAATTCGATCCTACGAGCCGTCGAAAATGGTAACCCCATTTAATAGCTTCTTGGTTGCCTCTAGCATTTATTTTTACTGTCGAATAAGATTCATAAAGCGAAAGTACACCATAGAAACAGTATTATGCCAGCAGACACACTGCCAGGGTGAAGTCACTTAGCCGTTCTCTTCAGATAATTTATTTACAGGGTTTGCACTGACTCCAAAGTCCTGGACAAGAGGAGGAGTCAGGAAAACAAGGCTAGGACTGAGATCATTGGAAACAAATGTTTTTTGTTTTTTTTTTAAAAAAAAGCTTTCAAAACCTGAAAAAGTCGTCAGGGGAATTCAATAATTTTTCCTTGGCAGATTTTGGAACAGAAAACACGTTTCGTTTTATCTTCCCAACAATCTTCCTTTTTGGTTAATATTGCTTATAAAAATGTTCTTTCATTTATTTTCAAAAGTATTCAACAAACGTGATTCATTTGATTAACTTACAAACTTGAAGTGTAACTCTTATTTTTTAGCATGTTAAATCATTACACAGTTATGTAAAATACCTGGAAAAGTCATACATTTTGCAAAATGGGAGTGAACCCTCATCTATCAACCTCACACACATATGTTGCCTTTCGTAGGTTATTTGAATTGTTTGTATTATGCATACATGTAGTCTACCCGTATCATACACTTTTTCTTTTCGCTCTCTGACAGAAACAAATGTCAGAGTCAACTGCAAATATTTGTCACGTGGTTGTATACATATAGGTTAGGAAACGTTCTTCAACATTTCGTAGCTAATGAGCAAATTTCTCTAACCACCCTCCCCCATACATCTCCCCCCTTATATATATACAGTGTAAAATTTGAGAGAAAATTTATGAAAATTCGCATATCTGTCTGCCCCCCCCCTCAAAAAAATCCTGGGTACGGGCCTGTTTCCACAACAACACTTCATCCCCTTCTAACATACGCTCGCCACACCGCATACGTCATTAGGTCCAAACAACTGTTCTGGACCCCAGAATTTGTATCAAAAATGGATAACTCAACATTAAATTCAAATAGACGCGTAATTACAACAACACTCTATAAATGTTCATCTTTGTTACTATCCCAATATATTAAGACTAATAAATTCACACACAAAGCCTGTTCTGGGCACTAGAATGGGTCCAAACTTTGAACTATTTGTATCACCTTTGTATAATGTATTATATATATAATTTTTGTTTGTATAATATATGTACTTGTATATTATAATTACTTAATAAATACTTGAAATATGAAAATAAAAAGGCGGGAGAAAAGATCAAATTCAAACAACTGACGTCCTGGTTTATTTAAAGTAGTACCAGGACTTAAGCGCATACCCTCGAATGTATGCGAGAGGAGGCGGGCTTACTTCGCGGGTTCCCCCATTTTTCTATTACTTTCTGCTAGACTTGTTGAATCGAGACAGAGAGTAGCAGAGTCCTTTGTAAAATCGAGAGACTGTGTCCGAGACTCTCGTAGTCGTTCGAGAGTCGAGACTTTTGGAAAATTTACCTAAATCAATTTCATTTTACTGTGAGACTTCTTAAAATATACCAAGTGGTATATACCTGATAATTTATAGATAAGTCATATACCTTTTGATTTCATTAATTGGCCGGCCTCCGTGGTTAGCACATCGCGCTACGACGCCAGAGGTCCCGGGTTCGAATCCCGGTCTGGACATGGGTGTTTCTTGTGAGTATCAATTTCATCATATCATCAGTCCATCCTCATCTTCACGATTAGCCAAAAGTGGCAGAAGGTCGAAGTAAAATAAACCCAATCAATCAATCAATGTCTACAGTAATTAAGCAAGTGCTCGCAGAGCTGAGTAATTAGAAATTCATGTGGCAATTATGAGCCTGTGATGCATAGTTGCTTATATTCAGGATAAATTTCCGTTTATCGATGGCTCACAGAGTTGAAAGTAAGTGTCAAACAGGAAAATGGCTTATTGACCTCCATAGAAGATGGATTTGTTTAAATCAGGTTGATTTAAATCAAGATGTAAATCAGGTGATATTTTCAAAAAATATTCACACATTTATAATTTACAGAATAATGTACCTAAGGATTTTGTAGATATCAGCATCACTTTTGGTGAAAGTACATTAATCTCGTAATCATTTAATGGTGTTTATTAGGATTTAAGAAAGGAAAAGAAAGGAAACAAAATATATGTACTGATGGTGTGAAGCTCATACGAAAGGAAATGTAATACGTAAACTGTAAAACACACTTAAATTTCTCTTGATTTAAAATTCAATAATTTTTATAAGCACAAATAGTAAACATTTTGTGTAGAAAAATATATAAATACTAATCATGTTGAGCCCTAAATAGTGTCATTATCATTAAACTCTAAAAGAACATGGCAGCTGATACCTTACAAAGAATCATTAAAAAAATTGCCAAAATTTAGCTACAAAAACTGTAAAAAATATTCAGTTACAATTATATCCATGTAAAAAAAATAATAAAGTGCTCCCCTTTTCTTAGCACTACGCCATGAAGGCGTATAGGGGTGTGGGGGTAACGTCCAAAATGTTTTATTTTCACTGGAAGGAAAGTTACTGTAATTATTATAGTTTCATTAACACACTCAACAAACATTTCCATATTAGGTTCATATATACAGTATCGGAAACAGAAATGTATATTTACAATTTAGATATAATTATTTGTCTTAATCAGACTGTTCAAATATTTTACAGTTTACTAGAAAAGCCCTTCTATATACTAAAAACACGTGTCTCTGTGTATGGGGCCAAAAACCATGAAAGCAATTTTAAGCATGTTTTTATTTTAAAATATTGAAAAATAGATTTAAATCAAAATAATTTAAATTAAAAAATCATATATTTTTTTAAAAAATAAAAATAATTATTTTTATCCACCCTGCATCTATACGAAGTGAAAATTTGAGCGGCGGTGGCACGCTTCATAAACTTGTATGTTGTTTACTCTGTATTTCCAGACTCCAGACGAGACCAACACTTCCTGCCTTCGAGAAAGAGAAATCGAAAACAAGACGGTGGTTTACAACTCTGCGACAAGCATGAGACCCGGGTGTACGTAGCATCCGTATTTTAGAACTCACTTTCGTAGACGGGTACGAACAGAGGGCGCTCGCTGACCGTTGAGCCAACGAAGGAAGGTAACGTGGATCTTTTCCCACGGTATTGCTAGGTGCATGAAGGTCCTTGACCCAACGGGAAAATAGGTTTCTGGAATACCTCTGCATGACTGGGGATAAAACAAGTTACAAGAACCTGTTCCTTTAGCGAGCTTCCACATCAGTGGTGACCATGTGCCGTTCTCAGAAATAAAAGCTCTTATTCACACGCACACATATAAGTAACATGGGCATGCGAGATTGTATGTTGGGATATTTCCTGGGCTATAAAAAAATCATCTGGTCTATGAGGTTCGAAACCATGCGAAGAAACACTTTCATCATACGAAACTGAAGAGTGCGCTAAAAAAAGTCTAGACCGTGGCGCAGTGGTTAGCATATCGCGCTACCACAACAGGAGTTCCAGGTTCGAATCCCGGTCTGGGCACGGGCGTTCTTCGTGAGTCTCCTTTCATCAATTTCATCATATCATCGCTCATCCTCCTCTTCGGGATTAGCCAAAAGAGGCAGAAAAGCGAAGTAAAATAAAGGAAACCAATCAATCAAATCAATCAATTACATTCATGAGCTTCACTATGTAATAACTGTTAATTCTTTCAATACAATGACGTCACCTTCATTTATACGGCAGTGGGATGGCAGCACAAATTGACGGTATTTGACTGTCATTTCTTCATGTATACTGTGTGTTCCTGTTGTATTATTATTGAGGGGGGATAATCTAATGTCTGGCAACAATGGAAATTGACCTCTGTTGCGAGTGATGCTGAGGAGAAGAAGTTACTTCCCGTCAGTAGCGTAGCAAGGGCTGGGCGAAGTGGGCATGGCATCCCATGGGGTTGATACGAAAAATGTAATAAATATTAGGTTAGTCAAAAAGTAAATGCAATATTTTTCTTTCCTTCCGTACAGCTTTCTGCGCTCGCAACCCGATAGATAGTATCGTTGTCTTCGCCTGTGGCAGGTTACAGCGTCATCACTTCAGTTTGCTCTGCAGTGTTGCCAAGTAAACATTGCTGCGCCACTGTCCGTGTGCACCACAGAAGAAGAGCGTTCTGTAATCCGTTTTTTGTAGTCTGAAGGTGTACCAGGAGCTGAAATCCATAGAAGACTTTCAGCACAATACGGTGACAATTGTTTACCGCTGCGAAGTGTTTACCAGTGGATTGAAAAGTTCAAAAGCTGTCGAACAAGTGTGAAGGACGAGGAAAGAGCAGGTCGTCCAGCCACATCCACTACTGATGACAACATTGAGCAAGTCCGTGAGCTGGTTCTGAATAACCGACGAGTGACTGTTGATGAAGTGGCAAACCATATGCACGTTAGTCATGGTTCTGCATATGAAATTATCCATAACAGGCTCAACTTTCATAAAGTCCGTGCGAGATGGGTCCCTAAAGAACTCGCTGACGAGAACAAGCGAAATCGTGTGAGAATCTGTCAGCAACTATTGGACAGGCATGCTAACGAAGGTGAAACCTTTTTGAAACGAATCGTCACTGGAGATGAAACATGGATCCATCACTTCGAACCTGAGAGCAAACGCCAGAGCATGGAATGGAAACACCCTAAATCTCCAGTGAAAAAAAGTCAAGCGTCAACACTCTGCAGGAAAAGTAATGCTCACACTTTTTTTGGGACTCAGAAGGCATAATTATGGAACATTATGTGGAAAAGGGAACAACAATAAACAGTGAACGATACAGTGATATGCTTTCGAACAAGTTGAAGCCTGCAATTCGAAGCAAACGACGAGGTCGATTGTCGGAAGGCATTCTTTTGTTGCATGACAACGCGTGTCCCCATACCGCCGCCAACACCGCTCAAACTCTTCAGAATCTGGGCTTCGAGGTGTTAGAGCATCCTGCATACAGTCCCGATTTCGCCCCGTCGGATTATCATCTGTTCGGTCCACTTAAAGATGCTTTAAGAGGCTGAAGATTCGACACAGATCAACAGGTGAAGGAAGCGGTGCATACGTGGCTTGCTGCTCAACCGAAAACCTTTTTTTCTCAGGGTATCGGAAAGCTTGTGGAACGTTGGACCAGTGTATTGAAGTGCAGGGGGACTATGTTGGAAAATGATATCATTGTAAGTTTTCTATTGTTGCTGTGAAAAATAAAAAAAAAAGATTACATTTACTTTTTGACTGACCTAATACATATAAGTGAGCAAAATACTTGGAAAAGGCTAATTTTTGTGGGCAATAAAATAAAAAAAAGCTGTTTTATATTTGGCTTTAAATTGTAGTTTAACGTTACAATTTGAATGAATACTTCAAATCAGAGCCGTAACATGCAGGCGGGCTGGACTCTAAGTCTAAGGGGGAGGGGGCGAAAAAAAATAATTGTCCTATTTCTCATGTGAAACAAAAATTTAGGATAACTTGCTTGGACATTTTTATCCATTTACTCTTTTCTTGAAAAAAAAGTGCTTTGTCTTGTTTTCCTAATTTCGCTTGACCTTGCCCACCTTGATTATTTTAACAATAAAGCACCTATAACTGCCACGGAGCAAGATGTGATGCATTTAAAATTTGTTGATATTGAAACCGATCGTGTCGAAGAGCCAGCCTTGTAGCTAGATATTTTGGCAAGGTTGTGGTTTAGCGCCCCTCTTCCCCGATCTACTTTCATTTCTGATTAAAGAAAAAAATTAGCATATTTTAGAATATTTCAGTTATGTCTTAGTGCCTGAAGAACATCTTTAAACTACTTTGCTTAAAGAAAATTCCAGCATTGTGTTACAAGAATATACCTCTGCCAAGTGTAAATTTCACCGTTTCATATTATTAAATATAATTTTCGTAGGTAATTTATTATTATTATGTAAATATGATATTTTGCTGATATATCCTTTAATATTTTGTATCGATTCACATTGAGATTTCAAATTTAAAGAACGGATGGGGGCCTCGCATTCTAATTTCGCCCAGGGAATCGCGATATGTTGCTACGCCACTGCTTCCCGTTACTTAGTGCCCTGGTTACAAGCAAACAAATATTTCTTAAAATCACCGTAAGTGTTCCTCCAGCCATTGTGCATTCAGGATTCTCTGCCTCGAAGACTGATGGATAATTTTCGAATTTTGGAAGGAAGATGCTTCAAAATAACAAAAGGCTTTCATTCGCTACTCCTAGCAATGATACTCACCCGCAAGGCAGTACTACATGGCGGGTTGCATACTTACAGGCTTCTATACACATCGGTGGAGTCCATCAGGTGCATTCACTCTCGATCTTCGTACTTCATTCTTGACGTAATTTCTATTTACAAGTGACATTACAATGAAACTGTGATGCGGCAAATGCTAAGTAATTTCAAGTGTTAATAACTGAAGAACTATAACTGTTACAGTGTGCAAACGCTTTCTTCTTTCCGCCTAACCTCTGCTTCTCTGCTACGAGTTTATTTCCCTTCTCGTTCTATCTTGCTCTTTTTAAATCCATTTATTTTTCTGCCCTTTCATTTCCCTCTTCCTTTCTATGTTTTTTTATCTCATTCTTCTTATTTTTATTTTTCCTTTTCTGTTCCTCCATCTCCCTCTATCACTTTTTATTGATTGATTGATTTAATGTTTTCAAGTCCGCTTTATGAACAGGCTAATCGGGACTAAACCTACAGTTTAAAGTGGGATCGGAACCACTATGTGCCTCCACCGGATATCAAACCCGGGGACCCTTTACTACAAGGCGACGACGCCCGTCTATCACTTTTTATTTTTACCTCCCAATTTTTCCCTTTCTTTATGTATATGTGCGTGTGTCAGATCATTCTCCGTCTCGAATTTTGCATAATTTTCAATTTAGACTCGGCGAGAGTGTCGCGAGGCATTTTTGCGGAGCACGTGACGGAAAAGTATCGGCCGATATCGGTTAGTAAAAATCCAGCCGATACTTTCCGGTGCCAATGCCACTGGTATCGGCCGATACCGATACATTAAATATATCGATGACATCAACCTTGATTTATCGCGAAAGTATTGGCGCGGCTGTAAACGGTAACGCCAGGTAAAGAAGATCCGCGGTTCGTTCCTCGTTAGCGCCAAAATCAATCAACCAACAAGGACGAAACACCTTACATAAACACGCGACACTTCGGCACTTTTGTCTCTCGGACCCGAATCTCGATGAATTCCCGTTTTACGACCTGTGGCGCTGGTGTCGCTTTTATTCCTTCTCTCTTTCACTTCCCCCTTCCCTCTCCACTCGTCCCCTCCCCTTCGTCGGCTTTCTCTTCCACCTCCCATCAACCCCGAAAACTCAACGCGGTTTGTGTGGGTTTATGGTGCCTCCCTCCCAGCCCCCCTTCCCCCTCACCACCCGGGCACAATTTATGCATTATTGTACATAGCAAGATAAAGTTGTGAAAATTGGTACGCCGGGATAATAGGATTTACACACTAACATAATGGTTCACTCAGAGGCCATTCTAGGCGTTTTCTTTTCCCTTCAAAGCAGATAAAAGTTTTGAAATGTGGAGGTATTGTGGAGATAGGAGTTATCTTTCAGAAACATGGAATAGAAAGCGTAGGGAGGAAATGAACGAGCCTCCTGATAGTATATCTATTACGGCAGTATCAAGGACTCCGAGAAGAAACTTTCTCGGCTTGACGCGGGCCAGGAGGGGGATGGGGGGATTTTGAAGGGGGTTTTATTTTCGCGCTCGGGACAAAAGGAAGTTTTCACGCACTTCTCTCCTGTTCTTTTTAACCTTTTGTGGAAGTTTGTTGCGCAAAATTGGAAACTCCCTGAATATTTTTTTCTTCAGCACTACTTGTTACAGTTTCCTCCCCCCTTTTTTTAAATATTTTTTTTCGTTCTCTGGCGCGGGATGAGAGTGAAATTGCGGAAGGGGAGGTGGTGAGATACTAAAAGTCACAAGGGTGCTTCTGTGGTTCACAGAAGGCGTGGTTTAACCAGAAAACGGTGGGGGCTGTCATTGACTTGTCGATAATGTGGCGTAACTGGAGAAGGGGGCCTTCCACTGTCTTCTACCTCAGGAAATAGACCTTGAGTTGAGCTGAGAAGGGGGACTTTGGTTGCCAACTCTCAATGTTTGTCACCAAATTTGTCTGCGAATATAGATACAGGGTGGTGCACAAAATACCTAACATTTGTTTTATGTATAACTCACATGTTCTTGATTAAGTTGGTATGGAGAATGCCATGTTCAACATGGCCGTATTTTTTATATTTTGAATCATTTTATCCCTTTTCATTCGATAGTCAATCATCTGATATCATGGCAGTTTGGTTTATTTTACAGTTACTTAGAAAATGACAGACACATAGAATACCACGTTTTATTCAAATGTACCAAATACTTTTACTTGAAAATATAAACATAAACTTTTTTGAAGACGTGCAAATATAACGCCAAAGACATGTCTGTATTTTATGAGACATTTGTTGGAGAGTTCGACTTTTAAAGGAAGAGATACAGTACTTCGTTCTGAAAGTTCTGGAGACTCAAGGGACACCCTAGAAAGTTCTGTTTACTGGAATGTTCTGGGACGTAAGTTCTGGAACACTGGATATTCTAGATCGAACACTGGAAAGTTCTTGAACTTACTAGATATACTTGGAGCGCTCACTGGGATGTACTGGAAATGTTACCCCATCGTCTGTGTTCGAGTAATGATTTCACTTTCCTCCCATTGCTTTGGATTGGTATTTACATTTCGCTCATTGTATATTAAAGTGGAATTTCGATTGAAATAAAAGCTGTAAGGACGTTCCAGGGAGCAGCGATTGGCACGTGCTACCTAATGAAAACTTTAATAAATATTTTTTAAAATAAAATAAAAATAATAAATAAAAGAAAAAGCGTGACACGTGTGGCAATACTGATATTCTATTATGTAAGAGTTTGTACAGATTTTCACATCCATCAATATTATCGAGCTGTTACCCTGTAATTTCAATACAAATCTCTGTATACTATTTACAATAAAATCATGCTCACTTTCTCATTATCTTTTTATTTTTTCCGATAGTAAATAATAAATTTAAATTTTACTGTGTTATATTAGTTCCTATTAATACCATATACTTTGTTGGTTCTACCTTTTTCCAGTTCTAGAATTCCCACTTCCTAATCTTTCCTCATTAAGTGCTTCCATCTGCCGTTGTTTTTATTAAGCTCGCACCTTACTTCATAGTGTGGTTTGTGACAGTGAAACACGGATGCCAAATGAGGTATCATGATGCGTTAAAAATTAGGAGTTATTTATTTTTTGTTATGTAACGTTGTATTTCTACCTGGGTTAATATTGATGACGGGGATGAGTGGATGAATAATGGAATGATGAAACGACTAACACAAATATTCATGTCTTACCTTGAATTCGAATCATGGGCGTATATATAGTTCACCTAAGGGGGGTTCAACTTTTGGTATAATTAGGGTTGCTATATTTCATATGTCAAAATCCGAGACACAGCTGACCTGAAGCTTGTTGGGGAGCAAGCAGGGGGGAGGGGGAGTGCTGGACAAAGACATGTGTATGTACATATCCATTATCATATTCTTTACACTGCTTAAAAAGAAACAGAAATCTATTTTGAAGTACGATATCATTGACATAGGCGTGCGCAGACCCTCTGATTAGGGTGGACAAAATCCTTTATTTTACTCTTTTAGTTTTATTGCATTGAGAGAGAGAGAGAGAGAGAGAGAGAGAGAGAGAGAGAGAGTGTGTGTGTGTGTGTGTGTGTGTGTGTGTGTGTGTGTGTCTATATATATATATATATATATATATATATATATATATATATATATACGTATATATACAGAGCATTCCCTCACATTCGCTACGAGAGTCGTCGGCAAGCGGCCCGGCATCAACGATTGTCTTTTCTGGTGAACGGGGTCCGCGACAGTCGCACGCTACAGTCTGTTTTTTTCGCTCTCTTTCCCTTTCTGTTGACGTTGCAGACTGACGCCACTTTCCTCCCTCGGAAGTTGTGTTGTGTCGTGTCCGTGTGTTGAAGATTGTGGCTTAATATGGCAGCACAAAAGTTTACATTGCAACAAAGGATTTATCTTGTCGAGTGTTACTTCGGAAAGAGAAATTGTGCAGAAGTGCGACGACGTTTTGCAACGAAACTACCTGGTGTTCCCGTTCCACATAGGACCACTATATTAAACCTCGTAAAACGGTTTAGAGTAACAAGGTCAGTTCTGAATAAAAGTGGAAAGAAAAATGGAGAAATCTAAAAAATAAAGTATACAAAGACAATTCGCACACCATCCGTGACTTAAAGGAGAGTATTGTACGAGAAATCGGGAGAATTAAAGTAGACGAACTTGCACGTGTAAATGCCAATTTCCTTCGGAGATGCCAGGAGTGTGTTTCAGCAGAGGGACATCATTTTCAACACCTTCTGTAGTCAAGGTTAGTACACAATATGAAAACTGTAATTTTAATAGCCGACTCTAGCGACTGTCGCGGACCCCGTTCACCGGGAAAAACAAGCGCTGACGCCGGGCCGCTTGCCGCCGAGTTTCGTAGCGAATGTCAGGGAATGCTATATATATATATATATTATACGGGTGGTTTGAAAAGTTCTCGGAATGGAATAGAAAGGAACGACTTACAACAGTGATTTTTTTTTTTTCAATGTAGTCTCCCTGTACACTAATGCACTTGGTCCAGCGATGTTCCAATACCTTGATCCCATCTCGAAAATTAGATTCCTCCAGCCCTGTGAAATACGTGTCAACTTCGGCTATTAGTTTTTCCTTTGAAGAGAATCTCCGTCCACCGAGGAAACGTTTGAGTTTGGGGAAAAGATGGAAGTCTGAGGGAGCCAAATCAGGTGAATAAGGCGGATGTGGCAACAATTCGTAACCAAGTTCATGAATTTTTGCCATGGCAACGACACTTGTGTGAGGGCGCGCATTGTCCTGATGCAAGATGATTTTCTTTCTTGCCAAACCTGGCCTCTTTTCCCGTATCTTATGCTTTAGTTGGTCCAGGAGATTAGCGTAGTATTGTCCCGTAATTGTTTGACCAGTGGGAAGATAATCGATCAACAGAATCCCTTTCGCATCCCAAAACACTGACGCCATTACCTTTCCGGCCGACCGTATTGCCTTTGCTTTCTTTGGTGGTGGTGAATCAACATGTTTCCACTGCTTTGACTGTTGTTTTGTCTCTGGGGTATAGTAGTGGACCTACGTTTCATCTGTCGTCACAAACCGGCGCAAAAAATCTGTTTGGTTTCTCTTAAAACGAGTCAAACATTGTTCGGAAATGTCCACTCTGATGCGTTTATGGTCCTGTGTTAAAAGTCGCGGCACCCATCTTGCAGATAATTTTCTCATATCCAATTCAACTATTAAAATGTGATACGCCCGTTCGGATGACATTCCTATAGCTTCAGCAATTTCACGCACTTTCAGTCAGCGATCCTCCATGACCAATTTATGCACTTTTTCAATAATTTCTGGGGTAGTAGCACATTTTGGGCGACCACTACGTGGATCATTTTCTAAGCTGTCCTGACCAAATTTAAACTCGTTTGTCCACTTTGCAACAGTCGAATACGAAGGAGCAGAGTCCCCCAGTGTGTTCAGAAAATCGGCATGAATTTCCTTTGCTTTCATACCTTTCTTTACGAAGTACTTAATCACCGCTCGAATCTCGATTTTTTTCCATCTTCACAAAGCACTGCACGGGAACCACTACAAAGTGACGTCCGCACCACAGATCTCTACCCACAACACTGACGCGCCACGTGTTTATTAATAAAGGATGGCCTATTACTATGCGGGAACCTCGTTGTCCTAGCACTGACATCTGGTGGTGATTCCGAGAACTTTTCAAACCACCCTCGTACATATTATTTAAATACATTACATAATCAATTCATCCTTCCCATAACAAATCAACAACAAAAGTTATATAAATTGTCTTTGAAATGTGCGCGCACCTTTACCTCCGAACAATTGATTGATTGATAGATTTGCTTTATTTTACATCGCTTTTTGTGCCACTTTTGGCTAATTTGAGAAGATGGCAATGAGTGATGACATGATGAAATTGATGAATAGACACAAACATCCATGCCCAGGCCAGGATTCGAACCTGAGACCCCTGGCGTCGTAGCGCGATTCGCTAACCACTGCGCCACTCCGAACAATTGTTCCTGCATTTACAACAAAACTGTTTAGCAGCAATTGTCTGAAGTTCATAGTTGTTATTATTTCTCTCTCTCTCTCTCTCTCTCTCTCTCTCTCTCTCTCTCTCTCTCTCTCTCTCTCTCTCTTTCTAGTAATTTACAATGAAGTACAGAAAGAAGTAAAATGCGAGCGAAGCAAGCAAGAAAAATTTCTGATCCAAATTTTTGCAAGCTGAAAACAATATTGATTTAATAGGGCACAAATAAATTCATGGGGCGCCATGGCATTCTCTTTACATTTTTTTTATTTAGATTGTTTGGCACCGAGGGCCAACTCCCGTTTAAATTTAATGGGCAATTACCCCTCTGGGCCCCACTGCAGGTTCTCTTGGCCGTCTGGAAGAAATAATGCAAGAAACACGTAAAAACTAATACCATCTTGAGTGTTCTTTTGTCCTGCTACTCTTAGATTCGGCTAGCCTGGCTTTCTTTTACTTAAATGTTTGCCCCCCCCCACCCTAATTGATTTTCGTCCACCCCCTTTCCCCGTAGTTGCATTGAACTTTCATCAGCTTGAAGATACAATATCGTTTAGAACGGCAATAAGATTCATCTACACTAAATTTCTAGGTGAAAGTATAATAGAGGGGAATGGACATCTGGAAGGGGGACAAGGATGGCCACACTTCCCCCTTAGAAAACGAATGTCAATCTAAAAGTATAAATTTCACATGTATAATTTGTTTCAGTTATAGTAATTTACATTATTTATTATAATAGGGAAACGGGAAAGGGAATGTGATAATTTCAAATCCAAGTAGTGTTTTTTGAGGGAGCAACATTATTATCGGAGTACAGAGGCTGATTCATTTATATTGAGTCGAATTCAATGTGCCACTGTACCGTGCATGTGCAACGCATCGCCGTGAGATTGCCCCGAGGCAAGCAACAGCATCTCGTTAGTCACGCAGTAGAGCAGTTTGGTCGAGCGTAGTCTGATGCTGCCGAAACTGAACAGATTCTGGGAGGGGTACATTGTTGCCCTTTCCGACGGTAAGATCACGGCGTCGCGCATCGTAGAAATGTGTAAAGTGCATAATTTTCGTGTAGGTCGTGCCACTGTGATTCGTATTATATGGAAATATGCGGCACAGAGTCCTGGGCCCACCACACCTTCGCGAGCAGCTAGAAACCGGCCTCCCGTGAAGAGGACCCTGCCGCTATTGCATGTTGTTCGGCGTATGGCGAAATCCAAAAATCCCCCCCACACAGCGTGCAATGGTCAGCAAATGCCGCACATCGCAGGCGACAATCAACCGCACCATTCACAGGTATTTACGCCTCAAGGTCATTCACAAGAGCAGTGTGCACGCCCTGAAACCGTGTCATGTGGCTGAGCGCAAAAGGAACTAGCGGGTGAGCGGTGGAGGTGGAACAGGAAACTGGAATTTCTGCAATTCCCTTTTCTGACATCCCTGTCAAGAGTCCAGATGCCTGTCCAATGGACTATTGTGCTTTCGGACTCCTCAAGCGGCGCCTGTCCCATCGTCGACTCCGCACCATCTCCGGCCTGTGGAAAGCCTGTAACGAAGAGTGGGATGCAATACCCAAGGTCCAGCTGCAACGCAGTCTCCTGCAATGGAAACTCCGATGCCGGGCAATAGTCAGTGGTGGTGGCCTGCAGATCGAACACAAGCGGTGGTGGAAACACTGTAGCACATTCGAATTCGGCTCAATATAAATGAATCAACCTCTGTAATATGCCCATGGAAAAATACCTTGCTTGTTCCTTCTTGGAATAAATCTGCGGACGTCCATGATTAGGGGGGGGGGGTCAATTTTTTTTAATATCTCGTTTAGAATACTGACGTGTTCACAGTACCCCTTTTGAGGTGTCCACAAGCCACGTTACTTAATATTGATGCTTTTCTGTTCATCTTGTGTCAAACAACAACAGGCTTGTCTCCCTGATTTTCTTACACTGCGTTTTTAAAATCCAAATTCCTTTAAAAAAAACTCAAAGAAAAAATATATAATTGATTCGACAGTATCAATGCAGTTTCTTGTCGCAGAAATTCCCAAACTATCAGGAAATTACAGACATTTGATCTGCAGTCCCATCTAGTGTGTGAAATTTCGTAATTTTCATCCCATCCGTATCCCGTTCTATACGTCTCTAATTTAGGAGAGTAAAATAGGTCCGAAGAAGTTTTTATGAACAAATGGATGGAACAGGTAATCTGGTAATTTTATTCAACCTTAAGGGGGGTTTGGATCCGTTGAAACCCCCCTTAAATACGCCCATGATTCGAATTCATAACACCTAGCTTCGAAGGGTGTCCTGAGTTCAAATTCTAAGAAGTGGATATTTATGTGCGCTCTTCATCATTTAATTAATCAGATAATTTTATTTTTTGCTGGGTCGGACTCATTTTTTGTTAGGAGGCCAATTACATAGTGTTGCAAAATCAACACCGACTGGTGGCGCGGTCGCTGTCTGCCTTTCCTTCCACACAAAGCTCAAACACAAACGTACAAGGTCCGACTTCAGAGAGGGTATGGAAAAACCCACACTCTAAAATTGCAGCTTTGCAAAGGTTAGAGATGCCGGAATACTCAAATAATTAATGAAAATATAATATCCTGCACCATGGCCGTGGGGTGGGGTGTAAGGCGTAAGGCTTTAGGCCCGACTACGAGACGGGCGCTGGTTCAGGTCTCCTGGATGCAAGTGTAACAACTTTTTCCCTCAGATTTTGGCCAGTGTATGGGGCCGGTGGCCACCCACCATCGAGAGCAAATTGGGGACCTACGAATTAGTAGCGTAACCCGGTCGTGGAAACGACTGAAGATTCGACGTGCCCACCACACGTCACCCAGTAAGTGTTTGGATGATCGCCCATCTCTATTGTGGCATGTAGGAGTGAGGACGGCAGTCGGTAGGTTGTTTGCTGTTGCCATACACAGAGGGTGCCATCCAATTATTAGCTTTTTTTTTTTTTTTTTTTCAAGAAAGTCAGAATATAAACGGAGAAATTTACACCTAACAGAGGTGAAGGGAAAAGGAAACATACAAGGTGTGTTACTCGACCCTTGTTCCCCACTGAAGATTTTCAAGTGGGGGCGCCACAGAAAATAGATGTCACCACAACTCGATACATGACGCGTTCCCTGTTTGACTACGTCACGGAAAGATCTCTATCACAAATCGTTTTCAATTTGTGAGGTTGATACGAAGTTACAGACTTATTTTACATTATGCTTGCTTGCTTACTTAACTTGCAGCACTTATTGTTGTTAGTTACATGATATTGTCGCAATTCGGCAAGATTTCTGCCACGAGATTGTTGTTCAAAAATTAACATAACGGGGGATGTACGATTTATTTTGTTCTAACGCGTAAAATGTAGCAATTATGTCAGCGATTGCATTAATGCTAATTATTAACTCATATTCATTACCTCTACTGTCACAATTCTAATGCTTCATTTTCTTTTTGTCACGTGCGAATTTGTTTCCGTTTCTTATTACACCAAAAAATAGTACCTTATGCTGTAAACCAAACCACAGTCCTGCCTAGGGCGCAAAAATATCTGTAAAAACCTGAAACAAAACAGACGAACGACGTGATGTAGCCTGTCTAACCAATGGTGTTGGATTCCAGTAATCCAACAATCAGTGAATGTAGATGTTATGAATGAATTCTAACTTCCAGCAACTGTCCAAACGCAGCTTACAGGTGATTACCACAAGTTGTTAATGTATCTCACTCAGTCGTGATATTGACTGTACTGTTCTGCAACTTATATTTGGAAACTTGATTCTGTGCTTTGTAAGGGACCTCACTCCAGCCCAAGCTGGACTGATTAAAATTGCGATTTAAATCAAGATTTAAAGTTCGTGATTTAGTTGGAAAAAAATCACCGATTTAAATCCCTTTAAATAAATAATTAATAGAATAATGTACATAAGGATTTTGTACACATCAGAATCACTTTGGTGAAAGTAAATTAATCTCGTAAACATTTAATTGTGTTTATTTGGCTCTAACAAAGGAAACAAAATATATGTACTGATGGTGTGAAGCTCGTACGAAAGGAAATGCAATATGTAATCTGTAAACACACTTAAATCCTCTTCATTTAAAATTCAATAATTTTTATAGGGAAAAATAGCAAATATTTCGTGTAGAAAAATATACAAAATACTAATAATGTTAAACCGAAAATATTGCCATTTTCATAAAACTCTAATAAATATGGCAGCTGATATTTTGCAAACTATCATTAAAATAATTACCAAAATTAAGCTAAAGAAAGACTTTAACAAATATTCAAAGTTACAATTATAGAGTACATACAGAATGTTTTATTTTCACTGGATGAAAAGTTACTGAAATTATGTAGCTATTAACACACTCAACAAAGATTTCCACAACACCTTCATGCATATACGAGGGTTGACAGATAATAATCCGGACAGATTTTATTTCTCCACAATGAAGGCATGTATTACAATGGTTGGCATTTCATTTTTCAACATAGTCCCCCAACACTTCCACACATTTCTTCCAACGGTCCGGGAGTTTTCGTATTCCCGCAGTAAAGAAATCTTTGGACTGGGTCCTGAACCACTCGAGAACTGCACTCTGAATCTCATCATCACCCTCAGAAATATTGTCCTCCAAAATGCTACTTCAGGGGGACAAACGGATGAAAGTCACTAGGTGCGACTGTAGGCAGGATGAGGAAGTCCCAGCCCAGTTTTGTGAAGGTGGAGATGGTCAGATTGACGGTGTGTGGCCGTGAATTGTCATGTTGCAGAATGACTCCTTTGGTGGACAGTCCACTGTCCAGATCTCTTCTTGTGAATAGCATGACGAACACTGCTACAAAGCAAGTCAGAGTAGTATGCAGCATTAACAGTTTGTCCCTTGTGTAGGAAATCAACATGGACGACGCCAAGGTAGTCCCAGAAAACAGATGCCATGACCTTTCCCGCGGACGGCTGTGTTCTGAACTTTTTGGGTGGAGGCGTCTAACGTTTTCACGGCCTTCCCGAAAGCGTTTACACCATTCAAATACTTATAAACGGGCCATTGTGTGATTTTTAAAGATCGCCACGAGTCGTCGATAAATGTCTGAGGTGGGTGCACCCTCTTTCACAAGAAATTTCATGATTATACGCTGTTCCACTGACACTGAGATCTCCTTCTCCGCCATCTTGCATATTTTGGCGGGAAATTGAGGCTGACAGTTACAACTTCCTTCACTGGATGGCGACACCATACATACAACTATATGTCAGTATCGGTTGCCTGGCTGGATCACGGCCCTCAAATAAAATCTGTCCGGATTATTATCAGAAACAGAAAAATGTACATTTACATATATTTTTTTATTTGCTTCAAACTGAACAAATATATTACAGAGCCGTTCATTAGAAAAAGCCTCTCTATAAAATAAATCTATATATATGGTGCCTAGAACCATACCAGCAAATTTAAGCGTGTTTTTTTTAAAAAACGAAAAAATCTATCTAAATCAAAAACATCTGATTTAAATTTTAAAAGATCATCAAATATGATTGCTGTTACCAAATATAGGAATAAACATCTTATAATAGAATACGAATGGCATATTATTAAGGATATATACCAACTTTTCATGCTTCTCCTGAAAATGTATTGCATGAAATTCAGTGTGCTTTAGAATTATCTGTTTTAAAAAAAATGTTTGCAAAAATCAAAATTTTCACTTACCATGCAACGAAACTGGTGAATTTTTCAAGTTCTAAATGTATTCTTATTACTTGACTGAGTTTATAGAAAATATTTATTTTCAATACAGTGCAGCCATTGGATTACATAACACTCCTACCCAATCTGTAGGCAATAAATTAAAAACGTTACATGTTAAATATTGAAGTGGACCAAGAAATCTAATTTTAAATGCTACATTTTAGTTTCAAATTTGTTTTAAGACAGTTTTTCGCATACAAAGGCTAATCGGAACTGGCTCTACAATTTAAAATGAGATCTGAACCAATATGTGCTTCCATCAAGTATCGAACATGGAACTCCATGATTACAAGGTAATGAAGTCATTACAATGCCATTGGGGGGCGGAGAAATTGAACCTCCCCCTCCTCTGCGCACCCTTGGTCCGAATCAATATAATTTGATACCAAATAGGCATGTCCTATCCTGATTGATACATTATTTATGCAAAGCAATTTGGGGGGTGGGGGATTCAAAGTTTATGTTCGTGCGTCGTTGTCGAAATAAACCAATAGATGACGTCACGGTTCGAGAAGTAGAGGGTGGAGCTCGGAGCGATGAGGAAGTCAAGCGCAGAGAACTTTCTTGTATCTTTACAAAGTGCGTCAGTTATTTGCCATTTCCCCGAAATTTCCTTTTGAGATTAAGCTCCGGGTTTAGCTTGTTATCTCTTGCTGGAAGTTAATAGGGCTGTTTCGATAACAAATTGTCTCGTTTAGTTCCTGAAATGCACACACACTTCCAACGTCTTCGGAAACCAGAAAGTGGAAACTTCCCCCTCCCCATCGACTCCTTCCTCTTCCCCCTCCTTAGACAACAAATACGTTTAGACGCTTAACACGCAGCACACGCTGTAGTGGAGGAGAAACGTGTCTTTCTTAAGATTTCTTAGTAATTAGTAAATGTTGATATCGTCGATGGGAACGATGATGATGCGAGAATCGAATTTTAGGTCAATATTTTTCTGCATCAGTGGCGTCATCAGAGAATTTGGGGTTGAGGGTTGGAGAGCTTCGATGGTCATGGCTGTTAATATATTTTTTTCCTGTCTGTCTGCCTCCCTTTCTCTCTCTCTCTCTCTCTCTCTCTCTCTCTCTCTCTTCTAGTTTTCTTCCTCTTTGTTCTTTACTGTCTTGTACTGATTTTAATATCCTGAGGCAAACTTTTAACCTTACCATCTGTTTATTACCCATGTGTTTCGGAAAACTTCTTAGTGGATGCTTACGTCATAAAAGGAAAATGCCTAAATTTTCTGGTTTCTAAATCCATGGGTTTCAGCTGTGCATTGATGAGTCAATGGTTGGGAACAAACTATTTTGTATTAACATACAAAATAGTTTGTTCCCAACCATTGATTCATTCATTCATTCCCAAAATTCACTGTTCACCTTATCACAAACGAAAATTGAGCTAACATGCAAACGTTTACTCAAAACTTCTCTGCTTTCCTTTTCTGCAACAGCGACAAGAAGATACAGGAACAGTGGTGGGGAGAAAAAAAAAGCAGCGCTTAAATTTTATACTTAGAAAGGAGAAATCTTTTTAAGAGGAAGAGAGAGAGAGAGAGAGAGAGAGAGAGAGTGAACAAACCAGGATTACTTCAGTCACGATGAAGATTGTAAACGCTTGTTATTAAATTGTCTGTCTTGAATACGTCGTTCGAGCTCATGAATATGCAACGGGCAAGCAAGCTTATATTTCGTAGTTATCTCTTATTCATAGAGCTAACTTTTCAAGTCTTAAATCGCAGAATTCCAAGTCAAAATTTACCTTCTTTCTTTCAGAAAAGAGCCTGCTTTTGCCCTCTTATCGCCCCCTCCCCCAGTGCTCTCCTCCTTGTCCCCCCTCCCCCCCACACGCAGCCGCCTTGCTGAAGTTAGAGGGAGTTTTCTGAATTCGCATTGAAGAAACTGTGAAATTACTCTTTAGCCCGACAGAGGCCGCTAAAATTAGTCCGCATTCACGATGCTCATTTTTCCTCCTTCTTTTCTTTCTCGCCCCCTTTTTATTGCTAAGAACATCATGAGGACATTACACTGTGATTGTCAGCAAGAAAAACTGTGAAAAGAGGAGTCACAGTAGAGTTCCTGTTTTTTTATACAGCGTTTTTTTCGTTCAGTAAGACGACTTTTTAAAACTTGCATAAACTTGCGCTAATAAGCAGTTTTCTTTTCTGCACGTTCTCCCTTGTTCCTTTTTACGAAAATGCGATTTTTCTTCGGATACTTGTATCTCCATTAAAAACAGAAACAATGAATTAAAGGCTGTGAAATTAGGTCTTGTTGAATATTGTTCGCCTTTCTTCTTCTTCTTCTTAGCTATAGAATCGTAAATTCTAAAACTTCACAGAAACTCTTACTCGTTAGCATTCTTTTCGAGCATTAATTGAGGTTGTGTAAAATTATCACTTCTTAACAAACATCTTAGGTTCACACGCTACATTAAATTAAGCAGTGGCGTATTTAAGGAGGGTGCTGTGGGGCCTTGTTCTCACCGAGGTTTAACTATTTCTGGTAATGTTTGTTTCTCTGTTAGAAGAATTGTGCAGTTTGCGCCAAAATATTTTGGAAGTAATACAATATGTACCGAGTATAAATCGAGCACTAGATTCGAAAATACAATGTGTTATTTATTGTACTTTCTTTCTTTACGTCACATTTTCTACTTTAGAACAATCGCAACACATGAATGGTATCGAGACGAGGAGAGCCGGCGTTTCTTGTACTCGGTTTGTAAACATCCGTCCAGTTCTCGTCTCGAAATACATAGTATAAACAACATATAGAGCGTGTCACCGTACAAACTTCCATGAAGTATAGGAAACAACTTTCAAAAATGATGTTTTTCTGTTTGACGACCCCGTATCGGTTCTCGGTCTCGTGAGGGGCTCAAATTGGAAATTTTCACGAAACGGAACGCTTTATTTTCGTTAACATGTGTTATCGTTCTCAGTGTCTTGTTACTGATTACTACAACTACGAGATTAACGACTAGTGAAATGAAGTGCTGTGTTACATTTAATAATAGTTAATATTTATATAAATGTAATATCAAGTGCATTCGACACGAGACTTCTGGAACATTTTTCCATTTTTAAAATTCAAATAGACTGAATTCGTGAATGATTGTCAGCTCGCCCAACAGGGTAAAAAATTTTGAATAAAATATACATATATCCTCAATACTTCGTCTTAATAATACTTAGAGAAAAGTACCTAATTATGGAATACCAATCCTTATTTTTGCAAATTCAGCCAACTATAACGAATTTAAGTACTCACAAAAATACATGTTACACCTTCATATGTTTCTTAGAGTATCCACCATCCAAGTTATCCTAAAACCACAACCAAGGATTACCTATTTCAGGATGGGACACTGAGCATATTCTCTATTTACTTGTGCGAACACCTTTGTAAGGCCTTATAAACCACAGACTATACATTTCCAGTACAAGCAGAACCATCTGGCGGGCGAAGACAACGTCTCGAACAGTGAAGCACTATCGATTAATACGCATATCGATGTTTGAGCTCGATACGTGGAAAGCAAATCGACATTTTTCATTGCAATGTAATAAATGGAGGGCTAGGGTGTAAAACATGGTAAGTGACATTTTGGTCATTTTGGAGTTACAAAGTGCATTGTGTAGTACATCGTAAATGGAGTCGAATCGTACTCGAAGTGTTTTGTTTCGTCAACAGATGACAGAGCTAGACGTGTTGGAAGTTATGGTATCTACTAGTTGTTTCATGTAAAGTATTGTAAGTTGCAAAGATGGCGGCGAAACGGCGGTTACTGAATTGCAACGTGTGTCAGAAAGCTTGCAAGTATTGAGGCCACAGCAAAGATGAGAACGAGTTAAAAAGTGTATATGATTCCCATAATGACCCGGAATATGTACCACCGACAAAGAATGAGGAGAATGAAGAGATTGCCAATGCAGATGCGAGTAAAACTGTGCATGGCCACGTACATTCTATTTCATGTAAAACGTGGTATCTACTGTACATACCATTGTTTACATGCAGCAGTGCTCATAATGGCTGTTTCGAATTAAATTGCACTCTCGTACCTGGATGTGATCTGCGATCTAGTAGAGAAGCATATACTTTTCTTCTACTAGATATAAATAACTGTAACCACATAGAAATTTGTTTAATTTTTAATTGGGTATGCGCATTTAAGGCTGCTCTAAGATACCATGCCTTACAAGCAACGTCAAAAATGTATACACTTGAAGAATATGTGATAACTGATCATTTAGTGCAAAATTCTACCATTTTGTTGTGATTTTAATGGATAATATTAATCACCATGCCCTGCTTTCTAAAAAAGTAAATGCAATTTCTTTTGCACTGCAGTCACCTTGAAACACGCATTTATTAAAGAAGACAATGAACCTTTCAGGTTCTTCAAGGACCATTTCGAATTTTATATCGGATCGGTAGAATATCGGTTATCGGAATCCTCTTCTTCGGTCCTCGATCGTCTTCATTAATACACACACACAGAACAATAACTTATAGTCTGTGAACAATGTATGAACAGCATAGAGACACTATACTATGAAGCGTAGAGCTTTCAAATGAATGTAATTAGAGGGAAGATACATTGAAAGTTTGCAACCGGACAGGTAAAGATGCAATCTTCGAGAGAAATCACCCGAATAGCATGGTTTCTGCGCCGCGGCTTGTGTCCAAGTCGGTAAAACGTCAGCTTCGTAAGCTGAAATCCTAGCTTCGATTCCCAGTATGGTCAAAGGTTTTTTTTCCATTTTCTGCCAAACGGGTGCCACGAAAAGTATTTAACCGAGTCACAGCTTTATACTTTGTTGTTTTCGTGTGGCAAGAAGAAAATAATTATTGAACCGACTACGCGTGTGGTTTTTGAGTTTGGAACGTATTTTTCTTTATTGCGTTGTTACTGAAACTCGTTGCATGTAACAACCACTTCTGATGTTTTCTTCTGATAAGAAATCCCACCGGAAGATCAAACGCTATTCCTCTGTGAAAAAAAAATCACAAAATTTGTGTTCGAAACTTTGGGTTACATCGGTAAGTGAATATTAACGTTTTCCGTCATTCATTTGCCACTTTCCTCATTTCATCCCTTCACACACAAACACACACACATACACACACACACACACCCACACACACACTGGTTGCACGCACGATTCTATATCAGTAATTCCTGAATGAGAGGAGGAATTTACTGTTAAATTGTAAAGTCAAGACATTCCTGTCTGTCTAATTGAAGGTGTTTTTATTAAAAACAGATAAAAATAATCTTCAACTAAGATTATTGGACGAAAAACATTATGTATGTTTAGAAAACAAACGTAAATTTATTTTATTGATAATTAGATATTTAATTTTTTTTCAGCATATAAATAATTACTTGTTATATTTTTCATGATGCTATTTTCGAGGAAGAATGTACGAAGAAACCTCCCCGAATCGTGAATGCAACATTGTAAGAACAATAATAAGAGGGCTGCGTTCTCAGTCTAAAAATATGAACAAATATGTTGTTCTCACTCCACATTATCCTCTGACACCTCTGGTGACTTATCTATGCAAATTGATTTACAGGTAATCTCTGATACTTATATTTCGTGCAACATATTGCTCCTTCTTACAAATGATCGGCGCTTAATATACTAATGGAGCCTCTGGCGCCTGGAAGCAGAGTCAGTATAATTCTCTGTGGGATTTGCGTTGTGCTCATGGACGTTCGCAGGAGAGAGAAGCACGGTATTTTGGTTTCAAGGGGACAAACGAGGCAAGTCCCCCCCCCCCCTATAATAGTGTTCCCCACTCAAAAAAATCACTATTTCACTTTGCAGTAATCATGTCCCTGCGCTCATTTACAAAAATGAACACAAATTACTGTGACCGATTTTTTTGTGTCAAATGTATAATTTTATGTTGACATACAAGGGGAGACACGCCACACCAGCTCCCCTTCCGGACTAACATGTGTATGCTGTTCATTTGTGCTTGTGATTGAATCATTCACCTTATTGCAATTCATCCTCATCTTCGCGATTAGCCAAAAGTAACAGAAAAGCGAAGTAAAATAAACGAAAGTAAATCAGCCAACAAATTATCTAATTGAAACTTCCTCTTCTCGCGCTGTGACCATATTAGAAGTCTGAAACTTCGTGTCGTGAGTTCGAACCCTGGTGAGATCAATATTTTTTTCAAGGTGAAGAGTTATATGTGACAGGATTCGAAATTAGACTCCATTATTTCGGCTCAATTTGGCATTTACGAATATGATTAATGCATAACATAATTGCGAAAGCCGCCAGCTTTTAATTCATTAGCAGACCTTCAGATGTCAAAAAGTAGTTCCAAAGAGAAACCTATATTTGTTTTCGTTTTTAGGGGAAAATACACAAAAATGAACAAAATTATGACTTCATTTTTTAAAAAAAAACTATTTTATTTTCATGCTTCTTGCTAAGTGCTTTTTCTTTTGCCTGCATAATGTCTCGCAAATCTGTCGACATGTCACAGTTCACTGTTGGAGAGTTTAAGGCACTTGATGTTACAAAGTTAGAACCTTCAATACAGATCTAGACTGATACTTTTTATAGTTGTTCCATCATGAGCTTGACTTTTGATTTAAGTCCCATCATGCAAAGACAGAAGGTGACAATTTACCACCATGCCATCGGGGAGACCCTTCCTTCTACCATGCTTGTAGGTACGATTAAGCAAGGAAAGTATAAAATCGATTCTCTAAATAAATTCATGAAATTAAACATAGTTCAAAAATAAAAATTTGAAATAGCCCAAGTTGCTGCATACAAAAGAGGCAAGACAGTATGCAAATTCTTATCATGGTTCTAATGGTCTGAATTAAATGCTCACCAAATATGGCAAACTTGATGAGTTCAGTTAGGCCCCAAACTCAAAATTGCGGTCGCATTTCGGCATATTGGACGATCTCCAACCCAACGCCACGGTACAGCTGGATTAAGGCCTTCAATGGTCCTACATTAGTGGGCCTACAGTGATGGTCTGTCCAGGGTGTGATTTCTATCTTCCGCTTTTCTTGCTGACTCAGTCGAAGAGGGAGTCATCGACTCAACGACCTCGACGCAGTAAGTTCCAGGTTCGACTCCCAGTCTGGGAATTGATGTTCCTTTGTGAGTGCCCCTTAATAGGTTTAATCTAATCCTAATTCATACCAATTATGGCGATAATGCGACGAAAATATGCATAATACAGTGAAATAGAAAGATTTCATATTTCTAGTCGCCAGATTAAATTGGTTCCAAATGGATATCGCAGTTTTGCAGAGTGATACGAAAGAGAGGCTGACATTTAATGGCCAGAAAACAAAAGAAGAGGTATGCACCTTTTACCCTTTCTTCCGCTTTATCTCCCCCTGTTTCTAAGCAGCGAATAAAGGACAGTAAATTTTGGAAGCTCCAGGCGAAATTCGAGGAACAGCATCGATTCACGAAAAGGATCGTTTGAAAAGCGGGAAGAAGCGTCGCACGGAAGCGTTTTATTTTTATCAAAGTCTACACACATAGGCTCATGGTAACTGGACCTATTACAGCTACAGTTTTAAAATGCGATTTAAATCACAAGTGCTGCCACCTATGGGGACGCTACCAACGATTCTGTCTGTAGCCTAATCATATTTGTTGAGATGTGCCAGTTCGTATTTGACAAATAGGTATGTTTCACTTTCACCTACGTCACAAATTGTTGAATTGTGACTTCGAGCATCCATGATTGAGGCCAGTTCTTGTAAGCTAAGCACACGGAGTTCAAGCGAGCGGGCAGGAGACTAACACAGACATTCGTGATTTAAAACAAACGGGCAGTTGGTGCAGATGTAACGAATGCTACGTGGTGGATATTTCCTTGAAAGCGACAAATAAAATTGACCGCAAACATGGCGGCTGTGCGCATCCTGGGAAAATGCATCAAAGTAGGATTTCCGGCTTATTTCGGCAATGTATATTGTCGTACTGCAGACCGTATTTGTGATATCACGAAACAGGTATGTCAGCGATATTTGTTACAAATATCAGGGATGACAAAGGTTTATTTCCCTTTGGAGGGACGGTTGCCGTTCTGACAGTTGACGATCAGCATATCTGTGTTTTGGAGCTTAAGGCAATAATGTTTCGCATGGTGCGCAGCAGTAGGTTCCACTGGGTATTGAACGTCCGATGTAGTACACAATGAAAAAAAAAACAGTTAGTAAGCCACGGTTAATATTCAAAATATTTATCACAATTTGACTCTCTTTGCTTTTAAGATTTTGAACACTCTTACACTTAACGACACTGCGATTTGTCATTTTGATTCTGAAGAATAAAAGAAGTTGAGGAACCACAAAACAAGAAAAAGCGACACACACAACAACGCTGTACTACACCCAATGGAGCCTGAGGGGTAGGCGCTTTTGAGAAACATACAGGTAATCAAGTGGAAGCTTGCCGTCGCTTGGGGGTGGGGAGCGAAGGAGTTGGTGAGGTTGCACTTGGTAACAAGCTGCTGAGCGCCCACTGGGACCAGAGCGACGCGAAAGGAACATCCACCTCACTTAATACTCCGGCAGTTTGTTTCTTTGGTAATATAATTAAGCCTTGTTTTATTAAAAACACTAAAGTTGCTGACCAAATCAGTTTATTAAGATTTAAAAACGCTTTACAAGTAACGTTTATACCCTCTATCAGGGTCTTCCTCAGACGAAGAACTAAACTAAAATGGTGAAACACACATAGCAGGGTGTCTAGACACACAAAGACACATCATGTTGAGAGTCCTTGTTTATAAATCTTAATAAACTGCCTTGGTCAGCAACTTTAGTGTTTGTTTCCTTATACAGCACATTTGCAGAAGATACAATTCAGCCTACAATTGTATCAATATACGCTGTATAAAATACACCTTATTACTAATTTTAGTTGACTGTACAAGGGTAAACTCGCCCACTGAGGCGGAAACGGTAAATTTCTTGTCTTCGATATGTATCGGCATCTGGATACTTTGCTCCGCTTCATTTGGCGTGGTGCTGTGGAAGAAAGAGGCGGAACTTTTAATCTGTGTTAGATTTCATTTAAGTCTTGCTATCTACCAATGACGATCAATAAGACTATGTTAATGGTTTCTGGAAATGGAATATTTCCTTATCAGGGATGCAGCTAGATATTTCAGCACCCAGGACGAGAATAGATTTTGGCTCCCCTGCAAAGACCTCTACGCTAACAAGATGTAGTTGACATACATATATATGTATAGAATCCGACGAAATGGAAGCATTGTATTCAAGAAATGTGGCTAATAGCTAATAAAAGGACAGTGGGTTGTCCAGCCACCCAATCTTGATTAAAATAATGATGTGGTATTGCTCACATCTGCAACTTCAACTGGAAATTGAAGATTCTAACTTTGTAATGTCATGAACAATGTTTTACTTACTAGCTAAGTGCAGGAACAAAAAATTAGATACATTTAGATGATATTAGTTTCCTAAATGCTATTACACATTTTATTTACACGTGTTCTCAGAGATTGGGACATTTGCCTCAGTTTGCGAGACCCTGTGCGAACTAACCCGAGACCCTTATATTTTGAAAAGTGAAATATAGGTACCTTTCATTCCGTGTACTACAGCCCCCCTCCCCCGCTCCGCCCTCTACACACATATGGATTTCCCGTGAACAAGATACAAAGTTTGATCGCGCGCAGAGGACATCAAGACACAAACAACGTTCCTTAATAAATGTTTGTTTCGGTTCTACTAACCTTCAAGAAACAGACTTCTTGGAACCTGCCACTCTCCAGAAACAACCCATTCATTTACGCAAGGGCAAAACCGAAATTGTTGCAAAATCGGAAAAATATTTTATGTTGTGCAGTGCTTGAAGTGGAAATTCCTAGCTGGAGGGCGAGGGGAGAAAAATCTACTTTTCAGACGAAATACTTAACAATTAGGCATCGCTTTTGCATTGACAACAGTTGCATTGTTTCCATGCTATACAACTGTTGTCATGGAGTTCTCCGTGTGGCTTCAGACGCCAAATCAGAAGCTAATCCTGCAATAAGTTATGCATCAACGTGGAAAGCCTTCAGCTTGTGAATTTCTTTACGCAATCAGATATCTCCAACGTGCCAATAGCAAAGGTAAATATAATACTATACCCTTATCTGTGATAATACACTAACTCTAAAACGAAATTCCTAACCGGATGCAGGATTGCCAGGACCAATTCCTAATATTTGAAATATAACCAAAAAATGTACGGTGGACACAAATTTCTCTGAAAAAATAACCTAGTCTTTCAATAGCTATAACCATAATCCACTTCTTTATTTCACATTTTATAACAGAATTAGGAATGTAATATAAAAAAAACTCCATAAAAACTATATATATATATATCACCGATAAACGTACGTGTGCATTTTGTCAGTCAGGCATTGCACTAACAACATATGTAGATAAATCAAAGCAATAAGTGACGGCCGATTGTCTGAAACACTGAGTACCGACACCACGCGCAAGATTCCTGAACAGTTGCCACTCGAACAGCCAACAGGATTACTCAGAACAAAAGTCATGTCTGTTCGCTTACACTGAATTTATTCTTATGGCGGACAGAGAAATAGCATGTAAATCTCTTGATAACATAAAAGAAGCAAGCAAGTTAATGTAAAAAAAAAAAGTTTAAAATGTACTAAAATGACAAACTCCTCTCCACTACTCCAGAGGGAGGTATTTTAGGACAACGCGATAATCATGATATGATGGATAAACTCTTGATAGAAGTTCTGACTAGTAATCTGTCGATGGATCAATCGCAAAATGGGATTCTAAATGCAAAATGTGAACGAAATTGAGATTTATCGCGAACGTTTCGTTTTGTAGCGATTTGCGTCTGCTCTAAACTCTAATAAAGGTATTTTCTACTGTTACGGCGGGCGCTCTACAAGCTGGCAAGGGAGTGGGGAACGGGAAAGCGACCAATGCAGCACGATAAGAAACGCAGCAGCCAGTCGAACGTGGTACACGTAGAACTTCATACCGCCGCGTCGTAATTCTTGGCGCCACCGCTGTTGTAAGGTTGGTCTGCTGCGTAATCCCAGCTCCCCACTTCCTTTGCCAGCATGAGGACCGGACGCCGTAACAGTAGAAAAGACCTATAACACTCAAGATCGCGTTTTTTTTTTAGATATCCACACATTCGACATGGAGACATCGGTCCAACAACCTTGGGGAGCTACAATCGTCCCACAGCTGTTCATCAAGGGTAAAGGACTTCTTCACAATTCACAAAGGTCCTTCACAATGTACCAAATGCGTGAGTAACGTATATATACGGAGAGGTACGTACTGCTCGTTCGCGATTAGCCAAAAGTGGCAGAAAAGCGAAGTAAATTAAACCAAACCAACCAAACGTACTAATGTAGATATACATCCATCCATACATAAATAATATATTTCCTTTTCAGCAAGAAGAAACACAAATTCATCAAATGTGGGCCTCCTCGACAGCCTAGCGGTTAAGGTTGTAGCCTTGTAGTCAAGGGTTCCCGGGTTAGATCCCGGTGGAGGCCCCATACTTATTTATCTCACGCACCTGACTCGAGAGAATAAAGAGCGGTTGAACTTTGCGAATATTTACTCCCGAATGGTTTTAGATAATTTATAGAAACCATCTTCATTCGATACAGTCTCACGGTGACATCGTCAAGAAATTGATGCTTGAGCGCACGGATACGGCTCAAACAAGATGAGAAGAACCGTGACAAACTCGCGGATGGTCATTTGTTTTCTCGTCTCATTTCCCCTTCGCTTGTGCCCCAGTATCTCAGTGTTGCCATATGCATTGCTTCCCTCCCTTGCTTCGACTTTCGCTGTGTAGTTACGGTCAGTGGCGGATCCAGAAGTTACAGTTGGGACGGGCGAATTTCAGTCTGGTATTCATCTCACCGAGAATAAATTCTACACTTGCACTATTTTGTATAAACAATACATAGTGTTGTTGACAGGATCCAAGCAGACTTCCATGTTCTGGAGATTGTTTTGGAAAATGGGGGTCAACGGATTGAATATATCGTTATTGAGTTTGAGTTTTGTTTTAAATCCGCTTTATTTATTTATGCTAATCGGGACTGGACTTGCAATTTAAAGTGGAATCCGAACCACCGGGTATCGAACCTGAGATCACTTGATTTCAAAGCGACGACGATATCATAACGCCATCGGGGAAGCCCCGAATAGATGGCTATTATTGTATTTCGTTTTCATAATTCCGACCACTGACACGGTAAACTGAATGAGAAGTAAAGTGAATAATCAAAGAGAAAAACTATTCTCTCCAGGGTTCTTTGGTTCGATCCTCCTTGGAGGCTTATTACACAGGGGTTCGGATGCAAATCTAAACTGTAGGTCTAGTTCCCATTGCCCTATCATGAGCATAAAGAACATTTTTGAGTCTTCAAAAATATTCGGAATGATGATAGTATACAAAAACTTGGTGGTTGGGACGGTCGATCGCTCCTATTACCCTCCCCGTGGATCCGCCCCTGGTTACGGTATTATCCTTCAGAATGGCCCGTATAAAACTGCATATTTCCAATAAGATGGTGCTTTTGATTCTCTCCAGTCAGGTGCGGACAGTGCACTCTCCACACCCTTACAAAAAGAGTTTACGAAGACGCGTCTTCGGTTGCTCAGATGGATGAATATTTTAACTTCCAGAGTCTCTCCCTTTGAAGCTATCTTCTGAATAACCGACATTGGCAAGCAGGTATGATTTTTCTTTAGACTAACATCATCTTCAAACCATTCCACAAGAACTGCTTGTGAAATAAGACGTATAATTTACTACAAACTAAAATTCACTCTTAGGAATTAATTGCAAATTTTCCACGAAAATTATGTAGTTTATATATAAGCACCTTTACTGCCATCTAGCGAGAAAATAAATTAAGAAGATACTATTTTAACATTCCACATAAGCCGCAGGAGTGGGATGACATTTTAGAGAGTCCGATACTATACCAAGCAAAATGGAAGGGTAGACCAGAAGAAAAGATTTCACTAAATTTTATAGCGTATTTCACACACTGCTTTGAATTTCGAGCAGCTAATTCTATTTTCTTATGAAACAGTATTTGGAGCTCAGTTAGTAGAGCGGAAAACCTGGGTTCGAATCCTGGGGCAAGTGGAAATTTTCCAGTCACTTCCTGTTTCTGAGCGGCTCTGATGTCCACGCAGCCTCGTATCAATGGGTACCTGGTGGGTAAGGGCGGCCAGGCGTGATGTAGATCACAGCATCCCAACTATGTGTGCGCATGCACAGGGGAGCGTTTACGTTATATGAGTATACAAGGTTGTTTTTTTTTTGTTTTTTTTTAAAAAAAAGATGTTTTTCTTTCGGGTACGTACCCAACCAACTCGAGATCTGGTTTGCATGAACTTCCCAAGTCTCTCCCTTTGAATCTTCTTCTGAATAACCGACATTGACAAGCAGGTATGATAAATTTTCACCCGAGCAAGATGGATTTTTGGCACCTGCTACTTTCCACCTTGCTGCAATGGGAAAAAATGACCATATTACATAGTTTTAATAATAATAGCTTTATTTTAAAAACACTTTCAGTGTTACCTACATACTGACATTAAAATAAAAAGTCCTACATATTTTTGCAGCAGTAACTTCAATTAATTCTTATACACAATAAATTGAACTCTTAAAACAAATTGTCACACACCTTTCTATAATAATTAACATAATATGTGCTAAAATTAATATTGAAAGTCCAATAATTTCTAACATTCTTCCTGTATTTCCAATTATCGATATTATTAGATGCCCAACTATTATGTTTGCTGCTAGTCGCACTGATAGAGTTATTGGACGAATTAGATTTACAATTATTTCAATACCCACCATAATTGGCATTAATAGTGCTGGTGGAAGCACATAGTGGTTCAGATCCCTTTAAACTGTAAATCCAGTCTCAATTAGCCTTTCTGTTCATAAAGTAAACTTACAAACTCAAATAAACAAATAGCCACGATTGTGTCATCAGAAATAAGGTTTTGCGTTAATTGACACTCCCGGATTGCAAGCCAACAAGGCTCGGGCACCTGGGTCCATGGCTAAGATAAGCCTGTTGGGTTATTTGTCTTGTATTTGTCTCTTTACGGCCTCAGCTTTTAACTAATGTGTGGAGATTTTATCCTCAGAGACAGTTTGATTTTAGTTTTTGTTAAGAATTGAATTAATGTATTAGTTTTAAAAGTTGAGTGAAGAGGTTTTTAACAGACGTTATATTTTTTTTTCTTATTGAGGGACTTCTCCTCAATTTTTGTTTTGCTTAAGGGACTTAACCTGGTATTGTGTGACGGGCAATAATAGCATATGTGCTGTTGTGCCCTTAATATAAAAATCAATCAATCAAAGTAGTACCTAAATTTTTATCATATTTATGCAAAGGTTCTTTCAAAATTAAAATTTTAACATGTAATTCTATGTTATTGGAGAAAGTTGGTGAAACCAAATAGTTTGGTTAAAATAGTTAAAATTAGTCATCCTGAATTTTTGAAAAAATATTACATTTCTAATTAAAACTCAGTTAATTGCTATTGAAGTCATGGGGAGAGGGTGAAAAGCAAAAACAAAAAGTATTTAATGTAAGAAGTACAGCTACTGTTTTGTGTTGTTGTAGCTAATTGTGATAATTGTTATCGTTGCTGTATTTCATATTGTGGTGACTACAAATCTCCAAATGCTTGTGAAAGTGGACTCATTCTCACACCCAAGAGGAGGATACACCGACGAATTCTATGTTCCGTTAAAATCATCCTCATCTGTCGGCGAAGACACCCCACACCTGATATTGCACAAGACAAAGGTTTGAAGATAAAAAAGTACGTATATTTTTAGAGATAAGTTGGAGATCGTTGAGTTGTATAGTTATGTTGGCATATTATTATGTTACCTTCCAAAGAGGGAATACCTTGTGAAGGAACAGCATAAACGTCAATTACAAATAAATACAGTAATAGTAAATTAAGACATAACAATATCAAGAAATACATGAGGTTTATGCCGTTTCTTCACAAATTTTGTTTCCAAAAATGTCAGGCACAATTTTAAAATAATGTGAATTGAAAATAAGCCCGTATGTTCTGTCAGACTGTTGACTAGGCGAGTTCTGGAAAGTTTCAGAATAAATGGCACGGGAAGACATACCAATGAGTTAACAATAAAGATGAATGATGAGAGGACACTGAAAGAAACATCCACACCAGGACTTGAACATGGAAACTCTGCCACAGAGGTGGCAACTCCACAATCGTAGAAATTAACGTGATCTTGATTGAACCTTCTAGATATATATTTCGTTTTTGCTATTTAAATTGCATTGAAGTTTACTAATAAATTGTATTATTAATTCCTGTTTTCTCCATTTTTTTGCAAGGTACACAGACCACTGTTTGTGGGAGATTGTCAAGGCTAAGAGGGAAGCAACTCGCAGAGGACAAATTCCAAGAGATGAAATGCAGCAACGTCAGGAATTACTGTAGACTTATCTTCGATCCGCAATTACATTATTTGATACAATAAAAATTCTGTTTTCCTTAAAATTGTTGGCAGTAGATGCCTCGATATATTGTAAGGGAAAGGATTTATTTCTAAAATTTCTAAATCCACACAATTTCAGCTTTGGTGTTCAAGTATGTGAGAGTAGCATCATTTATTGCGGGGGAGGGGATGTGCAGGGGACACAAACTCCTCAAAATTCATGATGCCATTTCATGTGTACATTCAACGTGTTCTCTTAAGTTAATCCATAATGAAGCTGCCTGTTGTAGCTATACTGTACTTTCATATCTGTCTCTCGCACATGCACACACGCTGTCTTATCAATATCAATGTGGAAAATAAAGACTATAAGATCTTTAGATTATGATACTCTGATGATAATTGTATACGTATTTAAAGACATTGACAAAAAATAATGAAATGACTATTTATATTTATGGTAATTCAACACATATAATTTCACAACTATTCCACTCAAGTTCAATGCAAGGCTGGCTACCTGCGCAAATATCGAATGAATAGTTTCAAGTGCAAAGTTCCATTAAATGTTTATGCCGATTCATACCACCTTCGATTTCTCTGTTACAATCAAGTATTATTTACACAATACACGTAGGAGGAGAGTTGCATCTACATTTCACATTGGTCATCTCCTTCTACCTCTTTTCAGAAAAAAAGCTTGTAGGGTAGTGGTTATCGTTAAAGATTGTCAACCTCGTGATCGTAGGTTCAAACCCCTCCGGTGGCAGGAACTTTTTCATAAGATTTAGACACATCCGATTGTGTTCATTGTCCATGCCATTAACGCAGTAGCGGCTCGTGCCTAAAATAACAGGTGAAGAAGTATATTTATAGGCAATGAAAACAAATAGTAAGTGCCAGTGCCCCCCCCCCCATTTAAAACGTCTTTTTTGTCTTCATCCGTCCATCTGGAAAATGGTGTCTGCAACAAATTACACACTAAGTCATTTACTGGGTTCATTGTAGAAACCACAGCTCAACACATGAACACAACACACGATAGGAAACGCGAAACACACACGCGGAACAAGATCTCGCGAGAACGCGAAGATTTTGCCACAAGCACTGGATGCGATGTTTTCTCCGACGAGATAACTGATTCACGTAGAGGGCGACACCATGTTCAAGGCCAACGCTAGGTGACCTCACCGTTGCCATGACAACCGGCTAAGTCTTCCGCACCCTGGCGAGGTTTGCTCTTCGACGAACTCACGTGCGTAGCGCAGAGCGGCGTAATTTGAGTATTATCGCGTACGTTCTGCTGAGAAATAGTTTAATTTAACAAGCAAATGAAAAATGACAATATTAATTTGAAAATTAGGTGAAAACATCTGCACTTGTTGCACTTGGCCAGCCGCCACTGTTAACGATGAAATCTTAAAAGATAAATCTCCACTTCAAGGAACAGAGGAGTGAAGAAAAATGGAAAATTGTTATAAATATCAAAATTAAAATCATGTTTTTAGTGGCGGAATCGCAGGTAAAATCGAAAATCTTACGCGGAGAATTTTATCTTGCTCTCAACTCAGCCAAAAAGCATTTCGCCCCGAGAATGTATTAGATTAGAATTTTAGTTTTATTGAATATTTTATGTTTATAATTTGATCAATGCATCAATTCTTGACGCTGCAATATTTGCTGCAACTATTTCTCTCTTCTTTCGTCTCGAGTCTCGACTCTTCCTCTCCTCTCCTTCCCCTCTGCTTTTATCCTATATCGCCTCCTGTTCTCGCTTCTTGTCGCCATCCAACTCTTCTCCACTCCTCTTATGTCCTTTCCAGTCTTCGATTTCCGACTCTACTGCACTCTTTCGCTTTTCTCTTTTTCTCTCTTTTACTCAACTCTCCAGTTCCCTCTTCTCGTCAAATCTCGTCGTTTATCGCTTCTCATCTTCTCTCTTCTCCATTTTCCTAATCTTTCTTCGCATCTTTTTCTTTTCTTCTCATCACTTCTCCTCTCCTCTTCTATGCATGTTCTCTTTTCTTCCCTCCTATACAATTTTTTCTTCTCCTTTTCCTTCCGCTGTCCTTCTCTCCTTTCCTCTTTCGATTTCTCTCCTCTCATTTCCCTTTGTGTAGACTCATCAGCGATGACATACTAGAAAATCGATTTACTTTCTTTCAGAGAGCAATTTGTCATTTGCGATATAATACTGATATTTCTAATATTTTTTATGTACATAATACTTGGTGTTATTCCTTTCGCACATTTCAAACATCTCTTGTGCATATGGCAACACTGAAATTCAGCCTAACTCTACACGCAACCCACCCACCTCTTGTGTAAGTTGGGTTGCCTAGTATAAAATGTTGCTGTCTTAAGACTTTTGAGAGCCACTGTACAAATAAAAACTGAATTTTTCTACATTCCATGATGCGCAAAGATAATACAAAACATAACTGATTTCAGCTTCATATATAAATATGTATTTACATATAAATCCGTTCACTGATCATGATACATGTAAGGTAAGATAAACTGCGTATGGAGCAGTAAGCTAAATGTAAAATAATGCACATACAGATACAAAAAATACACAAAATTAGATGCATACCAAAGAAAAAGTGTAACTACTAATACAAAAGACAATAGTAGTAGTAGTAGTAGTAATAATAATAATAATAATAATAATAATAATAATAATAATAATAATAATAATAATAATACAATCTTCGATGTCAGTCGAAGAGAATTTATTTTTTTGTTCAACTGATCGCTGATTCGTTGTTTCCCAGTCGTCAGTTGGAAGTGCGATCAGTACATTTTTTAGAGAAAATTAACACTTTTTTTGGATGAGGCATTCACCAAAAGGAATAACAGCCAGTTTGCAACACGTTCTGGGAGTTTAAGTAATGGTAATTGAGTTTTTTGTAGCAGAGTAACTGTAATTCAGTTTCTTTTGAAAAGTAACTTTTCAAAACCTGATACCAATATATCGTTCCTTCGCTACGCCAAAATAACAAACTGAAGCTTCGCGTCTAAACTTTCCGGCATCTTGAGATGAATATTCGATACATATTCTGGAGGGAAAATTTCATAAGAACCCGTGTAATAAGGAAGATTTTGCAAGAAATGTTCCCTGAAGAAGAGGTAGAAGAGGAGAGGGATGCATTTCTCGCTCCATGAAACCGAAAAGAAGCGAAGGCAAACTTTAGTCGTTCATAATTTCACCCGCCATTACCAGCTTCCCGATGCTCCGCTCTGTCGGTCGCTCTTGTGGAGTTCGTTACGGAATTTTGATAACTTGTCTAACCTAATTAGTTTCTTTAATGGGACCCCGCTTGCACTCCATTACACTGCGGCGGGCGAACTCAAAATTAGCAAAATAGGCTCATTTATTAAGTCAGTGTTTTCCGGATCCAGGCTGGTTAAGATTACGGTATTGGATGAAATATCGAGTTAGGGCGGGAAAATTATTAGCCTCCGGATCTCTTCCGTTCTCACTCTGTGTCCGTGCATGTTGGTGGCCAAATACCACAGAATCTTTATTTGACTTTAAGATATATTTGTGTGGTTGTTTAACATGGTATTTCTTTCGGTATAGGTTCATCTATAAGGTGGTCATAACAGGGCCTCCTCGATGACGAAGTGGTAGCGTCGTCGCCTTGTAATCAAGGGGTCCCGGGTTCGATACCAAGTGGAGGCTCATAGTGATTCGGATCCCACTTTAAACTGTAGGTCCAGTCCCGATTAGCATAAAGTAGACTTAAAACACCAACTTCATCAATCAAACAAGGTGGTTATAAGATCTGAAACCAATGGTGGACGTTCTTATATTTATAACCCCTATTAAAACAAGACCTGTATGTGCCACAGAAGAATAAGCAACCAATGCCCTCAGATCAACCTGCTTAAGACAAACAAGACTATTTTTTTCAAATAGCAACCGCACGAATTCCAAACCAAAAAGTATTATACTTAATAGTAACCAACCCAATACAAGGAAAAACATGCATAAGACGATACCCATCCAGCCTTAATGAAACCACCGCCAAAATTATAGTATCACTTACTGTAACTTCTGATTACAGGTAAGTTATGGCACTGACGAAAAACGAGATAACTGTATTGGGAGAAAGAGCTCTGTGCAATGGGAGACACGATTACCTGACCTCAACCACATGGGAGATTTTTTTAAATCCGAGATACGTGCTGTAAAATTTCAGGATCTGGATCATCTCCGGGAAAGGATAGCTACTGCAACGGATGCTCTGCATTTCACATTTTGAATAGAATTAAAGCAAATATATTGAATTATCTGAGAAGGTGTGCTGAGACTGGAGGCAAACATGTGGGGGTGTTGTGCATTATCAATTCCCAACGAGTATGTGAGCGATGCTCGTTGACCAAGATTTTCGTTCGTTGAGCAGACAGATCATTTTCTTGACGGTGTTGGCCCATTGATCAAAATATCGGTGCCTTTGAATAATCTGTGATCAATGTGGCTGCGTCGAATGATCAACATTTCAGTCATTTTGACAAGCTGTTAATTATGGAAATGGTTGATGTGGACAAAACTCGATTTTCCTTTTCACAACTTTCCAAAACTTTCATTTTAATACAATTACAAAATGTGGAATATTATATTGCCTTCGGTTACTTGAACTTCCTCTGTAGTTACGTTATATCGCAATCCGTTAGTCACAAATACTTCTTCAATAGCGGCCTTCTTCACACAATTTTCCTCATCTTATTCTTTGTCTCACGAGATCGAAACATAAAAACGATATATTCTGTGCCTTAAACCTGTGGCAAGCGAGGTTCACGTTCGCTCAGTGAGCAGTGTTCGTTGAGCAACGCTTATTTAGCCGTCAAGTAGCTGAGCGATCACGTTGCTTGCGGAGCGCTCCGATACTTGACGCGCCCGAGGTTTCAGACTCGATGATAGACATAAGTTATTCTGTTATTCAAACACATCATTTTAACTCAAAATAGTTCATGTATAAAAGTAGTTTGCTTTATATGCAGGTGTTTAATTTGACCTTTTACCTATTCTATACCTATCTGTATAATTTAAGTTGGTTCTATTCTCTACTTTTTTCTCTCGCGGTGAGCTCTGTAGTGAAGTGTCGAGTGGAGCTATTGCCTCCGAAGGCTGATGCAGAGGAAAATGATGGTGGCCTTTTCTTGCTGCTGTAGCGAGAAGGGTCAAGAAGGGTGTGAGGTACATTAGAGAATTGGCAGCTATTGCTGACATGTAGAAAAGAAGAGGTGTTCGACTACGCAGTGGCCTATATGAAAGGCAGAGGTAAAATGACGTCATGCTCCTATAAATATTCCTGTTGATCTTTCAGTTGAATATAATGATGGTAGTTCCGTGTTAATTCTTCTTGAGATCAATGATATTCAAAATTTGACCCTCTCCCTTTCTTTTTAGTAAGATACCTCAGTGCGATGAATGGAGTACACCTTTAGGTACTCGTACGTGGAAGACGTCCGGAAGGTGGGAGGGAAAGTAGGACCACGCACCCCCATTTGAAAATGAAAATCAACCAAAGATTATATATTTCACACATAACAATCAGTAATAAATGATAATGATTGTAAGAGCGTTCCAGGGACATGGTAAGTTTGAACTGAAGCCTTCCTTTCTTTTTTTGGAGGAGACAACACTATTATGGGGGAAATGTGCCTCGCTTGTCCCACCGCCATTAGAAGAAATTCTGCGGACGTCCATGGTTGGGGTACGTTGACCTTTCTTGGTATCGTCCACTGCGTTTAATTGCTCTTTAGTCTTTCTCTGTAGCAGGGTTGGTATCGAGAAGAGACTTGGCAGACTATCGTATCTTGCATAAGAATGTATAATTTTTTTTTACTCATCCCGATTTATTAACACCCCCTCGTTTTCGTATTGATATACATAATATATACACATATACAGCGTGTCACTGGACTAACTTTTGCAGCGTGTGGAAACCATTAATTAAAGAAAACATTTTTTTAAAATTCACGCCTTGTTCCAACGTTACGAAGGCTTGAAAACAGAATTTTACCATGAATGCATACAACTACGATGCACAGGTTCACAGTTACCACGGATGGAGTTGCAATTAAGATACAACTAAATATATTACCTGTTGATAAATAATCAGGCAGGTACCAGATAGGTATGCTCGAATAAATCACTCAATAGAGTAATTTTGGTTTAGGTCAATTTTCAATGTAGTTCTTCGAGGTGGTAGTCCTTGGCCTCTGTGCTTCTGGAGACGAAATAGTTTGCTTAGTTTTGTGCCGTTTAGTTCTATTTCAGAACTTCTCAGGACGCAACGAAAACATTTTGTGAATGTCCTGGCACCCTCAAAAGATTTGCAAACGGGTGATGATTCTTCCCTAATTCATCCAATGTACTTTCTTCCTTTCCATCTCGTCCTCCTCTTCATGTGTTGACACTCAAATTAAAAATCAGAACCATACACGTCGTCTCTTTCTGAAGTCACACACAAAAGTTTGTGTTAAGTTTATGTGGACTCGGAACTTTATCTAGTTTAAAATGGAATCCGAAATACTACGTACCCCCCCCCCCCCGGTCTCTCCCACTTGAGGTCGAAACCGGAACCACCTGTTATGTTACCACTACACGTTCGAGGAAGCACTCCAAAACTATGTGCAACTGATGGCGTGATTCAACATTAATATTTACTCGCATTACCTGCACGGTAGGCAAGCTGCTTCACTGTTGACCAAGTTGGGTTGTCTACATAGTGGGGGAAAATTACCGGAAATTCTTCCTCATCACACCATGTTACATATCCTGTACACACTGATTACAAAACCGACCAATCTCAATAGTCATCCACACCGATTTTGTTTGTTGCATTAAGATACATTTTCAACACTATTTTCACCTAAATACCTAAACCAATTAAAAAAGATATACATAAATTCTGTTTCCCGCAGACTTTGTACTGAACTGTATAGTGTATTTAGGCCTATGCCCTTTAAATACACCATAAGAAACGTGTTTTGTTGCTATAAACGCAGTTTTAATGCACATTCTACTGTTCTTTTAGGTTATTTCGGTTAATCCGGACTTTCGTTAAACCGGTCAACTTATCCCCTCCCCATTTGTCCGGATTAACGAGGTTTTACTGTATATGGATCAGCCAACACAGCTAGTATGGGGTGGCCACAATCAAAGTTGCCTTACTCAGAGCCCTCAGGAACCTGTTCGAAGCAACAGATTAAGCTGAAACTTGGTATAGAGGCTATGGAGACTATGGGGAAGCTAATGCTGACGGAAAAAAAAGGTTCAAATTTTCACCACCAAGTTTCAGCGTAATCCGTTGCTTCGAACTGGCTCCAGAAGGCTTTGAATAGCAGGCACGTATGTATTTCAGAGGGAGTCCGAACCAATGTCTCAGAAATAATAATAATAATAAAATGATACTTAAAATAATTATATTAAATTAAAATATTAAAAGTATGAAAAAATAATTAATATTGTATTGTTATTATAGCATCAATAGGTATAAGAATATATATATAATAGCTCACGTCGTCAAAATTTGTATAAAAACAACTGCCGTGGCAAGGATATTAATGTCAAATAGATAAAGAATTGAATATTTTGTGAATAACAAAAAAAAAAAAGGATGTTAGATTCAGTTGGCGAAAAGTAAAGTTCCCGATTAATATTTTATGCATATTATCACTAGTGCATAAATCTTTTTAGTACTGCCCTTCAAAGCCTACGATCCCAATATAATCCAGGAAATAAATAAGCATCGATTATACAACAAATGTTATTAAAAGGACATTTTCATGATTTAATTTATGTACTTTTTAAGTATTTCGGGAGGGTCCGGATCCCCTGGACCCTCCCCCTAAAAACGTCCTTGCTGCGTAGGGTTACATACTTTAATTGTAGCCACCAAGTGTTAAAGATAAATCTATCACCGCACACTGCCACGTGCCATGAAGGCATATGGGGAGATTCATAACCTCTGCCATTGTGGAGGTGATGTGATCAGCACCATACACTGGCTGTCTTTAAACTCGCCGCCAGGTATCAATTTATTAAGGCTGGCTGAACCCCAGAGCTGCTCCATGCTGGGAGAAAGAAAAACTCCCACCTAAGTTATTACAGCCTGGTCTCCTGCATGGAAGTCAGACACCCTGCTGACTGTGCCACTGTGACTCAACAAGGGTTAGTGTTAGTGCACAGTGGTTGGAAATAATGTAACTTCAAAAATTTGTGTTTAGATGCAGGCGAATTAAGGGGGATGCCTGTAAGAGCAATCACCCCCCCCTCCCCTGAAATGTCTAAAACTAGCTGTAAATCGTCAGTGAACATGAATAAATGGCGATCTTACCCTTGTAACATCTAAAAAATCATTCCTCTCGACTCTCAAATTTAAGCAATAATCCTGTAGTACGTATATCTAATACTAACAATACATTGTCAATAATGGGTAATTAGACATTCCCTGCCCTCCTCCATCTAAAAACGAACCAAGATTTACACAGCAACTGGTAAGCCATAAATGAACTTAGTAGCATCAACGAAATGAATATGCTACCACAGATAAACATTGCTTATCTGTGACGCTACTGTTCAGTAAATACTATAATATGAATTCACAGGGTTGCTAGGTTCTTATAAAATATGTACACACTTTCAGCGTTATACAAAAACCATTAAACAGAAAACAGACGGGCTTTATGCTTAGTACGAGAGAAGTGAGATGAAAGTTTTTATGAATGTAGTTGTTTGTGACGCAGCATCATATGAGCAAACATTGCATTAGCTATGCAAAATGTTCACTACTCAACATTAGATGAAAAGTACACGAACACACTGTGCATATATGGGGCCGGAACAGAACACCCAAGAGAATTGGATAAACAAGTGTGGGATTTACTGAAAATGTATTTTATGCTGTATCTCATACAAAGGTACAGTATTACAACAATTGAAAGAATATACATTAACGTGCATAATGAGTTGATGCTCTCAACTCCAAGACAATGAACGCTTCATTTTCAACCTAGATGGAGCTCTATACCACTGGCACAGGTAAATTTGAAATTACATGATGAAAATCTGCCTCAACGTTGCATTGGCCACTCAATGACTGACACCGACATGTTGGCCACAAAGAAGTCTGGATCTAACGCCTTTTGCATTTTTCCTGGAGGGTTATATCATAGTTCTTGTAAGTATAAACAGTCAAAAAGAACACAATGCCGTAGTTGTTGCAACTGTTGACAAGAACATACTCTGGTGCATTTGCACTGAATTTAATTATCATATTGATATCTGCTGTGTGGGAAAACACAAGCACATTAGAACATCTCTAAGTTAGTCATACAAACAATGGAAGTCTTATGACAACTTCAATAATACTTTGGTTTTTAAACATGTTGAAAGTGTCTATTTCTTGTAGTAAATATGCAGGTGGGGATGCTTTTCATCATGCATAAATGCTACATGATTCTCAAGAAAACTTCAACAATATTTTGTTACACACACGTTCATTATTCATACTAACATTATGTACACAACATGCAATAAAAGAAAAATACGTATGTTTAGAAACAAAGTTTTTTTTATTTAAACCTTTAAAACAACATACAAAAATTATATCCCAAAAAGTATTTTTCTTTTTACTGAATACCCGCAATTTGAGTTAGTGCCAAATAACCATTTTGGACTTCAAACAAATGTCATTTACCATCTTTAATACAATCGTGAAAACAACCTGAATATTTTTTATTCTCCTATTCGCACTAAAAATATTACAAATGCCAGCAGTCAGTATCTACAGGCTGCCTGAAAGGTCCATAACCATAGGCCAAAGGTAAGCCACTGCACTAGGCCAGGGGATATGCAAGACTGGCTGGATATCACGTTTCTGAAACACTGGATTCATCACAGAGAATATGTTGAATGGGGCTCCACACTCGTCAAATTTCAATCCATTGAACTCTGCATTTTCGGAGAAATCCCTGATGCACAACACAAACATTTGCATTCTGGTCGACATCTGCAACAGGATGCAGGGATAATTCCACACCATAGCTCCAGAATATGTTCTCCATGTCGTCAACAACCTATGATTCCACCTACAGACTCGATTGAGGACATGACATATTGAACAAATCCTGAGATTTAGCTTATGTAGATTGGTTTTTCAGACAACCTGCATATGCACATTTCTTTACAAATAGTTTCTACTAAAACTGACTAAATTAGTTATTAAGTAGAAGACAATTCTTTCTTTTCATTATTGAAAAAATAATGTTCTGAGAAATGATCTAGCCTAGCCCCAAGGAGTACGGATATAGAACCAACCTCTTCTGAATATTTATGCAAAAACACGTTCTGAATTTTTGTCAGTATCATATTACATGAATGGCAGACTGCATTGAAGTCAGTGTCAAGAAAAACTAATTAGTGGTTGTTGATATGGTCCATAAAAGTTTCCATACTAGGTTTTCAGTACTGTTTTCTGTAATTACTAAGTCTGAGTTTATGTTTTAAGTCCATTTTATGCACAGATAGGCTAATTGGGACTGGACCTACAATTTAAAGTGTGTTCTGAACCAGTATATGTCTCCTTCAGGAATCGAATCTGGGACTCCTTGCTTGCAAGCCAACTACGTTACCACTATGCCATTGAGGAGATCTTTCTGTTATTATTGTCAAATATATACAAATATATGACATAACAACATATTTATAAACATAAACAAATTTGAAGCAGGGGTCTTTGGTTGTGTTTGTTCCTCATAAATGTCATTGATTCACCATTCAACCTAAAGAGGTGGAAATGGAAAGTAAAATAACAAAATATGTACATATAAATACATATATAAACAAATTTATCTTTACAATGCAAGATTAACCATGTATGTGAGTTCTTGCTTGCGCTGTTTTACCTGTGGGGTTAAACACAGGTAAAACAACGCTCTGTTAGTGATAGAATCTCCCAGTGTATAAATGTATGTTAACTTACAATTTGGCACACACAGGAAGACTCGAAAAGGCAGGTAAAACGGTGCAAGCGAAAAGTCACGCAAGGTTCAAGTCCTAGTCCACTCTGCATTTATTACTTAAATTTCCTGTGCATGTCACATCATAAAGCAACCATTTATATGTAACAAGTGCACTCACGGTCCCCGAAATGACGTGTCAATCATACCCCGGCACGGGGCCAAACGTCGTTATGTGTACGGGAGACCGGTCGTGACTCTCGTTACATTTGGCGCCGCGAACATGGGACGGCAACTTTTGTCATGTCTTTCCAGGAAAGCCAGGTTGCGAGAGCGGTAGAAATTTCATTGTTGTATACGTCACGCATAAAATTCTTGTGTTAGGTTCCTGGTTATTTGTGTGTTTTTCGTTTTGTATTTCGAGGGTTATTTTGATGTATTTGTCGTAGGTTCACGTGTAAGGACACGTTATTGGGCGTAATTGGTAACAATAGGGCAGATATTTTTTTCGGCAAAAGCAGCAAGGGCAGCTGCATAGGGCATTTTTTATGTACTTTTTGTGTACTTTTTTTTGGTTTTTGGCGTAATTTATGGCATCAGGCTGAGTTGCGGGATAAAGGATTCCCGACGGACCTCCTTTTTCTTTTTATGTATCGATTTGTAATTCACATTTTGTGTGAGCTCGCGTAAGTTTGCGTAACTGTTCCAAAGTGCGACAGAAAATCGAGCAGATATTTAGCGAAAGGCCTTCATGAGATTAAGAAATCGTCGTATAGACTGTTTGAACAAGAGTGACGTCATGATGGTTTGCGAGGCTTGTGGAAAGGAATTTGCTGATTTCGAAATCGACAGCGAGGGGGCCAGACCGGTTTGTCCCCAGTGCAAGGGGCCGTTGGAAATGGAAAGAGAGATACCAAGTGCCCAAGGGTGTACATCGTCACGTGCGGACAGCGACCACAGCAAGGAACAAGATGACGTAGGAAGTAGCAGTGTTGCCAACCAATTCCAGCTGATCCTCCAGGTGCTCCAAGGAATGCAGACCGAGATGCAGACCATGTTCCAAGGAATGGAAACCAGGATGCAAACCATGTTCCAGGGATTGCAGACCGAGACGCAGACCAACATCCAGGGGTTGGAAACCAGGATGCAGACCGACGTACGAGGGATGGGAGAACGCCTCCAAGGAACAGTTCGCGCCTCCGGAGAAGAAATGACGCAACAACTCCTCCCAACGATCCAAGAATCCGAGGCTCAAATCAAACCCAGGACCGAGGAGACCGACGCTCGCATCATGGATCAAGGAGCCAAGGTGGCAACACTGGCGCAGAGCGTACGTGAACGAGAAGGAGCCTTGCAACACATCGGCCAGCAAGGTGCACAGCTGGAGTTCCTTTGCAATCGGAGCAACGATGCCCTCGAGCGACAAGTGCGGCGAGCAGCGAACCCAGCCGAAGGGAATCCCGAGAAGATAAAGGGAATCGAGGAAAAACTACAACAATTGAACGTAGCCGACGTTCCGGGATCACCGCGAGAGCCGACAGCTATGACGTCATCGCAGCCAGCTGAAGTTCCTTCGCCTTCAAGGAGCACGAGTGACGTAAGACCGACTAAATGTGTCAGCCGAGGAAGCGAAGTGGAATCGGGACTACATCTTCCATCGCCGCGACCGTTCGAAGCCCAAACTTCAAGCCAGGACGACATACGGCCTGAACCACCGTCCGCGGGGAGAGCTTTGTTCCTGCCCGAATATGAGAAAAACTTCAAGAAGTTCTCCGGGGACGTCAGGATATCGCCGTCTGCCCTCGTCGAGGAATTCGAAGCCACAGCCCGGGAGTTAGGACTGGCGGATGGAGAGCGATTGCTTGTACTGAAAGGCTGGGTGCAAGATCGAGCACAGAACAGGCTGGATCAGAATGAGACACTTTCATTCGTACTCGGCGTTTAGTGAAGCCTTCCTGACGCACTTTCTACGCTCTATGCAAGTGAAGGGAAAGATCAAGAAGCTGTTTTTCATGTACGACGGGCCGTATTTTTGCAGAGAACTGCAAAAGGTGGAACTGCTCCGACGAAAAGCGCCAAGAGTGGTTAGCGCGATATAAAAGCACAAGCGAGTCTTTGGTTTAAATTCTGATAAGGATGTGAGGTATATTTATCCAATTTTTGTGTAAATTATTGAGTGTATAATATGCATATTTATTATGAAAATTGGAGGTATCATTTATATCATGTGTGTTGTGTTATCGAACTGGTTGACTTTTCCTGTACAGGGTGTTAAAAAATTTGTAGTCAAAATTTCATGCCCCAGAGTAGTAAAACATTTTATTCGCCTACAGAATCTTTTGATCGGAAGGAGGGCGAGATGTCACGATATCTAGTGACATGTGAAACGCAGTTCGATGTAAATTATTTTTTGTTTATTGATTCATTTTATGCACAAACATGAAAGTGTGAGGTTTGATTTATTTTGTGAATCAACTTGTATCCGAGCCAGACGTCGGGAGTTGGGGACGAGCTTTTCTTGAGTGACAGCCGCCGCTTAGAACATGACATATTTGCACCAATACGGAGATAAGGAAAGATTATTTTCGCCGCTACCGGGCTCGAGTCGCAGCAGGCGTTCGAACCCATGTTCACGGATGACCAGGAAAATCAGCTGGAGCCCAAGCTTGCAAGGATCGACGACGCGCACTTGACCGCGTTTCAAGACAATGGAGAGAGGTCATTTCCATCCCTCTGAAACAGAAGCCAAGCCACTAGAGCGTCCTTTTCAACGGAAGAATTCGAATCTCTTATATATAGGCAGTACTATGATTCCAGACACAGTTTTTACCCGGATTTCATAGAGAGAGCATCTCCGCGCTACACTCTCGCGTGATCATTGTTTTGCGTCCGTGGACTTCGTTTTCTCACGTACCGTGAACGAATCGCAGATAGAGAGTTACCAGTGTGCGCCTTATTTTGGTGAAGATTGCGCGGTGATTTGTTTTTTGCCAAGCGTTAACTACATAATCATGGGCGGCTAAAGGAGATTGAGAAGGGAGTCTGTCGACTTCCCTGACCCCGCAACGATGCATCGCCATCTTCCGATGAAGCCAGTCAGTCAACGCCAAAGACGACATCAAAACCAAACACTGCCCAAAGCCCGAAGGACGTCTTCAGAACGACGCCGATCGAAGCCCGTCACCAGAGAGAGAGATTGAAGGACGACTCCAGAACGACGCCGAATCGAAGCCCGTCACCAGAGAGATTCCGAACCGACGCGTGACCACGTACACCCGACGCTAGTGACAAGAGGAAGTTCTGAGGAGGTGCAAGTACACCATATCGTCGCAATTATTCTTCGTCGCGATCGACCTCGGAAGACAATTTCGCCACAAAGGAACCGTGTAAAAGTCCCGCGTCCAGGAGAGATGAATGACCACGCCATGTAGCAGAGTCTGGTACAGTTTACTTCAGAGGGTCTCATGTCCATGTAAACGTGCGTCGTCAGTATCAACACCGTACAGTTAACGCCGAAGTCTCACTTATTCGCAAAGTTACTCAGGAAACATTTTTGGTATTGTTATAAAAAAGAGTTATTTCATGTTCAGATGTGCTAATTTAATTGTCTGCATTCAGGGTTAGAAGCTCCATTTCATTTCTTTAATATTTAGTATAAATTGTCAAAGTGTCCTCCATTTTTTGTGTAACCGACCGCCCCGTCGCGCCATTTGATTTGTCAATACTTGACTGATGAGTCCCTTTTAATTGTGGAAAGTGTAAATTTTATTGCAAGGTCGTGCGCATGACGTAGTATTATTTGTTGCATAGTGGTTTTTAAGGCAATTTTTGCTTGCGCCGACGATTGATTAGTGTATTCCGGCAGCTGGAGCCAATTAAGTTTTTGCATCCCTATGTAATTGTGTAGTTGTTCTCATTGGACGAGAGAGGCTTATGTGTAATACCCCCGTCCGAGAAACTTGTATAATGTCGTGCTTACGACTCGATGCATACGTTCATTCGAACGAAAGATTTAACCACGCCGACCCAATTGTCTTAGTTAACCGCTTTCCGAGGGCTGGCACTTAAGTTAATTTAAAAGAGCACAGGAGCTGGCAGACAAATGCCCTAAATTCACATTAAGGTTTAAAACTAAAGAGAAATGATGTGTTAATGAGATCCGTGATTTGTATCTATACTTCACATGTAAAAATACCTCATGTGTGTGAAAGAGAGATAGAGTGAATGTTGTGAGAGTGAGGAGGCTTTGTAAACAGTTGTTGATTGCAATATTTTTTTGTTGTTACAATATATATTCACTTTTTACCGTTCGTCAGTGTTGTTATTTGACGTTTTTCAGGTACCAGATATTATGCTATTAGTGTTTTATGATTGTTCGAATCTACATATCAAAGGTAAACAAAACAGTGTAACTTTTCAAGGTATTAATCTCCGCCTCGCAATAGTATGACAATAAACGACCGTCTCAGTACCGAACTTGATAACTGGACCGTGAGTCACGACCGGTTTCCCGCACACATAACGACGTTTGGCCCCGTGCCGGGGTATGATTGACACGTCATTTCGGGGACCGTGAGTGCACTCGTTACAAAGATCACAATAGGTGTTGCAAAAGGTGGTCACACACATCGATGTCCTCCGTAGCATTTGTGGAATTATGGAGAATATTGTTGTTGAAACTGTATCCATTCAGTTAGTGATCACATGGAGATTATCTCTATACATTCTCTCTTTCAAATAATCTCACAAATATAATACAAATAATACAATCATCACCAAAGCCAGTTAACGTATTTCCTTGGTTTGGTGTGGGCAGACCACTTGATATACAGCGTCCTTCATAGGTGCCGACTTTGAGGGGGAAGGCACTTTTGCCCCCCCCCAATTTATTTTAAGTTGGCGCCTCTGGTGTCCTTTCAAGGTGTCGGAAGATCTGGTTGTTCTTACTGCATTATCTCCACATGGGTGTTATGTGATATGCATTGAATATACACTTCTGGTGTAAATGCATCACTGTCAAATTGGCACACATTTGCTCAATGACACAATACACACAGAACTTTTGGAGGATACTCCCTACTTGTGAATTATAGCCAGATCAACAACTTTAAAAAACATACATCTGCTATGTAATTATCACAGATTTGCCTTCAATCTTAAGAATTTCTAGTTTAAGAAGTCCTCTACCCAAATTCTACATGACTACTTTATAGCAATTATCAAGCAAGTGTTGCTCTTTGTCCTGTAAGATCATCAGGATCATTAAAATTTCCTCCTCTGGACTTCACAAAGTGTTCATATCTGAAAATAAAAGAAATGGAAATATATTTATTGGATGCTTATCAGATTACTGATACATCAATAAAATACTTGGTAGAGAATTGTGAGAAATCGGGTTTTGTTTTTGAGGTGAACAAATCAGGTTCTCATGAGAGGTGAAAATTTGAAATCACTTGTTCATCAAAGTTGGAACAGTAACGTAATTTTAATTCTACACAAAAAATCTTCTTCAGAAGGTGAATAGGAAATTTCTAAAGTACGTATAATAGGGTCATTCCACGCCACATATTGACAGCTCCCAACACGACCATCTCAGATTTTCGTAGAATTTGGTAGCCTGGTAGAGGACATGAAGTAACTTACATGTGTAAAATTTTAGCCCTCAGTCATACACAAGTGTTTGTACAGCAGGGTTGCCAAATTCATAAAAAATGTCAAATTTATGCTTACAAGGTAAACAAAAAAATCATAACTTTTCTTCTAATTATGGTATAACTTTCATTTTGGGCTTATTTTGAAGCATACAGCATACAGCATAGTTTTCATACAAAATAGTCTCACATGAAAATATTTTAATTTTAATTTCAAAGTCACGTCATGTGACCTTTGGCCTTGAATACCTAAAACAACGTATCTTCAATGTTTGTGGAAATAAGGCATGATATACAGTTAAATGTACACTTTGTTTGGTGTAAGTTTCATTTTGGGATGGCTTTGGGAACAGGAATAAGAAAAATCTGACAATTATATGCTATGCTACTTTCAGTGAACACCTTACAGTCTAGTAAAGTAATGTCATTTTAGGAACTAATTACAACAGAAATGAAACCAACTGCCTTTATAGTAAAAAAATATATGAAGAATCCGATTTGGAAGAGTTTATCACTCTCTGACCTTTAGGATCGCCGCCATCTTGAAAAACTGGCGCCAAAATTCACCTTCAAAATTAAAAGAAATAATATCTCGAAAACAATTAATTGTACAAAAAAGTGAAGATAATCGAAATGTTCCAGCAGATTTGCTAAAATATGGCTTTGATTGATTACCTTGAATCCTAATTGAATTGGAAATCTCCAATTATTTACTTAATATTTAGAATTGGCGTAAAAGTGGGTTTCTGACACAAATAACAGCAAATACGTAACAAACTATGTGATTACGTCCCAAAGTCACTGGACCAAATTCATAGCTCATGATTTTCTCCAGAAAATGGTTATTGTTTCATGCCAGTAGTCATGAGCTTCGATGAAATTCCGAAGATTATCTAATATTGCTTCAACTCTGAAAGATAACAGGATAGTGCTGCTCTTGGGTTTCAAAACATTAGGGTGCTCGATATTCTTCAAAAACCGAGCGTATTTGGAAGTAGATTTTCATCTGCGATCAGTTACGGATATACTTCCCTTTTTAAGTGCACGTCTGTATGTACAGGAAATGATGAAACCCATCTTGTAATCAATCATCAGCCATGTATGAAAAATCTGCGACGTGGCCCGTTTTGTGCTGGCCTGGCAACTGATCTTGTTATAGAACCGTGTTTCACAGTATCATATTAGTTAAATATTGTGCATATATTTCGAAACAACAAAAAGAGCAGCCAACAAACTCAAGTGAAAGACACACTGCAGAAAAAATACATTACATTCTCACCAACAACGCAATAAATGGAACACGTCAAGCATAGGGAAACACATGACACTGTTTTAAACTACGCATCTCCTCAACCCCTGACTCTACCGGCACAAAACAATAACCATGTTCTAGAGAAAATCATGAGCTATGAATTTGGTTCAGTGACTATAGGACGTAATCACATAATTTGTTACATATTTGACGTTATTTGTGTCAGAAACCCACTTTTACGCCAATTCTAAATATTAAGTAAATAATTGGAGATTTCCAATTCAATTAGGATTCAAGGTAATCAATCAAAGTCATAATTTAGCAATTATGCTGTAACATTTCGATTATCTTCACTTTTTGTGTACAATTCATTGTTTTCGGGATATTACTCCTTTTAATTTTCAAAGTGAATTTTGTGCCATTTTTTCAAGATGGCGGCGATTCTAAAGGTCAGAGAGTGATAAACTCTTCCAAATCGGATTCTTCATATTTTTTTTACTATAAAGGCAGTTGGTTTCATTTCTGTTGCAATTAGTTCCTAAAATGACATTACTTTACTAGACTGTAAGGTGTTCACTGAAAGTAGCATAGCATATAATTGTCAGATTTTTCTTATTCCTGTTCCCAAAGCCATCCCAAAATGAAACTTACACCAAACAAAGTGTACATTTAACTGTATATCATGCCTTATTTCCACAAACATTGAAGATACGTTGTTTTAGGTATTCAAGGTCAAAGGTCACATCACGTGACTTGGAAATTAAAATTAAAATATTTTCATGTGAGAATATTTTGTATGAAAACCTTATATGCTAAGGGAGCATATTTTGTATGCCCCCTTAGCTTCAAAATAAGCCCAAAATGAAAGTTATACCATAATTAGAAGAAAAGTTATGATTTTTTTTTTATTACCTTGTAAGCATAAATTTGACAATTTTTGTGAAGTTGGCAACCCTACTGTACGAACACTGTGTATCACTGAGGACTAAAATTTTACGCATGTAAGTTACTTTATGTCCTCTACCATCCTCCCAAATTTCACGAAAATCTGAGATGGTCGGGTTGAAAGCTTCATTTTTTTGTGATGATTTGGCATGGAATGACCCAGTACTGTTGCGAGTCTACATCTGTGTAATGTTAAGTTGAAAATCGTTTGACAGTTCATTAAAAAAAATAAACTGCATTACACAATACTAAAAAATAACAGGATGGTGAGAACAATAACTTCTTGTAAGGTCGCCAGGTTATCTAATTAAGTGTACTTGAAAACAGATCTTTTTTTTAAGAAAACCACCCAAACCAGATGAAACTTTAACATATAGTTTTGTAAATGATGGTTAAGATGTCACAACAACCAATTTTAATAAAAGGATGTCTCGAAAATAAAACCTCTGGGGTCCGGGTGGACCCTACATTAAAATATTAAGGTTTAAAGGTAAAATACAATAATACAGTATTGTTTGTATGTAGGATATTAATTACGAGCAGTTTGTTTGCTAACAAAAAATAATCTAGTTCTCCATCATATTACTAAAATTAAATTTTACTTTACTTGCGTTACTTTGCTCACTGTTCAATTTATTCATAACAAAAACTGAACTGTTCCAAAATTTACACTTGTGGTTTTACTTTCTCAGAGATCAATAGCTTCGTGACTGAAATAAAGTGAACATACACAGGGGTGTGCAGCATATTTATATATACACCCAGCATCTCCACCGTGTTAAGGTTTTCTCATTTCAGCATTTTTCTCGTCCAATATTATTCAAAAGCTCTTAATTATTACCACTGCATGAAATGCTCGAAAAGTAGCTGTTGTACAGCCACGCAAATTCTAGAGAAAACCAAGCTACACTCACCTCATCAAAGCTCCTAGCACAACCACTTCACTGTCGATAAAGAAGAGTGAATTTTATCTTCAATTCTAGCCTCACACTTTCTTCTCTCAGAGTAATTTATTGACCCTACTTCTGCTTACCTTACAGAATTTCCAAGCTTATCTATAAGGAACCAATACAAGAGGGCACCTGCATAGCCAAGTTGCTTTTGGTGCGGTCCTGGGTTCGATTCCCTGCGGGAGCCCCAAAATTTCGGCGTTGACCCAGCATCGTGAGAACAATTGGGAAACCACTTGAAAATAAGAAGTTGTGGGCTCCGGTCATGAAAGCCAGAAAACAGCGGCGATGGGATCTGATTCGCTGATCACACGTCACCCAATGAGAAAGCAGCTCTGGCAGGCCCTGGCTCTTCGAGGGCTGTTCCGGCACGGAGTTCAGTTTTAGTTTTAGAACCAATACAAGTTGCATCGCAAGTAGAGAATACCTTACTTGCCTGCTGGTTGCTATGAACTTCATGAGGATAACATTGGTTATCTTGCCCAAGTCATTCATGCCCTTACAATGGTTCAAATGAAATTGTAATGTCTACACTACATGACAAAGTAAGACTAACATATCAGTGTTAATTTATTGCATAACTTTCCAATCTCTGGTTTCCAGAAACAATATCTGACATTGGGATTGTAAATCTGTACAAACCACTAGGATAATAAATTGTTAGAAAAATTGGTGTTTGCTATTCTGGATTATTTTTTCCTATCAGTACAGGTCTATGACGAAACACCAAGTGGATTCATCCTTAATTCCACAATTTTTGAATTTCCTGATAATTACAAAACATAGAACACAGTCCATGCCTTCCATACTAAAGCAAATAGAATACCCAGAAGAAAATAATATAGCATTTTTTTTAACAACTACAAAGTAACACTTTAATAACACATAACTTCTGGAAGAAAAGTTAAGTAACATGTAAGTCTTACATTCGTTGATACTTCTTTTTCTCTTCTGCTGATAAGGAAGGCCTGGTATCCTCCAACGCTGCCAAGAGATGAGACTGAGTTAAAACCACCTCCAACTTTTCAACATTCTTTTCTTCCAGTTCTGAATTGGCACTTGTGTCATTCTGAAACACAGATTTTTTTTCAACATATGTGTATGTACATATAAATGAATTATGGATTAACACATGCACATATGCAGTAGCATGCTTCAATACTGTCCTGAAACTGTGAAGATTAATATTTGACACGTTTGGACCTACAAGGAAACAAAAGTGATGCCAATATAAATTTACAGATACTAATAACCATTATGTGTCCGCTCTGATACAAGAACTGAAAATGTCCCAGACCATAAACGTAACATCCTTATTTATTGTATGTAAAAAAATAATTGCAGTACGTTTTTCTTACAAAAACAAAATACAGTACATATTTTGATATTTATTTTACAAAACCAGTGTGTAGGAATTATTTTTAAAAATGACAGAATTTTGCACTAAATTACAAACTATATTTATGGGTATATCCGATCGGCAATTTTAATGATAAACTGATATGACTATATCGACCAATACTGATATAAAGTACTGATTAATGTGTCCCAGCTGTAATATTTGGTAAGTTGCTGTGGTTGAAAGACGTCACAGGTGGGCATTATGACTGGTATTTCTGTACATTTCCTGACACACCTAAGGAGAATGCTAGTATGGTACCTTTAATGGTACATTTCCCATCCATCAACCTCTCACTTTCATTGTAATTCAAATAATTGCACAAATAAGCAATATTAAATAAATCAACCAAAAGACTATTGTGGAAATGGTTACAAACTGATGGTAACTGATCACTATCATTATTTTTTATTAACTCGTATAAAAGCAGTATTGGGATATTTAGACAATAGGTTCTGATTATGAGCCACTATAACAATTTACTCTATAAATAATGTACCAGACTACTATCGGGTGATTCCCTCGCTAGAGGCCCCAAACTTTTGTCTATAAAACTGCCATTTACTTAAAGTTTGTCTTGAAATTTTGTGTACACATACCTTCAACAATGTAAAACAAGATCTAACCCCTCGCAATAGGTTTGGACTGTTCCAGTGACCTTAATTTCTTTTGTTCCGTGACATTGCATCTCGGTAGTGTTGGTGTTGGCTCGAATGTATAGGGATTACAATCAGGGGGTGCTCGTTCGGCGGCGCAGATCGTATGCGCAGTTGTCCGTGGTTGCATTACGTCATCGTCGAGAAGCTCGGCACGGAAAACGCTGGTTCCTTATGCAAATATTGAGATATTTGACTACGAATATCTTCTAAAATATAGTAGCAGGGGAAAAGTTACAACTTTTACTGTTAAGATTCATCCTTTCTAATCAATTTATCACAAAGTTGATTCAAATGTGTAAAATGCTTTTCAAGAAATCGTGTTACGAAGGAACCCCTGTTTTGTTCTCTCCAGGCTTCCAATGTAAGGGAGTTTTAACTAAAGCGCGTTGGGTTTCTTTTTGCTGTATGTTTTAAAATAAGATTATTTTGTTCTTGTCATCTTAATTCGTGCCTAAATGTTATGGAAAGCTGTGAAAACTATTATCAGAAAACTAACGGAAGAAATCTAAAATATCTCAGCCTTTCCAGTCGGTAATTGCGTAAGTAAACGAAAAGACAAGATTGTTATAAAAAATGCGGGATTGCCCATTTTTGTGAAAAAGGCATTGTGCGAGATCTAAAAAGCAGAAAATTTTAATATTGTATGTAAATGTAAGGATTTATAATAGAATAAAGCGAGAAGTTAACCGCACGTTTAGAAGTAAAAAAAGAGATTACTTGAAAAGCAAAATTAACGAAATTGAAACAAACAGCAAAAATAAAAATATCAGAGATTTATATAAAGGTGTAAATGAGTTTAGAAGGGGGTGGCAACCTAAAGTAAACTTGATAAAAGATAAAGACGGTGATTTTCTAGCCGACCCAAGAGATATTCTAAATAGATGGAAGAACTACTTAAATGACCTTTTACATGTTCATGTAGGAGATAAATCAGAAGTAAATGAAGTCCACACAGCAGAACCTTAAGTTCCAGAACCTAACTTGACTGAAGTTAAAGATGCTATTAAAAGGCTAAATAATAACAAAGCACCTGGCATTGATTTAATACCAGCTGAGTTAATTAAATATGGTGGAAATTCATTAATATGTCAAATTCATAAATTAATTTGTTTAATATGGAATAAAGAAGAAATCCCTCAACAGTGGAAGAATCCATAATTGTTCCTGTGTTTAAAAAAGGTGATAAAATGAACTGCAATAATTACCGTGGAATTTCTCTACTCTCAACAACATATAAAATATTATCTAACATTCTTTTAACAAGACTAACCACATATGCTATGAAATTATAGGTGATTATCAATGTGGATTTAAACGTAACAGATCAACTACAGATCAAATTTTTCACATCAGACAGACACTTGAATATAATCAAAATGTCCATCAGCTATTCATTGATTTCAAAAAAGCATATGATTCGGTCAAAAGAGATAAATTATATAATATATTAGTAGAGTTTGGAATACCTAAGAAGCTTGTTAGTATGATAAAAATATGCACCAGTGAAACAGAAAGTAAAATTCGTGTGGGTATTAATATGTCTGACAAATTTACAATTCATGATGGGTTAAAACAGGGAGATGCGTTATCTCCATTGCTCTTTAATTTTGCCTTAGAATATGCTGTTAGGAAGGTAAAAGAAACTAAAGAAGGACTAAAATTAAATGGTGTGACTCAGTTGTTAGCATATGCAGATGATGTAGACTTACTGGGGGATGATGTGAATACAATTAAGAATAATGCTAAAATATTTTTCAAAACTGCTAAACAAATAGGTTTGGAAGTTAATAAAGAGAAAACTAAATATATGCTTACAGGCCGAAACCAAGTGTTAGGTAATAATCAAAATCTAATTATTGATAACAACTCGTTTGAACCAGTTTCCAAATTCAAATACTTAGGAGTAATATTAACAAATGAAAATTATATCAAAGAGGAAATAAAAAGTAGGCTTAATTCAGGAAATGCATGTTACTTCTCTCTTCATAAATTTTTGTCTTCTCATTTAATATCTAAGAAACTAAAAGTTAAAATATACAAAACAGTAATTTTGCCTGTAGTATTATATGGATGTGAAACTTGGTCCCTTACATTGAAAGAGGAACATAAATTGAGAGTATTTGAAAATAAGATCCTTAGGAAAATCTTTGGACCTAAAAGGGATGAGGAGACAGGTGAGTGGAGAAGGTTACATAATTTAGAACTACATAATTTGTATTCATGTCCAGATATTATTAGAATAATGAAATCAAGAAGACTTAGGTGGGCAGGCCATGTGGCACGAATGGGAGAGGAAAGAGGAGTTTACAGGATTCTTGTTGGGAAACCTGATGGTAAGAGACCTGTAGGAAGGCCAAGTCGAAGATGGAGGGACAACGTTGAGATGGACCTAAAGGAAATCGGTAGGGATGGAAAAGAGTATATAGAACTTGCTCAAGATAGGGAAAGATGGAAGGCCTGTGTTGCTGCATCCATGAACCTTCGGGTTTAAGAAGGCTAGGGAGTTAGTTAGTTAAATGTAAGGATGTAATAAACGTGACTGCTTCCCGTAAAATATCACTGCACTCTCCACGTTTCTCTTCTGTTTTTTCTTTGGCGCCGTCAATAGCTTCAACACGTTGTTTTTTTTATACACATTTGTTTTAATTAGTATTCTGCTCGTTCCGCCACCTGAACCAGCAGCTAGGGCTCAAAGGGCAGTGTAGTTACACCGGAAGAAGGCTCGGAAATGGCAGGCTTCAGAAGTTAACTCATCCAAATTAAATTAAACAGATATGTGCTCTCTCTAAATTTACATCATAGTTCACAAATAATTTGATTAAAAGTTTTAAAAGTATCTGTTTTATTTAATAACATATTAATTGGTGCATTCTTCTCCAGCATAGCTACAGGCAGTGACCACACTACAAGGGGGGAGAGCAGCACAATTTCTCTCTCTCTCTCTCTTATCTGCCACCAGTATAAGGACAAAAATAAATAAATTAATGAATGCTCTTTTAGCCAAAATATGTATTTTTGTGTCGTATGTAACGGAATAATAAACATGATTGCCCCGGGAAAATATGATTTACACCTCCATCTTTTCTATTGCGCCGTTACTAGCTACAACGTATTTTGATTTCTATAAAAAGGTAAAAGTAAAGTGCTCCCCTGTGCATAGCACCACGCCATGAAGGCGTATAGGGGTGTGGGGGTAACGCCCCACACTTTCTTGATCCGGTCGTGAGTGGGATTGATGTGATCAGCATCACGCCCCTGACCGCCTTTACCCTCCAGGGTTTCCCCCAGGTACCCATGTTATTCGACGGTTTTGATTTCTATTGTTCCCGCATATGTATTTTAATTTTAGTATTGTGAATCATATTCCACTGTGTTACCTCACGTAGCCACCCCCCCCCCCCCACACACACGCATACGATATCAGTTGTAAGTTTTAGACTAAGCTTGCCAAATGTCCACTTATATCTTTGTATTCTTGAGCCATTTAAAAAGAAACATTTCGCCTCTTCTTCTGGACCATGTTTTCCCACTGGAAGCCACTTTGCAGATCGAGATCCGAGGCTATAGCCTTCCCAAGCCACCGTCCCCTCCAAATACTGTCCTGGCCTCATGAAAGAAAAATATATGTGTATTTATACGAAATATTAATTTGACTTGGCAGTTTCTTTTTTCGAACAGGAATAAGTTTTAAATTTTAATAGCTTATAAATGTACACTAGCAATTTTGAGTAAAGGTTTTGCGTAACCCTAAAAGTACATTTCGAGACTGCAAGGTCAACTCTCGATATTTCAGATAAATTAATAATTTTCATCACAACGTCTAGTAATAATTATTTGTTACTTCAATAACCTCCTCGCAAATATTTCTCGCATATTAAAACATAGATGCCATATGATTGTCATTTTCTGTTTATTTCCTTGTAATGCTGACCTCCGTGGCGAAGTGGTTAGCAAAACGCTTTACGATGCCAAGGGCCCCCAGTTTCGAATCCCCGCCCGGGCATGGGTCTACTTTCCTTTCATCAATTTCATCAAATCATCACGCATCCTCATATTTGCGATTAGCCATATGTGACAGATAAGCGAAGTAAAATAAACTAAGAATATTAATCCATAATTTTTTTAAAACTCTTTTATTTCATGCCACGTTTTTGTTAAAATTATATTACGATTTGTAAAATGACGAAATTCTAAAGGAGAACACGCAACTTTCTTTGTAGCGCATCGGTCAGAAAGTTTCAGGAACATGTATTTTCAAAATACATTTTTCACATGTACTTTGCCCCCTTTTAAAAGTAGCGCGTTTTCAATTATGTTACTAATCATTAAAAGGATGCCTCAATACCATCTTGGAGGATGACAATTAATATTTCCCCCCTCCTAAAACTAATAATATACTTTCGCTCTCTGAATCTCCCATATAAATGCTAGGGACCGTCTGCTTCAGCCGAGCTCACTCCCTCTCTGGTGACGTCACGCGTTCGTGCAAGATCGGCAATCTTCGGATGGCTTTACCTAATCTCTATCTACCTTGATTACAATGTGTGTTCCTCGTTCGTAAATACTGACAAACTGGTTGATTTAAAGCATTTCAAAGGGCATTCCAGACTGAATTTCGTGTGAGACGTGTACCTTCAAAGTGTTGTATCCAGAAATTGGTAAGAAAGTTAGAGACAATGGGAAGTCTTGTCACACAGCATTCAAGAGGCCGCAAAATGTGTGAAGAGACAAAACAAGATGCAAAGGAGCGATTACTGGCATCACCATCAAAATCATTGCGAAGACTTTCCCAAGAAACTAATCTCCCATATTCCACGTGTCAAAAAGCTGCAAAAAAATCAAAACTACACGCTTACTGTGTGTCATGTGTTCAAGAATTGCAACCGACAGACCATGAAAAACGTGTGCGGTTTTGTTTATGGTTTCAAAATTTTCTTACTCGAATCCTGGGATTTTAGACAGATGAAGCATGGTTTCATCTGAGTGGCTATATAAACTCTCAAAACAAGCGTATATGGGCAGAAGAAAATCCTCGTGCAATACACGAACAGCCTTTGCATTCTTAGAATATTGGAGTGTGGTGTGGAGTGTCTCGTAGGCGAATTATAGGCCCTATTCTTTTTGAACAAACGGTTAACACGGAAGTCTACCTGGGAATATTCACTGAGTTTGTCAATCAGTTAACAGGTGATGAACTAACTGATGATCAACACACTTCAAATGTCAGCATGAGAGAAATTAAAAGTTTTTTTGGAGACCGAATTATCTCAAAAAATCTTTGGCCACCAAGATCTCCCGATCTCACACCACCCGACTTCTTTCTTTGTGGCTTATTGAAGAGAAAAGTATACAGAAATAAACCCCGAACAATCGCAGCCCTGAAAGAAGCTATACGTCAAGAGATTGAAGTCATTACCGACACCACTTTAAGAAAAGTATTCCAGAATTTGGAGAGACTTGTACAAGAGTGCTTGCATGTGGAAGGAGACCATTTGTATGTGCATACAAATTTTCAATACAATTTTCATCAGTGACAATTGTAAGCCTCTGCTGTGTGGTTGCATATATTCAGGATAAAATTACATTTTTCGACGGGACGAAGGGTCAAAAGAGGCATCAAACAAAGAAAAGCTGTTTTTCTTAATGACCTCTTCATGACCATATTATGTTACTCATTGTATTAATGTGTTTTTACGTAAACAAAATAAACATAAAAACTTTGAAAGGTTTGCCTAGAATGGCAGTTTTAATGCGTAGTTGCATACACACGATAGAAAACTTTTTTCGAATAATCTTGGCGCTGAACCGATGCTTCAGCAACGGTCGTTTGGCTACTTTTGGCTTATTGCTATGATATGAAATTGAAAGAAACACTCATGCCCAGACCGGGGTTTCGACCCTCACTTTCAGTGATGAGATAGTCAGCTGATCATCTAACGGAAATAAAGATCTCCATTCCTCATTTGAAAGATATCCGATTTTGCTCTGGTGACTAAGTTGGCCATTTCTGAATGCGAACGCAAGTCAAGTTACTCGATACTAATCCAATTCAGTAGCGGCTCTGACGGTCATGCTAGTCATCATCTATTTTACAGCAAAATAAAACGTATTTGTGCTTATTAACATGGAAATATAAAATCCATATACTATGACATCCTTTTTGGCCTTATTTTACCTTCGAATTCTTCATTTTTCTCAGGCGCACGGCACAGTCATGCTCCTCGTTAGAAGCAGTACTTTTGCAATGGGATCATCGACTGCTGCAGAAGCTCCCGTCGCTTCGCGTTACGTGGGAAGTCATGCCATTCTCCTTAGGCCGTACTTTTCTCTGATTGGTCGAGACTTTGACAGCATCTACGCTGACACATGCGTCACCACAGTGGTTCGAAAAGGGCACGCGCGCAAGCGATTTGGGTCTGCTGCGGTTCTTCTCCCGAGATCCAAGTAGTGGTGTTAGTAGTAGAGGAATACGCTAGTGGCAAATAGTGCACGGGCGTTAATTAATTTGCATATAATTAAGAACTAATTTGCATAATTTGAATAAATTTGCATATCATTAGAATAATTTATATTTATGTATCTGCATATCATTAAGAACTAATTTGCATAATTTGAATAAATTTGCATATTATCAATAATTAATTTGCATAATTTGAATAAATTTGCGTATTATTAGAATACTCTACATTTATGTATTTGCTTATTTATAACTTTTATCAATATATAATTATTTATTTTATGAAAAATACGTATATAGACGGTAATTAGTGGAACTAAATGCTATGCATACGGTTTTATGTTAATTACTGTAAAGTATGTAATGTTTGAAACGATAATATTAATGTTTATAGTATTAAAAATTGGAATTTAGGGTTTATTCAACACTATTGCGTAATAGTAAAGTTCCAATTATGATTTAGGATGGTCCCGGTACTCGAACCAACGATATGTAACGGTAATAATTATAGTTCACTAAGGAATAATAATAAATGGCATGTAAGACATTGAGCGGAGACGAACTATGTATAACGTGTGAGCTGAGTCTGATGCCAGACAGAAGACTGTGAACTCCGCGCAGGTAGAGGAGAAAGGAATTTGGGGGATGTGCGGTCAAGGTCAAATGACGTCAGAACGCCAGAACAAAGAAAGAACCCGATTGGCCAATCAGAACCGGTTTTTCCAAGGTTAATTAGAATGCAAGAACAGGTGAAAGGTATGCAACGCCGTAGGGCATGGGAAGGGATTGATCCAGACAACAAAGGATGTCAGGGACTGCGCGATCTAAGTCAAATCTCTGAAGCTATGCGTTGCTTGTAGAACCGGTTTCCGCCGCCAATTAATATTCCGCTCAGGTTTGCCTCTAAGGCACAGGACGCTTTAGCGCAGATTTTATGGTAGAACGCTTGCATGTTAGAACAGGTTTCTGTCAAAGTAGCCCAAGGTTACCGAGAACACAAGAAAAAAGGATTTTGGGATACCCAATTAGATTGGAGCGAGAATTTTACCCTGAACAAGGAGAACGAAGCGTAAGGGTTTTATATCTGTACTAGGAAGAAGTGAAAGCTATCAGGGACTGGGCCTACAGTTTTCACTATTTGCTTTTATCACGGGGTATCGAACCTAGGACCCTTTGATTATTGATTTAGGTAGTAAATTTATGTTACTGTGTGCTATTTAACATAATATTGAGTTTATTTTTTTACCAAACTTTGACTTTATGTCAAACATTTTCCCAGCTTATCCTTATTTTTTCTCAAATAACACAATTTAAACGATTCTAGCAAGAGTTTTTATTATATTTTCAACACAAAAACTGTGAGTTTTCAACTTTTAATTCTTTACTTTTCAAGTTTTGGACAAACAAAGTGTATTTTGCCCACCTTTAAATTACTTTTTTACCAAAATAACACTATTGATACTATTCAGGCAATATTTTTTATTAAATTTTGGACTCACAAAGATATTTTTACAACTTTTTAACTTATTATTTTACAACTTTATATCTATTTTTACCAAAATAACAATATTTATACTATTCAGGAAAGACTTTTAGTTACATTTTCGACACACAAAGTGTGTGTTCTCAACTTCTATCTTTTTATTTCACAAGTTTAGGCTTATTATTACTCAAAGAACACAATTTAATCTGTTCAGGAAAGATTTTTAGTTACATTTTCGACACACAAAGTGTGTGTTTTCAACTTTTATCTGTTTATTTCACAAATTTATACCTATTTTTACCAAAATAACACTATTTATACTATTCAGGAAAGACTTTTAGTTATATTTTCGACACACAAAATGTGTGTTCTCAATTTTTATTTGTTTATTTCACAAATTTAGCCTAATATTTACTCAAATAACACGATTTGAACGTGTTTTTTATTACATTATAGACTCACAAAGATATTTTTACAACTTTTTAATTTATTATTTTACAATTTTAAACCTATTTTTACCAAAATAACACTATTTATATTATTCAGGCATCATTTTTTATTAAATTTTGGACTCACAAAGACATTTTTTCAACTTTGAACTTATTATTTTAAAAGTTTATTTCAATGTTATTTACTCAAATAACACAATTTAAGCTATTCAGACAGAAGTGTTTATTTCATTGTGCATTTACAAAGAGAGATTTTTAATTTTTAACTTATTATTTACAAGTTCAGGCTTATTTTTTACTCTAATAACACAATTTTATCTATTCAGGCAACATTTTTTATTAAATTTTGGACTAGCAGACATTTTTTTATTTGTAACTTATTATTTTACAACTTTGTTAATTTTTTACCAAAATAACACTATTTATACTATTCAGGCAAAATGTTTTTATTACATTTTGGACTCGCAAAGACACACACACACATCCACACACACACACACACACACACCATCACACACACACACACACACACACACACACACACACACACACACAGAGAGAGAGAGAGAGAGAAATATTTTTTCCAAGTTTACAGGATTATTCTCTAGTTTACTCAAATAAAACAATTTAGATGTGTTTTGAATTAAATTTTGTACACATGAAGTGTGTTTCGTCAAGTTTTACCCTTTTATTTTACAAGTTTAGGCTTAATATTACTCAAATAACACAATTTAATCCAGTCAGGAAGGATTTGTTATTATATTTTGGATGCACAAAGAGATGTTTTCAACTTTTTTACTGATTTTTTGCAGGGTATGTATTAATTTTTATTTATTTTGTTTTGAATTATATATACATTTAAAAATTTTTAACTTAGAGTTTAGTATTTATTTAAATCTTTTCAAAAACACTAAATAAAAAGTACTTTTAGCTAAAATGTAAGCCACAGAATATATTATTATTATTATTATTATTATTAGGGTTTACTGATTTCCACTATGCTATTTTTGGTTCTGAATTTCTATATGTATTTATTTAGGTCAGGTTACGCCTGCTACGTAGGAAAGTTTGTTTATTTTAGAGTTTGCTGAGTATTTTGTTACTTTTACACTAGGTAAAGTTTCCTAAATATATCAGGTAGGGCTCCATCTATATACTTTTGTTTTTGCTGTTTGGAGATGATGCGATCAGCATCACTCTTCATCTGCTTTTTATTTTATGTACCCAATATTATTTTGAGGCTTAGTGAATTCTAGAGCCTATTTATGCAGGAGAGAGGGCTTGAAAATTTTGATCTCAGATATCCCACAACTATTTGTCAGAGTATTTTAAAGGATATTTTATATTTATTAGGTGCCACTAGAATATCAAAGCTTGCTTAATTTTTATGTCTGTAACGCTGTTATTGTATCTCTAGCTAAGGCTTACTGGATAAAGTACACGAAATGTTCATCATTTCGACTATTTACCTTTATACGAGGCCAAATTTTTAGTGTAACGAAAATTATTGTGTGTCTATAAAGACTGAAATTCCTTTACCGATGGGTCCATAACTGCACGCTTACCAACATTGTTCCTTTTTTTTTAGAAAAAAATATAACCATTTATCAATATATTGACAATTCACAGGACAAGACGAAGTTCACAGAAGACTGACTATATGGACCATAGGTCCACTTGCTAAACTTTTTCTATGCTAGAAGAATAACTTAGCGTTATAGCCTTTTTCAAGGTATTTTTGAAGTATTACTGGTTTTTTGGATGCATCAACACTTGGGTTATTTCCATTTGGTTTAATATACGAGGCTACAATCACTATTTGAACACTGAAATCCTCTGATTGAAACTAAAAGCTTAGGCTGTAACTAGGGACTTAGTATGTATATCGACAATTTATAGGACAACACGAACCTTACAAAGGATTATAGTTGACGTAGGACCACACGCCAGAGCTTTGTTAATCTGCAAGAAGCACTTACAGCTAATATTACGAGGAAATGAGGTTGATTTTTACTGTTTCACAAGAATGCTATCTTTTATACACCCAATATTTGCTTTTTCAAGTAACTACTTGTACCAGAAGCACTTACAGGCCAACTCTAACTAGACTTCGACTTATTCTATATCAGGTGCTAAATTTATAAAGAACTATGATTGTGTATATTTCTGAGGAAGTACGCAAAAGCAGATTACCCGATTAAAGTATGTGAAAAACAGATTCTTCTATGCAAGTATATTTTTATTGACTGGATTATTTAACAGATCAAACAGGAAGACTGCAAAATTCATTAAATGTAGTTCTATAGTATAGGTGGTTTCAGAGATATAAAAAGAACAAATATAAGATTTCGCTTTTTTTTGCTTCTGAGGCTAATCGCGACGCTAAGGGTAAATGGCGAGGAAATGTAACGGAGGAGAAACACTCCCAAAAGTTATGGGCTGCATGTAAGTTAATACCACAGAGATATTACAGTAGGTGTAGGTTCTACCATCAGAACTTTTCTATCATAATAATACTGGTTATGCTGTACTGGTAGCTAAAGATGCTGATATTTGAGAAACTTAAAAGCTTATTTGCAAAATTTTGGATAAATAATAATCTGTTAGACTGTAAACATATTTTATATCCATTCTGCAAAAGATCCGATGACAAAATTTAAAAATTGTAATCGCCCAGACAGGGACTCGAACCCTGGACAGATAGGTTAAAAGCCTAACGCTATACCAACTAAGCTATCTGGGCACAAGGTATTCTTTTCTTGAAAAGTTAGTTATGTTAAGTAATATATTTAAACACTTGAGAACACTCTTGGTCTGGTTCGACTGAGAAGGAGACAACATTTCCAAATTTTTACAGACTGGGTGTATAATGCAAAGTTGACAGTTTTCGTACAATGCATTGTACATTTGTTATATTCTCTACTTACAATCCAAATATTATGCTTATTTAATGTATAACTAACTAACTCTCTAGCCTTTTTAAACCATAATGTTCATGGCTGCAGCAACACATGCCTTTCATCTGTCCCTGTCCTGAGCAAGATCTATATACTCCTTTCCTTCACTACCAATTTCCTTTAGGTCCATCTCTACATTATCCCTCCATCTTTGTTTTGGTCTTCCTATTGGTCTTTTACCATCAGGTTTCCCAACAAGAATCCTGTATACTCTTCTTTCCTCTCCCATTCGTACCACATGATCTACACACCTAAGTCTTTTTGATTTAATCATTCTAATAATATCTGGATATGAATACAAATTATGTACTTCTAAATTATGTAACCTTCTCCACTCATCTGTCTTCTCATCTGTTTTAGGCCCAAATATTTTCCTAAGGATCTTATTTTCAAATACTTTCAATTTGTTCCTTTTTCAATGTAAGGGACCAGGTCTGTATTTAACTTTTATTTTTTTGTAATTAACAAAAATTAAAAGCTTATACTGTAGTTATTATATCTTTTTCTATCAGCTTATTTTGAAATTAATATTATTAGGTATAGTCTTTGATTTATAAGTATTTTACTTCTTTATCAATTTATCTAAGAGTACACGCAGACAAACACATGTGTACACACTTTTATGTAAATAGATATGCCTTTTTTTTCAATATTTTAGTATGAAGATTGCACTTTAGCTATTTAAGCAAGGGTAGGAAAGATAGGATTTCTGAGAATTTGTTGCAGGATTTTGTTGTCCAAGTATAGATGAGAACTGAACTGGTAGACTGTTTTGAACCTTTTCATGAGAGTTTGCATGTGAACTGTATGCAAATTGAGCACTATTGACTGTGCATGCTTCTAAGTTTTGCTGTTATTTCACATCAACTCTGTGAGACTGTAGACAGTTTTCCCATTTCAAGTAGTTTTTATTGATTGTATTTGTATATGTTTTGGGAACTTAGCAGTTTTATGTTATGAGGCAGTTTGTTGTAGAATATTTTTACCGGATTGTTTTGATATATTGAGTGTCTGCTGTTTTACTTGTAATTATTTTCCTTCTTGTGTTGTGTATTTGACTATATTTTGTCCAAGTTCGTAGAATTCAAAGTACATTGTTAAAGTCAAAGTCAATTTTTAAAACTTTAATCTTGAAAAATTGATTTTTAATTACTTTAATTTTACATTAACTAACAAATTTTACATTAACAACAAAATAATTTGCCCTAGTGTAAAAACATCTACTAACAGAAATGTACTATTATAACTTTTAATTTTAGAAAATTGTATTTTTAAAACTTTAACTTTAACAATTATTCTAAATTCTACGAACTTGGACAAAATATAGTCAAATACACAACACAAGAAGGAAAATAATTACAAGTAAAACAGCAGACACTCAATATATCAAAACAATCCGGTAAAAATATTCTACAACAAACTGCCTCATAACATAAAACTGCTAAGTCCCCAAAACATATACAAATACAATCAATAAAAACTACTTGAAATGGGAAAACTGTCTACAGTCTCACAGAGTTGATGTGAAATAACAGCAAAACTTAGAAGCATGCACAGTCAATAGTGCTCAATTTGCATACAGTTCACATGCAAACTCTCATGAAAAGGTTCAAAACAGTCTACCAGTTCAGTTCTCATCTATACTTGGACAACAAAATCCTGCAACAAATTCTCAGAAATCCTATCTTTCCTACCCTTGCTTAAATAGCTAAAGTGCAATCTTCATACTAAAATATTGAAAAAAAGGCATATCTATTTACATAAAAGTGTGTACACATGTGTCTGTCCACGTGTACTCTTCGATAAATTGATAAAAAAGCAAAATACTTATAAATCAAAGACTATACCTAATAATATTAATTTCAAAATAAGCTGATAGAAAAAGATATAATAACTACAGTATAAGCTTTTAATTTTTGTTAATTACAAAAAATAAAAGTTAAATACAGTAAATAAACCTGGTCCCTTACATTAAAAAAGGAACATAAATTGAAAGTATTTGAAAATAAAATCCTTAGGAAAATATTTGGGCCTAAAACAGATGAGAAGACAGATGAGTGGAGAAGGTTACATAATTTAGAAGTACATAATTTGTATTCATGTCCAGATATTATTAGAATGATTAAATCAAAAAGACTTAGGTGTGTAGATCATGTGGTACGAATGGGAGAGGAAAGAAGAGTATACAGGATTCTTGTTGGGAAACCTGATGGTAAAAGACCAATAGGAAGACCAAAACAAAGATGGAGGGATAATGTAGAGATGGACCTAAAGGAAATTGGTAGTGAAGGAAAGGAGTATATAGATTTTGCTCAGGACAGGGACAGATGAAAGGCATGTGTTGCTGCAGCCATGAACATTATGGTTTAAAAAGGCTAGAGAGTTAGTTAGTTATACATTAAATAAGCATAATATTTGGATTGTAAGTAGAGAATATAACAAATGTACAATGCATTGTACGAAAACTGTCAACTTTGCATTATAAGCAGAAAATTAAACCAGTTTGCCCTAGAAATACATTTTAAAAATAGCCCAAAATAGCATGCGTAATAGAAAATTAAGAAAACTTTCTGATGCATAAAGGTACTGACTAGTGCTGAATGATTCAATTACTGTAAAATATTATTCTCTGATTCAAATGATTTAACTGTAAACATTATCTTTTGTGTGTAAAATATAATTGTTAGTTGAACTGTTAAGTACAAATATTAACTTTATACGCCTTCATACACTCTAAATAACATAACTTTGATATATAAATTAGTAACAATTTGTTAAAATTAAGTTAAACTGTAGAATTGTTTTCTTAAATAAAGTAGTAAAAAATACTAAACAAATAATTCCTTCTTTTCCTATTTAACGCAAGTGTTGATGCACCCAAAAAACCAGTAATACTTCAAAAATACCTTGAAAAAGGCTATAACGCTAAGTTATTCTTCTAGCATAGAAAAAGTTTAGCAAGTGGACCTATGGTCCATATAGTCAGTCTTCTGTGAACTTCGTCTTGTCCTGTGAATTGTCAATATATTGATAAATGGTTATATTTGTTTTTTTAAAAAAGGAACAATGTTGGTAAGCATCCAGTTATGGACCCATCGGTAAAGGAATTTCAGTCTTTATAGACACACAATAATTTTCGTTACACTAAAAATTTGGCCTCGTATAAAGGTAAATAGTCGAAATGATGAACATTTCGTGTACGTTATCCAGTAAGCCTTAGCTAGAAATACAATAACAGCGTTACAGACATAAAAATTAAGCAAGCTTTGATATTCTAGTGGCACCTAATAAATATAAAATATCCTTTAAAATACTCTGACAAATAGTTGTGGGTTATCTGAGATCAAAATTTTCAAGCCCTCTCTCCTGCATAAATAGGCTCTAGAATTCACTAAGCCTCAAAATAATATTGGGTACATAAAATAAAAAGCAGATGAAGAGTGATGCTGATCGCATCATCTCCAAACAGCAAAAACAAAAGTATATAGATGGAGCCCTACCTGATATATTTAGGAAACTTTACCTAGTGTAAAAGTAACAAAATACTCAGCAAACTCTAAAATAAACAAACTTTCCTACGTAGCAGGCGTAACCTGACCTAAATAAATACATATAGAAATTCAGAACCAAAAATAGCATAGTGGAAATCAGTAAACCCTAATAATAATAATAATAATAATAATAATAATAATATATTCTGTGGCTTACATTTTAGCTAAAAGTACTTTTTATTTAGTGTTTTTGAAAAGATTTAAATAAATACTAAACTCTAAGTTAAAAATTTTTAAATGTATATATAATTCAAAACAAAATAAATAAAAATTAATACATACCCTGCAAAAAATCAGTAAAAAAGTTGAAAACATCTCTTTGTGCATCCAAAATATAATAACAAATCCTTCCTGACTGGATTAAATTGTGTTATTTGAGTAATATTAAGCCTAAACTTGTAAAATAAAAGGGTAAAACTTGACGAAACACACTTCATGTGTACAAAATTTAATTCAAAACACATTTAAATTGTTTTATTTGAGTAAACTAGAGAATAATCCTGTAAACTTGGAAAAAATATTTCTCTCTCTCTCTCTCTCTCTCTCTCTGTGTGTGTGTGTGTGTGTGTGTGTGTGTGTGGGTGGGTGGGTGTGTGGGTGTGTGTGTGTGTGTGTGTGTGTGTGTGTGTGTGTGTGTGGATGTGTGTGTGTGTCTTTGCGAGTCCAAAATGTAATAAAAACATTTTGCCTGAATAGTATAAATACTGTTATTTCGGTAAAAAATTAACATAAAGTTGTAAAATAATAAGTTACAAATAAAAAAATGTCTGCTAGTCCAAAATTTAATAAAAAATGTTGCCTGAATAGATAAAATTGTGTTATTAGAGTAAAAAATAAGCCTGAACTTGTAAATAATAAGTTAAAAATTAAAAATCTCTCTTTGTAAATGCACAATGAAATAAACACTTCTGTCTGAATAGCTTAAATTGTGTTATTTGAGTAAATAACATTGAAATAAACTTTTAAATTAATAAGTTCAAAGTTGAAAAAATGTCTCAGTGAGTCCAAAATTTAATAAAAAAATGATGCCTGAATAATATAAATAGTGTTATTTTGGTAAAAATAGGTATAAAATTGTAAAATAATAAATTAAAAAGTTGTAAAAATATCTTTGTGAGTCTAAAATGTAATAAAAAACACGTTCAAATCGTGTTATTTGAGTAAATATTAGGCTAAATTTGTGAAATAAACAAATAAAAATTGAGAACACACATTTTGTGTGTCGAAAATATAACTAAAAGTCTTTCCTGAATAGTATAAATAGTGTTATTTTGGTAAAAATAGGTATAAATTTGTGAAATAAACAGATAAAAGTTGAAAACACACACTTTGTGTGTCGAAAATGTAACTAAAAATCTTTCCTGAACAGATTAAATTGTGTTCTTTGAGTAATAATAAGCCTAAACTTGTGAAATAAAAAGATAGAAGTTGAGAACACACACTTTGTGTGTCGAAAATGTAACTAAAAGTCTTTCCTGAATAGTATAAATAGTGTTATTTTGGTAAAAATAGATATAAAGTTGTAAAATAATAAGTTAAAAAGTTGTAAAAATATCTTTGTGAGTCCAAAATTTAATAAAAAATATTGCCTGAATAGTATCAATAGTGTTATTTTGGTAAAAAAGTAATTTAAAGGTGGGCAAAATACACTTTGTTTGTCCAAAACTTGAAAAGTAAAGAATTAAAAGTTGAAAACTCACAGTTTTTGTGTTGAAAATATAATAAAAACTCTTGCTAGAATCGTTTAAATTGTGTTATTTGAGAAAAAATAAGGATAAGCTGGGAAAATGTTTGACATAAAGTCAAAGTTTGGTAAAAAATAAACTCAATATTATGTTAAATAGCACACAGTAACATAAATTTACTACCTAAATCAATAATCAAAGGGTCCTAGGTTCGATACCCCGTGATAAAAGCAAATAGTGAAAACTGTAGGCCCAGTCCCTGATAGCTTTCACTTCTTCCTAGTACAGATATAAAACCCTTACGCTTCGTTCTCCTTGTTCAGGGTAAAATTCTCGCTCCAATCTAATTGGGTATCCCAAAATCCTTTTTTCTTGTGTTCTCGGTAACCTTGGGCTACTTTGACAGAAACCTGTTCTAACATGCAAGCGTTCTACCATAAAATCTGCGCTAAAGCGTCCTGTGCCTTAGAGGCAAACCTGAGCGGAATATTAATTGGCGGCGGAAACCGGTTCTACAAGCAACGCATAGCTTCAGAGATTTGACTTAGATCGCGCAGTCCCTGACATCCTTTGTTGTCTGGATCAATCCCTTCCCATGCCCTACGGCGTTGCATACCTTTCACCTGTTCTTGCATTCTAATTAACCTTGGAAAAACCGGTTCTGATTGGCCAATCGGGTTCTTTCTTTGTTCTGGCGTTCTGACGTCATTTGACCTTGACCGCACATCCCCCAAATTCCTTTCTCCTCTACCTGCGCGGAGTTCACAGTCTTCTGTCTGGCATCAGACTCAGCTCACACGTTATACATAGTTCGTCTCCGCTCAATGTCTTACATGCCATTTATTATTATTCCTTAGTGAACTATAATTATTACCGTTACATATCGTTGGTTCGAGTACCGGGACCATCCTAAATCATAATTGGAACTTTACTATTACGCAATAGCGTTGAATAAACCCTAAATTCAAATTTTTAATACTATAAACATTAATATTATCGTTTCAAACATTACATACTTTACAGTAATTAACATAAAACCGTATGCATAGCATTTAGTTCCACTAATTACCGTCTATATACGTATTTTTCATAAAATAAATAATTATATATTGATAAAAGTTATAAATAAGCAAATACATAAATGTAGAGTATTCTAATAATACGCAAATTTATTCAAATTATGCAAATTAATTATTGATAATATGCAAATTTATTCAAATTATGCAAATTAGTTCTTAATGATATGCAGATACATAAATATAAATTATTCTAATGATATGCAAATTTATTCAAATTATGCAAATTAGTTCTTAATTATATGCAAATTAATTAACGCCCGTGCACTAATTGCCGCTAGCGTATTCCTCTACTACTGGTGTTAACATAATTTATGTGTCTGTCTCAACACGATTACGAAATTCAAGCGTTCTGAGGACTGCGTTCTGCTAATTGGTGAGCATGACCATATTGATTTCTTTCCAGCCGCCACTGATCCAATTACCCACAAATTAACATGTTACTTGCGCTTTGTTGTCAAAACTCAAACATCAAGAACGGTAATGTATTTTTCTTTATTTGCGTTGCTTCTCTCCCACTTTTGGCCAATCGCGTGAGGATGAGGATGAACTACTACAATTATGTACATGGAACTGATAAAGGGACATGCACAAAGGAATGCATATGCCAGGACATTTCTCCGCTGATGTGTTTGGGGGGCAGGGAGCATATAATTTAACTTGGCTTATAAATTATATAATGAATAATTGATAATATTCCAACCACACACATAACATGTATGTGTTACATTAAGTTTTCATTAATATATAGTAGTAGTTTTTAATATACAATATATATTGTATTTGAGTGTTTGATTCAAGTCCACTTTATGCACAGATACGCTAATCGGTACTGGACCTAGAGTTTAAAGTGGGATCCCAATTATTATATGCCTCCACCGGGTATTGAACCTGCCACCCCTTGAATTACAAGTCGACGACGTTGTATATACATTTGTATTTTGCATTTATATTTAACTTGGTCTATATCCCAACAAGCTCAAAAACTAAAAACATGGAACTAGTTGCGTTGCACATGCAGGTTGTTTATTTATTTTTTTTTTATTTTTAACCCTCCGATGGTATACGTGTGAGCGCGGCGCTCACCCTGGGATATAACTGTAAGTTTTTCAGGCCCAGATAATGATATCACTTTCTGGTCTTGTGTAGCTGTAATTTGTAATGTATATGTCAGTCTGCGCAGACACATAATTTTGATCACAGTCCGCGTTTTGTGAGAGCCGCGCTCATAGGTATACCAACCGCGTAAACATTTTTTGCAAACATATTTTATTTCTGTGTTCACTGAATTCGTGTTGTCACTGTTTTCTGTTTCGATTCTTCGGTAATTATTTTATTTTACTCCCTTCACTTATTACGGCTACTATTTCTGGCAAAATGAACTTTGAAATCTGATATTCGCTACGCGAATGAACAACAGCAGTTCGGGGCAGGCTTACTGAATTAAATTATGAGAAAAGAAAAAAACTTTGGTAGAATGTACATATCTCTTGTCAACAAGTAATATATTATTGAATTTATTACTAATGCTTTGAAAATTAGTAAATATCAAAAGTAAGTTCTTAATAAAATTACAAGCATTGTTATGTTTCTCTTGATAAATTGTCTCTCGTAATAGGTAATCAGTAATATTACAATATAATAATATAATTTTGTTACTATACAAAAAATTTAGATAAATAGATATACATGTTATGTATGTTAGGCAATACATGTTTATAAATTATTTTTAACATGATTAATGTAAAAAAGATATTCGAAAAAAATGACAAAAAATAATACCAACCGTGTTACTCTGGAAGATGTATACCAACGAAGGGTTAATAAGGGAAAATTTCCTTTAAGCAATGGAAAATTTTAGGGAGCCACGAGAAAGTTAACGACGTTAGAGACATGGGATTTGAACCTGAAACAAAACAAAAACTGCTATTGATCATCTTTATTGCAAAGTTAGTCTGTTAGTGGCAATTGTGAGCTTTTGCAGCTTGGTTGCACACATTCGGGATGAAATTGCGTTCGTAGCATCGAAACGGGTCCTTAAAAGTTGTTTGCTTTAATGATCTCTAGATGACGTGAGATTTTGTGTTGACGCAAGACGATATTGAGGCTCGATCCTAAAAAATCGAGACCGAGACTGTGTAGAAATCAAAGCGAGACCGACTTCCACACACATACGCGAGACGAGCATTTCGATTTTTAATTGTTTCAATTTTTTGTTATTTAGCGTTGCTTTTCTAACTTTTTTTTTATAAGCGCGACGATGAGGATTAGTGACATGACGGTACTGATGAAGACACATTCACAAAGAACATCAATCCTCAGGTCGGGATTCGAACCCACGACACCTGACGTCGTAGCGCGCTGTGCTAACCATTTCGCCATGGGCTCGAACATCTCGAGATCAACCTTACGTCGAATCATGAAGTTAGTTTGATTGCCATCCCCCGCCTTTGTAGTGAATCAAGAATCATATTTTCTCACAATCGTACCAAGAAACTTGAAACCGGTACGTGCTAACTGATAAGGTAGGCGAAAGAAAGAATGGGAAAAGAAGCCACGCACATTTCCGACGAGGGACAAAAAAAAAAGGAAAAGAAAAACTCCAGCAGCCTTATCAGCCCCTAAACCCCATCGCAAAGGAGAGCTTTTCCCTTTTCTTAGGAGCCGCGAGCGATGGCAATATATTAACATCTCGGAATAATCTCAGGCTCTCTCTCTCTCTCTCTCTTTCCGAGGGAAAAAGATTTAACGATTTAATTACAAATTTAAAACCATTCTCAAGCGTTATTGGGGCTCCGTTATATTTCCTCTTTCAATTAAGTTCAGTTTTAATTACCCCCACGAGCCGGTAATGGTGGTTTGATATTGTGGATATATAAAGTCTCATTTGAGCGAAACGCCGAGTAATGACACTTGTACGATTAAAATGAAGAACCCTCCCAAGCGGCTCGCTCTCGAATTGTATTAAAACACTATGGTAACCCAAATTGGCGAGCTTCATTAACGAGGGGGAAAGCTCAGAAGGGGATAATTCCACCCCCTCCCTCCTCGGGGGGGGGGGGCTTTGTGCAGACTCCCGCTGAGGGTTATTACGAGTTCGAACTATTCTAATTACGGGCATCGCAAGTCTCGGTACGAAGAGCTCATTTCCGAACAATAAAACTGGCGAAGAAATTGCCGAGAAATGTATTCTCGCACACTTAGCCCCCCTCCGCCCAACCCCCACACAGAAGACGCCGCGCGCAGAAAGCTATTACCCCCCGTTCACGGTTTTCCTGTAGTGTTTTCTTTTCGCAGTCAAAAAGCCCGCTCGCTCAGACAGGAAGACATTTCGTGCATGCGGACGTGGTAAAATGGCGGCGAGCGGTGAAAAGGATGAAAAAAACAAAACGCGCGTTTTCTCTAATCAGAAGAAAGAATGAGAAAAAAATACCGGAGTTTGCGGCAATTACCGGTTTCTTAGAACCTCAATGCCACAGGCTTCTCACAACCTTTTTATGTTCGCGATTATTTCTTTCGACATTGTTGTTCGTGGCTGCTGAAGGAATCCAATCTTCGCAAATTGCACGGGCAACAATTGAACAAGTTTTGCACTCTTTTTATTGTTATTTCACGCAAGGATATTTTGTAACACATTCGTTTTGAAACGGTTTGATTGGGTTCGCTTTCCAATTTCAAACCGAGAAAGCCATTACCGATAGAATGACGTTAATTTAACTTCAAACAGTACAAGAAAATTTGTCAGAAAGGTTACCTCAAGCAGTGGACGACCTCCCCCAAAAGAGCGTAAAAACACGTTTGTTCCCAAATTGAACTAATGTACTTTGGTTACGTGGAATCAATCACAAGACATCAGGGCCCAACGCAATATTTTCTCTATCAGTGGCGTGCCTAGGAATTTTTAACCCGCAGGACGCGAGCTCTCCGCTAGGACAACAAGACGTGATCTAGGTAAAAAAATACCCAGAAGAAAATTGCTTCTTAAGTCCGAATTTTAATTCATTCAGAGCATGTAAATAATAATACCTTCAATGATTAACCTAATTTTATTAAGTTTGAACACTTTTATTTCATTACGCAAAGATACAGTTGAGAAAGAACGAGAAAGAAAACACTTTATGAAGAGCATTTTCTGCTACAACGTCGCTCTGGGTAAGAAATACCTAGAAGAAAAACTACATCTTAAGTCCGAATTTGAATTGTTTTAAAGCATGTAAATAGTAATACCTTCATTGATTAATCTAATTTTATCAATTTTGAACATTTGAATTGAATCACACAACTGATAAAAACTAGAAAAAAAAGAACATGTTGAAATACCAAACTGAAACATATGAAATATGAAATATGGTGAAATATACTCAGGTATAGTCGACGCGCTAGCTACGTTAACGACCGGCTGGCTTTGCAGTCCATGGAGCGCGCCCACTAGCTGCAACAATCACATTCAACGCAAAGTGTTGCCACACTCTCTACATCTGCTCTTCGCCACCTTGTCCCTCCGCGCACAATCACCTTCCCGGAAGTGATCGAAAAATATATTTCAAAATCGACTGGGTAATTTTTACCCACACGCTCGTCCTTAAGATACGATCTAGGCTGTGAATTCATTTTCTTCAAAGGAGACATTTGGCAGTCCCCTTTTATGCAAGCGTTTTTGCGGTCGACGGCACAACGACAAAAGTTGTTGCGTTTAGCGGGTTCAACTTAGGTAAGCCGCTTTTGCCTTTCATAAGAAAACCTTGGTAGCAGGGGTAGTCCAATATTTTCTCGCATATAGCGGAAGCTTTAATTTATGTATCGGTAAGTTGTTGAGAAAAGACGGAAAGATGGGATGTTCAACCCATTTGTAGATGAGGCATTTCAGAAGCTCTACGGAAAGTTAATTTATATATTTTATGTTCACAAACTTCGGTATGAGGGAGGGGGGCTGTAGCCGATCAGTCTGCCCCGCGCACGCCTTTGTTTGCAGGCGAGTGTACATACTTAAACCCAAAATCTTCAAAATGTCAGTTACAATGTTATTCTTTGGAACCATGGTATACACAGCCTACATTCGGTTTGCAATAGGATATTTGGTAGGCTAGATCAGGGGTGCCCACAGGGGGGTTCATGACGCGCCGGCGTCATGGGAATTTTTGAATGGAACAAAATTATTTTTTTAGCTACCAATTCTATATATTTTCACACAAAAATAGGGGGGGGGTCGTTTCGTTTGATTGACTCGTTATTGATTTCTAGTTATTGTTATTATGTACAGTTTTTCTACCTCTGTGGCTGTAGGTGATCGCGGCGATGGGGTTGAAGTGAAACACCAACTCTTATGCCTCTACAATCGGTTTGGAAGAGGGGACGTGCTGTTCGCATTAACCCTCAATTCAGACTCTGTATTTTTATAATGTAAATCACACTGTGGGTCAAATTTGATCCCTAATTGTTTTTTCGTTAACTTTTGTATAATTTTTCATTAAATGACACCAATTGATAACTGTTGCATTACAGTATATTTTTCACAACCTAAGGTACCAACCAGGGGTGCCGACTTGTTAAAATTATTGAGGGGGCTCTGATCACTGAAATAAATTAATGAATGATTCACTCTCTCCCTTCTTTAAGTTTTGGCTTCAGTGTTCGGAATCTCATAAAAGCTAGGGGTGTGCGAGATCCCGAAAAGTCGGGACCTGGATCGGGGAAAATAATTTCCCGTCGCGATCCCGACTCCGGGAAATGATTTCCTACTTTTCGTGATCCCGAGCAGTCGGGAAATACCGAATGGTCATTTTAAAATGTTGTTATTTATTGACGTTGTCTGCATTGTCAATTTCTGGAACTTTTCGTAAATTGTTAGTTTTTAATCCAGAAATAACTTAAAGTGAAAATGACGTGTAGAATTCGAGATTTTCAGAGCTTCGGGAAATGTCGAACATTTCCCGTCCCGAAAATTTCCCGACTTAGTCGGGAAATTGAAAATTTTTCCCGTCCCGCACACCCCTAATAAAAGCCCATGAATTCCTCAAAAATATCAATTCTTTTATTCACAGTTCGAATGCAGAATATTAATTGTTCACGGATGGATATGTCACAAGTTTCGTCAACAATAATAGCAAAATATTCCCGACTTTTAATATCTGCTACCACGGAGCGCAAAACAGATCTCCCTAATATATTAATGATCTCGTTCTGAATGTCATGTGAGAGCCATTTGTAGCCCGAACGTCCCATCCACTCTCATAGTTCATGCACATCTTCTTTTGAAACTCCTTTTAGTAAAAATTTTAACAATACTCATAATTACATACTTAGTATATAGTAATAAGTCATGTGTTTTGCTGTCTCTGGTAATAGCCTCCCCAAAGTTGATGGGTTAGCGGTCTCAGCCCACCAAAGTTGATGGTCTAGAAAATTTTAAATGTGTATTTAAAGTTAAGTTCATGTGGCACAATTCAGAGTAAACTTTACAAGAGAAGCAAAATAATACATTAGATCCTCTTAAGCAAAATTAGTTGGGGGTCTCTGCCCCCACATCGTTAATATTGGGGGGGGGGGGCTCGAGCCCCCCAAGCTCCATGGAGTCGGCGCCTATGGTACCAACATTAACATATTGAACCTTCTATTTATATAGTTTTATAGGAAATAACAAACAATACATAAGGGAAGAAATATGAAAATGAAAACTTTAAGAAGATTGCTAAGAAATGTCAGTAAATGACACCAATTGATAACCTGTTGCATTACAGTATATTTTTCACAAATAGAAAAAATAGTCTAGCACTATTAAACAACGCAATGTTACAAAACATGCTTTCTTACATTAATCAGTACAAAAAACTTTCCTCACACAAATCAGACACTGGGGTAAAATTCGACCGCACTAACAAAAACAGCCAAGAATTCACGGGAAACAAAAAAAAAATCTTCACATTTCACACCAGCACCTGACACCCTTTTTGACCAAGTCACTGACTGTCATATATGTTGTCGACAAAAATTTCGAAATGTGGCTGTTTTTTTTTAAAGGGCCAAAATTGACCCCACAGTCTGATACCAGGGTTAATACGTGGGTGACACTAAAAGTTTTTAGATGCGGCAACACTGATTGCAGCAATACATTGTCTGTAGGATATGTTGAAGTTAGTAGTCTGTGAAGTGTGATAATGCTGCAGAATTTATAGTTGTTAATTGTTGTGTGCTAGAAATTAGTCAATTATTGTGGTGTGTGTACAGTAAAATGGATTTAACACGGGAGCACTTCAGAGCAATGATTTTTTACGATTTTCGAGCAGGTTTAACGCAGCAGCAATGTTATGAAAGGCTCCGAAATGCATTTCAGGAGGAAGCCCCATGCCGTGCGACTGTGTTTAATTGGTTTTTAGAATTTCGACGTGGACGTCAGAAACTCAGTGATGAATTACGTGATGGTCGTCCTGTGACAGCAACTTCTCAAGAAAACGTCGACAGAGTGCGTCGCATGATAGAGGAGGATAAACGGGTGACATATGCAGTTATTAGTGCAACACTGGGTATTGGTATGAGTCAGGTTCAAACGATCCTGCATGACCGCCTTGGTGTCAGGAAGCTCTGTGCCAGATGGATCCCACACCATCTTACTCAGGAGCAAAAGCAGGCACGGGTCACATGGTGCATGAAAATGCTGGACAAATTTAACCAAGGACAATCAAATGCAGTGTGTGACATCGTAACAGGTGACGAAACTTGGGTGTACTGTTATGAACCCGAGAGCAAACGACAGTCGACGCAGTGGATCTTCCCGGATGAAGACCCACCAACAAAAGTCAGGAAGGGACGAAGTGTTGGCAAACAAATGGTTGCCACTTTCTTCAGTCGGACGGGCCATATTGCAACAGTGCCGCTACAGGGACGTCGGACCGTTAATGCTGAATGGTACACTACGGTTTGTTTACCGGAGATCGTACGGAAAGTTCGTGAAAAACGCCCACGAAGTCGCATTATTGTGCATCAAGACAATGCGCGCAGCCATACAGTAGTACGAACAATTGAATTCTTCAAAGCCTCCAATATCGAAGAAATGACTCATCCTCCTTACAGTCCCGACCTCGCCCTTTGTGATTTCTTCCTGTTCCCTAAAATCAAGGATACATTACGAGGTTCTTCATTTCCTACTCCCGAGGAGGCAGTCACCGCCTTCGTTCAGTGCATTCAAGAGGTGCCTGCAGATGTGTGGTCCCAGTGCTTTCACACTTGGTTTGAGCGGATGGACAAGTGTATCAACTGTCATGGAGAATACTTTGAAAAATTATAGCATTCATACTTTTGGTCTCCAGTGTTTTACTTGCGCGTGTCTAAAAACTTTTAGTGTGACCTATCGTACATGGTTTGTCAAGCAGACACACTGTTTTAAGAATAATTTCTGTACACTAACAATGGCACTGCGCCTGAGCAATTTTGTATGTTTTATGTTAAGTGAGGCTTGCTTTCGTTTTAACTGCAATGAAAGGTTTCGAATGTCATGCACCTTTCGATTGTTGGCATCTCGGCCAGTGGTGTTTACTCGCTCGGAACTTCCGACATGCGGACTTTAGTTTTTAGTGTTGAATGATTTCAGGCACGATTTGTTTCGCTTCTATGTATGTGTTCCTGTGCTACGACTGACTGGATAATTGTAAAATAGGGTCATGTGAAATCAACAAGGCTCTCAACCTTACATTTTTTGATTCATTTGAAATTTGGCATTCTGGAAGGGCCAACTGAGATAGGAAAATATGCAAAGTTGCAAATCCATGTATTTTGTATTTTCGACATTACAGTCTTGCAAACTATGAGATTTTGACCATTTTTCCATCTTGTGAACTTTAATTTGAAATATTTCGGCAACCAGGGCACCTATAGAAGTGATTCGGCCGGCGTTGGAAAGGTCTTGAAGGGCTCTTTCACACGAGATATTGCATATCCATATCAGGGTAAAAAACAATTGAAGGTGGTGTAAAGAAAACTTTGGTAGACATTTTCTCAAAAACGGGTCTTTTATTTTTTTTTTCCAAAATATCATACAAGGTAACCAAAAAATTCTTGCCGTTTTTGACGTACAATTAATCATGCGCTCAAAGAGAGGAAATGAAATGACGCACGTATAGTGGAACCACAAGGAAAGAAACCTGCGCAGACCCCATCGCGCTGGCGGGTGGGGGAAAAAGACAGAAGGAAGGAGCCTTCAGAGCGGCCAACGTCAGTGTTGCCAGACCTATTGATTTCTCGGTAGGATTCCATAATAAACTATTGCTATGGCACCTCCGACGACCTGCTCAAAAACAAGTTCCCTGGTCACCTTACTTGAACATGGAGGGGAGAGTGGAACTCCACTCGGCCATGAAAAGTGCTGTTTGAACTGTGAAATTATGCCAAACGATGTGCTAGGACATTATTATTATTTTATTACTATTACTACATTACCATGGGCGTCCGGAGGGGGGGGGCGTGGCCCCCCTGGAAAATGAAAGTCAACCAAAAATTATATATTTTTCACATATAATTTCATTTCAGCTGCAATCATGTGTGTTAATTATTGCATGAATATGATACATTGAAATTTAAGCAATGTTTTTTGAGGGAACAACACTATTATTGGAGAAAATGTGCCTTCTTTGCCCCCCTGGAAAAAAATACCTTCCTTGCCCCTGCGTGGAAAAAATCCTGCGGACGTCCATGTACATTACTATTTGTAGACGGTTGTATTTTATCCCACCCGAAAATCTATTTCTATTTTAGTTATTTCACGTCGCTTTTGTGCCTCTACGGGTAAGTACGACAACAAGGATGAATGAAAAACTGATGAAATGAATGAAGTGACACAAACACAGTGAAACGTCCTTGCCTTACTAAGTAGAAATACTGACTTCGTAGCGTGGGCAAATTATTTTATATATGTATGTGTGTGTGTGTGTGTGTGTCTATTATATATGAAATGCAGCAACATAGAGGCAGCATAACTGACGAATAAAGCATGTGAGTGTTAATAACAAGAAATGTGCTAGAGAACGAAGCGGCATAGTTCAATTACAAAGGAAATAATGCACCCCTCCCCCGTAGTTGCTTGGAACTTTCATCGGCTTGAAAATACTTAATTTTCTATCCTTAATATACTATTCTATACTTAAATATTTAATTTTCTACAAAATTATAAAGCGGCATGGACGTCCAGAAGGAAGTGCAAGGATGGTCGCCACCCCTCCCCTTCTGGAAAATGAATGTTGACATAAAAGTACGTATTATTTCAGACGTATGAGTTGATTTCAGTCACAGTAATTTACATCCATTATTATAATAGGGATGTAGGAACGTGATAATTTCAAACTCAAGTGGTGTTTTCTGAGAGGGCAACATTAGGCTATACGGGGTAATATGCCTCGTTTACCCGCCTGATAAAAATACATTGTTTCCCCCTCGCTGGAAAAAAATCTGCAGACATTCTCTTGTGCCCCAGTGCGCACGCCTATGCCGCCCCCGAGAAGGTCGTTCATCCGCTACTATTAGATCATCGGATTTTATAGCAGATCTCCCGATTTTTTCAAGTCTGACCTGGTAACACTGCCCCGAGCACCGATAACGGCAGGGAAAATGCGCGAACGCTTTTGAGGGAAGGTTTTTTTCCTTGTGGTCGAGCTATACCTGCTAAGCGATCGGGAGTTAGTCTGACCATCGACTGTCAGTAATACAGGCACGTTGCGCACACGCAGCAGTTATAACTCGTCCAGTGTCGAAGAGAAATGGAGGTATCGAAGCAGCTTGTTCGCGTGTGTTTGTTGTATGACTTTAAAGTGGGCCTGTCAGCTGCCGCATCAAGTCGCCGCATTTGCCAGGCATTTGGGGAGAATGCCGTAAATGAACGCACTGCCAGGCATTGGTTCCACAAATTCCGTTCGGGAGATGTGAGCCTTTCGGATAAACCTCTCAGTGGACGACCACATGTGTTGGATGACGAGGCCCTCAAAGCAGCCATCGAGGAGGACAGTGGTCTAACGTGTGATGAACTTGCAGAAAGGTTCCATGTTTCCGCTGAAACAGTAAGACTGCACCTGCATGGGATAGGGAAGTCATACAAGTTAAGCAAGTGGGTACCCCACACATTGTCGGCAGCCAACAAGGAACAACGAGTGACAGCCTGTTTGTCCTTGCTCACTCGGCACCTGAACACATCCATATTTGATCGCTTGCTTACTGGTGACGAAAAGAAGGTCCTCTATGACACTACCAAGCGTACCAGACATTTGTCTCCACGTGACCCTGTTCCTCACACCTCAAGACCACCTCTGCACCCACGAAAGGTTATGCTCTCTGTATGGTGGAATTGTCGGCAAGTGGTGCATTACGAGCTCCTTTAACCTGGTCAGACCATCACTGCTGACCTCTACTCTCAGCAGTTGCAAAGGGTGCACCGTGCATTGAGGCAGAAGGAGCCGGCATTGGTGTATCGCAAGGGTGTGCTGTGTCTGCATGACAATGCCAAGCCACATGTGGCAAAGAGGACCCGGGAGACCCTTCAGCAACTTGGCTGGGATACACTGTGACATCCACCATATTCACTGGACCTTGCACCAACAGACAACCACCTCCGTGGGAGATCCTTCGCAAATGAGGGAGACCTGCGGAACGCACTCACGGACTTCTTTGCATCCAAGCCCGCCGAATTTTATCACTAGGGTATTGTGCATCTGCAGGAACGTTGGCAAAAGGTGTTGGATGCTGATGGAGATTACTTCGAAACCTAAAGGTACGTACCGTTCACTGTATTGCTCTTTGTTTATCATTGCTCTAGAACGGCAAGAACCTTGTACATACATTATTACTCAGTAACTGTACAAAATTTGAAAATGGGACGCCAATGGGATCCGGAGTTATGCTAGATTTAAAGTAGGGTAGAGTAAAAAAGTAAAGTAACGTGCTCCCCTGTGCTTTGCACCGGGCCATGAAGGCGTGTAGGGGGTGTGAGGTTAGGGCCCCACACTTTCTTGATCTAGGCCGAGCTGGGAGTGATGTGATCAGCACCACGCCCCTGGCCGCCTTTACCCCCCCCGTTTCCTCCAGGTATCCACTTTATACGACGTGGGTGGATGCCGGAGTCGCTCGAACAGGTTGAAAAAGTCCCGGTTCTCTCCCATCGGGGGTCGAACCTGGGTCTCTCACATGTTAGTCAGACGTAGTAGTAGGGTAGAGTAGGTTAAGTAATGCATGATAACATATTTTTAGGTTAGGTTATGCATGATAACATATTTTGATAGAAAAATTCCTAATATTCAAAAGTATAAACGTCTAACAGAAATGAAATACAATATTGTATTTATATGAGGAGGTTGAAGCATTATCGCGCACACCGCCATGAGGATTCTTACACCACTAAAAAAATGAATGTAATTTTTAATATTTATAAGAATTATTCAATTTTTCTCCACTTCTCGATTCGTTGAAATGGAGATTTTGTAATTCAATATTTCCCCTCCCCCCATCGTTAATTCCAAACTGAATCATTCCGTTTCACACGGCGTGGACAATGAACACAATGGGATATGTCTAAAACTTACGAAAATTTTCTGCCACCGGAAGGGTTTGAACCTACGACCATCAGATTGACAATCCTGAACGGTAGCCACTACCCTACAAGATTTAGCTCCTTAAACCAGGTAGAAGAACCACTACACCACGCCTTTACCTTCGAATGAAACAACAATATTTTTTTAAAGTATTCTGTCCCTCCACTATTGTAAATGTCGTTTGGTATACGTGTAGTTGAACTTTTACTTTAATTTTGATTTGCTTTCTTGTAGTATAACCGATATCTTCGAGAAATAATTTTCGAAGTGATTAAAAACGAGAATATTGGTAGTTGTGAAAATGCGAGTTATTTCTTCTAACTTATTATTGTGATTAGACATTATTAATGGAAAATATCTAGAGGCTTGAACATTACAGGACGATGTTCTTTTCCTGTGATGCTGTAACAGACAAAATGCTTGTTTACTGATGCAAGTCTTGTGTCCAGAACAGTCTTATGAAATGTATTTGCTGTTGCGTAAGATAACACGAAATAATTACACCGTGTGCGAACTATCAAATCTGTGCAACGTTATACGTAAACAGGCGGAAATTTTTATTCATAAAATCACTTCACGTTTGACAGTGTTAGTCAAGAGAGACTCGTGGGACACTGTGTTAAGGTGCTGGACTAAATCCTTCTAATTTTTCTTCCTCGAAGAATAACAATTTCTAAGGAAGAGCAACAGTGATGATCTTTCTTATTTCTTTTAAATGCTTACACTTTCCTTTAATTGGGTTAAAAATAAATAAGAATATTGCTTGCATTTCTGTCATTGACGTAGACCAGTGAGAAAGACAGGCAGACAGACAGATATTACAAAATAGTTCAAATAGTGCGAGCGCCATTAAAAAGTCATGATAATTCTATGTTGCGTACTTAGAATTATTCATACAATAAAGAACATGTCTAATTGTGAGTTAACAAAGAAAAACAATAATAAAGAGACATTTTCGCATCACGATTAATAATATAATAATAACCCATAGCTCTACAGCCCGATGAGGGCCTTGGCTTACCTACCGACTGCTGGTCTCCCTCCCACACTGTTCCTCCGTCACCTGTTGTTTCGCATCACGATTGCAGTTCGAAAAAGTCGGGACAGGAATTGAAAATAACGTACTGTCCTGACTAAATCGGTGAATCGGACGTCTGGTAGCCTTGCATCAATGATTATAAAACTAAAACCACCCAATATTGCAACTTGAAGACTTTTGGCCAAGAAACAGATTCATTTATACAAAAGCAAAATTGAAATTTTTACACATCCTTGCATTGAACTCAAGTGGGAAAAGGGGTAAAATTAACATGTCCTGAATTGCCACACATATAAATAGTTATTTCATTAATATTTGTCAATGTCTTTGAAGCAGTACACAATTATCGCTAGAGTATCATAATCCATGATCTTATATATAAAAATATCCCGTTGAACGTGTGTCAATTCATTTATTTGTTTATTTTTTTTATAAATTCCATATGCAGAACAATGTAGCCACTATATACTGCTATTACAAATAATGTTACCATGCTCTTGTTTAATAGAAGGGATTCTTTTTTAAGGAACATCTAGTATGGAGGATCGAACGTGGGACCTCAATGCTTTCTAGAACTCTAACCAATACACTACGCCCTTGGATTTCTTGGAGCTACTGTTCCTAATTATTCTTTCGCCTCAATATTGTAAACATTATCTGCAAAAAAAAAAAGAAGTTAAATACTCAGATATAGCTCTGTAGTTCTAGAATTACTTCATACACATGCATTTGAAATTTAACTCTGAATTTCTTTCTTCGTATTAGTATATCTAAGCTTGTGAATATATTTTATTTGTAAATTTATAACGGTTTCATGAACATCTACGAAATAGTTCCTTATAACTTGGAATATGGTGAATAGATATGAAATGTCTTGAAATTAATTTTCGACCACTAGATTTTGGCAAGGGAATTATGTGTGATCCGTTTCCAGTCATTCATTGCTTAAACAAACGTTTTAAAACTATGTGGAATTTTCATTCTGGGATAAGTTCTTTACTTGCTACATGTATGCGAACTACAGTCTGTCCCACTTATCTCTGGAGCAGGTGAACGAAAACAAGTATCTGAGCAGCGATGAACACGTGAGAGGAATGGGATTGCGTGGAGGGAGGAAAGCCACTGCAGTTACCAGCCTTCCCAGCAGCGTGCACTGATTCGCTCTGTCCACTCGATCCCCTCTCCCCTCTCTCCACTTCTCTTCCGCTATGCGCGGCTTTGCTCCAGAGATGCTGGGACAGAATACAGTTAAGTGTTTCTCAAAAAGGTATCATCTATCTCTGTATACCACACATTTAATTCTTACTCACATGGAAAGAAAATGTCAATTTGTATTCAGGAGTAGTTTCACAGTTACAAACTATTTTGGCCTTGATGAGAAGTTTAGTGTAAGTAGGCATTTTGTTTATAATTTTGAAATTGACGTTGTCTAAGGTTGAAATCCTCATATTTAGGGCTTGAACTTGTCACTTAAGAGGTTGAAGATCGTCCTCTACTTTGTGCGTGACCTTCTTTATTTTTCTATTCATTATTCATCCTCATTGTTGCGATTAGCCAAAGGTAAAATAAGAAAAGTCCTCCTCCGTGGCCTCCGACTGCATGACGGCATGGATTCGAGTCCGCCTATGCTCACTCTCTAGGTTCTCGGCCTGTGTATGGGACCGGTGGCAACCCACCATCGTGAAAAAATTGGGGAGCTACGAGTGAGTAGCGTAACCCGGTCTCGGAAATCTCCTATGGGGCATGTTCCTGGGTAAACAAAAAATAATCGATCAGACAATTCGATTATCGAAGGCGATAAAATAACCTCCGGTTGACCAAGTTGCCAATATAAATAAATGGAATACAGATTGCCTTCGAGCTTACATTGTTAAAAAAGAGCGGATACACGTATTACTATCCCAATAATTATTCAATACGGTTTTTTGTTTGTCAGGAATTATCACTTAAACTACTGCATGTTGAGCTGGTGCCTACCTAGCCGCCTCTGATGAAATCTACCATTCTTCAGATTATCTTTAAAATTCGACTCTGGTCACTTGTAACGTGCTGGGTGCAGACACTGTTCATCGAAGCACAGTGTTTTGCGATAAGAAGCGGCCTTGAATAGCGTGAGTGAGTCACTTTGATCGCGAGCAAGCTAGACTACCAAGCTTGTCTGCCTTAGAAAACCAAGTCATTTTTTTCACGGTTTCCGAACGCGATTGCTATTGTAGAAGTATATATTCTCTCAAAAGAGCAAGAAAGGAAATTCGACCAATGTTCTCCCGTCGTTTAAAACCAAATATTATCTATTAAACGAAAAGTTCACGATTGTCAATAAACGGTTTAACCTATCCGAGCATAAGGTGAATGTAAATACTAAATTTAATAGAAAGGTTCTCCAAAATTTCTCTTCCACTCTCTACGTAAGGTCAGTACCCAGGAGAGGGGCCATGTTGGCCATGCTTCCCCCTCGAACCCTAAAATATTTAAATGTGAACCTATAAATAAATAAATACGAAAATAACATCGTCGATTTTTTAAATGAGTAAAAATTTCAATTTTACTTTTGTATAAATGAATCTGTTTCTTGGCCAAAAGTCTTCAAGCTGCAATATTGGGTGGTTTTAGTTTTATAATCATTGATGCAAGGCTACCAGACGTCCGATTCACCGATTTAGTCAGGACAGTACGTTATTTTCAATTCCTGTCCCGACTTTTTCGAACTGCAATCGTGATGCGAAACAACAGGTGACGGAGGAACAGTGTGGGAGGGAGACCAGCAGTCGGTAGGTAAGCCAAGGCCCTCATCGGGCTGTAGAGCTATGGGTTATTATTATATTATTAATCGTGATGCGAAAATGTCTCTTTATTATTGTTTTTCTTTGTTAACTCACAATTAGACATGTTCTTTATTGTATGAATAATTCTAAGTACGCAACATAGAATTATCATGACTTTTTAATGGCTCGCACTATTTGAACTATTTTGTAATATCTGTCTGTCTGCCTGTCTTTCTCACTGGTCTACGTCAATGACAGAAATGCAAGCAATATTCTTATTTATTTTTAACCCAATTAAAGGAAAGTGTAAGCATTTAAAAGAAATAAGAAAGATCATCACTGTTGCTCTTCCTTAGAAATTGTTATTCTTCGAGGAAGAAAAATTAGAAGGATTTAGTCCAGCACCTTAACACAGTGTCCCACGAGTCTCTCTTGACTAACACTGTCAAACGTGAAGTGATTTTATGAATAAAAATTTCCGCCTGTTTACGTATAACGTTGCACAGATTTGATAGTTCGCACACGGTGTAATTATTTCGTGTTATCTTACGCAACAGCAAATACATTTCATAAGACTGTTCTGGACACAAGACTTGCATCAGTAAACAAGCATTTTGTCTGTTACAGCATCACAGGAAAAGAACATCGTCCTGTAATGTTCAAGCCTCTAGATATTTTCCATTAATAATGTCTAATCACAATAATAAGTTAGAAGAAATAACTCGCATTTTCACAACTACCAATATTCTCGTTTTTAATCACTTCGAAAATTATTTCTCGAAGATATCGGTTATACTACAAGAAAGCAAATCAAAATTAAAGTAAAAGTTCAACTACACGTATACCAAACGACATTTACAATAGTGGAGGGACAGAATACTTTAAAAAAATATTGTTGTTTCATTCGAAGGTAAAGGCGTGGTGTAGTGGTTCTTCTACCTGGTTTAAGGAGCTAAATCTTGTAGGGTAGTGGCTACCGTTCAGGATTGTCAATCTGATGGTCGTAGGTTCAAACCCTTCCGGTGGCAGAAAATTTTCGTAAGTTTTAGACATATCCCATTGTGTTCATTGTCCACGCCGTGTGAAACGGAATGATTCAGTTTGGAATTAACGATGGGGGGAGGGGAAATATTGAATTACAAAATCTCCATTTCAACGAACCGAGAAGTGGAGAATAATTGAATCTTTTTCCATTCTCCTCACTACATCTCCTCTCCTCGTCTATCCTATCTTTCTTCTCTCCTCTACTTTTCCTCTTCTCCTTTCGCTTTCTCTTTCTCCTCTCTTTTGTAACCTTTCGTTTCCTCTCACCTCTTTTCCTTACTGTAGACTCATCGGCGATGAAATACTAGAAAACCTATTTTTTCTTTCAGAAAGAATTTTGTCATTTGCGATATAATAGTGATATTTTTAATAATTTTATACAATAATACTTGTTTATATTTCTTTCGCGTATTTTATAAATATCTATTGTGCATGTGGCAACCCTGAAATTGAGCCTAACTCTGCACGCAACCCACCAACGGCTTGTGTAAATTGGGTTGCCTAGTTTAAAATGTCGTTGTCCTAAAACTTTTGAGAGACACTGTACATGCAAGGTGTTTAATTTGTATTAGTTTTCTGTCTGGTGAATTTCCGAACCTTTCCTTCTTACTATATTTGTTTGAAGAATTCCAAATGATGCAAATGGACATTTTGTGTTAAACTTTTGTATTTCACTGTAATAACTACCAGGTGCAATAAGAAAAAATGTAAAAAAATTGATATATCCAGCTTTATTTGCAGTTGCCCATATTACTCCTGATCTATGCTCATATTACCCTGTGTCTGGGGTAATATGAGCAATTTGACATTATTTTGTAAAATATTGTTTTTACAAGAAACTATCCGTTTCTTCTTTTATCTGTTTTGGGTTAAAGTAGAAAACAAGCTGAGGAATCAGACGGAAAAGAGTTTAAAACTGTAACAAATACGGTTTTTAATGAAAAAACCTTAACTATGCTCATATTCCCCACCCTTCCCCTATACCTATGACACTTTGGGGTACTTCCGACATGCAATTCGGGACTATTTCGACACTACAGTGCTACTTAATTCAGACACAGCAAAGAGTACTATAATTGAGCTCAAAACTGTCTTATTCATTGCTTTTTTAGAGATGGTACGAAATTATAAAGAAAAACGTCATAATGTACAGTGCTCAAAAAAAGTTTTGCATATTATGATTGCATGCGGTTTGAGTCGCGATATCCCAAAAAGGTATACAATGTTCATTATGTGAGAAATGCCCGAGACAGAAACCGACATAATGCCCCAAGTGAGTTCGATATTCAGCAGATAGAGGGCAGTAGTTGCCACATGATCCTTGAGATTTGACAACAGCCCGATGGGAGGCATTGTCCGTGTAACGGTCCGCCCTGGATCGTACTTGGTTCGATGGGTCTATTGAGCCTCGGCTTCACACTCAGTATCGCTTCGGGGCTTGAGTCTCCTCGGCTCAAGGTTCGGGTTATTCCGGCTTCTTCAATCCTCGATGTAAGGTCCCTCGTAATTCTAGGTCAAAGGTTCTCAATGTACTTATAGATCTTGACCAAGATTCTATAAGCAATCAACAATCCTTTTTCCCACTAGGTTCTGTCGATATTCAGTTAAGTATCCAACTTCCTTTTCTCTTTTCAGCCTCTGACCAGAGAACTGAAAATTAATCCGTGACCACAGAATAAGAAAAGGTGTTCCCTGACCAGGGACACAAACGTTGACTACTAACAGTCTATCGACCGATCCCGAATTCTGGTATATCCTACGACAATCACAATCCTCTCAATTATATCTCCTGACCAGGAGCATAGAACCGAGAGAACATAAGCCTTCTGACCAGAAGAGCTAAGTAATTGTCCTAACGATAGTCCAGAATAAACTAATTCCTAGTAGCGACGTGGAAGTAAACGCAGAAATACGGGTGTGAAAAGAAAAGACGGTAATACAAGTTCCGTATTTATCTGGAGTTCGAATACAAAAGGCCACGGGCCACCGAGCTTCGCTGCTTATATAGGATTTCTCGGTGCCGTGAAGGATTTACAAACTTTTATCTTAACATCAATTTTACATTACAATAAAATACATATTAATAAAATATCAATGAGGAACATAATTATCTACATGCAGAAATTACTATTTTTAACCTTCTGTGAATATTAAATATGCAATATAATTTTCATTGTTACACTCAGCATTTAATTTGACTAGGGAGTAGGGCTTCTTCCAACTCCCCTCTCTCCCTGCAACGGCCACGCGAAAAGACAACAAAGAAAAGAAAGAAAGTTTACAACGTTAAAATGTTAAGCAATTTTTTTTTTAAATACAGGTTTTGTCTTGCGCGGGCATAACTTTCGTTTACCTTAACGTAACTAAATTCTGATTACACCGTCTTGCAGTAAAAGAATCAGGGATTAATATGATATTAGTTAAATTATTGTCCGCCAAGGGACACGACAGATATAGCGTTGGGAAGACAGCCTAATCTTTCGTCTTTTCCCCGGTTTCAACGTTTACATAAAGTTGAGTCTGCCGGGCTTCTACACAATAGCCATTGCTTTCTCGCATTGTTGTCCCCGATAACGAAATTCCAGCTCAGCTTGCTGGCAGAAAGAAACAAACTATTTGAACTTATATTTAACATCTGGATGTATACTCTATATACGAGGTGGGTTCCACTTTTCTTGGTAATTAACCATTAACACCCAAAAATTATAAATACCAAACAAAGGAAAATATTAAGTTTATATACATCCTTGTAACGTGAACACTGCTACACGTTACAATTGCCCCGCTTCCTAGGAGAAAATTTGAACAATTTTCTCTTTCACAGAAAAATTGTGAAAATTTTCAAAACTTCACTTAATGTTCATAAACAATTCACTGACAACTCTTGACGTTCCACACTAGTCACAAGAAATCTGGCTTTCTCCGAGGATTTCTCTCCGTCGTTCCTGGGAGCAGGTGAACTTCTTTAGGTTCTGGTAGTTAACCCGATCTACAGGCTCCTTTGTAGACGGCTGCAGGAGAAGTGCGGAGTTGTCCCTCATCTGGGTAGCGATGTATGGACCAACGTACACCTCGAAGAGTTTGGAGATGGTTTGGCGACGACTGGAGCTCAGCTTACGGTTCTTTACTAGAACCAGATCTCCTTCCTTCAAGATCAATGCTTGTCCTTGATTCTTCACTCTTCTCTTCTTCTGTTGGGCTTTTTCTCTCCCTTGAGCTTGATATAATTTAAAGGCCCAAGTCGTCTTCTCATCCTGTGGTACAGGCCAATAAAACCTTTCATGAGGTTCCTCCGGGATGGCTCTATTGAAGAAAAGTTCAGAAGGAGCATATCCCGTAACAGAGGAGACGGAATTGTTCAATAACCAAACCACATCATTGATGAAGGTGGCCCAACGAGTATGCTCTCTGTAGCAAAACAGCCGCAAAAGACGGACGACTTCTTGGTTAATTCTCTCTACCACATTACTGCTGGGATGATAGGCTGTAGTGCAGACATGAGTAATGCCCTTCCTTCTCATATACTCGCTCCAGGTTGTCGAAGTGAACTGGGTACCTCGGTCTGAGAGGATGACTTTTACTCGAGGATAGTGAGCAAAATACGTCTTCTCCAATAAGTTCACGATCTCCTGAGATGTAGCTCTCCTCAGAGGATAGGCCGAAACGAATTTCGTGCCAATGTCAACGGCGGTAAAAATGTAGGAGAACCCATGGGAAGTTGGTAGCTGGCCTATAATATCAATAGACAGCATCTCATGAGGAACCTTGGGTGAAATGTGAAGCTTCTCTCTCAGGATTCCTATCTTATCCATTTTTGTCTTGGCACACATCTCACAGTCCTTAACATACCGAATAACATCTCCGGATAGTTTGGGCCAAAAATATCTATATTTTATTTTAGCTTTGGTTTTTGTAATGCCAAAGTGTCCTAGGTTATCGTGATTTTCTCTAAGTATCTGGGAAACAAATATTGCCGGCACACAAAGCTTCCAAATAATGGATTCACCTTGAACTCTTCTGAACAATAAACCTCCATGTAGACAATAATTCTTCCTAGTTCTACCTTGAGTAATGGTATCAGTCTTTTCTGGAGCTTCCAAGATCTTCAAGATGCTTTGACAAAACAAGTCCTCCCTCTGAGCTTCAATCCACTTCTCCAGTTCCTCAGTTTCTTCCCGTTCTTGCCAAATATAGTTCACCTTAAAAAGTGTCTTCGGAATATCTCCTTCTGGTGAATCGGACACAGGATACCGGGAAAGAGTGTCAGCTATCTCATTATCCTTTCCTCTGACGTAAATAATCTGGAATTGGTAAGCCTGTAGTTTCAAAGCCCATCTAGTTAATCTGCTATTAAGATCCTGAGAGTTTTTTAACCAGACGAGTCCCTTGTGGTCTGAGTATATTTTAAATGATTGGCCTTTTAGATAAACTGAAAATTTCTCCACACCAAAAATGATACTCAGACACTCCAGTTCATGGATGGAATAATGTCTCTCATTGTTCCTCAGTTTTCGACTTGCATATTGGATAACATTTACAATTTTCTCGCCACCCTCTGGTTCTTGGAACAATATGCAGCCTAACCCTTTAGCAGAGGCGACGCACTGTAGACAAAAGCTTAAATTAAAGTCTGGCTGAGACAAGGCACCAGTAGTAACTAGCGTAATCTTAATTTTCTGGAACGCCTGTTCTTCCTCTTCACTCCAGCTCCACTTAACATCCTTCCTTAGGAGGTGACTTAAGGGTTCTACATCCTGTGCTAATCCAGGGTAAAATTTTCTTCTCCAATTAGCAAGACCTAAGAACTTCCGGAGGTCTTTCCTACAGACTGGCCGAGGAAATCTCAAAATGGCTTCATTACCAGCAGGGTCAGGTTTTACTTCTTCTCCTGATACTATATGCCCTAAAAAGCGAATCTCCTTTTTGACAAATTCACATTTCCTTAATTTAATGGTCATTCCACATTCTCTCAATCGTTCTATGACCAATTGTAAATGCTGTAAATGCTCTAGAAGCGTCTTGGAGTGAACAAGTAAATCATCCAGATACACGGTAAGATACTCCTCACTCTCTGGACCAAAATATTTGTGCATGACTGAGACAAAAGTGCTGACCGCATTCGAAAGTCCAAAAAGCATCCGAGTAAATTCATATAGGCGACCTCGATAAGAAAAAGCGGTGTATTTTCTGTGGCTAGGGTGTATTTTTACCTGAAGGTAGCCAGACGCGAGATCCAAGCTGGAAAAGAACCTGGATCCTCTGAAACGTTGCAAAGACTCATGGATGGGTTCGACGGAACTTCTTGGAACTATCATTTTGTTGTTGAGCTGACGAAAATCAATGCACGGGCGTATTTGTCCTTGAGGTTTATCCACTACAATTAAAGGATTCAAATAGGCAGAATTCGAAGGTTGAATGACTCCCCATTCCTTCCATAGATTTAGTTCCTTTTCTAAAGCTTCACGCTTGGCAACAGGGATCGGATAAGGCTTCCTAAACACTGGCTCTAAATCCTTCAACCATATCTCACACTGAACGTCTCTAGCACAGCCAGGTCTTTCTGAAAATACATGGTGATATTTCATAAGCAAATGGAACAAACTATCCTGTTCACTCTTGGACAAGAACTGACTTTCTTCAACCTTTTCCCTAATTTTATCTTCACTGGCACTCCACTTATCCAACACAGCGACGTTTACTCTGGCTTCCTTGCCTCCGTCGTAATCTATATTAACAGTGAGCGGGGTGCAGCTACTTTGCAGTGTCAACTCGTTCTCCAACAAACAGATATTGGCTCCATAGGGCTTAAGAAACGGCATGCCCAGTAAAACATCAACACCTAAGTTCTTTATCACAAATACTTCAGTGTTCAACTCCTGGTCTCTAAATTTAATGCTAATATTCCTTCTCCCACAAATCCTTATCCGATTCGAACCGGTTACTCCAACTATTCGAATTTCTGGGTCCTTCTGTAGTTTCATTCCCCTGTACTTCTCAAGTAGTTCCATCCAAATGTCGAAATTTAACAACGAAGCCTCGCTCCCAGTGTCGAGTAAGCAAACGACAGGAATGTCTGCAACTTGAGCTTTAACTTTGGGCGTACTATGGAAAGTAGTTAATTCAACAGACCTCTTAATCCCTTCTTCTACAGCTTTCTCTTCTATTTTGGTTAAGGAGTAGCTGTAATGGATTTCGTAAGCCCTGTTAAAAGTTTCGCCATTGGATACTAATCGTTCCTTACTACTTCCTTGCCCAAGCGGAACGGAACTTAAGCAAGATTCCCATTTAAACCTTGGTTAGTGGGAACTACTGGAGCACTCCAATAGAACTGACGAGTCTGATCAACGGCTTGTTGTTGTTCAAATGTCCTCGGTAACTCTGATTCATATGTCTGAGATCCTGAAGTCACGAATTGCCGGTTAGGAGAATTATAGACTCTTCTTCGAGGAGGAGATGCTGAGTTTCTTCTTCTCTCGACGTAACCTCCTTCTGGTGCTCTCGTCTCGGGATCAGATCTTGGTTCTTGTCTATTAGGACGACTTCTATACCACGTTCTTCCTCTAAACTCCCTAGTTTGACGGTAACCATTATTACCTGTCCTTGGTTCCTCATGGTTACGGACGTTGTTGTTAATATTTCTTCCCGCAGGTCCGTGGTTTTCTCGGATGACTTGTCTCACTGCTGTATTTCTCTGTATTGGTTGCTGATTTCTAAACCTTCCATTATTACTGTTCCCAGCTTCATTTCTCTTGAACAAATCCGCTCTCCAGCTTTCGGCCTCATTGACTTCATATCTCTTCAGGAATGCCGCTAACTCTTCCATTGTCTTTGGTGGGTTAACGAGGCAAAGTTATCTGACTTTATAAGACATCTGTTTAATTATCAAATTCAAGACCTCACTTTCTATGAGTACTGGCGAAAGATTCTTAAACCCAGCATAAATTCCCCACGCATACTCTTCCATGGTTTGATTGGAGCCTTTAGTGTACTTTCTATTTCTCAAGACGTCCAATTGTCTTTGTTTTGCTTCCTCTGAAGCAAATGTAGCAGTAAACTTTTTACAAAATCCATTGTAGTCCCTAAACTCTTCGTAATGGGCCTGGAACCAATGCTCGGCTTGTCCGGTAAACAATCTGGATAGTAACTGGAGACGATATTTCTCTGGAACTTGCATAAGCTCAAAGTTAACATTTAGTTCCTTCAAGTACTTCTGTGCACTTTGAGCTTCAATGTTACCACTGAACTTAGGGAGTTGATTTAAGTCAGATATTCGAGGTAATTTGACATATCGTCCTCCGATTTTTTTATCTAATTCCGAATCTGAAGATGGAGTTGAGTTCTTTCCGGGTTTCCGCCTCTTCCGACGAATCCTTGTCAGTGGTCTTTCGTCCTCGGAAGAGGAATCACAAGAAGGTCTCTTCCGATTTTTTCCTGTCTTCGAGGCTTTCCCAAACCTACCAGCATCAGAGTTTCCAATAGAGGTCACAACTTTACTGTGATGAATTCTTTCTTCCATACCTCGAACAATTAGATCTTCCACTGTGGGCCTAACATTATTCTTCCTCGAGATCTTTCTCTTACTCGGAGATCCGCGTGCACCCTCACACTCAACGTAATCTGACGTCTCTCCAGCTGACTGATGGTTATCAAAGCCATAAGGTGACTTAACAGCGGTTTCCTGCTGAGATGGATCTATGTGAAGTCCTTGAAGCCTGCCTCTCAGGGAGCTTATATTTTGTTCCACGTTTAATTTCAGCTGACGTAACTCGGTGGCCACACAAGTGTTATTCTTTGCAATGTTATCCACTTCTTCACGAACGCTGGTTATATTGTGGGTTACTTCTTCACGGAAGCTGGAAATACTAGTATTTATCTCTTCACAGAAAGAGGAAACCTTACTCTCTCCTTGACGTAGTTCTTCACCAAAATTCTCTAACCTCTCAAAGCACTCAGCAACCTTAGAACTTACTTCCTCATTTTTCCCTAGATAAGCAGTCATCTGTTCCTTAATCTCGGTTACACTCACTCCCAGAGTGTCCATGGAACGAGTAATTCCTTCTATTTCACGCTCTCGCTCAACTGTAAGCGTTGTGTGGAGTACCTCCCACTTCTCATTATTTTGGGACTGTTCCTTGCTTAGAGTTTCATGCAGCTGTTTCCACCGTTCTTCATTTTCAGATCTATCAGCTTGTCGTTTTCTTTCTTCTTCTGCTTTCTCTTCTTGTCGCTTTCTTTCTTCTTCTGCTTTCTCTTCTTGTCGCTTTCTTTCTTCTTCGGCTTTCTCCTCTTGTCGCTTTCTTTCTTCTTCGGCTTTCTCTTCTTGTCGCTTTCTTTCTTCTTCGACTTTCTCTTCTCGTCGCTTTCTTTCTTCTTCGGCTTTCTCCTCTTGTCGCTTTCTTTCTTCTTCTGCTTTCTCTTCTTGTCGCTTTCTTTCTTCTTCGGCTTTCTCCTCTTGTCGCTTTCTTTCTTCTTCGGCTTTCTCTTCTTGTCGCTTTCTTTCTTCTTCGACTTTCTCTTCTCGTCGCTTTCTTTCTTCTTCTGCATTCTCTTCTTGTCGCTTTCTTTCTTCTTCGGCTTTCTCCTCTTGTCGCTTTCTTTCTTCTTCTGCTTTCTCTTCTTGTCGCTTTCTTTCTTCTTCGGTTTTCTCTTCTTGTCGCTTTCTTTCTTCTTCGACTTTCTCTTCTTGTCGTTTTCTTTCTTCTTCGGCTTTCTCCTCTTGTCGCTTTCTTTCTTCTGCTGCTTTCTCTTCTTGTCGCTTTCTTTCTTCTTCTGCTTTCTCTTCTTGCCGCTTTCTTTCTTCTTCGACTTTCTCTTCTTGTCGCTTTCTTTCTTCTTCTGCTTTCTCTTCTTGCCGCTTTCTTTCTTCTTCTGCTTTCTCTTCTCTTAATATACTCCAGAACTGTTGCCACCTGTTCTCTTCAGCGATTTTTTTAGCTTTCTCTTCCGCCTTCCGGGCTTTCACCTCTGCAGCCTTTTCTATTTGACGTTTCCTTTCTTCTTCTACTTTCTCTTCTGCTTTCTCTTCACGTCGCTTTCTTTCTTCTGAGGCTTTTTCTTTCTTTCTTTTCTTTTCTTCCATTTCGGACCAAACTGTCAACCACAGAGGAAGTTCAATAGCAGGTTCCTTATTCTCATCGTCATTGCCCTGGCAACCTTTACACCGGACGGCATCTAAATTTTGCCCTTCCACGGATTCAGCCTCAAATTCACAAACGAAATGCTTCCACTGGCTGCAGGAAATGCACCGAAATGCCCCCTTATCTTCATCTTGATCGGAGCAACAATCAAAGTGCAAATTTCCGTCTTCCTCTACAACCGTCGGCAATGAATTGCGTTTAGACTTTCTTGTTGCCATCTCGATGTTTCGTAATTTCAGAAGAACCACCGGATATATACTTCGAGCCCCAAACGTTGCAGCGCCACTTGTAACGGTCCGCCCTGGATCGTACTTGGTTCGATGGGTCTATTGAGCCTCGGCTTCACACTCAGTATCGCTTCGGGGCTTGAGTCTCCTCGGCTCAAGGTTCGGGTTATTCCGGCTTCTTCAATCCTCGATGTAAGGTCCCTCGTAATTCTAGGTCAAAGGTTCTCAATGTACTTATAGATCTTGACCAAGATTCTATAAGCAATCAACAATCCTTTTTCCCACTAGGTTCTGTCGATATTCAGTTAAGTATCCAACTTCCTTTTCTCTTTTCAGCCTCTGACCAGAGAACTGAAAATTAATCCGTGACCACAGAATAAGAAAAGGTGTTCCCTGACCAGGGACACAAACGTTGACTACTAACAGTCTATCGACCGATCCCGAATTCTGGTATATCCTACGACAATCACAATCCTCTCAATTATATCTCCTGACCAGGAGCATAGAACCGAGAGAACATAAGCCTTCTGACCAGAAGAGCTAAGTAATTGTCCTAACGATAGTCCAGAATAAACTAATTCCTAGTAGCGACGTGGAAGTAAACGCAGAAATACGGGTGTGAAAAGAAAAGACGGTAATACAAGTTCCGTATTTATCTGGAGTTCGAATACAAAAGGCCACGGGCCACCGAGCTTCGCTGCTTATATAGGATTTCTCGGTGCCGTGAAGGATTTACAAACTTTTATCTTAACATCAATTTTACATTACAATAAAATACATATTAATAAAATATCAATGAGGAACATAATTATCTACATGCAGAAATTACTATTTTTAACCTTCTGTGAATATTAAATATGCAATATAATTTTCATTGTTACACTCAGCATTTAATTTGACTAGGGAGTAGGGCTTCTTCCAACTCCCCTCTCTCCCTGCAACGGCCACGCGAAAAGACAACAAAGAAAAGAAAGAAAGTTTACAACGTTAAAATGTTAAGCAATTTTTTTTTTAAATACAGGTTTTGTCTTGCGCGGGCATAACTTTCGTTTACCTTAACGTAACTAAATTCTGATTACACCGTCTTGCAGTAAAAGAATCAGGGATTAATATGATATTAGTTAAATTATTGTCCGCCAAGGGACACGACAGATATAGCGTTGGGAAGACAGCCTAATCTTTCGTCTTTTCCCCGGTTTCAACGTTTACATAAAGTTGAGTCTGCCGGGCTTCTACACAATAGCCATTGCTTTCTCGCATTGTTGTCCCCGATAACGAAATTCCAGCTCAGCTTGCTGGCAGAAAGAAACAAACTCTTTGAACTTATATTTAACATCTGGATGTATACTCTATATACGAGGTGGGTTCCACTTTTCTTGGTAATTAACCATTAACACCCAAAAATTATAAATACCAAACAAAGGAAAATATTAAGTTTATATACATCCTTGTAACGTGAACACTGCTACACGTTACATCCGTGTCTTATTCGCACTTCTGAGTAGGAAGCTGCACAGAGAGCGGGTGGAAAACGAAGGGCAGCATGCCTCGAGCAACAGTTTCTGCTACGGACCGGATTCGAATTGTAACGCTGCTGCAAGAGGCGTCGCTGCCCGTGTTGGAGTGAGCCAAGGTGATGTCTCTCGAGTGTGGAAGAAGTTCAGGGAGACACAATCAGTTGCTAATCGATCAAGGACAGGGCGGCCACGCAAAACAACACGCAGGGAAGATCGGTACGTGGTGATTTCGGCACGTCGTAGACCCACTGCAACTGCTACCAGTTTGTGCCAAGATCTGTGGACGGTCTCAGGAGCGAATGTTTCCCATCAGACAGTGCGGAATCGACTTCATGAGGAAGGATTGAAGTCAGGAACACCCATACCCAAGGTTCCTCTGAAACCACACCATAAGAGAGACCGTGTAAGGTGGGCAACAATGCACAGCGAATGGAGTCAGGAACAGTGGGAGCACACGCTCTTTACAGACGAAGTCACCATCAGTTTGCACCCTTTAAGCAAAAGCATAAGGGTTTGGAGACGATCAGATGAGAGATTGAACGAGCCCTTCATCCAGGAACGTCACCAGCAGCAGGGGGGGTCCATCATGTTTTGGGGTGGAATCATGTTTCGTCGACGTACGCCCCTAATTCCTCTCCTGTGTCACATGACTGGTCTGATGTACAGAAACGCTATTCTCGAACCTATGGTAGCAGGTTTCTCTACAACTGTGTGGGATGGCTCCACGCTGATGGATGATAACGCTCGACCACATCGAGCCAGAGTGGTTCAAGAGTTCCTTGATGTGCATGGCATTCGACGCATGGTGTGGCCGGCATATTCACCAGACATGAACTGTGTGGAACATGCATGGGGACACCTGAAGCGAGCAATTGTCAACCTCGAAAATCCTCCTGTGAACAAGGTGCAATTGCGGGAGGCTGCCATTCAAGAGTGGGACAGTCTTTCTCAGGAATGTTGAATGCTCTTATCCTTAGCATGCCCTGTCGTGTTCAAGCATGCCTTCGTGCTCGAGGTGGCTATACACAGTACTGAACTCCCATCTGTTCGATCCCAAGCATGCCTGTGAGCCGTAGGTAGGTATTGCACTGCCTTTCTTTTGTGTTTTGCATCCCACATTTTCAATTTTGTGTTTCTGGTGTGATTTTGTTTCTTCTGCATGACTGCACTGTTTTCTTTCTGTTTGTATGTCTCCCCTGTACTCTTAAATATGATTCCATGTATCTAGTACAATAAAATGATCACAAACCCTGAATATGCAAAACTTTTTTTGAGCACTGTAGTTTGCTGCCGGGAAATATGAAGTCTGCGGTTGAAGCTGTAAGAAACTGGATAGCTCTTGCAACTGCAGATCGAACATTTGATGTGTCCAGCAGTGGCGTAGCATGAGCATTTCGGGTGGGAATGCCAAGTCAAAAGGAAGGCTACGCCCTTATTTGCCTAATACCGTGCGTCCATTTCGATCTGCAGCCGAGAGATTGGGAGAAGCGTGGCGGGCGGCACTGACGGAGATGCCGACATTTGCGGCCTGAAATGCCCGCTTATTTTTATGGACATATGCAGACATTTATATAAATATTGCAAAACGAGCACTAACCTGTGTTATAAGAGTATGGTTTTAATTTTAGTAGCTTAGTGACTGTATGTGCCGATGATTTTGACACGCCCACCTCTTGTGAAACACGGCGTAGAGGTTTGTTTGGAGAACGTTCTAACGCTGCACCAATATCATCGAGTTTTGCTTCGGTTAGAATCCGTCGTTTTTGCTTAGGTGTTTTAAAATTTAACGATACAGTTTCTCGTAATTTAAGGACAAGATATCTAACCGTATCTCTGTGTGGAGTTGAAACGCATGGGAATTTCTGTACAAATTACCTACACACGTCTCGACACGAGTTTGTTTTCACGTAGGTACGTGTCATACATAAAAAATCTTTGTTCTAACGTGAATCTTGCGGCTGGCATTCCAATCGTCTCACTGACACGTCACACATACACACTACAATAACACAAACAAGTAACTGCAAGTAACCAAGAATAACACTCTTGCACACAGTACGAAATTAACACGCTCTTGGTTTACATTGCTCGCCACTATATTTACAACTCTGTCTTCATCTAGTCGCGAGGAACAAAAAACTCGAGCTCGGATATTTCGGATTGCGAGGAAGCTCACGAAAACCATTCACTTTTATCGGTTTCGTTTGCAGTGTAATCCTGATACAGTGTTGCACATTCGAAACCTCCAAACGATTCCCATCGCCACAAAACTCTTTCAAGGATATAAACTTAAGCAGGACGTTACTGATCAAAACAATGATTAAAATGCTTTTTATCTGTGGCTCTTAACATCGTTTCTATAGCGTATTTATTTGTGTATATAAGAGCAGAACTTGGATGAATTACAGAAGAACTTTTGCGTGTTATAACACAGGTTAGTGATCGTTTTGCAATATTTATATAAATGTCTGCATATGTCTATAAAAATAAGCGGCCATTACAGGCCGCAAATGTCGGCTTCTCCGTCAGCGCCGCCCGCCACGCTTCTCCCGATCTCTCGGCTGCAGATCGAAATGGACGCACTGTAGTTTACTTATGGGATTAGTCGATATAAGTATTGTCTATTTGAAAGAATAATTTCATTGTGTTTTCGTTGCCTGAAGTCGGCCGCCTTCCGACAAAACATGATCCATGCATATTTAAAAGCTAGCAAATGAAATTACTCACTATGCAACAAAGGTTTTGAAGACTGGTATTTTATAGCATTCTTTTTAATTAGGTTGTTCAACTCAGAACACCATACACCATTCGGAGTATTTTGCCCAAAAGATAGTACCGTGCGTCCATTTCGATCTGAAGCCGAGAGATCGGGAGAAACGTGGCGGGCGGCGCTTACGGAGGTGCCGACATTTGCGGCCTGTAATGCCCGCATATTTTTATGGACATATGCAGACATTTATATAAATATTGCAAAACTAGCACTAACCTGTGTTATAAGAGTTGTTCAAAGTGATGTCCACCTACACGCCTGGGAATTTCTGTACAAATTGCCTACACACGTCTCGACACGAGTCTGTAAGTATCATACATAAAAATTCTTTGTTCTAACGTGAACCTTGCGGCTGGCATTCCAATCGTCTGACTGACACAACACACATACACACTGCAATAACACAAACAAGTAACTGCAAGTAACCAAGAATAACACTCTTACGCACAGTACGAAATTAACACGCTCTTGGTTTACATCTGCCTGCCACTATATTCACAGCTCTGTAGTCGCGAAGGAACAAAAAACTTGAGCTAGGAGATTTCGGATTGCAAGGAAGCTCACGAACACCATTAGCTTTTAACCGTTCGTCTGCAGCGTAATCTTGATACAGTGTTGCACATTCGAAACCTCCAAACGATCCCCATCGACACAAAACTCTTTCAAGGATATAAACTTAAGCAGGACGTTACTGATCAAAACCATGATTAAAATGCTTTTTAATCTGTGGCTCTTAACATCGTTTGTATAGCGTATTTATTTGTGTATATAAGAGCAGAACTTGGATGAATTACAGAAGAACTTTTGCGTGTTATAACACAGGTTAGTGATCGTTTTGCAATATTTATATAAATGTCTATGATTAAAATGTTTTACAGAGTATTATCTGTGGCTCTTAATATAATTTCTAAAGCGTATTTATTTTTGTATATAAGGGTGGAACTTGGAAGAATTACAGAAGAACTTTTGCGTGTTATAACACAGGTTAGTGCTCGTTTTGCAAGATGTCCACAAAAATAAGCGGGCATTACAGGCCTCAAATGTCGGCATCTCCGTCAGCGCCGCCCGCCACGTTTCTCCCGATCTCTCGGCTGCAGATCGAAATGGACGCACTGTACATGTGTAGCAAAACATTATTTTGTTTCTCTCAGGACACCCAGCTAACCAAGGAAACCTTTCGGAATGACGCAAGTCATTAAAAATCTACCAGAATCATAGGCGCTTCTAGAACAATAGTAGACGCATTATTATTGTGGATGATCTAACTATTGATTGATTTGGTTTATTTTACTTCGCTTTTCTGACACTTTTGGCTATTCGCGAATATGAATATTATAAGTGATGATATTGATGAAGTTGAAGGACACTCACAAAGAATACCCATGCTAACCACTCCGCCACAGAGGTCGGCGGATGATCCACCTATCGTACACTCTACTGATATAATAGTGCTTATTATAGCAATTCAGACTACTGTCTGGCATACATCACGTTGCGACATAAAAAACCTGATAAACATTTTAAAATAATTCCGTCCAGAGATCATTCGATGTTAAGAGGTTTGAAACGAATGTTAAACATTTCCATTGACAAAATATAAAGGATGTAGATATTAACGAACAAATAAACTTTCTTAATGATATATTAGTTTTGCGGGTTAAGTGGTAGAGCAGCAACAGGCTGAACTTCGCCCATGAATAAATTAATAATCTCTGTTTCTAACATTTCATACCGCGAGGAGTGAAAACTCTGACGAAAACTTTTTTTTTTAATGCACATGGCTGTTTGTGCAATAAATTACACAAAGAAGTTATATATTGGAGTTGTATAAACTTAAGTGAGTCATATTGCGTATTGTAGCATCACACAGCACCAGCGCGAAGAACCGGGTAGGTTTTTCGTCTGCATCGGAAGGAAGGAACCAATCACAGCCCTAGAACCACTCAGGTTCTCCGTACGCCGGCGTTCGAGAGAGCATGTCGCCCGTGCTGTAGAGATTCAAGCTTTCCCTCGAGCCAGGCAAAGTCCTGTACGCCAAACCTACCCGACGTCCGGCCATCAAAGGCATTAGAAAAATGCTATAACAAGAGCTGTTTAGTGGAGCGTTGTAGGCGTACCGCGATAAATAGCTATTATAATACCATATAGCTCAAACACATATTAATTAGTAATATTTTACTTTTTATTTACAGCATTCACTCATTTTTTACCCATATTAAATCAGGGCGTATTGGCATTCAATAACGGTACGCCACTGGTGCCCAGGCACATAAGAGGTTGGCGTACGTTCTCCGATGAAAAAGAAAAGCAACTCGAGAAAATTGTTTGATTGATTTGGTGTTTTAAGTCCACTTTTTGCACAGTAAGGCTAATCGGGACTGGACCTACAATTTAAAGTGGGATCCGAACCACTTGTGCCTCCACGGGTATCGAACCCGGGACCCCTTGTTTCCAAGGCGACAACGCTACCACTGCGCCATCGGGGAGGCCCCAACTCGAGAAAAGGATTATAGGATTTGATGCTGTTTCATTTGATTTTACAATAACAGATTTATAATTCAGCCATTTCCTGCGCACAAGACGCAAGCGCAACCACGGAATACTTCATCATTTAAACCACTCAGCCAATTACAATGAATAATGCCAGCTCTGGTTGCGGTCTAACTCAAGCAGCACCACAATCAAGTACACCTTTGGAAACAGTTTTAGAAAAATTCTTTAGCAGAGCTGCGGCTGCTATTAGCGCATCGTAATGCATTTACTCTCATAAATCATATATCTCATTACGAACCTTCACTTAAAAAAAAAAAAAAAAAGGTAAAGTGCTCCCCTGTGCATAGCACCACGCCATGAAGGCGTATAGGGGGTGTGGGGGTAACGCCCCACACTTTCTTGATCCGGTCATGAGTGGGGGTGATGTGATCAGCATCACGCCCCTGACCGCCTTTACCCCCCAGGGTTTCCCCCAGGTACCCAATGTTATTCGACGCTGGGTGGGCGCCGGGGCCGCTTCCAACCTTAGAAAAGTTCCCGGATTTGAACCGGCCGGGGATCGAACCCGGGACCTTGAGCATGGTAGTCAGACGCGTTACCGACTTAAGCCACCTTCACTTATCCATTGCATTCATTACTACTATAGGATTAACAATTATGGATACTCGAGTTTGAACTCAAATTAAAAATTAAACAGTAGATCTATTTAAAAACGAGTTGCATCAAAATCTAACTAATTTAATTCTGTTAAGCTACGGCAATCAAATTTATCTTCGAGTATGACTTCGATTTTTTTCGACGTGAGAACAAATAAGTGCCGTTTTTTTTCGAGTTTCCCAAACAACCGCTCTCTTTGGAATTCAATAAATATAAAACTTGTGGTCAGATTGTGATTAGATTTCAATACACTGCCGGTAGGAAGGTTTTAAATAGAATTTTTAATTTTCACATTTTTAAAATCGATCTAAAAAAAGGTCTTATCAAATTTATGAAAGAACTCTTTTGTAGTATTGGATAGTCCTACAAATACGATCTTGGTCTTGTTGTGAAGCTTTACAGATGTTTTTAAAACACATTACCATTGTCAATTCCGAAACCGCAATGTGAAAGATTTTATACGGCTTTTATTCAACGGAATAAAAATGTGCTTTGAAAGTGGCAACACCGCACGCGCTGTTGTTACCCGCTCGCAGTTCAACGGACATAGCCGTTAAACATAAATGCTACATTACGGCAAGGGGGGGGGGTGGTCCCTCGCCCATGTTTTCACGCTACAATTTCACTATTCTAATTATATGAAGTATTTCCAGATATCTCGGGGGGGGGGGGGGGCGAGTGACCACCCTGGCTTCCCTCTGCGGGCGCCATTACATTACAGCATGTTATTGTATTTTATTTTCTTGTTGATATTGCTTTTGTGAATTATTTGTTTTACTCCTAATTACACCTAAAATGAAAAATTGGTAAAATACTTATATACACAGTGTATAAAGGGGCCAAAAAATGAACAGATTTAGCAACAATTCTCTCTTATTTTTTCATTCTCTTCGGTTTTAAAAATGAAACACAACAGACCTCAAGCGTCGCGTTTAACAACAAGTCTTTACTTCTCAAGTCATGTTAAGTCAAACTTTAACGTTGGTTTTTGATAACAAAAGGCAGATCTCATATTCCTCAATATCTGAACAAAGAGATCAACTAAGCTAGCAAAAGTTCTGCTAAAACTAACTGTACACATTTCTGCAAATTAGGGTGACCATACGTCCTGATTTTCAAGGGACAGTCCTTTCCTGAGAGTCATGTCCTGTTGTCTGCGATGCTACTCCAAAAAACTAAATATGCCCTATTTTTCAACAGCGTCCTGCAAAACATCCAGACGAATTGTTTACATCTGTGAAACTGTTAGTGCCTTTTAAATTAATAGTATTGTTAGTTTGTCAAGAAATACTTGTAGATCTAAAAAAATTCAAGCTCGCGACCTTAGTCTTACGGTAAAGCTTATAGTTATTGCTTACAAGCACATATTGCATGCAGTCTGTTCATGATATGATATGCAAGGTACCGAGTGATGACTAAAAGTATATGCAGGGGCGCTTTAAAAATTGAAAATAGCCCAATTCTGGGGATTCGCATGTTTGATGCATTGATGAGATGATTACTACAGCTGCGACAAGAGACTACACAATATGGATGTTTCATGGTAAGCAGGGGTGCCCATCCCTCCCAAAATCATGTCATGCGCCCCTCCCAAATCATATCATTCGCGCCCTAAAACCATATCCTAACTCCCACAAAGTATTTAATTACGACAGCGTGTCTAACTTTTGTTAGCTTTACTGAACACCGTACTTGATCTGCCCCTCCTCCATAAACAGGTGTGCCCATCATTCAAGACCGCTCCTCATCATAATCCCCTCAATGAATGAATACGTAATAATTGATGTCTATTTGAATGAAATACCATGTTAAACTCTCCATATTTTTTAATTGTTCGATTTTCGAAAAAAAAAAAAACCCTTAAAGGTAGCACATTGATAGGTTAAATGTAATAAATTAAATTATGTAAATATGCATATAAATAGTGTTTGTGAGTGGGTCAATAAAACGCACAACTTAAATATTGAACACAAATTGTTACACAACTTAAGATAAAGATAGAAAATTCAACCTTGGCAAACCAAATAACATGTTCCAGCCTTATGACCGATTCAATTATTGTTTCACGAGAGATTACAGAACCCTAGCTAGGAATTCTTAAGCTCAGGGCGACAATATTATACTATTCCTCTTTCAAAGAGCTCGCCTACCCTCCCCCCCCCCAATACATTATTGCGAGCGAAGCGATCAAGAAAATTTTTACTTCCATTTCTTTGCAGGCTTACAAGAATATTAATTTAATGGGATGTCAATACTTTCTTAGGATCCAGATATATTTAGTCTTTTCTAGCTTCTGTTTTCGCACGTTCGGGGTCAAAAACGTGTGGATACCATATCGTTAAATACAGTCTCCAAAATATAATGTTTGAATACTCTCTCCACTACAGAAATCCTTTGGTAACATAAGATTTAACACTTTATGAAGAGCTTCCTATCTCCCCCTTTAAATTTAATACTCAATCCTACCATGCCAATTTTAGACTTACTGTTGATATTGAAGAGTGGATATTGCCTCCTCCCAAAAATTAATTCTCAGTCTCCACACCAGAATTTCCTCAATAGTCAAAGACAATAGCAACACACAAGAATTGAATACACGCCTCAATTTAATGCTCAATCCCCCTCTAACTAAAATATCCGCCATAATCTAAGACCTAGAGTTGGATATTGTCCTGCCAAAATCGTTTAATTCAGAATCCCCCCCACAGGACGCACGTGTCAATTAAGGCCTAATATGTAAAAGCTGGATATCTCTTCCCCTCCTCCTCCGATAATACCCTTAAAACTTTCTTTTCTTCATTTAATGGATTAAATATGGTGCATTTAAGGTGTAAAATTTTCACATATATTTTTGAAAAAAATATAAATATTAAATTTTATATTATTTGAAGGGAAAAAAATCCCCACAAAAAATCTCATTGGCGCAGCCTGCGTCATAATCCCCCCTGTGGGCACCCCTGATGGTAAAAGAGTAAGGAAAGATAAAAAAGGAAGAACGAGAGAGATAGGAAAGTTAATCTGTAAAATTAAAAAGATAAGCAAAAGAAGGAACGAAAAAGAAAGACCTCCGTGGCGGAGTGGTTGAACGCTAGTACGCCAGGGGTCCTGGGATCGAATTCCGGTCTGGACATGGATGTTCTTTACGAGTGTTCATTCATGAATTTAATCATATCATCACTCATATTCATTGTTGCAATTAGCCAAAAGTGACAAAGGCGACGTTAAATAACAAATAAAATAAAATCAAGACGAAAACGTATTAAAGACAATTGTGTAATATTTCAGGAGACATGTAAGCAGCATTACTTTTCCTTTGCCAAAGAGGGGATGAGACGGGTGTACTTGGTACTTGACCCTGGGCTCTTTTAGTTATAGCTGCAATCCCCCCCTCCCTGTACGCATCCGTGGATATCCTGCTTTTCGTTTCAGAAAATCTGGTCACCCTACTACAAATTGTTATAGTAGTCAAATGATGGCGATGAAGTGCTAACATGCACCATGTATTCATACTCTCCCCCCCCCCCCCTGTTGTATTACCTGGCCTCCTCGATGGCGCAGTGGTAGCGTCGTTGCCTTGTAATTAAGGGGTCCCGGGTTCGATACCCGGTGGAGGCACATAGTGGTTCGGATCCCACTTTAAGCTGTAGGTCCAGTCCCGATTAGCCTTACTGTGCATAAAGTGGACTTAAAAACACAAACTCAATCAACTTGTTGTATTACCAACCACAGTAATATGATATAATAAATCAGGTGGGTTCGATTTTATACAAAATAATAATTTAATCCATAACTAAGAATATACAACATGGCTAACTCCATGCTTGACAAACAAAACAATTAAACATCTATATTCAAAGATATAATAACATCATAGATGTTTCACAATCTAGCTACTGCAACTTTCTCCTTCTTCCAAATGACAGCTGCAACCTGTCAGGTGGTTTCCTTCTTCTAGAAGATCGTCGTGGACTGTTCACTGAGGAGGCACTAACAGCTTCCTCTCGCCCAGTCTGCGGTCTCTCCTCACAGGCCCTGTCCTGCGCTGACACGGAACCATCAAAGATCCAAAAGTTATCTTCTCCACTGTCTGTATCCGACCTGTTAGATTTAAACTTCACTTGATGCAGGTGTACCCTTCTCGTTGTTCCACCGGCATTGACCAATAACAAGTGTCTTCCTAAATGACCCGTAACTGTAGCTCGTACGTACTTTGGAAATCTGAATGTATAATTTCTTGTCCACACTGTACTTCCGCTTGATGGTAATTCTTCGTTCTTATTGGTCTCACTTCTCACCACTTCCTTCTCCATTATTTGCAACCAGGACCAATTATAGATATTACGAGGTTGATATGACAACAACTCTGCAGGAGTCATCCCCGTAGCATGGCAAGATGTAAACCTGGCTACTCTTAACGCACCTTCCACCGCTTCTCTGAAATCGAAACTTCTTCCTAGATGGCAATCTTCTAACCACCTCTTCTTCAGAGTACTTTTTACGTTTAGGACCCACTTTTCGGCTAAACCATTACTGGGTGGATGATATGGTGGTGAATGAATAATTCGTATTTCTAACTTAGTGCAAAATTCTTTAAGCTTCCTTTCCGAACTACACTAGGATATCCATATCTTTCAAAACATTCTTTGAGACAATTTATAGTTTCTTCACTAGATGTAGACTTAACTTTCCAAACCTCTATCCATCGTGTGCATGAATCAACTAACAATAAACATGTGCGACCAGCGAAATGAAAGAAATCCAAATGAACTCTTTGAAATGGCTTATCTGTGTGCTCCCAAGGTACATATTTATTTTTCAGAGCATTGTTCTGAAGTGCTTGACACTGTGGACAGTTAATAACTTCTCTTTCTAAGTCAATATCAATTTGCGACCACCAATACATAGATCTTGCTAATTGTTGTAATTTCCACAAACCTAGATGATTTGCGTGCAGTTTTTTCAAGACTGTATCATGCAACGATCATGGAATAATTAACCTGTTGCCCCATATCAAACATTCTTTTACAATCACTATTTCATGTCTTCTTCGGAAAAAATGTGGAAATGGTGAAGTTTGTTGATCTTTATTTAGCTTTGCTGGCCATCCTTCAGTAACATACAACTTTATCTGCAGCAATAATAAGTCTTTGGCTGTTTCTTCCTTAATACATTGTAACAAGACTGGTTCACATTCTAAGTGAAATACATACTCACCGCTAGGAACATCATCTTCAGTTACTTCCATTTAGGGTAATCTTGATAACAGATCTGCTACTTCCACATGCTTGGTGTACTCAATTTTAAAATCATACGTTGATAAAAGCAAAGCCCATCTTTGAAGTCTACTGTTACCCGTAGAAGGAATTTTAGCTTTTTCTCCAAAAATATATTTCACAGGAAGAGAATCGCTATGTACAGTAAAAGTTCTTCCATACAAGTATTTGTGAAATTTTTTCATGCCATGTATCAGAGCTAAAGCTTCCCGTTCAAACTGACAATAGTTCTTCTGAGTTTCAGTTAACGTTTCTGATGAACAAGCTACTGTGCGTAAATTACTTTTGTACACATTAGACAATTGACAACCTATTCCTACAGGACTTGCACCTGTAATTAGTACAACTTCCAAATTCTGATCGAAAGGAAAAATGACATCTGCTCTCTTCACCATTTCCTTTACTAATTCATATTCCTGTTGATGAATATCAGTCCATTCCCATTTATGTCCTTTCTTCAGCAATTCATGCAAATGAGGTATATGCATTGACAAGTTGGGTATATGCCTATGGTAAAATGAAATACCTCCCAAAAATGACTTTAATTGACTGACATTACGGTACAGCACATTTTAATATTGCTTCTAAGTTCTTCACAGATGGTCTAATTCCTTCACCAGAAATGTAAAATCCTAAATACTCAACTTCCGTAGCAAAAAATTGACACTTCTTAGCATTTACCTTCACATTATATTTCTGAAGACGATCTAGTACATTCCTCACGTTATTATAACACTGTTCCAGTTCTTTACCACAGATAATGATGTCATCTAAGTAACATTTAGCGAATGGAATTCCTGTTAATATCTGATCCATTACATGTTGAAATATCAAAGGACTACACTGCAAACCAAAAGGTAATCTGTTGTAACCAAATAAACCAATATTAGTATTTATTACCAAATATTTCTTCGAAGCTTCATCTACTTCCAACTGTAGAAATGCATTCTTCATGTCAAGAACCACATATGTATCAGAATCACCTAATGTGTTCAAAATATCATCTATTTTTGGTAATGGATAAGTTACTTTCTCAAGTAAAGTATTCAGTCCTGTCTTAAAATCAGCACATAACCTAAGATCATTTGACTTCTTGACAACTACTACCAGTGGTGATGCCCAGTTAGAATAAGTTACTTCTGACAGTATACCATTGGAAACCAATTTACTTATATCCTTTTTAACCTGTTCACTTAACTATAAGGTACTTCATAAGCTTTCCTAAAAATAGGTGTACTGTTAGGTTTAACCGGAATCACAGCTTTAAAACATTTAATAGGCTCCCTAAGATCATCTGAAAATAGTGCCTTGTACTCAGACAACAAATTATTCATCAGTACCTCCTTATTATAACAACTCTGAACTCCTATCTGCTGTAACATAAAATTCTGCCTCCAGTTAGGCCATACAATGTCCAGCCAAGTTCTTCCTATAATCGTTTGTGGCAGATTTTGCTTACAAACAAAAACATTCATATTATATTTCTTATCTTTCCACAATATATCCAACATAACTGACCTTCTAATGCTAATGGTCTTCCATCAGCATTTTTCAGATTGATATTTGCAGGTTGAATCTTTAAATATGGAAAAGATTGATCGAGAAATCTTTTATCAAACACACTTACAGAAGCTCCAGTATCGATCTCAAAATTAACTAATTTACCATTACAATTAAAATCAATTGTACATTTGTCAGCATTATGCAAATTTCCAACTACTGAGTTTAATTCAAATTGCCGTTCTTTAGTAGAACCATACTTGTACAACGGTAACTGAAAAGTGTGCAAGGGATCGTTTGAAATTAACAATTCTTGATGTTCCTTATCTGCATTAAACTCAATAGAATCTTTACATTCTTTCGAAATTACATCAAGAGACATCTTACTGAAGCAACTGTTAGATTCAGTGGATTCAAACTGTAAACTTGATAAGTTTTTATCTGTCGGTATATTACGAAATCTACAAAATTTCTGAATATGTCCTAAGAATCCACAATAATTACATCTAACTTGCTTTAAATAGCATTTACCTTTTTCATGCGTCTTTCCACATTTATAACAAATCCATTGTGTTGAAGTTCCAGGTTTCTCAGTGACTATGCTCTTTTCAGTCTGATTATTAAAGTTAGTTTTCCTATTGGACAAAGCTTGGAAAGGTTTAGACTTGCTTTCATGAAGCTTATGTACATTATAATCAGTAGCAAAACCTTCCTTTTGATGGAATAGCCGTACATCATTCTAAACCATTTCCATATTCACGGCAATGTCGCAAGCTTTAAGAAAGAAAACGTCGCCTTCTGATAACAATTTCTTTCTTGTAACTTCACTGTTAATGCCAAACACCAGCTGATCTCTTAGCATGTCATTTAAGAATGCTCCAAAGTTACATTTAGTCGCTGCATGTTTAAGAGAAACAATATATTCTGATACAGGTTGACCTAACTCTTGCTTCAGAAGATGAAAACAGTATCTTTCTGTGACTACATTATGCATCGGTTGAAAATGATTCAACAATACATCTTTTATTACTTCGTATGTTTTACTAGCAACAGAGTAACTAAATCCCTTAAAACATCATATAAATAACCTCCACAGAATGCAATAAAATGACTAATTTGCTTTTCCTTTGGAATGCCATTAGCAACACAAATCTGTTCAAACCGCTCCAAATACGAATCAATGTTACCTTTATCCACATCGAAAGGTTCCAGAATATGTCCTTGAATCCCATACATAGTCGCCAAATTGTTGTATTACCAACCACGGTAATATGATATAATAAATCAGGTGGGTTCGATTTTATACAAAATAATGATTTAATCCATAACTAAGAATATACAACATGGCTAACTCCATGCTTGACAAACCAAATCAACAAAACAATTGAACATCTATATTCAAAGATATAATAACATCATAGATGTTTCACAATCTAGCTACTGCACCCCCAGCATTATGTTCCCAATCACGTGAAACCAGAAGTATTTGACTAAAAAGCTCACTGGAGCAATGGCGAGATTACATAAATAAATATAAATGAAACGAAAGTACAAGGTATATGCATCATACCGGAAGGTATTCTTTAATGAGTTAGGTTAACCAGAGGGTATATGGCATATGCTGCCTTATACTCTCGACTACAGCCCTGCCAACAAAACCTTCGGCACGCCATTGTCTCCAGAGTAATAATGTTAATCACGAGACAGGCCTTTTTTCGTATCTTCTCGAAAGCGAGACGGAACAGGCTTTTTAGAATTCGAGATGAGACGGTTCGTGAAACATGTCGTCTCGAATAAATACAAACAAAGTAATTCATCATTTGCAAATACTTATTTACTCGGAATAAAGAATTTTCCTTGGAAATTCAAATAAGCGTATATTACACACACACAAAAAAAAAGACTACCTACTACTGACCATTTTTCAATACTTGTTATCGTGAGAACACGTCATAATATTTACGGATTTCCACACAAGGTAAAACGAAAATTCCACTTAATCGTGCCATTTAAGGAATTGACCAAAAACAAGTTTTGTAGTCTTCTCATTAAAGGAACTGAGTTTTGACATAATCTCCCCTGTTGCTTGTAATGTTTCCCCCTTCCACCCCCTCATGATCAGGAACTTAAAATGGAGCACGGGAGTGCCTGAATCCCCTGAAGGAATATAACAAATTAAAGGTAAAGAACTGATTTGTGGCATGACTTCTCCGTGTGTTTATTCTATCCCATCCTGCTTGTTGCATCACTTATGTTTGAAAGATTGCATTTATTACTGACAATTCGTTTCCAAGTGACTCTTCTCACTTGCCTCCTCCAGACTGTAGTAACAAGCGACATGGACTAAAGAGGTTTGTGTCATTGTTGCTTGCGAGCAGCTTGGATTAGGCAGTTTTCTGAATATCGTGTGACGTGTTGCCTTGACCTGTTGTTCACATATGCACAGTGAATACTATCCTATAGACTGTTGCTTTGGTTTGAAACTTCCGTTATCACTTGTTGCCTGTTGGTTTGTCCCGAACGCTTCCAGACCAAAGTGACATATGTCGGTTGGAAACAAATCCTTAGTAAGAATGCAATTTTCCAAACCAGAGCGACACTAAAAGCTGCATGTGTTGCTTGTCGCTCATACTGGGTCGTTTTCTTAGTGAGATTTCACACCCAAGCGATAAGCTACATGCGACATGTGTCACTTGTCACTTCGGTCTGAAATCTCCCATAATATCATCCAACTTGTCACCTCTGTGTTTTGATAGAGCATGCGCAGTGGTTACTTGCTTATAGATGGAAGGAGCATGTGTTGCTTGCTCTCTTGTCACTTCGGTGCAAACTCCCCGTTTGGCTTCCTGCGTGTCGCTTTGGTCTGAAAGTTCCCTAAGTGTACGATGGATACAAATGGTTGGAAGGAATAAAAACAACTACCTAGCTATCGATAATCAGCAAACTGTATTGTAAATATTAATGTTCTTGTGTCTAACAAACCTTATTTATTCTCAGTATATAGTGAGCAAAGTGTTTGAAGATTTAATCTACTTTCAGGAATAACATTTTGTGATGTCTTGCCCCATTCTCGTCACTTCCTGTACCCTCCAAATTCACACCGTCACTGGCAAATCACCCTCTACCCTAAAGGAACCTGTCACGTCTCTAACCTCATCTATATCCTTATCTGCAACACCTGTGGTGGCTTCTACCTGGGGGAAACATCCTCCACCCTAACATCCTTTACTACCTTTTTCCTTCCCCATATTGTACCCCCCCCCCCCCACTCACAGTTTTCGACAAGCCTGGTGAAAGAACCACATTTTCTCTTATAATGCGTACAACTGTGATCTAGTCCTGGCAATCCTGCAGGTTGCATTATCGTTTCTGTCATCTCTCTTACTTTGCTTCTACACCTGAAGATGCAGCTTGCGTCCACGAAAATTTGAATTTTTCCACTGAACTGTGAACTACATATCGAGCCACTAGAATGACTCATGAAGGACAGTGCATGCACTTTAGATGTGTATATCGCTGCCAACAGTCAAATTGAGTAGATGACGCAGGCTGATTGAGGCTGAACAGGGTATCATTATCGGTGCTTACCTATTCGGGCATTTAATCCGTGAGATTACAGAAATGTTCCAGATACCATGTGCAGTCAGTGATGTAGTGGTGAAATGGAAATGTGAGGGTGTGATAAAACCACAACCGCGACATGGGAAGGCAAAAAATTTACCGATAGGGATCTATGTGTGGTTAAGTCAAACTGGCAGGGTTCACTGGACACTGTGGCTACAGACCTTTGAATGGCATCGGGAAGTGAGAAGGCACTGGGATTCCATGGGAGAGCTACAGCACATAAGCAAATGATTACAACCCGGAACTTGGCACATCAATTACAGAGGTGCAAACATCACCATCGGTCACTAGAACAATGGTAAAATATCCTGTGGAGTGATGTCAGGATGTGATGGACGTGTGTGGACATAGCGAATGCCCGGGGAGCGGTTCTTACCAAAGTGTCTTGTCCCAGTTGTGAAATTCGGCAGGGGTGGGACCATGGTATGGGGTTGTTTTGCTTAGTATGGTGTTGGTCCCCTGGTTTTGGTGCCTGGAACTCTCAATGCTGATGCCTATTGTGCAATATTAGACAACTATGGTCCCATCTTATGGCAATAGTTCAGAAGTGAGCCTTTTCATTTCCAGCATGACAACATGCCTGTCCATAAAGCAAGGGCCATAACCGAATGGTTTGACAATTGGGAGTAAATTAATTTGACTGGCCACCTCGGATCTCTGATCTCAACTCAACTAAACATTTGTGGGATAAGTAAGAGTGCTGGTTGCGATCAAGGCAAATCTGCCCAAATATACCACAGAGCTGTTCACCATTTTTCAGGAGGAATGGAAGCGATTACTGGCTGACATTTACCGCAACCTGGTGGAAAGTGTTCCTCGAAGGACAGAGGCTGTGATAGTGGTGAATATCGGACCTACCCCGTACAGACACCAGACCAGCTCCAGGTAAGCATATTCCTACAGTTGTCCAGTCATTATTAGCAATAAAGTGTGTGTGTGTGTGTATAGAGAGAGGGGGAAGGAGGGGGGCAGGCCTATATTATTAAATTGTTTATTCACTCAATTCCAGTTCAAATAGAAGAAAGGAAGGCAATAAAGTTAAATTAGTGATAATGCTTTATCACCCATGTTATTTCCTTTGTACAGTTTTAAGATAAATACGTATAAATCCTATTTATGATTTATTGTGTACTTTGTTAGAAACCCCCTTTCCTTGTTGGAAAGATGAAGAGAAGAAGGATGGTTTACATTGTGGGAATCCTACAGAATCACTAAGAATCAGTGATAGTAAAATATTTAAAAATCCTGCAAGTGGTACAATGTGAATTTTAAACATTCATGGAAAAAAGCTTTCATGCTCCAAGTGGATAAAAATATAACTCAGGAATGCAATTTCACAAGAGAGTCTTTCTTCATTAGCGAATATTGCATTCAGATAGAGTTAGTTGTTTCTTCAGTTAATTAATAAGCAGCCATTTCACAATGACATGACTGACAGATTTGTGGCCTCAAAGGACAGAAGGTTTGATATGATGTACAAGAAAAATGTAAGTTCCATTATTAAAATAAGTATGTGTAACTATTGATCAAATTTTCTCTATTACCCCATTTTTTTCCTACTAGCCCTTCATCTAACTTCAGAGCCACTAACCGCTGCTGGTATTTGTCAGTGTCATCAATTAATCTACATAGTTTGGATAACATATCAAGCTTTACAAGGGCTCACAATATTAAAACAAGCCCTCAACAGCCAAAAGTTATTAAGACCACAAAGAACAGTTTCAGTGTTCAGCCAGACAAGAGGTTCTGGAAAGACCCCAAACTGCCCCTTCCAACTGACCTATTCCGATGATGAGCTGGAGAAAGAGAGGTGTGTGCGCTGGATGGTTTGAGGAGGAAGAGAAAACTTAGCATTACACTTGTTTTTTTATTGTATTATTATTTTACTTGTTTCACTTGCTCTCTTGAGAATATCAAACTTCCGATGGTGCAGGAGAATAAATGACCAAAAAGAGGACACATTGAAGATTTTACCTGTTGGAAGAGTTGAAAACTAACATTTCATTAGCCATAACTTGAAGTTGTTGCATTTTTTCTCCATAAGGAATGCATAGGTAAAAGTAAAAGATAGATAAAGTTTCGCATGCATATAGCACTGTGCCATGAAGGCACATTTAGGGGATGTGGGGGTAGGTTCCCGCACAATCACGATCTTGGCCATTTTGGAGGTGATGTGATCAGCACTATGCTCCAACCACCTTTACCCTCCATGGTTGCCCCCAGGTAGTCATTGATTTGAGGCTGGGTGAGCCCCAGAGCTGCATTACATGGGGACAAAGCTGGAAATATTCCGACCTTACATCACCCAGCCTGGGAATTGAACGTGGGTCTCCAGCCTGGCAGTCAGGTGCCCTATCAACTAGACCACTGCGGCTCTTTTATAAGGAATGCATGGGATTCTGAAAACACTTTCATTATATTCATATATTCTGAAAATATTTTCATCATCATATCTAGCTTACATGCCCGTCAACACAGGATGATTTTGGAGTCCAATAAGGAAAACAATCTGGGAAAGCTGGAATAAATTTTATTATGTTCATAGGGCTTTTCTTAATAGCACACTAATTTGCATGCATCTATCACTGCAGCTCTGGCTGCCATCTTAAAAAAATGACACCCAAAATCAGTTTTTTTTAAAAAATATCAGTTTTGGAAAGCACTTTATAGCAAAACAGGTTATGACAAAAATTAATCTACATAAAATGCTCTACAAAAAAGGTTCTGTGCATTTTTCTTCTAGGATGCGGCATTTGTGTGCTAGAGAAGAGAGTAATTTCACATTTTTTCCCTGCCCCATTTTGCAAGAGCGAATCTCAAGGAAATATTCTTTCATGATAACTTAAGGTGCTTATTTCTTTTTAAAATACCTATTCTAAACGTTCTAAGCAGGGTGGATAAAATCATGATGATAAACACCCCTGTAAAATATTTGAACAATTTGATTAAATCAAATAAAAAAATGTGTAAATATTCATTTTTTTTCTGATACCGTATGTACAAGTCTACTATGGATACTATGGAAATGTTTGTTGAGTGTGTTAATGAAACTATAATAACTGCAACTTTTCTTCCAGTGGAAATAAAATACTCTGGATGTATTCTATAATTGTAACTTAAAATATTTTTTATAGTTTTTTGTAGCTGAATTTTGGCAGTTTTAAATGACAGTGTGCAAAATATAAGCTGCCATGTTATTTACAGTTTAATGATGATAACACTATTTTCCATTTAACATGATTAGTAATTTGTATATCTTTACTACACAAAATGTTTGTTATTTTTGGCTATTAACATTATTGAATTTTAAATCAAGACAAATTAAAGTATGTTTATAGATTACATGTTACATTTAATTTCATATGAGCATCACTCCATCAGTACATATATTTTGTTTCCTTTCTTTTCATGTGTTAGAGCCTAATGAACACCATTAAATGATTACGAGATTAATGTATTTGGTCTAGGAATTAATTCGTGCACCTGGACAAGAGATGGCGTAATGAGCGTATCGTCCCACAGTTCCGTGTATCCACACATGCATTGAAAACTCCTGTCAGCGCGCATCGTTCGTAGTATACAGCAGTTGATTGACGCATCAACAACAGCATTTTGTAGTCAACTGAACATGGCGCAATTCGTGCCAGATAAAGTGTTTTTGCGGGGTGTTCTGCTTCATTACTTTAACATGCAGAAAAGTGCTACTGAAAGTCATCGTATTTTGGTGGAATTGTATGGTGACCATGCGCTAGCTGAGCGAACGTGTCAGAAGTGGTTTGCATGGTTTAGAAGTGGTGATTTCTGCCTGGAAGACCAAGAGCGACCTGCACAGCCAAAAAAATTTGAAGACGAAAAATTGAGAGCATTGCTCGATCAGGATTCATGTCAAACGCAGGAAGAACTTGCAGAAGCATTAGGCATTGATCAAACAACAGTTTCCAAACACCTCAAAGCCATGGGAATGATTCAAAAGATGTCACATTGGGTTCCACATGAATTGAAAGACAGAGACGTTGAAAGACGAAAAACCATTTTCGAATTGCTGCTTCAAAGACAGAAAAGAAAGGGGTTTTTGCATTGCATTGTTACTGGCGATGAGAAGTGGATCCATTACGAGAACCCGAAACGAAAAAAGGCCTGGGTGAAGCCAGGTGAACCAGGTCCATCACAACCGAAACGAGATATTCACTGTGCAAAGGTTATGCTGTGCACATGGTGGGATATGAAAGGTGTGGTGTACTATGAGCTGCTGCAACCGGGTGAAACTATTAATGGAGAACGTTATCAACGACAATTAATGTGTTTGAAGCAAGCTCTGGCCAGGAAATGACCAGAATGGGAGAACAGACATGATAAACTTATTTTTCAACATGATAACGCTCCCCCATATGTCGCAAAACCGGTCGAAACGTATTTAGAAAATGTCGGATGGGAAGTTTTACCCCACCCGCCGTATTCATCAGACGTTGTTCCTTCGGACAACTACTTGTTCGATTGCATGAATAACGATTTGATTGGACAGTGGTTCACTTCTTCAGAAGATATCGAAAAATGGGTCTCTGACTGGATCGCTTCAAAGGATGAGGCGGAATCCGTAACTTGCCTGACAGATGAGCGAAAGTGGTGGCTCGCGATGGACAATATTTTTCTTAAGGTATTTATGTATTTTGTGTTTGAACTACAGCTTCAATGTGTGCGTAACAACCACACGAATTAATTCCTAGACCAAATACTTTCACCAAAAGTGATTCTGATATCCACTAAATCCAGTGGCTGTGCCCGAATTAATCATCTATGCATGCATGTTGTAGTCCCTAAATCAAATATCAATCAACTTTTTGTAAGCATCTATGAGAATATGCTAATGAAAGTGAAGAATACTAGTGACTTGCTTCATTCTTGCCTGATTTTAGCACAACAACGGCGTTTGGAAATTTGAAATGAAAAGCTTCTTCAAGGGATGCCAATGACAAATATGGATGACTGGAGGATTTTTTTCCACGGAGAGGGGACGAGGTCCACTAATAGTGATGCTCACTCTCTCTCCAAAATCCTTAAGTTTGAAGTTGCCATATGCCTTTATAATAGTTAACATAAATGACCGTGACTGAAATGTTCAATTTTAAATTGACATCCATTGTTTTAAGTCCACTTTATGCACATATAAACTAATCGGGACTGTACCTACAGTCAAAGGTTGGACCCTAACCACTATGTGCCTCCATCTGGATCCCTTGATTACACGACACAACCTATTGAGGTACAAAATTAAGTTATTAATCACAACAGCAACTTCTTAGTTAAAATCCCTTGGGTCACACTATCCCCAACAACATTTCTTCGCGAATTTTTTGCCTCTTCGTAACAGTCTTTGAAAAAGTCTGAAATGGTATGTTTACTAGAACAAATAGAATGAATTAACAAGGAAACTACCGTCACGATACAACTCGCGTTAAATAATTTCTAGATTACAATCTGATGATACTTGAAAGCAACTAAAATTTTTGTTCCAACGTGACTTGAAGAAATGAGGAAGACCAAGTAAACGTATAACAAAACCGTGCATCAACAGTGCAAAGGATAGCATACAACTGACACTGAGCTATGTGCATTTATCGAAAAACACAAACAGACTACTTGAACACAAGAAGTAATTCTCAACAACAAATCTGAAGAAATAAAGACAAGGGCCGCTGATCTTTATAGACTGCTGACAGTTCAGGAAAATAAATGCGGAATTTCTTTGAGGGTAGGACCAAAGCCTGTTGTAAATTATAACAGCAGTCTCACTTCAGTACCTAACTTTTGGCCCTCAATATGACAACGACATGACATAATATGACATGGTAAGAGGTAATCTTTTCCGTGAAATATAGGTTTTAGATAGGGGTTGCTGAAGGGGGTTCGGAAGAAAATTCAGGGGTGCGTAAGCACACCTTCGTGCCCCCTGTCATGGCCCCTGACTAAATTCTTATGTACATTATTCTATACATTATTTATTTAAAGTGATTTATATCAGTGTTTTTTTTAAAAAATCATCTGATTTAAATCAATCCACCTTGGTTCTAAGCATGTGTGATTCTAACTAACTCTCTAGCCTTCTTAAACCCGAAGGTTCATGGCTGCAGCAACACAGGCCTTCCATCTGTCCCTATCTTGAGCAAGATCGATATACTCTTTTCCATCCCTACCGATTTCCCTTAGGTCCATCTCAACATTGTCCCTCCATCTTCGTCTTGGCCTTCCTACAGGTCTCTTACCATCAGGTTTCCCAACAAGAATCCTATAAATTCCTCTTTCCTTTCCCATTCGTGCCACATGGCCTGCCCACCTAAGTCTTCTTGATTTAATTATTCTAATAATATCTGGACATGGATACAAATTATGTACTTCTAAATTATGTAACCTTCTCCACTCACCTGTCTCCTCATCCCTTTTAGGTCCAAAGATTTTCCTAAGGATCTTATTTTCAAATACTCTCAATTTATGTTCCTCTTTCAATGTAAGGGACCAAGTTTCACATGCATATAATACTACAGGCAAAATTACTGTTTTGTATATTTTAACTTTTAGTTTCTTAGATATTAAACGAGAAGACAAAAGTTTATGAAGAGAGAAGTAACATGCATTTCCTGAATTAAGCCTACTTTTTATTTCCTCTTTAATATAATTTTCATTTGTTAATATTACTCCTAAGTATTTGAATTTGGAAACTGGTTCAAACGAGTTGTTATCAATAATTAGATTTTGATTATTACCTAACACTTGGTTTCCGCCTGTAAGCATATATTTAGTTTTCTCTTTGTTAACTTCCAAACCTATCTCTTTAGCAGTTTTGAAAAATATTTTACCATTATTCTTAATTGTATTCACATCATCCCCCAGTAAGTCTACATCATCTGCATATGCTAACAACTGAGTCACACCATTTAATTTTAGTCCTTCTTTAGTTTCTTCTTAACAGCATATTCTAAGGTAAAATTAAAGAGCAATGGAGATAATGCATCTCCTTGTTTTAACCCATCATGAATTATAAATTTGTCAGACATATTATTACCCACACGAATTTTACTTTCTGTTTCACTGGTGCATATTTTTATCATACTAACAAGCTTCTTAGGTATTCCAAACTCTACTAATATATTATATAATTTATCTCTTTTGACCGAATCATATGCTTTTTTGAAATCAATGAATAGCTGATGGACATTTTGATTATATTCCCACTTTTTTCAAGTGTCTGTCTTATGTGTGATTCTTGAAAATGTATTTTCATGTGGAAAGATCTGTATATTAGTTAAACAATTTTGTAATGTTTCATGTAAAATAAATTAATATAATGACTGTATTCTTACTTCTGTTGGAAACAAAAAACTTTTTCTTATACTTTTATTCATTCTGTAAGCAAGAATTATTCCAAGTGCATATCAACAACAGCATCACAGTTTACAGAAGTTGTCAGACCCAAGAGGCAGAGGGACAAGCGACAGGCCACAAGTGATATGGGAGTTCTATACTGATGCGGCAAGCGACATTGAACACAGGCTTATGAGGCCTGTCATGCTACTACAGTGTCAAACATTGCTCTTGATTGGCTTGTCACTTTGGTGTGAAAGCTTCCTAAGTCTAAATTGAAATATTCACCATGCATGTGTGAACAACAGACAGAGGCGACATGATGCACTTTCGTAGAGATGTTACTTCATTAAATTACGCAGACACAGGAGATGTATTATGTAGAACCTTAAGCGTAAAATGCAGGTTCGACCAGGACTCGAACCTGGGTCTCTGGCATTCCGTGCCATTGCTCTACCACTGAGCTACCGAGTCGGCCTGGCTTCACCTGATTTTTCACTTCCGCTGTTTTACCTGTGTGGAATCGTCTCTGCCAGTGCTACCACAATGGGATTTGTTGCCTCTTTCCTCCCAGCATAGAGATGTTATCCCATTGTGGTAGCACTGGCAGAGACGATTCCACACAGGTAAAACAGCGGAAGCAAAAAATCAGGTGAAGAAAGGCCGGCTCAGTAGCTAAGTGGTAGAGCAATGGCACGGAATGTCAGATACCTGGGTTCGAGTCCTGGTCGGGCCTGCATTTTTCTCTTAATGTTCTACATAGACATGATGCACGGTATTAAGAACAGCCCAGTCAGAGTGACACACATGCAACATGCGTAACTTGCCGTATTGCTTTGGTTCGAAAAGTTGCATTTATTTCTGAAGGTTGGTTTCAAAGAGACAAATGCTGCTTGTTGCTTCGGTCTAAACCCTCTCCCCCCATTCCCCTCCTTCCTCTTCTAGACCAGTGTCAGATTTTGAGCACAATAATCTAGTACAAATGTTCACATTACACAAATGATTCACAAACCATTGAACACTTTAGCCCAGCTTTCCTACAGCTACATGTCCCCTTGTGCAACCTTTAAGGCATTTACGAAATATAATGTGGAGAAGCCGTGGAGGTACTTTGTTTCCTAGAGCAGGGGTTTTCAAAGTTTTTGTTATCACGGCTCCCCTCAGGTGCCAAAATCTGCACGCACCTCTCCTCAATAATAATAGATAAATATATGAAAGACCAACACAAAATCTGTTCATGTGTTGATTTACTGTTGTTACACATAGAATGAACATAACGTGTGATCAATATGGGTAATGCAACTTTTTTTTTTTTGTTTATAAGCTGAGAGGTAAATACAGACAGTAAGAAAACCAAGATAACAGGCAATAACTCTGCAATGTTTAGCAGTCAATGAGTTGTATGGGCTTGATTGGTGGCACACATGTATCGAATCTGGGTACATATTTGGAAATAGCAAAGTGCATCTCATTCTGGATATTTACTCTTGATCTTTTTTTGGACTTGATCACCATCATGGCCAAAAATCCAGTTTGACAAAGATAAGAAGTCGTAGACAGAAGCAGAATGCACAAGGCTTCCTTATTTAACTTTGGATACTTATACTTCACGATCGAAAATTCAGGCATGGTCGCAGAGAGAAACATATACTTCACTATGTTGTCTGAGGAAAGATCACTAAGCTGCTCCTCTTCTGATGTGGTGAAATTTGATGAAGGGTCTGCATTGAATGAATCCCTGATTCAGTTGGAACACTTTTCAAAGTGGATGAAGTTGTGATAAGTGCTCCATTTAATTGTAGTCCTGTTTGTTGTATCAACATGCTCAATATATGAATGTTTTCATCTTCAATCTTTTTCTTCCAAAGCAGCATCTTCCTATTGAAGGCTTGCTCAGAATTCTAACAACTATTGTGAGTCATGTACTCTTGCCAGAACTGTCCTCTGCTGTACCTGTGTGTTCGGATTTTGTCGTACGAGTGCATAGTTTCTCTTGAAGATCAAGGTATTGATACATATTTTTTACTACAAAAATGTTGATTTCTCCAGAAACATTACACAAATGATTCTCAACACGATTAGGGTTGGTCTACTCACTATGGCCTTCATAGTCGAATATTAAAGTAATTTAAAGATTACCAAAGTCTCGATCAAGACCAAGACTTATGCCAATCTCTGTGGCCAAGTGGTCAACACTACGAACCCTGGTTAAGGCATGGATGTATCATTGTGTTTGTCTCATCATGAAGTTCATCAGTTCACCATTCATCCTCATCATTGCATTTAACTCAAGATAACTGAAACTGAAACAGAGAGTATTCAAACTAAGTGTTGGTCTCATCTCTATGGAGGTCCGTCTCGTTCTTGCTGTTACAATTCATGTGGGAAGTGCATAATAGCATGCGTTTCCTAGATCTTTGTATTGTCAGGGTATGAACAATGTGCCTGGTATGCATTTTCATGATTTTGTGATTGTTGTATTTCATGTGTCTGGCAAGTCCAGTGGTGCGCTGGCCTTTATTTTCCCCATCTGCTGCTGACGGGTCTGTCAACATAATGTGCCTTACACTCACACTCTGAAAAAAAGGGGGAATATAATCAAAATGTCCATCAGCTATTCATTGATTTCAAAAAAGCATATGATTCAGTCAAAAGAGATAAATTATATAATATATTAGTAGAGTTTGGAATACCTAAGAAGCTTGTTAGTATGATAAAAATATGCACCAGTGAAACAGAAAGTAAAATTCGTGTGGGTAATAATATGTCTGACAAATTTATAATTCATGATGGGTTAAAACAAGGAGATGCAATATCTCCATTGCTCTTTAATTTTACCTTAGAATATGCTGTTAAGAAGAAACTAAAGAAGGACTAAAATTAAATGGTGTGACTCAGTTGTTAGCATATGCAGATGATGTAGACTTACTGGGGGATGATGTGAATACAATTAAGAATAATGGTAAAATATTTTTCAAAACTGCTAAAGAGATAGGTTTGGAAGTTAACAAAGAGAAAACTAAATATATGCTTACAGGCCGAAACCAAGTGTTAGGTAATAATCAAAATCTAATTATTGATAACAACTTGTTTCAACCAGTTTCCAAATTCAAATACTTAGGAGTAATATTAACAAATGAAAATTATATTAAAGAGGAAATAAAAAGTAGGCTTAATTCAGGAAATGCATGTTACTTCTCTCTTCATAAACTTTTGTCTTCTCGTTTAATATCTAAGAAACTAAAAGTTAAAATATACAAAACAGTAATTTTGCCTGTAGTATTATATGGGTGTGAAACTTGGTCCCTTACATTAAAAGAGGAACATAAATTGAGAGTATTTGAAAATAAGATCCTTAGGAAAATATTTGGACCTAAAAGGGATGAGGAGACAGGTGAGTGGAGAAGGTTACATAATTTAGAACTACATAATTTGTATTCATGTCCAGATATTATTAGAATAATTAAATCAAGAAGACTTAGGTGGGCAGGCCATGTGGCACGAATGGGAGAGGAAAGAGGAGTTTACAGGATTCTTGTTGGGAAACCAGATGGTAAGAGACCTGTAGGAAGGCCAAGACGAAGATGGAGGGACAAGTATATCGATCTTGCTCAAGATAGGGACAGATGGAAGGCCTGTGTTGCTGCAGCCATGAACCTTCGGGTTTAAGAAGGCTAGAGAGTTAGTTAGTTAGTTAGTTAGTTACTCACACTCTGCATCATATACACCTGCGATCAAGGGTGGAGGGAGTATTGTTTGTGTTTGATAAATTTGGTGGCTAATTTGGCAGTTGATTTGTGAGATACATAATGTCATAAGGATGGTGGGTTTTAGTTAGGTGGTTGGATGTGGTAGTATGATAGGGGAAGGCAAACCACGTTTTCTTTATGCTGGATGTTGGTTGTGTCTGGCTGGGGTGTCTAGCATGCATTGCAGCCTTGCTACACCAAGTGGATAGTTGGAACTCAGCATGCCATGTTTTAGTCCTAATTCTGCAACAGTTACTATCTCTTCCCTTAGATCCTCCTCTTTGAGCAGTAAGAGAAGGCTTTTGTTTGGGAGCATGCTGGAGAAGGCACAAATGTATTGATTGCCTGCATCTATAGTGGAGCCCAAGTTAAGAGTTCAGTATGGGCTCTTATGCGATTTTACTTTTGAGATCACCACCCCTAAACAATAGTGTTTCTGTCAGAAACAAAAGTCGTTAACATTCGAAGAGAAAATAATAAATAAGCAAAAACCAGAGGAAATGTAAGGCTTTGATGGTCTACACCTTCTTTTGCAATTCGGACCATCAAAACAAGATGTTTTCCTTTCTTGTGTTTACCGCGATTTGGGGAGTTAAAACTAACAGCCGTCCAACGGTTGCCACTTGCTGCAAACACGTGTTGGGAAGAGGAAAGGAGGCGGGGAATCTTCAGGCAAAAGTTCGTGAATAGGTACCTGTTGGGGGTCAAGTGGTTTGTTTGCGTACGCGCTTTCTCATTTTGGGTATTTCTTGAAGGAATTTATTATTATAATTATTCTACAACAGCAAAATGGCAATGGGTGGTACTATTAAGCATAAAAGTGTCCAGAGTCTTACAAGTAAAGAGAGACAAATTGTAATAAATATAAATATACTTAAAGCAGAAAAATCCTGGTAAAAGTGTTAGTTGGACTTCAAGCGAAAATGTGGAAATGACTGGAATTTCATTCAAAACTGTTTACAAAATTAATAGCGAAGCGATTAAAGGTTCTCTTGCAACACCAAACGAGCAGAAAAACGTCAAGAAACAACAGTATGCAAAAATCCAACGACTTCGAATATAACTTTTATATGAGGCGATCTGCGGCGAAAAGTCCCAGGCACATTGTATATAATACATTGGCGGATTTTTCGGGAGGAGGTTCACTTGGCCCTCCCAAAATGATGATTAAGTATTATGAAAAGTATTGATAGCATCATATTAAAAGATTAAAAAAATGATCGAGCCGTTTTCCCTAGATAGTTAAAACAATGCCAGTCTCCTTCTTTCTGTAATTATCCTTCATATGAGTACAAATACAATAGAACTCCTTGTATTTCACACCTCTACTAATAATTGATTGATTGAGTTTTAAGTCCACTTTTAGGTACAGATAGGTTAATTGGGACTGGACCTACAGTTTTATGTGAGATACGAACTACTATGTGCCTCCAGCAGGTATCAAACCCTGGATCCCTTGATTATAATGCGATGACGGAAATTCTGATAATGCTATATCCTTATAATCAAAGGGCCCTGGGTTCGTTTCATGACGGAGGTACATTCTAGAATGGATTATACATTGAAGGTTCAGTCCCGATTAAGTTCATCTGACCACAAATTAGACCTAGAACAAACCCTTGTAATTGTATTGATGTGAACGACGTAACGTGTCCAATGTGCGTATGTGCTGGTCATAACTCCCCCTTGGATAAGTATTCCTAAAAGAAGAGGGTCAACGGCAGGAGAAGATGGCATATGAGGACCGTCTACTAAATAATATACGTACTACCCCCCCCCCCCCACCCTTCTTCGAAAACACTGGGCACAACACTGATATAAGGGCACTTTTTGATGTGTCGAATAAGTTGCAAATCTGTACATTATATTTCCAATATTAAGTAATGCTCTGCACTTCCCAGAAAAAAATCTAGACCCGCCTATGACTGTCGAGCTGATACTGTGCAAAACGAATGGAGGGACAAAACAATAAAGACACCACAAGACTTTCTGTGCGGCCTTAGGAGTGGTTTTCGAGCACCTACAGGTTGGGGGGAGAGATTTTCTTTGGTGCATGCCGGTAATGAACACGGTTTTGTCTCAAACGAGACAGTGTGCCGATAATTGTGAAACAGGCCTCCCGGGTGGCACAGTGGTAACATCCTGGTTTGATACCTGGTGTTGGCATATAGTGGCTCAGATACCAGTTTAAACTGTAGGTCCAGTCCCGATTAGCCTTTCTGTGCAAAAAGTGGACTTAAAAGAAAAAACACGGCCAACTTACACGATGAAATGGACAGCAAGACGTATGACAAGTATATTCGGGAACAGTTATTTGCAAATCTCCCTCCATGGACCGTCATTACTCTGTACCACAGCTGCATGAAAGAACAGCTTCCCATCAAATCATGGCAAAAGGATTTTTATTCTTGTATTGAACAGTAGTATCAACCAAGCTGGCAAATGGGAGACAAAAGAATAGTTTTCTTAGCAACGAGTTTATCAAGAAAACATTTATTTATGTAGTCATATGGCGTTTGCGCATTATGTAAATAAACTCGTCTCAACTGTGACAGTGTTGTGTCTGTACATTCGTAAAGTACTGCCTCATAGCAATTTAAGCAGGCCTATAGGACCTAAATGTTCCACTGTGTGTACCTACAGGTTCGTATGCATTAAACAAGACAGTTTAATGTGCATAACTGCAAGAAGAAGAATTGCTGTACCCTGTGGTTATGAATGTTTGTGTAAGAAGACTGTTACATTGATGTCATTATGCAGGTATTAAATAAACACAATAATCGTGTTCTTTAACAGTAGCACGTAAAGTATTTTTAAAATAAGACTATTAGTTTTCATCACTAAAATTGTAAATATATAACATGGTCATGTTTTTTACTGGAGGAAGGTAGAAAGTAGGAGGACCACAGTAGAAAGATGGGGGCAGGGTGGAAAGTCAGGGAGCCTCCAAAAATCCATCTTGCCTGGGTGAAAATTTTATCTTGAGCTGCCTCTGTCTACAGCACTAGGGAACAGCCATTTTGTATCCTGTTAGCGAATATGTGTTCTTAACTAATTTCGGCATGCTGATTTTGGATTTGCCACTAATTTTTCTCCATGATGTACCATTTTCGAGATGCGTGTGACATTATATATGGTATAACATGGGTAATTTATACACCACTGAATTCCGCTTTTCTTGTAATCTGGCAACACTGCAAACTGTTCGCGTGCAAAATCATCACGTATTCCTTCAACTGTCTCTTATGTGTATGTAGGTATGTGAGGTTTATTGTAATGCTGTTTGCTACAATAAAGGATATTACTATATACCATAATAAATAAACATGCAGTTTACAGCGTTTGATTTATGCAGTGATAAACTATGCCAACTGAAAGAACCCCTTAGCTGTGTATATCATCCTAACACATTCTGTTACATTTCTGACTAATGCAGTCCAAAATTATGTAAAAACATCACAGATTGTGCAAATATAGTGTACCGACTGTACTTTGGTTGTCGCTGGGAGATCAAGACCACCCACGAGCCTCACATAGTACATGTTGTAGTTGTGCTGTAACACTAAGACAATGGTTGAATGGTATTCATTCAATGTCTTTTGATGTGTCCATGATATGGCTTGACCAAGGGACCATGTGACAGATTGTTATTAATTGCCCAGACTGTAATGCATGGTTATTCCTCAAAGAATAAAAGCATATGCATATTCCGATGTGCACTCCGCAATGAAGTTGGTACCACATAGTGAGGGATTCCCAATTCCTAAATCACCATCCACCACAGTGGAATTGAACATTTCTCGTGACCAGGAATGTTCTTTTAAATAAAAAAGGCAGCGTTAGAAAAATATTACTTTCTTGCACGATAAATTTCAAATATTTTATTTCATCTTGAATTTAATTGAATAACATCACCAGATGAAGGCACAACTGGTACTGCACCCTAACAAGACCAATGTTGCCAGTATATTTCATAATTTTTTGTAATAATTTTTTTATGAATATGATATGATTAACCCCATAAATCGTCTGTAATGCATAAAATTACTCCCACATCCCCTCATGTGCCTTCATGGCACAGTGCTATATGAACGGCAAACTTTACCCTTTTTTAACTTTTATGTACAGAATGCATAAAAATTTATCACTTTTTTATCAAATTGATAAATACCCATTGAGACCATCGACACACATCGAAAACTATTGCAAGCGACTCCATATCTGTCTTTTATCCATGTCTTTATTTTCTTTGTGCAATATTTTTTTTACACCTTACAAGTTTTAATTTAATAATGAACGTTCATGCAGAGAATTATTTTTGTGATTAATGTTTAAAGAATATCTATATAGATAGAGCTAATAACTAATGCACGGTTCATGTGTCTATCGTTTTTTTGGACAAAAGTTAAGTAAGTTCAAAGTCTCGGTTGCATGATGTTTGGGACACCCTGTATATTTCGGAATTGTGACATGATACACAAATTTTGAGACTTTCTCTGAATTCCTTGCACTGAAATTAGTAAAGAACACTTTATTTCATCCAGGATACAGAAAAAAAAAGTTTAAATTTGTTCCGTAGTATAATGTGAACAAGAATAAAGCGATTAAAAAAAATAATATTAGTACTTACATTTGATGAAGCATCTTCCTTTGATGAACAATCCCCGAGTTCTGAATATTCTGCTTGAAGACCGTCACCTACAAATTGAAAAAATAGATATAAAATAGACACTTTCTCAAATTCAGTTTTCAAGCTCTAACACAATGGAGTTATATTGATAATGCTACTTAACTCTTAAATGCATAATGGGGAAGGAACTATGAGGTCCAGTAAGCTATAAAGAATGTAATATTTTATCATTATCAGTGATATTGCTACCTTGATGTTGAATGGCTTGAGTGCCTTGTATAGTCCATCTGATACTGTGTGGTGGGAATAAAGTCTGTTTGGGTTCTTGGTTTGGAGTATCTCTGCATTGCGGGTGTTGAAGCTGGGCTTCAGCTTTTGCTTTAACCTACATAATAATAAATAAAAGAAACGAGTTGGGAGGAAAAGGTAAAATTTGTTTTTTGTTTACAATCCTGGCAAAAATGCTGACTTCTTCATGATCTATTTTACTCCTAACTTTATTTTCATAACTTTTTCATTTGTTCAAGGTTAGCGAGAATCCAGTGATACAAAAGCTCATCTATACTGATAACTACTCTTGTATAGCTCCAATACAAAAAAGCCAACATCTAGTTTACAAAAATATATGCAATCGCCAATCAGATAGCTCTGGTGGGATTTATCTTAGAAAAATAAACCATACATTACATACAATTTGGGTTCGGGAGGTCCAAATTTTGATGTTGACCCAATTTCAATTGGGGAGTTAGTTGAAAAGAAGTAGAAAACGAAAAAACAGCAGTGATAAGACTTGATGTGTTTACATACTCCAGGAGAAGACACTTGGCAGATCTTGATACTAAATGGGCGACTGCAATATGGAGTTCAGTTTTTTCTTTTTTTGTGTATCAACTTTACTTTCATATTCATAAGAATAATACAACTAAGGGATTACCTAAATGACAGGCTATATTGTACCACTAAGGCTACAAATTTATAAATAGTAGCAAGTAAATACTACCTTCAAGGAATGCACACTATAAAATTTTACCTTTGCCAGAAGTGTAATTGATATACATTTAGTAATATCAATAACCAATAGAGTAATTCTTCTTGATATTCAAGTAAATTTTTAAGGTTCGCATAACCTCAGCTTGCAATTATTAAATAAAACACAAATCACTTGTAGTTTAACAGGTTCTTAAAAAAAACACACGTTTTGGACTCATCAGATCCTCTCTCAGGGTAGTTCAAATAAATCACATTGCAAGGATAAAAGCAGGATAAAAATGGAATAAAGGATAAAAGCCATAGGACACCAGCCATCTTGTGTAAAAGATTTATGTCATTATCTACCACCATGCAGCACTAGCCCTACTTTATAGATGTCTTCCTACTGGCAACTTCCCTTCCTTTCCCTATTCTTCTTACGTCATCAGGATCAGGTAAGCAGAACTCACAGTTGCAGTTAAAACTGATGGGAAAATTTGGAAATCAGGGGATTGATGATTTGTTCCTTTATTAGATTGATCCTTTTCTCCCCGATATCAGCATTGTATCTATTCCTTCTATGTGCACTGGTGTCACAAATTACTTTTGAACACTTTCCTATCTAATTCTATTTCTTGTACAGATCTGGGGTTTCCCTCCTTGATGTATTTTTCATCTCACTAAATCTCGGCAAAAATTCTGCCCCATTTCTGCTATGTAACTTTTTTAGCATAGGTTACATTTAATTTCATTTATGCCTGGGGAATTGTTTAAATGTTTATCTTTTAACAAATGACTTCCTATACTGCAGGTATCTCATCTGTTATTATCTTTTTAATGTGAATTCTTTGGACTACCCTGAGGTAGGATCTGATAACTGTCTGTTACCTTGCTTTTTAGAAAAAAAACAAAAAAACTGTTAAACCACACCTAAGTATGACTTGTGTTTTATTCAATAACTTCTTGTTGCACATTAGAAGATATTATCAGTAATACAGCTATTTGTTGAGATGGAACTAAAGGAAATCGGTAAGGATGGAAAAGACTGGATTGATCTTGCCCAGAACAGGGACAGATGGAAGGCTTGTGTTGCTGCAGTCATAAACCTTCAGGTTTAGGAAGGCAAGAGAGTTAGTTAGTTTCTGTTATTTCATTACAAGTTAAACAAGCATAAAAGTATTAAGTAGCAATGTTTCAGCTTTAAAAAAAAAAACTTTCATTTTACAACTACATGCTTTCTGCACAGGTTAGTAATGCATAAGTTGTTATAATTGCTTTAACATTTTTTTAAAAAATGGTGAACACTTAATATTTCACAAAAAATATTTTAACACAAGAGTAAGAGAGAAAAGATCACACCGAAAACAAAACAAAAGCAAATAGCACAAACCTGGATCTGCATTTGGATTTTCTGTAACATGAATGGCAAGGATTTGTGCAGTGTAGAGAACAGCTTGAAGATCAGCTCCAGAAAATCCATGTGATTTCTCAGCAATTTCTTCAAGATCACAATCAACAGAAAGTTTCAGTTTCTGGCTCAAAGCATTCAGTATGGAAAGACGGTCATCCTGGGGAGAAAAGCAATTTTGTTGAAATTCTGTACATACATACCTTACACTTTTGACACACATTTTAATTGCATAAATACTAAGTGCTCATTTTATTTTATGGTTATGGGCTGAGTATAAGAAACCTGCTTTTTCACTTCATCATTATATTAAATGAGGGTTACTACTCAATGACCAATATAGCATTAAAGTATAAATGCAGGTCTGAAGGCAAATTTTCTAAAATTTCAATTTCAAGGGCAAAAATTAAATGATGTACAAAGACGTTTTTCCTAATTTGATACTACTTGGCACCTAAATATCACCACTGTAAAGTTTTAGTTGTGTATCCAAGATCTCTAATGCAATATTGTTGTCAAGTTGACAAAATAAAGATTTTGTGGAGTTCCTTCCCACTGCCAACATAAATACAGTGAAACCTTAATATTACTTTCCTGGTTTTATATTTTCCCCCATTTTAAGTTTTTCCACCTTGGTCCCTCGAAAAACATAAAATCAAGGTTCCACTTTGTAGTGCTGCCTCCTGGAAGAAGAAGCAAGCAACTATTGCTAGACAATAATCTGTGCAAACAAGATGGAATGGGGAACGTAGTTTTGTTTAATGTAAAGTGTTATGTTGTTTGTGAGTTTGTTTAATAAATGCAGTTAATCTTGTTACAATCTTGTACAACATTATGGTGCAGTCAGTATGAAAGAACATCTCACTTCAACAAACTGTTGTAACAATCATAAACGTGTCGGTTTGACACAATTTGGTATAGCACGGTAAGCATAAACCATTTAAGTCTTATAAAAAATAGTGTGATGTAAATATCTATAGCAAGATTCCTTCTAAAGTGGAAGAAAGTCATAATCATGAAACGTACAAGGGCTTTGTCATGTTCATAGATACATTTTGATCCGATGCAGATCAAGTATAATTATAAGTGGAAACTCACTTTCCATAGTTATTAGGCTCCACGTTTTGGATTTACAGTCATAAATATGTACACAAGCATGACATTTACTGCTTTCGGTGAAGAGTCAGAAGACATTGAAGATTATCTCTTACGTTTCGAACAGTTGTGCATTATTCAAAAGTTCAGCAATGATCAGAGAGTTCCTATACACATCGCTTTTATAGGTGCAAAGGCATTTAAAGTCTTGAAAAATGTAGTCGCAACAAACTTTGTACAGAATCTGTCATCTTCTCGTCCAAAGGAGAGTCTTTTGTCACACTACAAACCTGTAACTAATAAGTTTGTTGAACGATTTAAGTTTCAACATTGTGTACAAGGGAAGATGAAACAGTTTCTGATTATTTCATTAGACTAAAGCAACAAGCCATAAAATGTAACTATGGCAATTATCTGGACAAAGCTTTGGTTGAACAGATAGTATTAGGCATTCGATCTGATGTTACTAGAAGAAAGTTGTTTTCAGTACAATCACTGAACTTTCAACGATGTCAAGAACTGACATTACAAAACGAAATGTTGGAGAAAGAAACCCGATTGTTAATTCAGTCAGAAAATGTGAAGCCAGAGTCAACAGTTTCACACACCTCTACACAATTTCCAAGAAGAACAGTGCAAGAGGACAAACATACAAAACGACAGTGCTTATGGTTCATCTGCTCCAACGATTCATGGAATGAAATATACTACTTACATCTGTCTTAACTGTACAGACATGATTCTAAAGACAACTGTCCAGCCAAGGATTCTGTTTGTGCATTCTGTAGGAAACGTGGTCACTGGCAAAAGCGGTGTAGGAAGAGAGGGAATTTAATCTGAAACCCAACAGTAATAATAACGTAGGGCAAACTACTGAACGCACAAATTTGCAGATGTCAACATCTCAAACTTCCCTTGACGAGCAAACAGCATGGTTACGTAGTGTCGTGTCATACAGTTGTGATTCACACATCATTGGGTCACCTACATCACATTACCCTTTATCAAAGAATCCAATGTTAAAGGATTTACTTTTACTTTGCAAGTTTATGCAGTGTGAACTTGACACTGGAACTGCTGTGACTCTATTCCAAGCAGATTCACTCAGGAATTGGCCAACGACACATATTAACCATTCCTCTATAAAAATATATGGCATAGGGAAACAGGCTCTATCAGTGCAAGCACAAGCTGAACTGGAACTTACACACTCTGGATCGACTTGCTCACTTCCTGTGATTTTGTGCAAGGAACATCTAAATTATCCACTCATAGGTCGTTCCTGGTAAGATATCGTTACTCCGGATTGGAGAACGCTACTGTTACGCTCAGAGTTGGCAAGTTCTATGGTAGTGATATCCACAGAGATTGAGCAACTTCAACACTTGCAGTCGAATTCTGATCAAGGTAGATGTATCGAAGCCAATGTCGAACACCATACACGTGCTGTTAAGTGAAGATGCTGCACTACATCAGATACACTTAGCAGATTATCTTTTAACAAGGAAAGATCAGTTGATGAGGAAACTTGTCAATCCTCAAGTCCGAAGGTCATGAAAGGTCCAGGTAATAGGTGGCCGGAAGCTAGATCTGTAGGACAAAGACTTCACGGGGACTATTTCTTCTTGGCTGGGAGGAAGTTCCTGTTACTTCTGGATGCTTACAGTCACTGGATAGATGTCTGGCCAGTATTGTCGTTAGATACACCGGAGACCATACGCTGGATTCTTCAGTCATGCTCTACTCTCGGAATTCCACAGACAATAGTTTCTGACAATGGTCTAACATTCAGCAGCCTCATGTTCCGTTCCTTTTGCCATCAGTTCGGGATAACACAGCGTAACACAGTCCTAGCAACGAGCTTGGAGAGAGGTACGTACGGATGGTGATGACTGGCATGTTGAAGGTGTTGCATTAACATCCACATCTATCTGACTTCTTTACAATTCAATACAAAGTTAGCAGAGTACCTGCTGTTTTTGAGGAATTCCCGGTTGGGAGAGGAACATTGTCTTCCTACGCATGGACCCCTAAAAATAACTAAATAATTACAAATGACAAAGCCACGGTAATGATTATTTTAATTCTTTTGTATTATTGAAGTGTTAAAATATATATTTTATTTTATATTGTTAATCCTTTTAAGATTTAATAGTTCTTCATGAATAGTGGTTCAAGTTTCTATTATTTTTGGTTGTTTTTTTGTTTTTGTTGATAGTGTGAGTTGGTAAGCCTCAGTCCTCACCTTCAGTCCAAGAACATGGTGGAACTGTGACACGTCCTTTCCCATTGCACTAATATTTATTGTTATTAATTACCTTTTCTCTTGGACAAATGTTTATTGTTCTTTAATCTTAATTTCTGTAATTTACCTATCACTGATAATGTCAGGATAGTGACTGACCTGTATATACTTATCTTGTTAAGAGCTGCTACTATGGAAATTATGATTGTGTTTTGTCTTGTTTTTGGAGTTCGGGCTTAGAGTTTTTTGAATAGAGTGATCAAGTGGAAAGTTACTAACATAATGTCTAATGCCAATAATATTAGTAGATATCATGGAGGCGACATAAGCAGTGAATGGATAACAGCATTTTATCAAACCCTAATACCAGACTCCAGCGACTGTGATTTTAATGCCATATTAAATTCAATAAATGAATCGACACCATCAACATTCGAATGTCCATATACCAGTGCAGAATTAAGAAAAGTTATAAGTGAAAGGAAACCTTCGTCGTCACCAGGAATGGATGGCATATCATATGAATGTATACAAAACTTACTGCAACTGGGGATAGATAAATTATTATAACTTTATAACGTGATATGGAATAGTGGACAAATTTTGTATAGTTGTTTTTCTGGATCTTTCTAGTGTATATGATGCAGTCCTTATAGATTTGCTTGTTAAAAAACTAAAAAATCTCAATCTTCCTAAGCAATTTATTAAAAGTATAGTTGGAATATTACTACAGAGAAAAAATTATGTTCATTACGGTCATCAACTTCACTTTTGAATCCTTGCACAACTAGTCAAGGACTTCCGCAAGGTGTGGTGTTAAGTCGAACATTATTAAATTTGTATACTTACGATCTTGTTATATACAAAAGCAGCAAGAACCTATCTGATGGTATAGAGAAAACACAACTGGCTTTAAACGAATTATGCACATGATGTGATAACAATGGCATACACATTAACGTAGAAAAATCATCTGTAATTGTGTTCCATAGAAGAAGATTACAAACTCCAGTTGTGTCAGACATTAATGGATCACACATAAACTAGGACACACAAATTTCTTGGCATTATGTTGAATGATAAATTGAAATGGAAAGCCCAAGTAGAACACATGGAAGAAAAGGCGCTTAAGCTGTTTAACATTATAAAATGTCTCACAGTCAAGAAAAAGTGGGGAGCAGATCCTAGACTACTCCACATTGTTCACAAGCAAATGCTAAACTCAAGATTAGAATATGGCTCTTTCTTGATTAACAATAATCTAAATTGGGCATTTGGGAAAATATCTTCAATACAATATCATAGTTTATGTAGAATCTTTGGTCTAGAAAGGAACACTGAAACAGGCTACGTTTGTTGAAGTACGAGAACCACCATTTTATCTACGGGCACAATATATTGCAAGAAAATTCCTAATGAAAAAGAGATGTCTTCCATATCCAGTCCGAGAATACCAAAATTATCACTTTTACAAGCCTTAACGTCATCAAACCGTACAGCTAAATATAAATTAAATCTTCCAATCTTATTTCAAGCATACAAGTCGATTAAGGATTTCATACCGAAAGTTATTAGATTTTCAACGTCTGCGTGCTTTACGACAGACTATTTTAAATTAGCATGGAGTATGCACGCTCCGTAGTGCATGAAGATTTTTATATACATACAGACGCATCAAAGTCTGCAGCTGGTAACACTGGAGCTGCAATATATTTCAATAATCTAATGGAATACAAAATCTACCCATTACCAGCAGAATTTTCAATATTCACAGCGGAAGCGTTTGCTATTCGTCAATCATTGTTGTGTATATATAGGAGAAAAACCTCAAGAGAGTAGTGATCAACACTGATTCAGCGTCAGTCTTACACTCCCTGGGGTTGATAACAGCTGATTACTATGTAGACTCGTACATTGTTAACATAAAAATTTTGTATCATAAACTAACCAACTCAGGTTACAAGATTTCATTTGTCTGGACTCCTGGGCATACATCCATAGAAGGAAACCACATAGCAGACGCATTAGCCACGTACGCAGCTGAAGAATCAAGTCACCGATCGCTTCGGATTAAATTTTCTGCAAAAGCACTAGAGTCGCATGCTAAAACAGAATTGTTGAAAAGTTGGCAGACACAATGGACAATTACAGGGAAGACTAATGGGAAAAAATATTATTCAATTCAACCAATTATACCTAAAGAACCTTGGTATCAAGGCATTAACCTTTCAAGAAACTCTTTAACAAGTCTTCTTAGATGTCGGCTAAATTACACCCTAGACCCTAAAGACCTGTACACTAGGAAGATTGTGCAATCCCCAATCTGTCAGTGTGGTGCAACTGAAGGAACACCTGATCATATTATATTTGAATGTCGTCTTAATGTAACTACGCATGATTATTTTTTAAGAGATCTAAAAGAAGCAGGATATAATGATGCATACGCCTTATCAACACTTTTGAGGAACCCAACTAAGAAAATAATATATGTACTTACCAACTATATTGTGAGAGAAAATATTGTATTATAAAATTATGAAATGTAAAACAAATGTAACTGATGCATAGCTGAAAAGCTACAACCAAATATACATTTATATACAAAAACAAGAAGAAGAAGTTGAATTATAAGAAGTTTAATTTCTTGGAGTGAAATGGATTTTTATGTTAGTATTTAGTTTGCTAAGAAGAAAAATATATACTTTTTCTCTTAGTGAAAACTTGACTTTGATTTGGTTTGGCCTGAGGCATCATGTGAATGTTTTCGAGTCTTCATGTGAACTTATTATTTGGTGTTTTAGTTAAACCGTGTTCTTGTGACTAAAAAAACGTGTCAAGATTTTGGCGCAACAACGTGGGGCCCGAAATATGTTGTTTTGTTCGTGTTTATTTTTGTGCTTTCGTGAAGTGTAATTGATTTGTGATTGTGATGGAAATTCTGTACTAGAAGAATATGGATAAGAAGATGTTGAGAAGTGCAAGTAAATCGTCGGCTGAGGAGAATGAATCTCCAGTGCAGTCAGTTCCAGTTACAGCAGACCTGCTTTCTTCATTACGGATTATGTTGGAGGAAAGTACAAGGGCTCTGGAAACAAAGATGCAAGAAAACTCCAGTCCTCTGGATTCTCTGGAATCAAGAATTCAGGAAACCATTACAGAAAATTCCAGCAATCTGGAAACAAAGATGCAAGAAAACTCCAGTGGTCTTGAATCAAGAATTTGGGAAAACATTAGTGAAAACTCCAGAAGTTTGGAAGCTAAGATTCAGGAGAATGTAACCATGTTGGAACACAGTATGAACATAAGGTTAGAGAAAAGTGGTAGAAATGTGGTGGAAGTGGAACGGCAGTTAGAAGAAAAGTTTTCGCAGGGATATTCGAAGCTCACAGAATCTGCTTTGGATATGGGACAGAGACTGGAGAATTTGACAGCCAAAGTGGAAGAAAATCAACAGAAGATAAAAGAAAGCATTCAAACAGAGATTGTTAACTTACGTCAGACATGTGAAACAAACTCTCTACAAGTGGAATCAAACGTGCAAAAAGAAATTACCCTGTTGAGAGAAGAGGTTAAATAGTTGCAGGGAAACTTCCATAAGGAAATCACTGAAGAACAGAGCAGTTTCATGAAAGAATTGTTTGAAAATGTGAATCACCAGGTAACTGTTATCACAGATAAGTTAGAAGATACAGTTAACAAGAAAGTGAGAGAGAAATTAGCGGAGAATATAAATGAAACCGAGGGATACAGAAAAGCTGACGAAGAATGGAGGAAAACAGTTGAAACTAAACAAGACAAATTTTCCTCAGATGTTGGTCATATCTGTAGTGAAATTGTTCATATTTCTGCCCAGCTGAATAGGTTGCAGATACAGACAAACTCTAATCATCCTCAAATCCAAAGTGTAGATGAAGGTTCTGGAAGATTGACATTTTATCCCATCTGTTCAGGCGAAGCTTCAAACCAACAAAGAAAAACCGAAAGGAAAAAGAGGTATAAGAAGTGAACGAATCCAGCTCTTCAGATGGTGAATCAACTTCTCGCAGCAGAAGCAACAGAAAAGTTGTACATACTGGTGTAACTCCTAGGATGGCAGATATAAGTTCCATGAGAAAATTCGACTGCAATATTATCGCTACTTCAGCTGAAATATGTTTAAAGGAATTGAATACTAACCTTGAAATTCTACAGATTCCTCAACATTATAGGCTTGAAATCATTCCATGTTTGTTAACTGGAAAGGCCTATCACTGGTTTTATTCCCATAAGAACGATTTCCACACTTACTCTGATTTCTGCAGAGAGTTCAAGAAGCCTTTTGATTCAACAGAGGCGAAAGAGAGGGAATTGGCGTCTGTGAGGACTAGGCGGTACAATAAGCAGAATGATAATAATATGGAGGAATATATTTGGTCCGTGTACTCTGCCTATAGTAATCTAAGTAATCATTACACCGACCAAGAAGTAGTTAATCTAATTATCGGACAGCTACCTTGTAGAGTAAAGCAATTGTGCCTGGCTCATGCTCCGAACACTGTGGATCTCTTAGCAGATTTTGTTAAGAGATATGAGCAAACAGAGGAACAAGATGCTTCGCGGCCGACATGGAGACGAGAGAATGGCTCTCAACAAAACAGCAGAGATGTTCGAAGAACATTTAGAGTTCGTTTAGTTCAGCGGCAAAACAGCAGTAGCCAAGCTGAGAGTTCATACCCAAGAAATGGAAATAATTACCGTCAGCAGCATCAGTTTAGATCACAACAAGAATATCCGGCATCCAGAGGTAATTCTTACGAGAGACCATATCCTAACAACAGTTTTTCCTCGCCAAGACAACGCTTATCTCCACCGAGAGAGAGTAATAATTCTCCAAGGACTCAAATGATGAGCAGTGGCATGCAGACAGACTTTGTTGAACCATATCCCAGCGCTGAGCAAGTGCGTAGTGTGAACGTAACGAGGAACTTCTGTTGGGACAACGGATCTAATCTAGATCAGGTGCGGGATTTTACCCCTCGCCTAGCATAGAACTATTCTATATGTTAGGCAGTGTTGGATGAATCTGGTGGCAAGAAGAGACATATCCCAGTCTGGTGACGAAAAATGAAGCTGATACTTTTAATAAATCAGAATTTATGTGTAAATTAAGGCAGGCCTTTCATTATAAAAATTCAGTGAGCTAGAACTAGAATTCAGAACTTGAGTTGCTGGCAAGCGTAACTTAGTGCTGGAAAGTACTGAAAGCACCCTTCTGTAGTGGAAATCTTAACCTTAAGATTTACTGTTAGGTTATTTGTTTCTGTGAAGGTATAAAACTGAGATCAGTCTTATACGTAGTATTATATTTAATGGTGGATTGAGTGTCGATTGAAAAGGAGCTAGAAGAGGATAATTCCGTAGACACGCAGATAAACGTCCGGAAATTTAGAGCTAGCCATGACAAGTGAACACATTCACCAGACCAGAAGATATGAAAGGAGATTGATTCTAGTAAATTACTGAAAATGGGAACGAAGAACCAATTTAAGTTGAAATCTTCACGATCAATAGGAAGGTGTCTTTGGAAAGGCCTGGCACGTTTTAAATGAGTTGGTGGTTGCAATATGTTATACAATGAGAGCATATTGGAATAGCCTGCTGAATCTTTATTTGATCTGGTTTTCTTATTTGTATGAAGTGTCATCGTTTATTGTAAATTCTGTATCAGAAGTCCAATCCCATTGAATCCTTCTTCAAGCATCCAGTTTTATACTAGAACCTGCAAACTATAAACTGTTATTCAAAGATTGAAAACAAAATCTCCTAGACTGGTAGAAGTTTTTAAGTTCGTCGTCGATTTTGTTTTTTTCTTTGGAGGGGGCAATTGACACGTCCTTTCCCATTTCACTAATATTTATTGTTATTAATTACCTTTTCTCTTGTACAAATGTTTATTGTTCTTTAATCTTAATTTCTGTAATATACCTATCACTGATAATGTCAGGATAGTGACTGACATGTATATTCTTATCTTGTTAAGAGCTATTACCATGGAAATTATGATTGTGTTTTGTCTTGTTTTTGAAGTTCGGGCTTGGAGTTTTTTTGAATAGAGTGACCAAGTTGAATTATAGAAGTTTAATTTCTTGGAGTGAAATGGATTTTATGTTACGCACATACGTATTTAGTTTGCTAAGAAGAAAAAAATATACTTTTTCTCTTAGTGAAAACTTGACTTTGATTTGGTTTGGCCTGAGAGGCATCACGTGAATGCTTTCGAGTCTTCACGTGAACTTATTATTTGGTGTTTTAGTTAAACCGTGTTCTTGTGACTAAAAGAACGTGTCAACTGTATACATGATGATCATACTAGAGATGCCGAGAGGACAGAAGGTCCTCCTTTCTTGAAACCTAGGAGCAACCACAGCAAACCATACAGGACATTTTCACCTACCGAAACATATGGGTTCAATCACCGAAGCACTTGTCACCTAACTTCAAGGAGGCAGATATTGTAGAAAGGTTGGGTGGAACTCACCTTTACAAAGTGTGCATTGTCGATGGAACTCAACGAGTGGTACATTCACGTTGGATACGTCGCAGGACACACAGACAAACAACAAAACAGTCCAGAAACCTGGAATGATGATTGTCCACCTAGACCAGAAGGTGCTGCAAGGGATCGAAATTTGGAATCCAAAACTACCCCACCCCAATCAGACGTTGGTGACAATCAACTCCACGATGCTGACGCTACTCCACAACCAAGATCCACATCGACTGCTCATGTGCCTCGAAGATCGACCGGGGTTAAGATACAGATACGGTTAACATTGCTAATTATTATTTTTTTTTTTTTTGTAACTCTGGGAGGGATGTAGTGCTGCCTCCTAGAAGAAGAAGCAAGTGACTGTTGCTAGACAATAATCTGTGCAAACAAGATGGAATGGGGAACGTAGTTTTGTTTAATGTAAAGTGTTACGTTATTTGTGAGTTTGTTTAATAAATGCAGTTAATCTTGTTAACGCATGTGTTTGCATAGCACAACACACTTCACTAATAAATCTTTGGAATATTACTTGCATCTTATGTCTGACTACATCAAAAAGATTTGATTAGTAGATGACAGGATTTCTCATGTTTGTAAAAGAAAATTCACACAGATTGCATGCATAATTTCTGGACAATTCCAAGAATTCAAAGAATTCTCTGTGAGTGGACATTCTGCAAATTATTACTGATGATGATCATTGTTTTCCTTGTCCAAAAAAATTACACTTCTGCACTGATATAGATGTTAGTAGTTCTCTACTTATGGTGAGGTGTAAGAAATTATGTTGATTTTTTTTCTTTCAGAGTTCCTTTTACAATTCTAGCACTGCACAAATGTTAGCTTTGCATTAATGACTTCCATTTACGGACCCCGACGCCTAACAGCACGAAGGGGAAGAAGAAGAAGAATTTACAAATTTTCAGATTTTGCATTACAACAAACTCTCCTGAAGCCTACTTACCTTATTTGGCAGAGGACAATATAAAGCTTTATCCAAACGGCCTGGACGCAGAAGTGCTGGATCAAGCAAATCAGGTCTGCTAGTGGCAGTCATCACCCACACACCAACAAGAGATTCAACTCCATCAAGCTGGGTTAAGAACTGATTCACTACACGATCTGTCACTCCTGTATTATCATGCCCACGCCTGGAAAAAAGAAAATTAAGGATAAATTCAATAATTACAATAGTTCCTTGGGTGTAAGAAGAAAAACTGTGTTGAAACATGAACAGTGAATTGAAGAGCTCTGGTGTAAAACATGGTAAGTGACATTCTGGTCATTTCTGAGTTCATTAAGAAAAAAGGTTATTAGAAACTATACTGTACAGAGTGATCACAAAGTCCCATTACCCCCTATGTATTACATAGATGTTAGTGAGCACAAAGTCCCATTACCCCCTATGTATTACATAGATGTTAATGAATTGTTGTTTCTTATTGTTGTTCGACGTGCATTTACTGCCATCACGCCAGCAATGTTGAGGAGAATTTCCCATCGTACATGGCGGAGAATCATACTCTGTTCTGAAAACGATGGTGTACTCACAGACACTCTGGACTAAATCATAACGAATAGTCACACTACCTCCGAGTTGTTCTCTGCCATGATCTCACATTAATACAATACGACCATCTATGACGATTTGGACACGCAATAGGGGGTAATGGGACTTTGTGATCACTCTGTAGATAAATTGTTTTCGTGTTGTGTTTACCAATTTCAGAAGGCTTCAGTGAGTCCAATGCAAATTGTATGACATGGCAATTTTACTGGAAAATTGAAGGATGGCACATTTTACTTTGTAACTCAAAAATAACCAAAACGTCACTTACCATGTTTCACATCCGAGCCCTTCAATTATCAATCTAATAGGAAAGGGGGCCATAAATTTGCATTGCAAAACTTTTAGGTGGTGTCACATTTTAATTTCAATAAAACTCCATGCTTATTGTTGACTGGCATGAAACAAGGAAATTACAAAAAATGTACCTAGGTACAGAGGTAGAAAATACAGGGCAGATGGTCACCATGATGTCTGAAAATTTTCAACTGCTGCCTGAATTTTCAAATTCAGTTCTAAAAAAAACTATTCTTTCTAAATATTTCAAATTTGCTTATGGAAATTTCCATTACCCTTTTTCTTTAAAAAAAATAATAATGAGTACAGTATGTGTTTTCTGTAGTACATGTATAATTAAATCACAATAACAAACATACCATTAAAAATGTTTGCACTGTGGCTAGCTGAATTTTAAAATCTGTAGTTATATGGTATAGTCGGCCACATATTGGAATATATTACATAGTTATTCATGCTGTTACCAGTTGAGTCTTCTTTCAGAAGGCTACTCCAGTGCAAGAATTAATTACTTTTAATCCAATCCAATTAATACATTAATGTTTTAAGGTCACATTTCAAAATGTGTAGCTTTGGCCTTCTTAGTGTGTATTTAAAAAAAAAAAATATTAAAGAGAGTTGGCTCCTGAAAAAAAAGGGGGGGAGGCCAGCATCTAAATTATTTTTAGTTTTGTCTACGCCTGCCTATATATTGTAGCGTGACGTCGGGTAATACCAGCTTGTAATGAGTGTTCCATTTTGTCACAATGCCTGCTGCTGGGGACCTTAGCTTTGTCTCATGATCAAACATACACATTTTGTCAGCAATATGCACATTATATCAAGTAACAACCAAGATCTGGATATTGTTATTATTTCCATATTTCATGCATGTCAGAACTAAGTGTTTTATTGAAAATAAAATGTTTCGAATGTCTGTTAAATTAGGCTTACCTATTTAACGTGTTTGTAACATTTAACTGTATCACTTATTTAACATGTTGATAATATTAGCAGCAACTACATTTGAGCACAGTACATTTAGAAATGTGAGGGAATTAGAAACAGAAGGAACAAGCTACTAGCTAGCTGCCAGAAACTAAGACTGGAAGAATAACTCACTGCCCCCTGATGGAATCTGAGGGTGTCCACTCTAGGACCATCATAAAACACAAGTATAATTTCCAATTTTCAAGGCGAACTTTCCAAAAATTCAAGGGTGCAAGCACATGATTTCTCTATTTCAACCCTACGTATATTTGTACAAAAACTGGACATATTGCGGGATCAAAATCGGTATACAGAGTGGCAAATCGGTGTTAAAATGATGAATAAAACCCTAAATTTAATTTAAAAACTGCACTTATTACACAAAATTAACATTTCACTTTTAACAGCACATTTATATGGTCATCAAAGTATTAGGTTTATTCCTGTGTAAAAGAGTCCATTGTTGCTTCTCAGACCTCCAAGTAAAGCATAAAAACAGAGGATCAAACAAATATTTACAGCAGAATTACCATAATCAATTTCCTGAGATTTGCATAACTCACAGGGTAATTGAGACCTCAGAAGTGTCACATCGGTAAATAAACCCTACATTTCGTGTTTAAGAGTTTATTTTACATTTTGCAGTTCATTTCATGACAAAATATGGTAACAATGCACCTCACATCTTTCAAAAACATGAAAAATTAACATTACAATGTGTTATTTAACATTCTGTGCTTTCATCAAAATCGAAATATGCATGCCTGCCTGTACTGATTGATTCTTGCTGATTGTTGGACTTTTAACCTCTGTTTTTAGTTTTTATTCATACCTACATTTCAGAAAGTGGTTACGTCTCCATCCTCAGGGTCTTGTATTTGTGTCTAACTATTCACAACCTTGAGGATGGAGACAGAACCAGTCTCTGAAATGTACGAATGAATAGAAAGTAAAAACGGTGGTTAAAAGTTCTGGAAGTCAGACCTAATCTTCTTCACAATCTTGATGAGGTGTGTGGCCACATGCCTCTTCATGCCATTGTGAGGAAGATAAGGTCCAAGTTTATTTAAGTTTGTTCAGAACTATACTGATGGTTGACATGAATGTTTGGCCAGGCATGACCATTACAAATCGGTACTTTTTTCAGCTTATGCCCATTCCTAGCCCAGAAGTAATGGAGAATTTCAGCCCTTTCAATCTAATGTTTCTTATGCAGTTTCAATATTGTCCAAATCATTTCACTTAATGGTGATGTGTTAAGCATGTTGCGATGTAACAGGAAAATAGATGCTTCAAAACTTATGCTATGCTCTATCACAGTACATACCTTGGAGCTAAGCTGTCAAATTCATCAAAGAAAAGAATACAAGGCTTCGCACTTTGAGCTCTGAAATAAAAGAAGAAAGAGGATGCACTGTAATGAATGAAATTAAAAATTACTTCAATAGGTAACAAATAAAGTTAAAGAGAGTCAAGTGTAATCCGAGCATGGTGAAGACATCAAAAGAGATTTCATAATGAATAAAAATAAGTTTAATTTAAAATAACCAATGCTGTTCAGTGCAAGGCTTGCTGATACCAATTTGAACTGACACCAACACTAATGCCAATATTCTTAGTGATTCCCACAGATATTGTAACCAATGCCTGAATATTGTAAAAAAAAATTAAATTTCAGAATATTAATTAATGTTAATAAATGATTATTAAAATTAGGATTTTTATGATCTAAAACATTAAAAAATATATGTCCTAACAACAATATAATATTCTAATTAGTAGTGTTTTCTCATGTAGCTTACTTCACAGAGTGAACTATTCATGTAAGAATAAAAAAAGGGGAACAGAAATAAGTAAAAACTATGTAAGTCTGTTTCTCAATATCATATGCTCACATATGCTGCAAATATTTATGAAAAATTATACACTTTGCATAATTTCCAGGCTATTTAGACTGTATGAAAGTGTCACATGGTCCAACGAAATAACCAGAATTGGGGAAAATATCAGTTGATAACAGTGATTGATTTCTGCTTGGTTCAAAATAAATGCAGTTTGAAATAAATAAATGAATAAATATTAGAAAAACAGCAGTTTTCTCACCAGCAAAGACCTTCCTGCCGCGATAGTAGGTCAGAGCTGTGAATATATGCTTCTATGACAATGTCCGAATTAACAAGGGGATACCGCGGATTTCCCCCTCACAAAAAGTTTTATCCCTGGCAAAAGAAAATTATGGTGGCTCAGTCGGTAACGCGTCTGACTACCATGCTAAAGGTCCCGGTTTCGATCCCCGGCCCGTTCAAATCCAGGAACTTTTCTAACATTGGAAGTAGCCCCGGTGCACACCCAGCGTCGAATAACATGGGTACCTGGGGGAAACCCTGGGGGGGTAAAGGTGGTTCAGGGTCATGGTGCTGATCACATCACCCCCACTCACAACCGGATCAAGAAAGTGTGGGGCGTTACCCCCACACCCCCTATACGCCTTCATGGCGTAGTGCTAAGCACAGGGGAACACTTTACCTTTTACCTTTAAAAGAAAATTATTTTCATCCAGGCCCGTAGCCAGAATTGATCTCGGGGGGGGGGGGGAAGGGGGCTCATGGGTTATGAGGGGGGGGGGCTTTGTAAATCAACTCCATTTTTCAAAAGTTTAACATTTTTAAATTAAGGTAAATTATGTGTGTGGGCGGAAGGGGTCATTAAGTTACATAAAGTTTAGAAATATCACACAAATACTACATTTTTTCTACATCTTTTAAAATATCACTTGAAGTGTTAATTGGCTGCTACTGAAATCATCCCTTACTACACACTCCATACTACGTTTATTGATACAGATATCACACAACAAAAAGGGACAATCTTCAATCATAGTGCCTAGCGTACATTCCACTCCCCGGCAGAAACAATAAAACTCCCCTTTGTTCCCAAACCTTTGACGAAGATGCGGAGGGAATTTGCATAATGACATCAAAGTCACAGATTTCTGTATAAATGGGAGGTTGCAACAGAGGCAACGAAGGTACAGATAAAGAAGCTCCCCTGTGAAGGAACTTTCTGAAGTCTAGAGAAGAGAATCTCCTAAATACTTGCCCCTACTAGACATCTTATAAATAAGATGAACGAATGTAATAGCTGCTGTTCATGTTCTGTGAATTTATCCTTCACCAAAGTTGTGAGCAAAATAATATCGGCTGTCTACATATTCACTCTTCACGCAAAGAAATTACACAAAAAAGTTTTATCTAATGTCAAGGGGGCTGACCTCAGTGGCAGGGGGGACTGATGGCAGTTCAAGGGGGGGAGGGGCTCAGCCCGTCTGGCCCCTGCCTGGCTACGGGCCTTTTTTCATCCCTGTCAGGGATATTTTTATACCCCTCAAAAAAAATGGAATTTAAGATATACGTATGTAGTATATGCTTAACTATGTGTAACAAACACAATTGAAAAATCATTTGTATATCCATTAATGGTCCAGTCATTAAAGATTTCCTTTTGAAAAGCATGCATCCATGTGGATTAAAAAGGAACACCATTCTGTAAATGAAAGACTCACCAAGCAGATACAACAACAGGATGTTTTCACTCAAGTTCTCATGGCATACTGCTGATATTTTACAGGAATTAAAGTGTTTATAAGAAACTTGTAGGTAGGCTAGTTGGACATTAATTTATACTTGACAATACAAATTTGGTAAAGTTTTTCGGTGTTGCTAGTTCAATAGCTATTTTTGTTTATGAGTTCGAGTTTTCTTAGAATGTACATATACTGTTGCTAAATTACCTTTAAATGTTATCATAAGATTTAATGGCCTAGGCTAGAGCCAGTGGTCCAGTAGTGGCTCGTGCCTAAAATAACAGGTGAAGAAGTATATTTATAGGCAATGAAAACAAATAGTAAGTGCCAGTGCCCCCCCCCCCCCCAATTTAAAACGTCTTTTTTGTCTTCATCCGTCCATCTGGAAAATGGTGTCTGCAACAAATTACACACTAAGTCATTTACTGGGTTCATTGTAGAAACCACAGCTCAACACATGAACACAACACACGATAGGAAACGCGAAACACACACGTGGAACATGATCTCGCGAGAACGCGAAGATTTTGCCACAAGCACTGGATGCGATATTTCTCCGACGAGAGAACTGCTTCATCTAGAAGGCGACACCCGTTCAAGGCCAACGCTAGGTGACGTCACCGTTGCCATGACAACCGGCTAAGTTTTCCGCAACCTAGCGGTGTTTGCTCTTGGGTTGGGACGAACTCAATACGTGTGTAGCGCCGAGCGGCGTGTTATTTGAGTATTATCGTGTGCGTTCTGCTGGGAAATAGTTTAATTTAACAAGCAAATGAAAAATGTCAATATTAATTTGAAAATTAGGTGAAAACATCTGCACTTGTTGCACTTGGCCAGCCGCCACTGCAGTGGTCGGAAGTAGCATGCTACTTGCAGCGATGCTACTGTAGTTGTAGCGACCATTTCGCTACAGCTACATTTCTCCCCGTAGTTTTGAGGTAAATTTTCTATGTGACAACAGTGTCAAAAAATCGACAATAACACTTACTTGTGTAGGTTTCAAAATACCATGTCTATTATAAGATAATGGCAATACGATAATCTAGATGATAAATGTTCTAATACAGCAGATTATAGATATCCACGTAATTTATTTCATTGGTATATGAATAATTTTGATATCCAGATAACCAAATGACATACATCAATATAATCCGACCAAATGCTATTTATCTTCAAGATAAATATGTTGATATAATAACATAAATAAAAATATGTTTATTGAAAAATATGTCAAATTTGAGTAACACCCTAATTGTAATACTTGGATATCAAATTTGTACTAATTTGCCACTTATATATGCACACATCATTCTCAAACTTTGTAGTAAAAATAGGTTACTGTGGCAACACTGCTATCAAAATGATAGAATGATGGGTATCATGATAATAAATCATGGAATCTAGTTTCTAGTAAGTACTACTGCTAGGGGCTTCTATTCAATACCCTTATTCTTTTTAAATGAAAAAGTAGTACAAACGTAGCGAAGTAGCAAGTAGCGAACAGAAGTAGCATAGCAAGCTACTTTTCGGTAAATGTAGCTGTAGCTGTAGCGAAGCTAAAGTTTTGGTAGAGTAGCTGTAGCGAAGCTAAATTTTTGGTAGAGTAGCTGTAGTGAAGCTAAATTTTTGGTAGAGTAGCTGTAGCTGTAGTGAAGCGAATATATGAGAAGAAACAAAATCTACTTTGAAAATAGCTAAGCAATGAAGAAAGTTACTTAATCTTGAAAAAGCGCAAATATTCTGAATATAACCAAAAAACTGTTTAAAATATGCCCAATCATGCGGAAAGGGCCAATACATGCATATTCCCTAATGAAGCACCTTATTTTAATGATTTTTTCAAAATATGAATTCCTATATCCTTACCAAACAAATATGCAAAGTTGTAAAACTCGTAGCCTTACTAATTATTGTAAGTTAGTATACAATAAAATGTAGATACATAAAGGTACTTACGATAGTGAGTATTGATTTTAAGAAAACTACGTTTCAGGATTCCACTGATCCCTTCATTAGGTTACCAAACTAGGCCAATGTAACTACACCTTAGCCTCGTCAGAAATGACAAGGACTTAGGAATTTATGGTGAGGCTGGGTAAAAAAGAATAAAAAGGAACATTTGGTCATCTGACCCCACGTATGTTAAACTGCCATGTTCCCAACTGTAAAACACCGATCTAAAGAGCCATTTGAGCATAAGGCTTAACACACAAACACGTTAAAAGACTGATCTAAAAAGCCGTGGGGACACAGGACTTGACACACAAACACGTTAAAAGCCCACTTGGGCTGAAAAGTTCGTAGGCTAACATAGTAAAAAATATTTTTTTGACAAAATTCGATTTTATTATTCAATATAGTTGCCTTCGAGGGCGATATAACGATTATAGCGGTCATACAATTTTTCGATGCCATTTTTATAGTACGATTTCTCTTTAGCCTCAAAATAGGCCTCAGTTTCGGCGATTACCTCTTCATCAGTGCTAAATTTCTTTCCAGCGAGCATTCTTTTAAGGTCTGCAAACAGGAAAAAGTCACTGGGGGCCAGATCTGGAGAATATGGTGGATGGGGAAGCAATTCGTAGTCTAATTCATATAATTTTGCCATCGTTTTCATTGATTTGTGACACGGTGCATTGTCTTGATGAAACAGCACTTTTTTCTTCTTCAAATGGGGCCGTTTTTTCGTGATTTCATCCTTTAAACGCTCCAACAACGCTATGTAATAATCGCTGTTGATGGTCTGGCCCTTTTTGAGGTAATCGATGAATATAATACCATGCGCATCCCAGAATACTGATGCCATAACCTTGCCAGCCGACTGTTGCATCTTTCCACGCTTTGGATTCGGTTCATCACTTGCAGTCCACTCGGCTGACTGTCGATTGGACTCTGGAGTGTAGTTATGGAGCCATGTTTCATCCATTGTAATATATCGACGGAAAAATTCGTGTTTATTACGGTTGAATATCGCTAAACATTGCTCCGAATCATCAAAACGTTGTTGCTTTTGATCGATTGTGAGCACGCGCGGCACCCATTTTGCACACAGCTTTTGCATGTTCAAATATTCATGCACAATATGTCCAACACGTTCCTTTGATATTTTTAAAGTCTCAGCTATCTCGATCAACTTCACTTTACGATCATTTAAAATTATTTTGTGGACTTTTTTGATGTTTTCGTCGGTAACAGCCTCTTTGGGGCATCCACTGCGTGCATCGTCTTCGATGCTCATTTCGCCTCGTTTAAATTTAGCAAACCACTTCTCAACGGTTGATTTTCCTGGTGCAGAGTCCGAATAATGTTTATCAAGAAAAGCCTTGGCTTCAACAGTATTTTTTTTCGCCAAAAAGCAATGCTTTATTAACACATGAAATTATTTTTCATCCATTTTTTCACAATAACAAAAGCTGCTTCACTCACAATGCTATATCTCACGAACTAATTATCAGGCAGCTGTGAAATTTATACACGTATCTTTTGAAGGTTAGTACTAAGTAAAAATCACATGGATTTAATTCTAGTAACGCCATCTATGAGTCAGCCTACGAACTTTTCAGCCCAACTGTTAGATGTGCACGTTGGTGAGTTGTGCAACGAACTGGCGTGGCCTCCCGTAAAATGCCGAAAGTCCTTCGGTTGATGTCCCCGCCCCCTACCTTTCCTCTTCTGTATTCGGTAAGCTACGTCATATCAAGTTTGAATTCTTTAATCTCTTGGGCTGCGCTAATCAGAGTCGGAGTGACCCACAAACCGATCTTTTCTTTAGTTGTACCCATCGCTTAAACATTTTGATCCATATTTCGTCGACATTCCCATCTTCTCTATTAAGCTTATTACTCCTATCTTTGCCGCTTCGTAAACATTCCGACTTATCAGTTTGCTATCAATCCTGACAATCTCTCGTTTTTTAATATCGTGTTCTTCTTCGATTATATGTTCCGAGAACCTAGTTCTCGGTATCCCTTCCTGAATATCTTTGTCATGTTCACCCCATCGGGTTTTCATGTTTCTGCTGGTTTGCCCTATGTACTCTTTATTATAAACACACTTGATACTATAAACCCCTTTTTTATCCTCTTCTTCATTCTCCTCTTCCATACCATCTTTCTTATATTCCGTGAAATACTTCTCTCCAGTACGCAGAGCCCTCATCCCACATTTGATACCATATTCTTTAACCACTTTTTCTATCTTTTCGGATACTCCGTTGAAATAAGGTATATACATACCTATGTACTTATACTTCTTTTCTTCTCCATTGATTCCATTCTCTTTCCTCTCCCCCTTCCAATCCTTATCCTTATTTTCCCTGTCCTTCCCACATATTTTGTGGGCTTTTCTCCGAATCCTATTTAAGTTATTCTCCTTATATCCGTTCTTTTTTTTCTAACATTGTAAATCCATTCCTCTTCCATTTTCTTTTCGTCCTTATGGTTGAACAATCTTATACCCCTTATAAAGAAGTTAAGGAACATGTTATTTTTAATCCTTCTAGCATGCTCTGATTTATTGTGGATAAACATATCTCCAGCTAAGGTTTTATGAAATACCCCTGTCTTAATTTTTGTTCCCGTTTTAATAACCTTCAAATCCAAAAATCCCATTTCATTTCCTACCATTTCTTCTTTGGTGAATTTAATTCGGTCCTCTTGTTCTGCCAGCAACTCAAACATTTTTGTGAGATCTGTATTTCCCCTGATTACAAAGATATCATCGACGTATTTTCCGAAGTATTTGACGTTACTCCTCACTTGTTCAAAGACTGCTTTCTCGAGGTAATGCATAAAAATCCCCGATCCTATCCCGGAAATTGGGTTACCCATTGCTAGTCCCTCCTTCTGTCTGTATAACCCTTTATTGAAACTAAAATAGTTGTACCTAGTGCATAAATCGAACCATCTCATATACTCTAATCCCACGACGATGTCTACTCCTTTCTCCCTGAGCCATCTATAAATAAGCAATCAGCGGCCTTGTCCCTAGGGATACTGGGGTAAAGGTTTACGACATCGAAGCTCATTATTTTATCTCCTTCATTAATTTCGAGTTTTTCAATCGCTTCCCTTACTTCACTTGAATTATTAACACTATATTCGGTATTACATCCTATTTCTCTAATCTTGGTTACCAGAGTTTTAGCCAAGTTATACCATGGGTGGGAATACATGGGGATAATCGGTCTTAATGGAACACCTGCTTTATGGGTTTTAGGTATTCCAGAAGCGATCGGTTTATCTCCTTTCTTACATCCTTCGAGCAATTTCTTTTTCTCAATTCTGACTAGCGTAATGCCGGTTTCAATTTTTTTCTTGGTTTCCCTTCTTATCTTGCCTATAGGGTAGGGATGGCCAGATCCAGATCCTGGTGGATCCAAAATCCGGATCCGGTTGGTTCCGGATCCTTAGGATCCGGATCCTAAAATTATTCGGATCCGGATCCAGAACTTTCGGATCCGGATCAGGTACTTTCGGATCCGGATCCGTTTTGCCATCCCACATGCGCTTCTTTGGAAAGCAAGAATGTGCTTATAACATATTGTTACCTGCTAATATACATATATATATAATATACATACACATATATATATAGTGTGTGTGCGCGCGTGCGCGATTTGTAATTAATTAATTAATACACTTACAAGGGAGGTCTAAGTCTCCCCCTCCGATTTCCATGAAACTTGGCATTTGTATAGAGCCCCCCCCTCAAATGTCAAGATGAGGAGAAATTGAAGTGGGGATCTGACCCCGAAACCACGTAAATATGGTATAGGAAGAAACAGGGGGCATAGGGCCTCTCTATACACCTGTCAAATTTCATGGGAATCGGAGAGGGACACAGGGGTCAGATGATCCCCACCTCAATTTGTCCTCATCTTGACATTTGAGGCAGGTTTTGCCCCTAAAACAGTTTTTTAGCCGAAACAAAAAAAAAAAAAACACGTATTTCTTCCTTTGGGCCCCTCTATACACGTGCCAAGTTTCATGAAAATCGGAGGGGGACACAGGGGTCAGATCCTTACTTCAATTTGTCCTCATCTTGACATTTGATGGGATTTTGCCCCATAAAACAGTTTTTAGCTGAAACAAAAAAACATGTAATTCTTCCTTCGGACCCCTCTATACACCTGCCACGTTTCATGGAAATCGGAGGGGAACACAGGGGTCAGATCCCCACTTCAATTTGTCCTCATCTTGACATTCGAGAGGAGGTTGCCCCCTAGAACAATTTTTTTTTGCCGAAACAAAAAAACACGTATTTCTTCATTTGGGCCCGTTTATACACACACCTGCCAAGTTTCATGGAAATCGGAGGGGGACACAGGGGTCAAATCCCCACTTCAATTTGTCCTCATCTTGACAATTGAGTGGGTTTCGCCCTGTAAAACAGTTTTTTAGCTGAAACAAAAAAAAACACGTATATCTTCATTTGGGCCCCACTATACACCTGCCAAGTTTTATGGAAATCGGAGGGGGACACATAAGTCAAATGCCCACTTAAATTTGTCCTCATATTGATATTTGAGGGGGGGAGGGTTGACCCCTAAAACAGTTTTTTAGCCGAAACAAAAAAACACGTATTTCTTCATTTGGGCCCGTTTATACACACACCTGCCAAGTATCATGGAAATCGGAGGGGGACACAGGGGTCCGATCTCACTTCAATTTGTCCTCATCTTGACATTTGAGGGGGTTTTGCCCCCTAAAACACTTTTTTAGCTGAAACAAAAAAACACGTAATTCTTCCTTTGGGCCCCACTATACTGCCAAGTTTCATGGAAATCGGAGGGGGACACTTAGATAACCTCCCTTGTTAGTCTTACACTTTGTAATTATTTAACACTGCATATATTATAATGTTTTATTTTAATTTGTAAAACTGTAACTGTAGAACAATTGTATAATTTTTGTATAACATTTCTATCTTGTTATATGTGTTAAAGGTTTCATCCTGGAATGGAATGTCTCACATTTATGTGTGTTTCCATTTCCAATATATTCGAATGAATACATATTCGTTTCAATGGCATTTACAAAATCACCTCGGACATTTGTGCACGAGTGTGTTAGCCGATGCGTAGCAAAGTATTTTAGGAACATCACTTGAAAAAAATTCTTGTAGGACTAACGAAAAATTTCTTTGTAATCGAAGATCATAATACCTTTTAAGGTGTGGTAATATTATAATGGGATTGAGATACGAAACTCTCGGATCCAGATCCGGAACTCTCAGATCCGGATCCAGATCCGAAACTTTCAGATCCGGATCCAGATCCAGATCCATAACTTTTTGGATCCGGATCCGGATGGATCCGGATTTTTCGGATCCGGATCCGTTTGGCCATCCCTACTATAGGGCTCTACCTCACTACTTCGAAATCGTTGCTACAAAAGCATTCTTTCATTTTCTTTCTGTATTCATTCTGATCGATAACTACCATTTTATTTTCTTTGTCCGACCTAATTAGGAAAACATTATTTTCTTTAACCCAGGTTTTAACATTGCCTAATTTCTTTTTATATTCTTTATGTATGTTCTCTCCTCTTTTCCCCCCCTGTCTATCTTTTTTTCCCTTTCATTTCTCTTCTAATCTGGTTTTCAATAATATCATGTATTTTAATGTTTAGCCTCGCTTTTGTCTTCTCTATCATCATCCCTATTCCCTCGGCTGCTACTATGAAATCTTCTTTGGAGATCTTTTGATTCCCAATGGCAAATTTTTGTCCTTTTCCCAAGATTTCCTTTAGGTCTTTAGGTAAAATTAAATTAGTTAGGTTTAATACGTTGTCTTCCGCCTTCCCGTTAACTACTTATTTTCGTTATGTTTCTTGTTTTTACATTATTTCTGTCCAATCCTAGTTAGCTTCTTCCGAATAATGGTTCAGTGTTTACTTTTAGCTACTTCTACATACATATGGTGCCTTTCTTCGATTCTCATCCAAGTCACTCCGTCCATAATGGCGCTAAGCTCCAAATGTAAATTTATACACTCTTTGTTAAGCCGGTTTACTGTGGAGTAAGCCTCCCTAATACATCTATTCACCATACACATTTGCAATCTCTTTTTCTTCTCCTCCTCTTTTGTACTTAGGGGTTGAAAGCCCCATTTTAAGAAACTCGGGACTACCTCCATCTTAATACATTCTTTGAGAAACCATATTCTATTGCTAGTCGCGTTTAACATAATCCTTGTCTTTTGAAATTGGCGCACTTTTTCCCCTGTATCGGGGTACACTATCATATTTTGTGCTCGTGCAACTTACTCCCGTTAAATAAGTTAGCATACAATAAAATGTAGATACTTAAAGGTACTTACGATAGTGAGTATTGATTTTAACGAAAACTACGTTTCAGGATTCCACTGATACCTTCAGCAGGTTACCAAACTAGGCCAGTGTAATTACACCTTAGCCATGTCAGAAATGACAAGGACTTAGGAATTTATGGTGAGGCTACATTTTATTGTATACTAACTTATTTAACATGAGTAAGTTGCAAGAGCCCAAAATATGAATAATTATTGTATTCAATCGTAACTACACTATATCAGTCTACAAAGATTGGCGGTGATAAAACCATGAGAGTAAAATTAATTAAGGATGTGAAGAAGCCTGCAGTGACTTCATGGAACACTTAGCATTTAATATCAAATTTGTAGAATATCAATTACTGGTACCAGTAAATTTTCATCGGGATCTTATTGGTAATGATTAATAATGATTCAAATAAAACAATGGACTTTTTAATGTTTCAGCAATATTGATTAAGCACAGATTAAAAATTTAGTAAGGATAGCACAGATTATCACATCACTATCATGCATAAATGCCATGCAGGTACATTGATAAATAATAAATTTACCATTCTAGCACTTCTGTAATTCTCCTATTCTGTTATAAACATTACAAATAATAAAATTTCAAGCATGACTACATAATTAACATGATTTCTTGATTCCATATTCCTAATTACACTAAAAAAATAAGATTTGTAGCTGTCTCTATAGATTGTATACAAGTACAAAATGTGGACAATTCCCTGCTAATGACGTTTTTATTTACTATTTATAATGCTAGTTATGCATTAAAGTATTTTTCTTAGGAAGTATACCAAAATCTAGTAAGTTTACGAAACAAATAATTTCTCTAATTTAACATACGCAATGATAATAGTACAATCCTTACCTGTCAAATGTGTTACGCACTGCTTCTTCACTTGCTCCAATATATTTAGATAGTAACTCCGGTCCCTGAAAGTAAATACATTTTATTTATCGCTATATGAATGATTATGTTAGCATATACACTACTTGCACATATATCACAATATGTAAGCAAGATCCTTAGCAAAATTTTAAAATGTTGGTGCAATAAAATAATGCACATCTTCCTAAAATTCAACAATTCTTTAAAAATTAACACAGACTTCTTATTCTTAAACCATGAACTAAAAATAATGACTAAAATCTCAATATCCATGATAACAGCTGAGGCTGTATCGAAGCTCAAATGGCAACACAAAACCTCAAGAGGATTATCCTGACTGCAGGTGTAAGGGTTCAAAACCATACCTGCATATTGTCTGACATGTGTTCCATTGTCGTGGCATGAATTGCAAACTTGCTGCTGATACTTTCAGAGGTAAACAATTCTATTGTAAAAGCCATGCTTATTTTCAGCAAGAAATTTAAGTCCCCTCAATGACTTCAAAGAAAATTTATATCTCGAAAACCATGTATGCTAGACCTTGTTTTATTCAGTACAAACTAGGCTACAAGCCTTCGGTAAAAAAAAAAAACAAAAAAAAAAAAAAACTAATTTTCATTTAAGTAGAAGATGATGAAAGAAAAAGAAAATTTTATTTTCTTTACAAGATTTGAACGCCAAGACATGAAGGTTCAAAACAGTACCTGCAATTGCCTGATATGTGTTCCATTCTTGTGGCAAGAATTGTGCAATTGCTGCTGATTCTTTCAGAAAAAGGTCTAATGCAAAAGCTGCAAGGTTGTCTTTTTTTGTGGGAATTTGAACCCTTCCTCCCAAATATAGCCAGAATCAAATTAAACATTATTAATTACTATAGGCCTCACGCGACAACTTGAACTCTGGAGAAAATGGAAATTGGAGGAGGCCATGTGTGTATTGTCAAGAAAAGGGCAGGTTGGTGCAGCAAAATTCCAATGTTGCAACCTACCATTATAAACAATATCTGGTCACTCAGTTTAGATGTAGATTTGCATAATTGCAAAGCCAGGCAAGAAATGTGAGAAGAAAAGCACAAACCCCGTTTCCAAAGAACCCCCCCCCCCCCCCCCCCCCCGACCTCCGTGGCAGATAGATTATCACAGCACGTTACGATGCCAGGAGTCCTGGGTTTGAATCCTGGCCTGTGGATGATATTTTTTGTAAGTGTCCCTTCATCATTATAATAAATTGTCATCTTCGCGATTAGCCAAAAGTGGCAGAAAAGTGAAGTAAAGTAAATCAAATCAATCAATTCAAAACCAACGATGCCATTGAAGCAAACCCAAAAGAGCTGGCTACACTTAAAATGATTAAAACTGAATTTCATGAAATAAGGGGAAAGTTCAACTCCTGAGGAATGGAGAAAATGTGCAAGAACACAGACTTCTTATTCTTAAACCATGAACTAAAAATAATGACTAAAATCTCAATATCCATGATAACAGCTGAGGCTGTATCGAAGCTCAAATGGCAACACAAAACCTCAAGAGGATTATCCTGACTGCAGGTGTAAGGGTTCAAAACCATACCTGCATATTGTCTGACATGTGTTCCATTGTCGTGGCATGAATTGCAAACTTGCTGCTGATACTTTCAGAGGTAAACAATTCTATTGTAAAAGCCATGCTTATTTTCAGCAAGAAATTTAAGTCCCCTCAATGACTTCAAAGAAAATTTATATCTCGAAAACCATGTATGCTAGACCTTGTTTTATTCAGTACAAACTAGGCTACAAGCCTTCGGTAAAAAAAAAAAACAAAAAAAAAAAAAACTAATTTTCATTTAAGTAGAAGATGATGAAAGAAAAAGAAAATTTTATTTTCTTTACAAGATTTGAACGCCAAGACATGAAGGTTCAAAACAGTACCTGCAATTGCCTGATATGTGTTCCATTCTTGTGGCAAGAATTGTGCAATTGCTGCTGATTCTTTCAGAAAAAGGTCTAATGCAAAAGCTGCAAGGTTGTCTTTTTTTGTGGGAATTTGAACCCTTCCTCCCAAATATAGCCAGAATCAAATTAAACATTATTAATTACTATAGGCCTCACGCGACAACTTGAACTCTGGAGAAAATGGAAATTGGAGGAGGCCATGTGTGTATTGTCAAGAAAAGGGCAGGTTGGTGCAGCAAAATTCCAATGTTGCAACCTACCATTATAAACAATATCTGGTCACTCAGTTTAGATGTAGATTTGCATAATTGCAAAGCCAGGCAAGAAATGTGAGAAGAAAAGCACAAACCCCGTTTCCAAAGAACCCCCCCCCCCCCCGACCTCCGTGGCAGATAGATTATCACAGCACGTTACGATGCCAGGAGTCCTGGGTTTGAATCCTGGCCTGTGGATGATATTTTTTGTAAGTGTCCCTTCATCATTATAATAAATTGTCATCTTCGCGATTAGCCAAAAGTGGCAGAAAAGTGAAGTAAAGTAAATCAAATCAATCAATTCAAAACCAACGATGCCATTGAAGCAAACCCAAAAGAGCTGGCTACACTTAAAATGATTAAAACTGAATTTCATGAAATAAGGGGAAAGTTCAACTCCTGAGGAATGGAGAAAATGTGCAAGAAAAGCTATAATAGACAATTTCGATATAGGGGCTATTATGTGGCTTGCAAGAAATTCATACGTTGTGGACAATACTGTACCTACACCTTTTAAAGAAGCTGCGAGAAAAAATCAATTTTCGATTTGGGACCACATTAAGGAAATGTTTACGTAATTTTAGTTTTCCTCATGTCGACCCCTGTGGTGGAGTGGGTAGCATATCGCACTACGATGCCAGGGGTCCTTGGTTCGAATCCTGGTCTGGGCATGGTGTTTGTGAATGTTAATTCATCAATTTCATCACATCATAACTCATCCACATCTTCGCAAATTAGCCAAAAGTGGCATAAAAAGTGAAGTAAAATAAAGCAAAGCAAAATGAAAACGAAAAATAAATGGTTTCTCTCACAAAAGAACTGAATCCAATAGGAAGGTTTTGATGGAAAACCAGATATTGTTGTATTGCATGTGAATTTCTTGAGATATATTCATGACTGCAGAAACACTGGAAGAGCCTTTTACTATTTAGACGAAACACACACAAACGAACATCATATGGTGCCAGTGGTAATGTGACAAAAACTCTGCAGGGCCTCTACCACCAAGTGGAAAATGCAGGAGGCTTATAATGGCAACTATTGACGTAGGACAATTTCCTATGGACTTCTGAAAGTAAAATATTTGGGCCCATAGTGAAAAATACATACAGTCAACTCTCGATTCTACGACCCCGGGTATAACGACCCCCTCGAAGTAACGACCCTTTTCCCGGGAACCGTGAAAAATTTCGAAAAAAGTTGAAAAATTGAAGGAAATCGGCCGAAAAATGCGTTTTTTTCCCCAATCATTCCCTTCACCAGCGCTCTACCGCTCACAATTGGGTCTGAACTAAAAATAGACACCACCACACCATGCTTGAGTGATATCCAATAGCACTTGACCTCTGCCCCCCCCCCCCTCCCTCAAGTGCACCAATGTTACCCCGCAACCGACAGCCGCTACCCAACGCGCCAGGCTTGTTTTGCCACGCTTTCTCTTGGATACGCGAGAAGAGAAGATCGAATGTGCTTGGATGTTATTTTAAATCGACCTTGACTTGTTTCCTTGTCCTAAGAGCTGCTGAAAACTCGCAGGTGAGGGGGGAAGGGGCAGCCCGAAATGACTGCTGGACTTGCAGTCTTTGGCAATGTGTATGGTAGGTCAAGCTCTTTCATCGATAAATACACCACCTTGAGAGATAAGATCGCAGGAATGTTCCAAAATACAGATGCCTGGCACCTGGAAGTCTGGCCCATCTGTCCAGCTCTGACCTACATTTCAGTAGGTTCCCGTGAGTGAGCAACTCTCGACCTTGTAGCCGACAAGTTCCAGTAACCGCTTTCATTCAAAACGTGTTCTTTGTTCCCTGCAACACTTCATAAAAAAGCGAAACTGTTAGAGATAATCAAAGCCACATAGGCGAACTGAAGATCGTCAACCCGCTTAATGCGTTGTCATCCAGGTTTCCACAAAAGTTTACTTCGATCTTACGTGCATCATAACTCCCGTTTCCCACTTCATACGTTTTCCTAATTGTGTCGTAATATCTGCCAAAAAAGTGTTGGCTGACTGACTTCCTCCCTTTTTCCTGTCAACAAAGGGGGGAGGGGCGATTTTCTTGCTCGTGTGCGAACACGGGCTGATTACAGGCGAGGGTGGAAGTGGACCCACCCTTCTTCCTTTAACATCTAAAATGGGGCAACCAGTTCTGGATATATTCTTGAAAACGAACAAAAACAGAATAAAAAAAATTAACCCTCCCCCCCTTTTCCCAGCTTATTTTCCGCCACTAGTGTGCACGGCACTTCCCCCTCCCTTTTCCCAGCTTATTCTCCGCCACTGGTGTGCACGGCAATGTTGATAATTGCAGAATTCAGGTCTTTTTTTATGCTGTTGTCTGCATAGGAAATATTACCCGTATTATTGTCTGTTGCATGGTAAAACGTAAAGCAAGGGACATTTCCTTCTTCACACACTCCTGTTAAAAGTTCCGTCTTCGACAGTTGCGTTATCTTTAAAATGCTGGGACTTTTCTCTTCCGCCACCTGTTGCTCGAACTTCCAGCCGGTCTCCTTTGTTTTTACGATGCAGCTGGCGCCAGTGCTTTGTCTAGCGTCTTCAAAGCTCTTGCTTGCCGATAACAGCAATGACTCATCCAGCGCGAAGGAAAAAGTTATTGTTTTGAATCTCGCAAAGCTGTTTTCATTTGACGATAACGAAATTCGATCTCCAGAAAGGAAAACAAGAGTTAAAACAACTTCATGTTCTGCGCCTTCTGATAAGCAAAACTGTAAATTTAATTCACATCCGCTTTTCTTCAGAACCATTCATGTGAAGAAAAAAAAAGTGCTCAATGTAGGAATGGTCGCTGAGATCGATTAATAAGACATTATTCAAGGGGAAAACTTTTGGAGGAGTTGGTGTTTGACATCAGGAATACTCCTAAATCCAACATTAAATCATCGATTAACGTGAGAGTAAATAACGATCTACCATTTTGATATGTAAAAGTGCGCAGTTTCATAAAGCTTGTTCATTTTATGCTGATGGGCTAATCGGGACTAAATATACAGTTTAAAGTGAAATTCAATTCCAAACCTAAATGACTTTCGACTGGGACGCTGTTTAATGACGTGTCCTAGAATACGCATTGGGTGAAGACAGATTGCAAGTTGCACGTTTCCTTTTTCTGGATTACAATGCAAGTCAAGGAAGGAGTTTGGACTGCTCCCTTCAATGGGGAAGGGGGGAGGGTGAATGAAGTTGGTTGAAGCAAAGAAAACGTGTTTTTTTTTGTGATGTATTTTACACAGCCGAAACAGAACGAAAATTACAGCCCCGCTTTTTGCTTTTTTTTTTTTTTTTTTTTTTTTTTTTTTTTTTTTTTTGGTGCCTATAAAGGTTGTGTTGTTTCTCCCGAGAGATCTAATCTTACCAGTTAATCTTGTAACAGACAATGCTCCACTAGACACGTATAAAATCCAACATTCATTCTGCCCCATTATCTCCCGACTTTTGCTGGCGCCAGTGTAACTGGTGTCAAGATTCTTCGAGTTTCGCTTGCAATAAGCGAGAGATTGTTTTCCTTTCCATAGGTCTCGGTGCAAACGACTTTCTCATGAACTATAATTGTAAGAATTTCCTGGAAAAGCAACGACTGTGCACAATTGAAAGAAAGTAACATTATTTTTTTGTGAAAACGTTTTCATGTTCTATTTTCCTTCTCGCAACACGCGTCCTGTGCATAACAGGTTGTATAACTACCAGGATAAATTGTGTTACCATCTCCTATGCATCTTTGTGTTCGTTTGATCTCCGTTTAAGCAGAAAATTGGGGCAAATTCCAATAACGACCCCTTCGAAATAACGACCCTTTTCCCGGGAACTGTGAAAGGTCGTTGAATCGAGAGTTGACTGTATATCGAGAATACCGCAACGCATATACCTATTGATGATGTCAGAGGGGGTGGATGGATACTTCCGTTACGAAAGGGAGAGGGAAGGAAATGGGGGAAGAGGAGCTCGCAGCATTGCGTACAAAGTAAACATGGCTGTAGTAGGTAAGGTTAGAAGGTTGATATACTTCTCTTGTCAATTAAAACAACATACTCTATGTATACGGCTTTGTTAAGAAATGCTCCTGCTTATCAGGCATTCTGGTAACATTTATTGGGAATAGCAAGAATTTAGTGCGGTTGCAAACACTGTTTTTGAAGGGCGGAGAACTCATTATGAGGGTTGTCACTGCCTCTGTGGTCAACTCGAATACTTTCTCCCCATAGCTCAAGTTATGGCGCAAGACCTATAATAAGATGCCTCAAGGTTCATGTAGCACCAAAATATGTATCTCTAAACATTACCTGAGTCACAGTATGTTCCAAAAGTGAAAGAAAGAAAGAAAAAAATGCAACACATGTGTCACATCATGGAATTAGTGACCTCACCTAAATGTGACATGTACATAACATTTCGGCATTTAAGGGTTAAGGATTAATTTTTAGCCCATTTTTGGAAATTCTATTCATATTAAAATTCTACAGGGAGGTTATTTCAGTCGTTCACCGTCAGACCGTCGGCCGTCGAGCGCCTCCTTCATGCAACAGTTCCCGGCAAATTGACTTACAGGAAGCCCGTAACAGAAACCGCTTGCTTTGTAATGTTTCCACTTTTCACAATTACAGTTACAATTACAATTGAAATAAGCACGTACCTTGTCGCAAGGATGCTGGAAAAGGTGTCCTCCCAAATACAAATATTTCTGGCACCTTATTTCTGACATCTAAACCTAGATTAGACATCGCTACTTTATCCTCAGTTGTCGCGACAGCGCCGGCAGCTTATCGGGGGTCGGGGGAGTTGTCAGCCGCGAGAAGGCGCTTCATACTGAACAAACGCGACACCTGTCGCCAGTGATGCCAACCGTAGGGACATGTCCCTACGCATAGGGACTTTCACTATATTTCGCCCGCGTAGGGACAGATTTTACCAAATAAGGGAAAACGTAGGGACTTTTTTCAATCTTGGAAAACAACATTTTATTGTGCAAAGGTGCAAAGCTTACTCGCCAGTCAGTTGCACTTTCTTCGTGCTCGGTTTGGAATGAATGGATTAGTTTATCTGGATACTTTAGCGAGGAGGAGAAAAAAGAACTAACCAACAAATCTCCATCAGAATTTTGAAACATGTTATCGGTTACCAAGAACTTTCAAGGCAAGTTATTTTTTGAAAACATTTTCACTCTCGCGAAAATAGTGCTAACATTGCCACATTCTAACGCGGAAACGGAAAGAATATTTTCAATGTTAAGTGATACAAAAACAAAAAAAAAGATAAATAAAATGGGACCAGAATGGTTTAAGACTGAAGGAAATACAGCATCACCAACCAACATCTATCTCTTGGCAGCAGCAGCATGTATGACTTCAAATAACATAATCAACAGTAAACGACTCAACGTTATTCATTAGGGGTGTGCGGGATCCCGAAAAGTCAGGACCGGGATCGGGAAAAAAAATTCCCGTCCCGATACCGACTTCGGGAAATGACTTCCCGACTTTTCGGGATCCCAAACAGTCGGGAAATAGCTACCGAATGGTCACTTTAAGAAGTCGTTAATTTTCGACGTTTTCTGCATTGTAAGTTTCTGTAACTTATCGGAAATTGTAAGTTTTTAATCTAGAAATGCCAAAACAATCACTTAAAGTGAAAAGCAAATTTTTTCGTCCCGACCCAAAAAATTCTGTCCCGCACACTCTAATTATTCATTAAGGCAAGAATTTACAATACCGGACCATTCTGTAATTTCTATGCTACGTCTTATACTCACGAAATAATTAGTCGTGATGATTTATCTCAAGTTAACATGTTGGGGTGAGGTAAAAAAATTGGGTCATTAACGTGTATAAGTTGTAAAATAAGCTTTTTCATTCTCGCAATGATTCTCAGTATACAAGTATGGTAGCCATATTTGTTGATATGAACAATTGACGACGTTCGCAATTAGTTACTCTGTCTACAGCGTTGCCACACTGTTGATTTCATACTTGGAGAGCATGGATCGTGTAAGAATGGCGGAAGAGAACAGTAAAAATGTTGTTAATGTTGTACAGATTGTTCGGTGGAGTGTGCAGGAGGATGGCCGTGGGCTAATTAATAAACTTATGGATTTCGGTATATTGCCGAAAGAAGGTGCTTACATGTGACAGCGACAATCACGATGTAGAAGAACATGTGGAGTGTGGACTGATTTGATTACAGGTAAGTTTGGTAATAGTGCATCGATCGTAAAAGTGCAGAATACGAAAATGGCGTCTTCGATGATGAACGTTTGCCGTTAAAGTGCTACGAAAATAAGATTTCTTTTATCGGTTCGTAATCACAATTAACCCAAAACTATTCACGTATAGCCCCACTGACCATTCTCGGTAAGTTTAGGTTAAGTTAGGTTAGGCAAGGCAAACATAGTTAAAAATTTGGGGTCGAAAAACCATGCACAGGTAGCCCCACAAACGTTTGACGAATAGCCCCACGAACCATTCAGGTAAGGTTAGGTTAGGATAGGATAGGCAAACATAGTTAAAATTTGGGGTCGTAGTAATATCAGGAATGTATATTTAGTTTTTAAGTATTGGAAACACAAAATCTTCCAGTAAACAATGAGCAATCGTGCCGATCGCGGACCACTCAATTTCACTTATTTTGCAATTTCTACACGTGACCCCCAAATTTTAACTTCAAATTCGTGATTAGGAGGCCTCAATTAGTGAGTATGCGAAATATTACAAAAATCAGGGAGGGGTCCTGTATTGTAAATTCGCTCCTTCATTAATTGTGGAAGCACCGAGCAGAAAGATTTGGTAAGTAAATGTGTATATTTTATCTTCTGTTTTGCATGCTCATGAGGTGTTGTTTTTTTTAGTCGCTTTACTTGGCGTAGGGACATTTGGTCAGTTGTAGGGACATTGCCGAAAAATGGTTAGCAACACTGTCGGCTACCAGACGTAGTGAGTGTACCGTACCCTCATGCACACTTCTGTTTGCGTTTATCAGTACGCGTGTTTTTTATACGGTTTTATTCATTTATTCAGTGCTAGTGCTTTATTGTGTGTTAATTGTTATTCATTCATTAGTTATGCCGCTAAACAAATATAGTCTTGAACAAAGAGTTTTTATGTACGATAATTACGTGAAAACGAATTCTTGCAGAAAAGTGGTCAGGCAATTACGAGAGACAGGATCTCTTGAACCTAAGAAACGTGTTGTATTGCTGTTGAAACATCTCTTATAACACAGGAGGTTAGTGATCATCATTATTATTACTTTTAAATATCATTTTACGCTTTCGGTTTGCTTTATTTGCCGGGATGCTCTCTTCCATTTCTGTCATACTGAGGATAAAATAGCGATGTCTAATCCAAGATTAGATGTCAGAAATAAGGTGCCAGGAATATTTGTATTTGGGAATACACCATTTCCAGCATCCTTGCGACAAGGTACGTGCTTATTTCAATTGTAATTGTAACTGTAATTGTGAAAAGTGGAAACATTACAAAGCAAGCGGTTTCTGTTACGGGCTTCCTGTAAGTCAATTTGCCGGGAACTGTTGCATGAAGGAGGCGCTCGACGGCCGACGGTCTGACGGTGAACGACTGAAATAACCTCCCTGTAGGTGTCAATCGTGTATATTTTTAATTGTTAATTTGAAAACAAAACTAAGTAATGCATAAGAAAAGTTTACTGTTTCCGAGATGGGAATTTGGATTTTTTTTTTCCAAATTAATTATGAAGGCCCACTGCCTTCATTGAGGATTACCCAAATTCACGACGTGGAAACACTATTCTTCATGTATGCAATACTAAAATCACATTTACAGAATTCATCATGAAAAATAACTAACTTTAAGAAAACTAAATTGAAATATGTGATACTTTAAAATTTGGTCTCTTTGGTTAATAAAATATAAACAAATATTTTGTTATTTAATAAATTTCAATTCAATAATGGTAAAAAGAACTTCATTTAAGAATTAATACTATTAATAGTTGTAGAGTACTTTTAGTAACTAAACAATTTATGTCTTTTTAAAAAGAATGTAACTACTTTTATAATCTCTAATGTAACTGGTGAGTGTCAGAAGAGGGTAGAAGTGGAACACTGTAAAAAGAGGGTAATAACAGAGAAAGGTGAAGGAGCCTTCAGAATCACACTAATCAGAATTTCCAACCTTAAGATAGAATGATGCTTACCTTTATGCTAATAAAGTTTAGGCTGAATTCTCGAGCCACAGCTCCAGCCAATAAGGTCTTCCCTGTCCCAGGGGCACCGTATAGCAACACTCCAGACTGGTGTCTCAAAGGAGAGTGTTCGAACAACTCAGGATACTGAAGGGATAAAATGAGTAAATAACAATTAAACCAAAATCTTGCACTCCAGAACAAAGAAATTTCGGTAAAACTGATTTATATGTTAATATATACATATAAGTATGAAGCTGAAATCACTAATATTTTGTATTATCTTTGCACATCATGGCATGTAGACTAGAAAAATTCAATTTTTATTTTCCATATTTGTACATACATTAGGTTTTGGTTCATATTTTACATATTATTTCCATATTTCAGAACATTTCCCAACATATACTCCATATTCGTGCAATAACTATGAGGCGCATTTCAAAACAAAGGGCCGATTCATTGTATCAAACAAGAAAAGAAGTGTAGCAACACTGTATTAGTGGTTACAAACACCTACATACCAACTTCATTTTTCAACTGAGTCACCATGTTTTTCAAGCATTTTTGATACCGTGGATCAAGGTTTCTTATACCCTCTGCATAGAACTTCGCCGCCTACGAGTTGAGCCAATCCAACTCCTCGGTTTCTTCAAATCCTTGAGACTCAAGCCACTTTTTGAGCTGCAGGAAGATGCAATAATCACTTGGTACAAGGTCTGGACTATTTCAGGAGTGATCAACAAGTTCCCACCCTGAACCTCTGAATCGTCTAGAGAGTGAGGGTGACAGTGTGGTTTAGCATTGTCATGGATAAGAACAGTTCGAGGGCAGCATTCCACTTCGTCGGTTGTGTATGATTTTGATAGTGTTTTACAGTACCCCTGTGATGTGATTGTTTTCTCCGGCACCATCAAATTCACCTTAAGAACACATTGTTGGTCCCAGAAAACAGTTGCCATGACTTTTTGTGCAGATAAAGTTTGATTGAATTTTTTTGCCTTTGGTGGGTGTGTATTCACGACACCGTTGGCATATTTTTCCTTCGCTCATTACTAGGGGAAGAATTTTAAGGTGCAAAATTATGGTTGGGAAAGGGGGGGGGGGGGGAAAGGTACTGAAAATGTTTTAAAAAAGGTGCTGACAAAATGCCTTTATTCAGTGCTCTCTTTTTCTGCACCTTCTGTATATAATACGCGCGGACCGCATAGAGAACTCTGGTTCTGCCGAATAGGCTTTGTTGAAGTTTGTGTTTTCTCTCGCGGGTTTTGTAACATTTTCTTGGGAACTATTGAGGCTGCAATGACTATATTATACCATTTTATAGTTCTCGTTCAAACAGAGTGAAAATCTTTTATTATTCTGTCCAATTTTTTAACAAATCATGAAAGAAAAGGAAGGGAAAAGGTGCTGAAGCATCAAAGAGGGAGTAAAAAGGGGATAAATGTGCTAATCTCACGAAAAGGTCCAAAAAGGTGCAACAAAGTGTGTTCATTTTACTTGATTTCATGTCCTAAAATACATATTTCAAATGATCGGTTTGAAAACAGCTATATTTTTGGAAAGGTGCTGCACCTTAAAATCCTTTCCCTACTCATTACACTCGGAGCATACACTTCACACAGTTCTCGGTGAATTTCAGCACCATTATGATCTTTGGCATTAAGAAATCGAATCACAGACCGTATCTCAACTGAAGGAATTGTGTAATCATGCAGCCATAGTAACACACTCTTATTCACAGGATAACCAACAACAGACTAGTAAAAATATAATTGTTGGGTGGCCAATGGACCAGTTGATGTTTGTGCACAGGCACGATTCGATCACTGTTACCAGTCACTTTTTAAAAATAATCGGCCCTTATTTTTTAAATGAACCTCGTACATGTCTCCATGTGACCAAAAGAGTTTGGTGAATTTCTTCCGAATAACTGATAAAGTCCGAAGCAACATTAACCAAACGAAAGTTTACGACCTTATATATACCCTCCAATTGGGTTAATTACAAGTTTTCTGTCAACCAAACAATAATATATTTTTTCAATTTTACACCTCACAACTATTTGCTTTTGCTATTGTAAAACAATTGACATTCCTATTTATTTACAAATGGTGTCAACAATAGAGAATGAGTGCTGGAGCATCGGCTCCTGGTTGTTACAAACATTATTTTGGCAACGTTGGAAGAGAGTCCCAAGTCAAGCAGCGCATTGCTAACCCCACCCTCGCTACTAGTATGGGATTCGCTTCTGCTTTATTTTCAAGACAGTTACATTAATAGTTACAATGCAGAGACTGTACATTATGTAGCTCATGTAGTGTCTCATATTATTAAAAAGGTAAATGTTTACAATTTTAAGTCAATATTTAACTCCATATTTTGGTGAAAATAACTAAATACGTATTTAGTTACACATTTGGCACATTTTTACTACATATAAATCCGTTCCCTGCCTATTATATGTATGCCAGAGGCGTGGCGTGCATGTAGCCGGTGTTACCGCAGGTAACAGCAAAATGTAAAAAACTAAAAAGTTGTTTCAATAAAATTACAACATTGTTAAACACGTTAATGAACACCGTTGCCGTCCAGTAGATATTGCCTAGGACATTTTTTCTGCAGCTGACAGAAGGGAAGAGGGAGGCCATTCAGCTACCCTAAAGAGGCAGCAAGGGAGAAGAGGGCGCCAATGCAAGGAAAGAGTGGGGAAGGACTTTGGGGCATAGTGTGCTATAGGGTTATTCATATGCCTGTTAAAAGGCCCTGTTGCCATTCAGACCCACCGGATCAGCCAGTGTTGTCATATCGGATTGGCAGAAAAGAGCTAAGCCCCACCTAAAATAGGAATACCATTTCTGCGAAGCAACTATAGGTAGACTGCAGAGCCAAGGCTGGATTGAACTCCAACTGAGACCAGATAGGTAATAGACGAAAATATAGTTCCTTGGTGTGATTCGTGATTTGGACAAACCTTGCTCCAAAATACTAAGTTGGCAACAGCAGTACGTACAGCTGTGTGCTTCCCTTCCACAAAGGAGCAGAGTTCTGTCGTCTGCTCAGTACTCACCACACAAATGTCAAACTGACCCGAGAAAAGTGTGAATCTTCTTCTTTCCCTTCGCACCTCATTGCAAAGAAACAGAGACAGATGAAGAATTAACAAGGGTCTACCACTACTCATTGGATTTTCCTGGTAACTGTCTCATGAGTGGTAGTTCTTTCTAGGAGTGTTTGTGGCTAATCACTGTGCTAATTGCAAAACAAGAACGAATTGAACAAATATCTAGCTCGAAGACATGTTTTCTTTGCCGGGGGGGGGGGGGGGGTGATAACATCTAGCAGGCATAATTGTCAATTCTCGTACTGAGAGCAGGTAACACTTTTGAAAAAGTCACGCGATATTCTTAACTGCATTAAAATGAGGAACAGGGAACACAACACAAAACAGCATAAAAACAAAAGGTCAAAAGGGGCTATCAAAGTTTCAGGGATATTTCATACCTATCATCTAGATTAAAAGGAAAGGTAAAAAATGTAAAAAATATATAATTAAAAAATAAATATATATATTAAAAAAAAACAAGTCAAAAAAGTAGGCAAGAACTGAGCTGATGTCAGGTCTAAGGTGTGATTGAAATAGTTACACTCGTAATTTTTTGTGTGGAGGGCAGGATCAATTTATTAGTTCTCTGTATTTGTTAGACGATGAAGAGCCAAGGAAAGTAAATATTGTCAAAATCATTAAGATCATGTTTTGTTCTGATTAATGTTCTACTTTCCTTTACATTTCTATCCAGCTTGAACCTAGGATGGGCAATTAGTGCTTCATTTTTCTTAAGAGTCCTTTGTGGCATTTATTTTCAAGCTGTTTTGTACACAATGAATGAGCTAATACTACTGAAATCGAAGTTTTCTCAGCTTCTTTTTGTTTCGGCTATGAATATGTTGCTGCTTCTGGCTACCTCTATGAGCAATGGAAAAATATACATTAAAATGCTGACACATCTTTTTTCTGTTTTATCTTCCATAGAGACCAACATGAATTCTCTTTGAGGACCACTGTTGAAAGTGCACTTTTGAATCTTTCACAATTTCAACTTTCGCTCATAAAACAACAACAAATGTAAAACTAAAACTTACATTATTGAAGATTACGCACACACAGATGTACTACGTAGAAATTTTCAGCGGAAAAAAAATGCATTTTGCTGAAAATTTCTACGTAGTACATCTCCTGTGTGTGCCTAATCTTCAATAATTAACATCTCTACGCTGGGAGGAACCAGGCAAAGTCGAAGTCTACTGTCTTTCAAAGGCAACAAACCCCGTTGCGGTAGCACTGGCAGAGATGATTCCACGTAGGTAAAACAGCGATAGCAAAACATCAGGCAAGGCCAGGCTGGCTCGATAGCTCAGTGATAGAGCAATGGCACGGTATGCCAGAGACCCAGGTTCAAGTCCTGGTCGAGCCTGCATTTTTCGCTGAAAATTTCTACGTAAAACTTAGGTATTTTTGTTATTTTACATAACTTTTCTGCCACTTTTTGCCTAATGAGGATGTATGATGATTACACAAAATTGATGGGAGGGACACTCACAAAGAACATCCACATCCAGGCTGCGATTTGAGCCTGGGAACTTTGGTAGCAAGATGAAGAGTTGACCACTTAATGCGGATTGGCCATTCTATGTGCATTTTATATGCTGCACCTAGCTAATGAATAGAATAAAAGTGAATGCTACAAAACGGACACAATCCATGAGATATACAAATGTTGTAAAAATATTTTTTTTTCCTTTTCTCTCTCGATCTTGTTCAAAGTATTAATAAAAATGGGACAATATTGACACTTTCAACAAAACAACAGGACAGATGGGACCCAGCAATATAATGGTGCATTCTCATTCTGATGAAATAGCAGATAAGTATTCATAAATTTTATAACAGTACATTGTCAGTATCAGTTAGAATTTCATATTGGTTCATCCCTAATTTATATTAATTTATGTAGAATTAGAATACAGCCATACACAAGCTGGACCCAATAGGAGGTTATTTATTTATTTATTTATTACGTCTTGTTTATCATGGTGAAGTTAAGGCTTTGTAGCCTTTTCTACCACTTAATCATGTTTACATCAAAATTTTAGCATATCAAAATTAGAAAACAACATTTAAAGCATTACATACAAAGATAAATATTGAAAACAAAGAAAGAACAATATAAAATTACAAAAAAAAAGGGGGGGAATACATACGGGAATAAAAGTCTAACCTATACTCACGTGCATACAACAAAACACACACACACACCCACACTCACTCACATATTCATAAGAGTAGTCAGGGATTTGAAATATTAGGTGAATAATGGTTTTCAGTGTTCTTTTTGCAATTAACTGTATTCAAATTGTCACTAACATATAAGCTTACACTAATGTGCTAACTATGTGCCCAATAAAAAATGTTTTAATTGTGTCTTAAAGATATGTGCTGAAGATGAGTTCCAGATTTCGAGGTGCAGTGAGTTCCAAAGACGAGAAGTGAAAGAAGAATGGTGAAAGATTTTGAATAAAAATTTGAGTTACGAAGGGATATGAGTAGTTGAGTTCTAACGTGCGATCTGGTGTCAAGGCTGTGTGATTCAGAAAGCATGGAGAATGTGCTCGAGAGATGAGTCGGTTCATTTGAACTGATTGCCCTATAGACAAGGGTGAGGTTGTGTACCTTTCGCCGATCAATTAATTTCAGCCAATTCAGTTTTGCAAAGAAAACAGATAAATGATCCCTACATGGATCTGTTTTGCAGTAAGAACATGAACATACAGTATTTCAATGGCAATTTGCATATACTGAGAACTTTCTTCCTTTTCCCTTCATTATAGTTAAGAAATGTTTCTAAATATCTGTAACTTACTTTAGAAGGCCACTGGAGTATTTCTATCAGCTTCTCCTTTACTTCAGTCAGTCCACCCACATCTGCCCATGAGTAATCAGTTGTTTTAAACAATTCTACTTCTCGCAGAGAAAGAGGAACATAATTTTCCAAGGCTTTGTCCAGGTCACAACATTCTATGTACGTTTTTGGTAGTGAACATTCTGCCGTAATTTGCCCTGAAATTTAACAAATACGTAAGTTAATAAATAAATATAGCACTAAACACACGCCCATGAAAATAAGCTGTTGAGCAGAATTCCACTGGTGCCACATATGGGAAAAGCAAAGCGAGAGCAGGACAAAAATTGCTGGTTCCTGTACACTGTGTGGGAATGTCAACCGGGCTGCATTTCCTAGTTCAAGAGTCAGACCGACCTCTCTCTGGGCATACATTTGTCATCACTGATCTTTCGAGCAAATACGAGGGCAAATCAAAAAGTCCTTGGGCCTAACTATTTATTGCCAGATTACACACCATAAAAGAAAAACAAGATATACACAATCTTCTACGTACTTTTTGCTTTTTTTCCACATAATCACCACACTTGTTGAGGTACTTATCCCACCGTACCACAAGTTTCACAATGCAAGTTTCCGACTGATCACGGAACCAACAACGAACAACATTCTTCACTTCGGTGTCGTTCGTGAACCTCTGTCCTGCCAGGAACTTCTTAAATGGACCTGGCTGAACGGGGATGCTCCATAATCTCCCACCCACATGACTGAAGTTTGGCGATTGTTTTTTTCACCACGTGTGGCTCCGCATTGTCATGGAGGAAGACCACATTGCTCACTTTACGAATATCCTGACACTGATACATTTTCCTAATGGCTGCTTGAAGATGGGAGAGTGTGCGACTGTAGCTTGTCCCCATACACTGGCTCAACTTCCCTGTGGATATCTGTGGCTGTTTGTCCCTTGCACCATAAAAAACTAATAACACTTTGCTGCTCATATGGCATGGACTTCCTGAGCACTCCGGCTATCTTTACCAAATGATAACAGCGCTGTGCCGTGGAAGAAATAAGAAGTTACAATAGGGCCGTTCCAAGAAAACCCTACTGCATCGCTCGTATATCTCGCTTTTGTAATAACACTTATAACAAGCTAGAAAAAAAATTGGTGCGAAGACTTTTTGATTTGCCCTCGTACTGTCAGTTTGTATCACATTGATTACAAAGATGAACTATACAACTCTACAACGATATCTTTCATGCTCTTAAACCTCCAAACACACGGGGTTGTGCTCTGATGTGACAAAAGCGTGAACATCTGCCACCCACCAAATTTCATGGCCATGCGTTTAAAACTATCTGAAAACAGAGAAAAATGAATATCACTGAGGACCAAGCTAAACATGGTAGCACAAAAGATTAATATCAGCCTTTGGAAGCAAAGAGTTAGTTGTCATGCTAACAGTGAATGCAATGCAACTACTTTTTCCTCAAGTAGCTACTAACATTTACTTTATCTTCATGTTTTTATAGGGAAGGACATTTGCTTTAGGCAGATTTTTCCAAAATCTTGAATCAAATGCTCATGTTAAAAAATGGGAAAGTCAATGATGATTTAAATGAACACAAAAACATTTAACTTTGATCACCCAACCACTGCATTGTCTCAAGTGTAATTACTCTAGAACACCTCTTCCTTTTCAAATATAGGTGCTTACTTTCATATTTTTCATGTTTCGGTGAATGAAAGACGTGGTAAGTTGCATAGAAAAAGTTAGTAATTTGTTTCAGTATAGGTATTAATATATTAAATAATACATACTAAAGGAAGTACTCAATTGTCTGCAAAACTGGTTTTATGGAGTTCTACTAATTAAGTGGCCACTGACACCATCTTTTTGAGAATTTGTTGCAGTGTGTCTTGGTGAGATTTCAAACAATTAAGGCAAAATGAAATACTTCTTACAAGTTGCACTGATAAATGTTATGTGCTTGAATATATCATTTACTCTTTGGTTCATTGTATAAAACGTGTTTATAAAATAGTATAAAATAATAAAACAACTTTCATGGATGTGTGTGTGTTTCATTTAAAAATATTAATCTTCTATCACATCTTCAGCCCATCCAAAACATGAATATATTTAAAATATATGAGTAATGTAAAAAGTAAAGTGCTCCCCTGTGCTTTGCACGATTGATTTGCTTTATTTTACTTCGCTTCTTGTGCTACTTTTGGCTAATTTGTGAAGATGGGGATGGGTGGTGATATGATGAAAAATTGACGAATGGACACTCACAAACATCCATGCCCAGGCCAGGATACTGATATGATTCCAAATTTAAACTAACTTCTCCGTCACTGCAACACTAGTGGTAGTGTCTGGATCGAACCCTGGAATGTGGAGTTGCACAAACACGAAGCTAACAAAACCACTGTTGCATGGAGAGAAACATACATAATCCGTATAATAGGAAAGTCATGAACTACAGACCACCAATTTAAAAGCTCATTCACAGCTCTCCCACAGCAACACTATGGTCAAATGGCTCGGGACCAACTTAGTTTTCGAACAAAAACAAAACCCACAGAGTGACCATGTTGCAGAGAGCGATGTTAAGGAAAACATAAATAACAATAATAAAAAGACAAAATAACTTAATAAAAGACGAAAAAGTAGGGGAAACTTCTAACGACACACACACGGTTCTCTTCGGCAGCACAGTGGCGGATGGATCGGACCCAACCTCAGGTCGAAGCTAAACGAGGTCCACGTTGCGGAGAACGATGTGCCTCTACTATTTCATCAAATAATATAAGACAATAAACTAGGGGAAAAAAAACGAAAATAGAGAAATCCCAATATCACATACACTGTTCCCCCACGGCAACATTGATGACCAACAGCTCGGGCCCAACCTCATCCGGAGGCAAATCGAGACCCACAGAGCGACCACGTTGCGAGGAACAATGTGAACCCTACTAGATATGATGAGCAACTGAAAAGATTGCAGTGCATACACCATATTTATAGAAAATGTATGCTACATGATCTACATCATCCGAACAGTTCCAAACACACACGAAGCTAAAACAAATATTATTACATACTGATTGAGCATAATTAACAGTTAATAAAGTTCAAAGTACACCAGAGGCGGACCAGCCGAAAGGGACATCACACCCGGGACCCCTGGCATCATAGCACGATGTCCTAACCACTCTGCCACAGGGGCCGGCTGCTTTTCACGAGGCCATGAAGGCAGATGGAGGGGGGGGGTGGAGTTAGGGCCCCACATTTTGTTGATCACGGACGAAGGTGGGGGGATGTGATGAGCAGCATGTCCTTGGCTGCCTTTACAGCCAAGAGTTTCCTCCAGGAAACGATGCTGGATGGGTGCCAGAGCCGCATGAATAGGTGGAAAAAATCCCGGTTTTCCCCGGGGATCAAACCTGTGTCTCTCCCATGGTAGTCAGATGCCCAAATGACTGAGCTACCACAGCTCTTTTTAAAATATATGAGGTCAATTATAATTGAGCAAAAATGTCAATTTATTTTTTACACCCCCTATACGCCTTCATGGCGTAGTGCTAAGCACAGGGGAACACTTTACCTTTATCTTTTTTACATCTGTGAAAAATGAACAGCCCACTTGAAGCATTTTATATAAGTTATATCTTACATAGAATAAAGGACTGTAAAGCAACTTTCCATATCTTGATTCGTATGAATTATTTAATACAATACTGTAAATAATTACATGATTAATAAAACAAGTTTATTTTACTCTTGTTGGTCTGAATCATGAAATTGTCATAATTTTGAAAGTACAGAAAGCATGAACATATGTACACATTGTCACTACATAACACGAACTTTCACAGCACATAGAGGACTCCAAGAACAATAATTTCTCTCAGTAACGTTTTGCTCATTAATGCCTCATTTTAACAATCCGAGAACATGAAAATCGTCAAATTTAATCCTGCATATATGCAGCCTTGCATCACAGATTCATGGTTGCCACTGTAATTATTACATTTTTTTTATATTTTCTCATGAAACACAATGAAAATGATTGAATGTTATGGAAACATTATCATGGCATCAGAAATGCTCCTACTTATATCATGCACCATCCAAGCAGAGCTTCAATATTCTATTTCATGTTTTTGCACTAAAGAAGGGTTATGCAAGTTTTGCTCCAAGTCATTTACACTCCAGAAAGAGGCCCGGGCATTGATTGTTGGTCCATAGCACACTAAAATTTCTCACAAAAATATAACTGTAAGTATATTTGTAGATGCAGAATGAAAAATGTCAGTTTTCAAGGGTTTGTAGCATGTATTCATTATAAGAACCATCATGAGAAATACAAACACCACATTGATTTATTGATTTTCTGTTTTAAGTCCACTTTATGCACAGTAAGGCTAATCGGGACTGGACCTACAGTTTAAAGTGGAATCCGAACCACTATGTGCCTCCACCGGATACAAACAATACATGAATGAGCATTTATCCCTAACACATCTAAAAAACCTTACCCATTCTTCTCCAAGATTCAAATACAGCTTTGTCAATTAAAGCTTTCATATCACGCAGAACATAGCCTTCTGATCTTGATGCATAATGTTCTAGATTAAGGTCATCAATGTTCTCCAAAGATGCAGCACCTTCTTCCAAAATAAGGGATTTTAAAATTTCTTGACGATTTGACTAAAATATATGCAATGAAAGATAAATATAATTACTTACAGTGGTAGTGCAAAGAACAAAACAGCAGCATGCAGTGATGCACAGTATTTACATGAAAACAACGGGTAAAAAAATAGTTAGTGCAATGAGTAGGGAAAGTACACCAAGCACCAACTGTGAGCAATATTAAGAATAGAGTAGGAATGAGACAGATACTCTATCGGTATCAGCCTATATATAGGCATATCAGTGTATTGGTAAAATTGCCAATTCTTTTACGGATCCAATATATCTATAAAAAATCTTATAATTTAGTGCAAAATTCTGCCATTTTGTTATAAGTTTTATGGATAATCTCCATACCCTATTTTTAAAATCGTAACTGACTAAATATGCAACTTTTGTTGCATTGTAATCACCTGGAATACATTTAATATGGAGGTGAAAGAACCATTCAGGTTCTTCAAGGACCGTTTGCAATTTTATATCAGATTGGTAGAATATCGGTTATTGCTATCAGTAAATTTCATATCGGTACTTTATTGGTGTTGGACAGAATTTCATATTGTTCCATCTCTAGAATAGACAAAAATAGCAACCTGTGCATACTTGCATCTGGGACACATCTAAAGATACGGGGTCCAAACTGAATCATATGGGCGTGACACATCAAAAGAAGTATGTTAACCCTTTCACTTCTGAATATACATCCCTGTGCTCTTTGCTGAATAAATTTTCCCAATCATTAATTTAGTTTAATTTAATATAACACTTATCTTACATGATGTGTGATCAAATAATATCCCTTGTCTTGGAAGTCACATTTTCTTACACAAGATTAATTAAAACAGACTTTTAATGAGTTTTATACTTTTTAGAGGTGTCCACGAAGGAGCCACATCAGCATCATGTGAATCATCACTGTTGAAAGTAAATAATTCACAAATATCAAAATGCTCATTGCCTGCTTCATCTGTAGCTAGTAATTATACCATTTCTGCTTCTGAAGGTAGAGTAGATAACGAAACTTACTGGTAGATGCCATCTTTGACATCCCTGGGATTCCTGTAGTCACATGGTTAGCGAGGTGCAATAGTAATGATGACTTGCACCACTTCAATTATTTTTTTCCACTACAAGCCTCTCAAGGATGTTAATAATATTTTCAACAAGAAAAAATTGACTGGCTAAGCGGATCAGGATCAGCATGGTTTCAGCATGCCAGACATGCATTTCACAGAATTATTACAGTTTCAGGAGAGAAAAGCTTAACCACAGTTTAAAGCAATTTCAATTACAAGTTTTTAAAAAGATTTTTAAAAGTGTTCCTGTATTCATCACTTTCAATGTCTTGCAACAATTAATTGCAAATACTACAAAAAATGTTTAACAATTTCAAACAAATGATACAAATACAATGAAAAAGCAATAGATATCACTTTAATAATTCTCCAAATGCGAATGACATTGAAACGTAGCATTAGAATAGGTATAAGTAGTAGAAGCACTAGACAATGGATAATATCCAATTAATGCTGCATGTTAGTTATCACTCTCTAGTAAAAGCTTTTTTTGAAGCTTTGCAGTAAGCACCTTATATTGTTTCAAATGGCTAAAATCCAGATACATTTCATGTACAGTGTTATCTGGATTTTAAGCATGATCTATAAGCAATGTATGACTGCATCTTGGGCCTACATACCTTTTCCATTTCAGGGATTTCCAAAAAGACATTGAAGATATGCTTGCCTCGTGGTGAGGTTACCAAAGGATTTAGTTTTCTTTTGGATACTGCTGTAGCAATCACTGCCACAAGGCTATCAGCTTGATAATCTTCAATTATATCTAAGATGGCCTCAGATAACCTAAAAAGAGTCACTGTTAAAGCTTCCAACATTATATGAAATAGAGATAAAGAAAATCTTAAAATGTATAATTTTGCAATAAGTTGCCACTTAACACAAATGTTTTTCAACATTTTGAATTTACAAAAGAAGGTAGTTAATTCAATAGATGGAACCAAGCAATGTATCCACAGTGTTAACAAAGGGTCCCTGTACATTATGGCAAAACAAATTCCCACACTTTTCAAGCAATTTTAAAATAAATTCCTAGACCATTCTGTGTGCTTTAACATGCTAGCAACAAAGTTTAAATGTTAAATTGCACTTGGTATTCCAGATAATAATTGCTTAACTTTGTTCAAAATAAATAAACAAAACAAAATATAAAAACACTTTTATGTGGAATATCTCCCATCAAGAAGTTGGTGCAAGAAAAAGGTGGAATTTATTAATCTTCCGAATTTGTGGCGAGTGCAAACAATGCTTCATTTTCCTTCACGTTTCCAGTCTAGAAAGCCAGATAGTCCCAGGACTGGTAGCAGAGCCTGTTAATGTAAATACATTATATTGGAAATATGGTTGAGCCAATTCCGATGCCAATACTCTCACTGATACAGATACTTGAAAATTGTAATAATTAAAAGTTGTTCAAAATATTGAAGTAAAAAACTTGGTAAGTTGATGCATATCATAGGAGTGGAATAGTTACAAACAAGTATTAATCAAAATACTTGAAAATTACTTCAGAATACGAGGGTCACTGTTTATATTTTGAGCCTAACAATGAAAAAAACAGGAATTTGGCATTGAAAACTGCTTTATTGTTTTTCAAAGTATTCTCCTTTATGGTCAATACAATTTTGCATTCATTCGAACCATTTGTCAAAGCAGTTTTTCCAATCTTCTTGAGACACCTCCATAATATGGTTTTTGAACGCATCAACGGCGTCTTCCACAGACGAAAATTGTTGTCCACGCAATTTATTCTTGACATTCGGGAACAAGAAGAAGTCATTGGGTGCCAAATCAGGACTGTACGGTGGATGACCCATCAATTCGATTTTTTGACTATTCATAAAGTCGGTTGTTAGACAAGATGTGTGACAGCTGGCATTGTCTTGATGAAGAATGATCCGACGGCGTTTGTTTGTTTTCCGTATTTGACCGAAGACCTCTGGCAAACAAATTGTTGTGTACCATTCAGAGTTAACCGTTCTACGTTCCTCTAAACGCACAGCTGCCACATGATCAGTTTTCCCGAAAAAACAGGCGACCATTTGTTTCGATGTGCTTCGAGCGCGAACAACTTTTGTTGGATTCGGTTCATCTTGAAACACCCATACAGTCGACTGCTGTTTACGTTCCGGCTCATATGCATATATCCATGATTCGGCACCTGTTACAATCTTATATACGTCTTTTGAAGCACCACGATTGTATTTATTGAGCATTTGTTTGCACCAATTGACGCGAGCGTCTTTTTGAGTTTTTGTCAAATTGTGTGGGATCCAACGAGAACATACCTTTCTCACAGTTAAATGATCATGTAATATTTTATATATGCTGGTGGAACTAATGCCTATGGTTGTCTCAATCTCACAGTATGTCACATGACGATCTTGCAGTATTAGGTTTTGCACAGCATCAATGTTTTCTTGAACAACAACTGATTTTGGACGACCTTCGCGAATCTCGTCGGTGAGCGAATGGCGGTCACGATTAAATTCGTTATACCAGCGTTTCACAGTGGCAAAGGATGGGGCTTCATCGCCAAATGTGGAAGTAAGTTGATCGATGCACTCTTGTCTTGATAATCCATGTCGAAAATCGTAAAAAAGTCATCGCACGAAAATGTTCACGAGTTAATTCCATTTTATTGTTGTCGCGCAATCTCCAAGGCAACATAAACAACACAAATCAAGAGCTATTGACAAAACATTTGAAGTACGTTATGGTCAATAATGCCAGACGATTCCATGCAAACGTCAAATCGCACGTAACTTCAATCAGTGTTGCTAAGGCTCAAAATATAAATAGTGACCCTCGTATTAAACTACATATTATGTTATCACAAAATTACTTTTTCCACACAAAACTGGTGTACAATAAAAAGAAACTTTGAATTTTCCTTAATTTCCAGGAGAAATCACTCTGCCAAAGTGTTGCGTGGAATTTTTGAGGAGCTCGTGAAAGACCAAAATGCCAGAAAATTATCAGCTGGGATCGATACATAAATTCCAACCGATACTTTCTGATATCAATAACACTGGTATCGGTTGATACCAATACATCAGCGTCGGTATTGGTTCAGCCCTAATTGGAATGTGTGTGATGTATGTTACCATAATGTACTAACTTTGATTTACTGAGAAAATTTCACTTAGCATTTTCATTCCTATAACTTTCGTTAGAAGTAATAGAAATATACATTACTTACTTCCTGTAATAAATACTCTCAGCTGAAATGTCTTGATCAGGAGAGGAAGGAATTCCAGCTAAAAGCTGAAGGTCGTCAAGTACTAAAACTGAAGGCTGGTAATAGATGCATTTGCGAAAGGCCTCTGCAAATTTCTTCTCAATTGTTTCAGACTTTTTACCTGCAAAATAATGAATAATTGTAATGTTTTAATCTTATGAAAGTTTGATTACCTGATTGGTATCATTATTGTATTTGAATTTTTGTCTTGCATCACATTTCTGCTAATAATGAAGATGGGTGATGTTAAGATAAAACTGATAAAGGAACACTCAGAAACACCCATGTCCATGCTTAGATAAGAACCTGCGAAAACTTTGATGTTGAGTTTGAAAGTTGACCACTTAACATGCATGGCTACCAAGCTGCCAACTCTTTAATTATGTAACAAACTATGATTCCCTTGATGTGAACAAGAAACTGGTAAAATTATGATAACAAATGGGTTCCAGTAGCATTCTTGACTTGGTGTGATTTGGCATGCATTTGATCTCTGGGTGGGAGTCCCTACATTTTGGTGCTGAACAACTATTGTGAGTACCAGTGGCAACTTGTTTGAGGGAAAGCAGCAGTTTCCAGTCTAGAAAGCACTGGTAGTGGAGCATGTTAAGTGGTCAATTTTTGATCTCACCATCAAAGTTCACATGTTGCAATCCCAACCTGGGCATGAGTATTCCTTGGGAGCGTCCCATCATCAATTTCATCTAAGCATTATTCATTCTCGTCATGATTAGCCAGCATTTATCACTCATCACTAGTGCTCAGAAGATGATGGCCTAAAAAATGTCAAAAAATGACCTACAGAATGACCTTAAAATTCTTAAAAAATCACATAATTTTTTTTAAAAATGACCTAAAATTAATTTTTGCTCTGGAAATGAAAGCTTGATTTTATCATAAATTACAAGAGAGCAGTTGAATAATTCGATAAAACACGTTTTGTGGTTTAAACTACTGAAGCAAAGGGATAAAAGCAATTAAGTGCTAATGTAGTTTCTTCATTTTTACTTCAAGGTTACATAAAATACACAGCAAGGTTTTTCTGTATAAGTCAATCATCTTCCTTCAGAGTGGATCTTCCACGATACAGTAATGTATCTGAAATTACGGATGTGTTTCGCATACATCAGTTTATATTTTTTTTAAATATTGTGACCAATTTTACTTTAAAACCACAGATTAATGCAATAATAGAATCCACCCTGGGAATGTCAAAGTAGTCTTCACACAAAGTATTTTCAATTTGCTGGAGGAAAAATAAATTTACCGCAATAAATTATTTAATGGCACTGCCAAACATTTCAGTTACAATAATAATATAGCTTTCCATTGCCTGTATTTTCAATTAATTGCGTACTTGCTAAAAGGACCATGTCAGGAAATTCGAATATTTAAGTTATGCTAGCAAATTTACGAAACAACAAGAAAGGAGGAAAAAAAGCCTCAAAAATGAAGAAAAATGCAATAAACATGGCCAAAAATACTGAAAAATGACCCAAAAGCAAAAAAAGGCCAAAAATACAAATAAAAATGAAAAAATATATATTTTCTGGTTCTAACTGAAGGGAAACAGACTGATATCAGGTTTAGCATTGTTTTCAAGGCTCAGAAAAAAAAAGATGATTTGTCATCACCAATGAAAAACTGTCAGGTTCGCTTTGGCCCTCGAACGACTGTTGTGTCACAGACTTTAATTACTTTTAAGATAAATTAATTTACTCAGATGACTTAGTTTCATGGCTACGTGTCTATTAATAATATTTAGACAGAAGTGAAAGATTACCACCTGACGATTCATGTGAATGCTCTAGATGAAAATTTTGAAAGCAGCTGCACTGGCATCAGCCAAAGTTCCATTTGAGCCTTCTGAAGGGGTCTTGCAAGTTTGTCTACATGTTCTTGAATATTTGCATAACCCCACACAGACAGTGTCGCATATGTGCAAAATGCTATTTAACTAACAGTTACATGATAATTTTGCTTGAATTTATCAGTTAGCATTCCTAGACAAAAACTTCTGAAGTGAATATAATAATCTCCAATTTTGCCCTAAGTTACTTAAGGAGATATCCGTGTATTTTTAAAAATATTTCTGAGTAATTTGTTGCCCTCTATACACAATACTATAGTCAGGGAAAAGTAAGTGAAGGGTACAAGTGGACAGAATGATTTCAGGTGTGCTGGTCAAATTGAAAATGTATATTTGAGGTAGAAGTTATTTAAGTAGTAATTGTTTTGTCTGTTATTGAATAGGGGGCATCCACCTTATACCCACTGGCATCACTGGTACACGATGAACCTCTAGGATTTTGAAGTGATGGGAAATTAAAACGAACACACCTGCACATTTTTTGGTAATTTTTATTGCAAAGAGCAACTCAAAAATTTCTTACAAAAAATTACCACACTTCTATGTGAGCACCTTTAGTGGCACGAAGAATGTCCAGCTGGTAATCCACTTCGTGCCACGTGCACTGCAGCAAGCCGTCAGGGGATTATCAATGGCAGCAACAATTCGGTCACGCAAAGCTCTCACGTTTGGCACCTTTGTTGAGTAAACTGCATCCTTAACATACCCCCAGAGGAAGAAGTGATATCTAGACTACGTGGTGGCTTGTCTGATCGACTTCCACGGGCTTGTCAATGCTTTCTATTGAGAAGACGTCATTTTCACAAAAGCGGCAACAGCGCTGCAAAGCATGAACTACGCGAACTAAAAAAACACACACAAACTTGAGCATACATATATGGCACAAAATAGAAAAGACTGCATTGTTTTCTCATTTTTAACATTGAGTCGAAACCTCGGACGTTCATCATGTACACCCTGTATATTTACTCCATTATGGATATTTTTCACTAATGGCTTTGCATGTTGCACCTGCAGAGAAGGGAGAGGGGTTTACAAATTCATGCTCTGCCACTGGTTATAAAAATAATTAACTATGAGAACTATGGACAAGTGAATTAAATATTATATGGATAAAATAATAAAATTCTTGCATCTACCATCTTGTAATGGAATCAATGTTTCACTGTTCCCTAGCATATGTGCTTTAAGAAAGAAGTAACATGTAAATTACCTTTCATGGTTTTACATTCTATCCAGTGGCAGTATGTATAATATGGAGACTTTCTTAAAGCACAGCAAACCATTTTAGCAACTGAAGTTTTGCCTGTTCCTTCCTTTCCTGAAAAAGATAAATAAAGCTTGTTTTTAGTCCACTTTACGCACAGATAGGCTAATGGGAATTGGGCCTACAATTTAAAGTGAGATCCGAAACACTATGTGCCTCCACTGGGAATTGAACCTTGCACACCTTCATTGCAAAGCTTTGGAATTACCAGAATATTAAAGAAACACCTGACTTTTGGATTTTGAAGAATTACATTAAAAGATTGCAATTTTTAAGTGAATACATTCATGATGAATGAGGTAAACACAGTTTTAGTATTTCATACATGAAGTTTGGTGTTTACGCATTGCGAACACAATGCAGAAGACAACCCAACCTGCCAATCACCATCCTGCAATGTAGCCAGGTGACGAAAAACAAAAGAGCTGCCAGCGGAAAGCACAGCAGATGATGGAAACCAAGAAACATGCCCTAGCGCTCCCAGATGGGAGAAAATGGAATTACCAACACCCGGGAACAAAGCAGTAACTTACTACCATCTCCATCCCAGATGCCACATCCGCAGTTAGTGAAGGCAGTGGGCCTTCAAAATTAATAAAGAAACATCTAAATTCACAACCGGAAAAAAAACAATCTTTATGTTTTAAAAGGTGAAGACATACAGGGCAATTCAGAAGTCCAGCACCATAGGACAACTCTGATATTAGTGGAGATAGCGAAAATGGAAAGATAAAAAAGTTTTTGGAAACATGGGCTTTTCAATTTAATGTACTTCAATCTTAAATCAATTAAGAATGCACCCTTGAGGCTGTACACTGGAACGAACCCCAATGACAAATGGAGATGTCTTGTTGCCACATGCTTCGTATTTAAAGGAGGTGGTTACATTATTGCAAAACAATTTTTTCTAGTTACAAAAACTCTAATTAAGATCACAGATTTTCAATTCATCTAGTACAGTATTTTTTCACATTTCTTCTTTAATGATATCTCAATGGTTACCACAGTACCTTTTTCAAATCACGTAACTTAAATTTAATGTATGTCACTGACAGTAGAATTATAGTGCTTGATAAACATAATTTTCATGTGAAGCCTAAGATTTACATTAAAAATGCAGAATAACAGACCGAAAAGCAATAAATTTTGCATCTGCTTCCTGATTTGTCCTTGAATGTTCAATATTGAAGGTTCTAAACATAGACTTAAGATTAGATTGTGCACTCCTTCATTCATAATGGTACTGAAGAACCTGTAAAGAGAAAAAAGTAACTTACATTGTTACATCCTTCAAAGTCTTATTATCAATATACAGTCAACTCTCGATTCAACGACCTTTCACAGTTCCCGGGAAAAGGGTCGTTATTTCGAAGGGGTCGTTATTGGAATTTGCCCCAATTTTCTGCTTAAACGGAGATCAAACGAACACAAAGATGCATAGGAGATGGTAACACAATTTATCCTGGTAGTTATACAACCTGTTATGCACAGGACGCGTGTTGCGAGAAGGAAAATAGAACATGAAAACGTTTTCACAAAAAAATAATGTTACTTTCTTTCAATTGTGCACAGTCGTTGCTTTTCCAGGAAATTCTTACAATTATAGTTCATGAGAAAGTCGTTTGCACCGAGACCTATGGAAAGGAAAACAATCTCTCGCTTATTGCAAGCGAAACTCGAAGAATCTTGACACCAGTTACACTGGCGCCAGCAAAAGTCGGGAGATAATGGGGCAGAATGAATGTTGGATTTTATACGTGTCTAGTGGAGCATTGTCTGTTACAAGATTAACTGGTAAGATTAGATCTCTCGGGAGAAACAACACAACCTTTATAGGCACCAAAAAAAAAAAAAAAAAAAAAAAAAAAAAAAAAAAAGCAAAAAGCGGGGCTGTAATTTTCGTTCTGTTTCGGCTGTGTAAAATACATCACAAAAAAAAACACGTTTTCTTTGCTTCAACCAACTTCATTCACCCTCCCCCCTTCCCCATTGAAGGGAGCAGTCCAAACTCCTTCCTTGACTTGCATTGTAATCCAGAAAAAGGAAACGTGCAACTTGCAATCTGTCTTCACCCAATGCGTATTCTAGGACACGTCATTAAACAGCGTCCCAGTCGAAAGTCATTTAGGTTTGGAATTGAATTTCACTTTAAACTGTATATTTAGTCCCGATTAGCCCATCAGCATAAAATGAACAAGCTTTATGAAACTGCGCACTTTTACATATCAAAATGGTAGATCGTTATTTACTCTCACGTTAATCGATGATTTAATGTTGGATTTAGGAGTATTCCTGATGTCAAACACCAACTCCTCCAAAAGTTTTCCCCTTGAATAATGTCTTATTAATCGATCTCAGCGACCATTCCTACATTGAGCACTTTTTTTTTCTTCACATGAATGGTTCTGAAGAAAAGCGGATGTGAATTAAATTTACAGTTTTGCTTATCAGAAGGCGCAGAACATGAAGTTGTTTTAACTCTTGTTTTCCTTTCTGGAGATCGAATTTCGTTATCGTCAAATGAAAACAGCTTTGCGAGATTCAAAACAATAACTTTTTCCTTCGCGCTGGATGAGTCATTGCTGTTATCGGCAAGCAAGAGCTTTGAAGACGCTAGACAAAACACTGGCGCCAGCTGCATCGTAAAAACAAAGGAGACCGGCTGGAAGTTCGAGCAACAGGTGGCGGAAGAGAAAAGTCCCAGCATTTTAAAGATAACGCAACTGTCGAAGACGGAACTTTTAACAGGAGTGTGTGAAGAAGGAAATGTCCCTTGCTTTACGTTTTACCATGCAACAGACAATAATACGGGTAATATTTCCTATGCAGACAACAGCATAAAAAAAGACCTGAATTCTGCAATTATCAACATTGCCGTGCACACCAGTGGCGGAGAATAAGCTGGGAAAAGGGAGGGGGAAGTGCCGTGCACACTAGTGGCGGAAAATAAGCTGGGAAAAGGGGGGGAGGGTTAATTTTTTTATTCTGTTTTTGTTCGTTTTCAAGAATATATCCAGAACTGGTTGCCCCATTTTAGATGTTAAAGGAAGAAGGGTGGGTCCACTTCCACCCTCGCCTGTAATCAGCCCGTGTTCGCACACGAGCAAGAAAATCGCCCCTCCCCCCTTTGTTGACAGGAAAAAGGGAGGAAGTCAGTCAGCCAACACTTTTTTGGCAGATATTACGACACAATTAGGAAAACGTATGAAGTGGGAAACGGGAGTTATGATGCACGTAAGATCGAAGTAAACTTTTGTGGAAACCTGGATGACAACGCATTAAGCGGGTTGACGATCTTCAGTTCGCCTATGTGGCTTTGATTATCTCTAACAGTTTCGCTTTTTTATGAAGTGTTGCAGGGAACAAAGAACACGTTTTGAATGAAAGCGGTTACTGGAACTTGTCGGCTACAAGGTCGAGAGTTGCTCACTCACGGGAACCTACTGAAATGTAGGTCAGAGCTGGACAGATGGGCCAGACTTCCAGGTGCCAGGCATCTGTATTTTGGAACATTCCTGCGATCTTATCTCTCAAGGTGGTGTATTTATCGATGAAAGAGCTTGACCTACCATACACATTGCCAAAGACTGCAAGTCCAGCAGTCATTTCGGGCTGCCCCTTCCCCCCTCACCTGCGAGTTTTCAGCAGCTCTTAGGACAAGGAAACAAGTCAAGGTCGATTTAAAATAACATCCAAGCACATTCGATCTTCTCTTCTCGCGTATCCAAGAGAAAGCGTGGCAAAACAAGCCTGGCGCGTTGGGTAGCGGCTGTCGGTTGCGGGGTAACATTGGTGCACTTGAGGGAGGGGGGGGGCAGAGGTCAAGTGCTATTGGATATCACTCAAGCATGGTGTGGTGGTGTCTATTTTTAGTTCAGACCCAATTGTGAGCGGTAGAGCGCTGGTGAAGGGAATGATTGGGGAAAAAAACGCATTTTTCGGCCGATTTCCTTCAATTTTTCAACTTTTTTCGAAATTTTTCACGGTTCCCGGGAAAAGGGTCGTTACTTCGAGGGGGTCGTTATACCCGGGGTCGTAGAATCGAGAGTTGACTGTATGTTCATATCACAAATGATATCACATAAAAAGATTAAAGCTCTGACGTGACTTTCCATCATTACTAACGAAATCCTAAGCTTTGATCTTTCTTCAAAATTGAATATCAGTTTCGGCCTTAAATTTCAGCCATTTGCATTTTGAGATTGTGAAAAAAGGCACAGGACATAAAATAAAGCTTGAAATGTACTGAAAACAATGTTTTTACCACAGCTTTCTATCATTTTTCTTAGCTGAGTTATCATAATTATCACAGTTGTCTGCAAAGGCTAAAAATGCCGGTAGTCATGAAACAAAAAAAGGCCACCATTTTTAAACAAAGTCAAGTTTTAGAAAAATAATGCCTGCTTTGAACTACCCTTGCATAGGAGTTAGAGCAACAAAAATATGGATTTTTTAAAGAATGGTCAAGCAACCAGTGCTGGACCATTTGATATGGACTGACCCATATGCATGCTGGACAAAAACTCTGGTCTTAGTTCAATTTCTGTGAGCTAGAAGTGCATAAACATCATAGTATTGCTTCTCCCATGTATTCAACATTTCTAACAATATTATGTGTAATGATATTAATGGTAATTTGTGAGTATTTTAGGGCCATTTGTCAAAAATATAACTGTGTGCCAGTGGAAACAATGGTTCATACATTGAATACTGAAACCTGTGATATTATTATTATGAACAATATTACATTTCTGATTTTCGAATACTGTATTTACGCATGTATAATGCGCACCCTGGTTTTGGATGGGGGAAAGTGACAAAAAAAATTATCTCCTGTATAATGCGCAGTATAATCCAGGTTCAAGAAATGGCTTCTTAGTTGTAGGTCATAAAGCTGTTGCTATGTGGACCAAGAGGAGAATATCCTCTTGTGTAAACAGTAAGTCACCAACCCAAGCCACCTCCCCCATCTCCCTCCACTGTGTTAGCATCCCAAAGCTTTCAGTCTTTAACCACCTTATTTATTCTGTAATAGTAGAAAGAGAGATCAAAATTACAGTATGGATTTGCAGTGCTCAGGAAGTTATTTTCTGTTATTTCTTGCCGAACAAATACCGCTGATACATATCCCATCACATGGGAGGTGCATGCTCGAAGTCTGTCAGAACCACACTGCTTTTCTTGTATTGCAGAACATTATATTACGAAGTGAAAAATCGTGGAAAATGCCCTTTAAACTTTTATGCGTGGTTTTGCTAATTTTGTCTCTACATTTTCTAAAAAAAAAAACAACTTCAAAATATATACTTTTTCCATGACTGACGTAACATTTATAAGAGGCCCATTCAGGACCGTCAAACTAGCAGTTAGCAGAACAACATTGCTTTCATTAAGGCATTTACACACTACATATGTGTCATATTATAGGTATTTGGCCAGAAATACATTTTAATTATTATTTTCTTTCTCCTTATCTTTTCTTTCATCTAAAGTACCACAAAAATCAGAACGTTCTGATTATTGTGATGAGTTTATTTCAACTGCTTTCACATTAGTGTCGCCATCTTGAATGAAATACTGTTGCCATATTCAGAAACTACAGAATTCAAGCTTTACAACAATATATAACATGATATGGTTCCGTAAACATGAAAAAAAAATATTCCGTCCATAATACGCACCAAAGTTTTGGGTGCAAAAATTTGGGAAAAAAGTGTGCATTATACATGAGTAAATACGGTATTATGTTGAACGTGTATTGATTATGGTGTGTAACAATTATCATTGTGGTAAAACCTGGGATTCCCTATCAAACAATTAGCCGAAGTGGAATGTTTTTTTCATCACAACATATTACTTTCTTTAAAGATTTTTCTAATTTCTGAGCAGGTAAGAATGGACTGTGCTTCTCCTCCCCAACGATACCTAAATCATCACAATATTCCACATAGTTTCCAAGATATGGTACATTTTGTGTCATGTGGTGCATTCAGTAGTCCACACAAATTATGAAAATCTTCAAATTTTCAAAATTTGTAACTTTCAACATATTTGTTGGGCAAGTCTAATATTACGTATTTGTCATATTGGACCAAGCATCTATTAATTAAAAAAAAATGAAGGGAATCCATGACTATGAAGCAACCTGCTCTGGGTGATTTCATGTGGAATGACCCTGTTGTGAAACACTACTGCAGTATATCACTTGAAATATTTTATATTTCTTGCATATATACATGAACTAAAGAGATTGAGGATATGTAGAATTTTTACTCATATATTTTGCAATTTTAAAGAAACAAAATTTGTAATATACTGCAAATGTTATTTTATTCTTTCATACATTGGTATTGGGTATATATTATTTGAGGTATAATTTACTGAATAAGTATGATGTGTTAGGAGCTAAAAACAGACTTAGGTGTCAAGATCTACATTACTGTGCATAGAACTAAAATTAACAATACAGTAGATTTTCCATTTTCAGGCATTATACATTCAATCCTCATGGTCTCATGAAAAACGTTAAATCGAAGTTCCACAGTACATAATATAAAATTGAAAAACATCCCAAATTTCATTAATTGATCTCTTACTAACTGACAAAATCATTATTTACTTCTTAATACTTATGTCCATGTTAGTTAACATACCTTGTACTGTCCTCTGAAGAAAGAGCACAAAGATCATTCACATTTGCATTTGGTAGCTGACGACGTGCAAAATCATATTTGCTCAATTCTGTCCATCTTACTTCTATGCCACAGTTTTGCAAAATGTTACTATCTATGAATGAGTATTCCAGTTCAGATGGATAAAGCTTTATCAGAAAATCTTCTAATCTATTCCCATTAGTGCACATTGTCATTACACTCAGACTGTTCATCAACAAATCATGTATTCTGATCATATCACTGACATGCAATCTGAATATTTCTTCCACTGGTTGTCCAATCATTTTCTAAACAAGTAATGGAAGAGAAAACATATTGAAAGCAAGTTACATTTACATTTACATAAATACACTAGAGCCTCCACAATGGCCTTGTAATCAAGAGGACCAAGGTTTGATCCCTTGTGGAGTCACACAGTGGTTCAAACCCACCTTAAAATATAAGTCCAGTCCCGATTAGCCTACTTGTGCACAAAGTGGACTTACAACAAACTTTTTGACTCAAAATGTACCAGTACCATAGTGTTTCAAAAGCTGCACAACTCAACTGTTTAAAACATGAAAATTAGGAGACATTCACACCAGGTTTTCTCTCTTATGAAGCCTCTTCCACTGAGATATTTTAAAATTCATCTCACTGCCAGTTACCTCCATACAGGAAATTCTAGAAATTAATTAATGGATTATTAATTCAGTCAGAGTATTTTCTTTCCCAAAATGGTAATTTTTGGAGAGAAAAGGGGATTAGGGGTTATTGTTGGCTCATACTTTGACGATTTGTTATGGTCTGTGACCAATAGGGGGTTTGAATAGCAATTTTATGAGTGAAGTTATGTTTTAGTGGCATATAATCTTGTTTAGCAAGACTAGCAATCCAGAATTTGGATGACAAACACAAGCAACATGTACCCAAGCACTGACTACACAACCAAATGAGAAATAACAAACCATAATTTTATTTTTTGGTGCAAATTTTTGCAGCACCTGGCAACAGCACAAGATATGCTAGTGAACAACACATCTGGTCTCGAAAAATGTGAACTACACTGAACAATCATGTTATTAGGAACACCTGGCGCATAACATTCCATGACCAATGATGCGATACCACGTGATGACGGTGTCACAAGCGGCTCACAGATAATGTGTTGACCTCACCTCTGCACTGCAGATGGTAACATTAGGCAGTTATGGGTAAACATGGTGACTTAAGCAACTTTGATCCTGGACAGATAATTGGGGCCCAGAACTGTGGTGCTAGTATCTTGGCAGTAGCCACTCTTGTTGGCTGTTCCCGTACCACAGTATCGAGGGTGTACCAAGAATGGATGAATCGTGGACAGACATCGAGCAGAACATAAAACTGGGGCTGGGCACAAGTGGTTGATCAGCGAGGGAGCATCGGGTGTCACAACTGATACCATAGCAATAACGCTTCACAGTAGAACATTTGACCCACCAGTACAACAGCAGGCAGGTACGTCTAATTTCAACAATAACCAACGTACCTTGCGTCGACTGGGTTTCCATAGCCGTAGACCAACAACGACGCCCCTGTTGACCCCATGTTATTCCAAACAATGCCTAATGTGGGCCAAAGAAAGGTGTCAATGGACTTTGACACATGAAGGAGGATTGTTTGGAGTGAAGAGTCCCATTTCCTGTTGCACCGTTCTGCATCTGGTATAAACAGCGTGAGGTTGCATCCCCTGATTGTATAGTTGGGGTCCAACAGGCTGGTGGTGGTGGTGTCGTGGTCAGGGAAGCATTCTACTGGCATGTCCTAGGCTCATTGATCATCATACCATAAACTTCGAGAGGAGAAGACTGCAGGAACCTGTTAGCTGACAATCTATACCCATATCTCCAGGCAGGCTTTCCCGACAACAAATGCCACATTTCAACCGGACAACACACCATGTCACCAGGCTCGAGTCACTACAGAATGGTTGGAGGAACACGACAATGAATTCTCCACTCTGCCTTGGCCTCCAAACTCACTGGACTGTAACCCCATCGAACATGTCTAGTATATGCTGGAACAGGCTGAGAGAGCTGATCCCACTCCTCCGCAAAATGTGTATCAACTAAACGATGAGATGCTGCCCTGGGCATGGCTTGAGTTGAACATGGAATATGTGCGCCCCCTTGTGGAATCTGTCCCCCGACGTCTGCAAGCCATAATCAATCACAAACAAAAGGGGTACCAACAGGTTATTAGGTAGGTATTCCTAATAATATGATCATTTAGTGTACAATAGAGTATGAAAAATTCAAACCAGGGCAACCGAGTACAACTAAAAATCATATTAGAAGTATCATTTAGAGTAAAATTATGGTTTATAATTATTCATGCAATTGTATAGTCAGCTGGACCCATGGCAGAGTGGTTAGCACATTGTGCTAGGATGTCAGGGGTCCCGGGTGCGAATCCCAGCCTGGGCATGGATGTTTGTGAGTGTCCATTCATCAATTACACCCCATCTTCGCAAATTAGCCAAAAGTGGCATAAAAAGCAAAGTAAGCAAATCAATCAATCAATTGTATGGTCAGTACTTGGATACATGTTACCTGTGTCTAGTGACAAAAATCTGGACATAGTGTACTATAATCAAGTTTTTATGTCACATCTTGATAATAATTGATATTCCTAAATCCATTAAGTGAAGCACATACACCCCATGAATTGCAAACTACAGATTAGCATGGTGCCAATCACACCAATAATCTCTTATCCCTTTTTCTCCTGTGAAATAGCCATTCTGGGTAAAGGGTACTCTGATTTAAGCATTGTGCTAGTAATTAATTTCTAGAATTTGTTTTAAGAAATAAATTGGCAATGAAAAGTATTAAAGATATATCAATTCATAACAAAGAAAATCGAGTGTATATCTCTCAGCTTTCATGTTATCACTTCAAATTCAAGTTGATTTTTAAAATACCCTGTACTTAATTGTTTATTCAATTGTTACTGATTATTTGTTCTAATTAATACTACATTTCATTCTTTATTCAGGGTAATTCTCTTGCTGCAAAACCCAAGCATTCCTCAGTAACTTTTTACATTTTGTATAGTTCACTATGAAAACTGGTATGTAGTTCCCTTGTATGCTACAAAACAAGGTCTGCCTAGAGCATGGGCCAAAAGTAGCTTCCTTGAGCATCTGAGCACTTTTGTATAATAGTTTAAAAATTGATGAAGACATGTGCTAATGCAACATTGTTATTGATGGCAAACTTCTGCCATAGTACACCTTTGAAGGTGTCAGTTGTTCAATGTTTATTGCTATACATAGTCCTTTAGGTTTGGTGAGCTTGACAGTTGTTTGAAACTAAGCCAAGCGTCAGGTTAACCTTGCAGCAGGTTTTCGCATATGTAGATCCAAACGTGCGCGCAAGAATATAGTTCCACTGAGACGGGTTCTATTCCGACACAACTGCATACTTGCAAGAACACAGTTATTTGATTTGTAAAATACAGACAAAATAATACATCCATTAGCAGGTGTGGACTTGATCGGTTGCAATCACTGTGCAGACGAACTTGGATCCGCAGATTCGCCAACTGGAGTTTGTATTGAGCTCAGGAATCCCTGAAGCCCAAGTGCGAGTCGAGCAAGACTGAATACGTTGCAGAGCGCGTGGAATCCGTGAAACCAGTGTTGCACATCCCACTATTTTAACCCTATGTTTATTGTGATTAATAATCGTGCTATACAGCGGCGAGAATAGCTGAATCAAGCAAGGTTTCCTGTTCAGCGAGTGTTATTGTGGGCTTCATCCGAAGGGAAAAGCTCTTCAAATCAAGCAAGTTGTTTAAAATGCATAATCCTCCTTACGGAAACAAGATCAAAGTAAAACAGGCCGTGAGGTGATTTGCCGTCAATGGGCGCACGAACTGTATCCCGGGTGTTGAATGATTTGCGGTTTGAGTTTAGGAAGAGGAAACGATTGTTTGTTGTTTGACTACAAAAGAATGTCCCCGGTATTAAAAGATATCACCGTGAGAAGACACATGTTTATTATTTGGACCAGACGTGCTTTAACTCTGGGAGGGGCGTGGGCGTTATATTGATTTTTTTTATTATATATATATCACCATGCAAAACCACCGCCAGGGCTGAAGAAACCGACGAGAAAGGGAGAGGGGAAGGGGGAGGCTTATTGTTTCACCTACTGACGGCAATGACGTCTTTGTTGAAGGCGCATATATTTACTGTTCCGTGCAAGGAAAGGGATGGATGATTAGCAAGAAATGGACAGACCAAGATTTGAATCCTGGTTTAGTGAAGTGATTCATAAATTGTAACCAGAATAATAGCAGCAGACAATGCACCTGATTGTATATATCCACAATAACAAATCATACTTTTTTTTTTGCTGGTATAACTTGAAGTGCGTGTGTCTTACAGTAACAAAGGTTTTCATAAACGTATTTTTTTATAAACCAAAAACAATAATTTGTCATTAAATTCAAGAGGGCCTGTCGTTGTTTACTTATATCTTTGTTTATTTTTATTTTTGCGTGCTCGAAATATACACACATGCTCATGGGCATCCGGAAGGAGGGGCAAGGGGGCCGTTCCCTCCCTGGAAAATGAAAGTCAACCAAAAATTATGTATTTCACACATATAATTTCATTTTAGCCACAATAATATGTTAATTATTGCATTAACACAATAAATTCAAATTTAAGCAATGTTATTAGGGAACTACACTCTTTAGGGGGAAATGTGACTTGTTTGCCCCCCTGGGAAAAATACTCTCATGTTTCGAAGATATTTCGCATTTATATTAAGTAATGACACATTTTTTAAAATAATTTATGCGCCGAAAGTACTTCTAAAATGTTATGTTTCAGGAGACAAAAAGAAACACAAATATATTCCGCTTGACATGCATGCGGGTTTTGATGTGTTGTGCGGTTGGCAATACTGTAGATTTTCTCAGTGTCTGCGATGTAAGCAGCTCGGCGGTTGAGGCAAGACTGGCACGGAAGATTCTGTGCTCAGTTCCCGCGCGGATTGATACATAAAACCTGCTGCAAGGTTAACCTGACGCTTGGCTTAGTCAGTTAGTGGTACATTGCACCATCTTGTTCAAAGTAACATTTACTTTTTGTCATCTGTTAACTGATTAAAAAATTCACTGATTATGATCAAGCACATCTCTGTAGTGACAGTTTGATTGAAGAATCTGAGACAAGGTACACCACACTCCAATTTCCTCTGAATTTCAAGGCTTCATGTTAATTTTATGTAGGTTTTCTTCTGCTTGTTTTGCTAGTTTATATAGCCGCCCGGAGAAAACCAGGCTTCATCAATCAGCCATGTAATGTCAAAATCCTCAAGTTTCCCAACTGTAAAGGTAACCAAGAAGGTTCTGTCGGATTTTCACAGGACACCTTCAAATGCCAAAAAGCAATGTCACATGTCAGGACAAACATAGACCCTATCAGCAGCGATAACTTGTCTCCAACGTTCTGAAGGTCATGGATTCCACTGGTAGTAAACAGTCAAGGCATGTGGGAACCAGAAGCGTATACTCTGGGCCATCGAGGTAATCGGAGATGACCCAGCTATAATTTAAAGAAGGCCTTTTTTTAGTGTTTTTTTTTTTTCAATATTCTTCCGAAGCAATATTTGATTCACATATTTCTTTGCTTCCAGCGTGCGAATGTTTTCAACCGTTTGCCACGGAATGTCCGAGAAGCTTTCTCCAGCTGGTAGACTCTTCTCGGCAGGGTGAGATTCCACCGGCTCCCTCTAAATCCCTTGCAAGGAGGGAGGGGAGAGAGGAAGGAAACACTGCTTCTCAGGCACGATTATTACGTGGCCAGGTAACCTCCTTCAGGAAAGTCGTCAGTTGCACTCTCCAACCCAGAGCCTTTGCCCTTCCCTCGGCTTGCACCCTCTTATGCCATTCTTCCCCAATAGCCTTTGTATCGTAGCAGCTGTGTTGTTTACGAAAGGGAAATTTCTTAGGGATGGGAATTCTGGATTTACAAATTACATACTGAAAAGGGAAGTAGGGAAAATACATCCTGAAGTGCACAATTGATTGATTGATTTATTGATTGATTTAGTTTATTTTACTTCGTGTTTCGTGCCTCTTGGCTAATTTGCGAAAATGAGGATGAGTGATGAAATGATGAAATTGATGAATGGACATTCACAAACAACCAAGCCCGAGCGAGATTCGAACCCGGGACCCTTAGCATCGTAGCACAATGTGCTAACCACTCGGACACACGGTCCAGCTGGAAGTGCACGAGAAACAGGGAAATCTGAACAGTTGCGAACCAATTCTATGTTAATTCTCATTTTGCATTTGCTTCTGTCTTCTTGATATCTGCTATTTGAACAGAATTTGTCAAAGGGAAAAAGCTTAAATATTGAAGATCAAGGTAATTAAATAAATTAAAATTTAAACTAGATATTCAAGAAATTACACTGACCTCCATACTATACATGCAACTCCATACGATGCCAGAGTTCCAAGGTTTGAATACCGGCCTGTGCATGGGTGCTCTTTGTAAATGTCCCTAATTTCATATCACTCGTCGTGATTAGCTAAAAGTGGCAGAAAAGCGACGTAAAATAACAATTTAATCAATCGATCAATGAAGTAATTAAACTATGTATATACTTACTTTTTTCCATTTTTGTATTTTAAAATGCATGATTACTTTCTCTTTGTAACCTTCAAAACCAGTGAGAGTACTTCTTTCAGGAAAATGAATGATTTTTAAAAGGGAAAGCTCTCAGAAAATATATATATATATATTAGTTAATTTACATTGCTTTTCTCCCTTCTTTAGAATAAAGATGTATGAATGTAAAATATATAAAGAACAAACACAATAATTCCAACTTGGAGAACCTCTCGCATTGCAGGGAATTTAAAGCTGGGAAAGGGAAATTTTCAGCATCCATAGGAAATTTCATTCTGAGTCAAGCAGGAACACAACAGATGATTGGCGCAAGGAATTGAATGCATGTAGAAGGTGGCTTTGTGTTGTGTTTGGTGTTCCTATTGGCGGTTCGAAAACATAGTATTTGTTAAGGTGTTAGAGGTTTAGTATTCGTGCTAGTGCTGTGTTTACTGAAGTTAAAGGAAATTGATATAATTGAGCATTTGCGTGTGAAAATATTTGGAACAAGATTTTTCCGGAGAATTTGCAAATCATTAATGCAGGTAGGCCAGCCAGTATAGCATTTCTTGTACCACAGCGACATGTTTTGAATTTATACTTCCATGTATAAAAATAAAAATCGGGAACGCACTGAGGTAACTTGAATTTTACACTTGGATTAATATTGAGGGTTTTTATTTCACTAGCACATTCCTCTCATGTTACATGTTACAGGTTGCTTTTTATTAGGTTTATATATTTTCGTGTTTTATTATTTGAAATTCTAAACGTAGATTAACTGCAATCACAACAATTAATTGATAGTGGTCGCAACAATAAGGCAAAATTTTCCACAAATATATTCATAAATCCTGTATGGATGCTGAGGTAAATTTGCAGGTAGACTTCAGGAGTGGATGGATGAATCAAGGTATGACGTATGTTGTCATAGGAGTTTTTTTTTTATATATATATTCATTTGGGCCAATATGTTAATTCATGTTTACAATGGGTAAATTTTATTATAACTGCTACGGCACACTCGTTATAGACATTTGTGGGCTATTCAGATCAATGTCTGTACACCTGGTGACAGCAGTGTACAGGACGTATGAATCAGCTGATCAACTGAACAGTTCGCAAACAATACGTGTTCTCAGCCGACCTGGTGTTTACAAACAGAACAATGGTTGTTTTCTCTTTAATTTATGTAAATGATTTATCATAAAAGCAATGCAATGGTCGAATAATCTGTTTTTGTTAAGAAGACACAACTTAAATTGGGTTGTGGATGCATGAAAAATTGAACCTTATCAGGGAACCGAAGAACGGATTCGTTTTCTGAGGAACGGGTAAAAGAAGCGATTCAGGGGTTCGTTCAAGAGGTCGATTGAGATTTCGCTGATCAAACATATCGGTGATCATCCCAATGCACAAATTATTGCAATGGAATTTGATTGAATCCAATGAAACACAAAGGACTGTGTAACATGTTTTGCCAAGAATTTATGCACACAATATTAAGTGTGGACAGATAATTGAAATTTTCTTTGGCTATTATGAGCTTCTATATGAGGTAGCCGGATGGTCGTAAGTACAGTATCTTTACTTATCTAAGTGTCATCGGAAGTCTGCAGGATATTTCGTGGTACGGCGGAATCTATTGGGTTGGTGCGAATGAAATGTCCGCTTTGACGTCTGGTGGGAAACTCACCTCAACAACACAACACAGGGATTGACTGGGGTCACAGGTCTAACGTCATAAACTCTGTACATGTCCAGCAAACAGGCTGGAGCACCCACACAGTCAGGAGGCAGTGTGTTGCTGAACAGGGTCGTCTGAAAGTGCACCATGGAGAACACACAATTACGAGTGATTTGTCTTTACGAATTCAAACTGGGACATTCTGCTCAGCAAGCCGCCAAAAACACTAACAGTGCATTTGGGGCAGGAATGGTAAATGAACGCACCATTCGCTGCTGGTTTGTCAAATTTCGTTTCGGTGACACAGCATTGCAAAATGAACCCAGTGGCCATCGACCAACATCATGTTCGGATGAGCTCCTCAGGAACCCCGTGGAAGCGGACCCTTGGAAAAGTGTTCGTGCCATTGCAGACGAGTTAGGCATACACCATACCACTGTCGTTTGGCGGCTCCGTGCTATCAGTAAAGTGAAAAAGTTGGACTCATGGGTACCACACGATTTGACACCGGTCAACAAGACTCGCCATCTGGAGGTGTGCAGTTCTCTGAGTGTAGGGAATAACTGGGATGGTTTCCTGCATCGCATTGTCACTTCAGATGAAAAATGGATCTGCTATGACAATCATAAACGATCAGGACAATGGTTGGATCGTGATCAACGTCCAGGGCGGTTTCCGAAACCACCTCTCCACCCACGGAAGGTGTTGTTGCTGGTATGGTGGTCTATGGTGGGTGTGATCCACCATGTCTTTTTCAGGCGAGGTGAAACCATCAATGCAAATTGTTACAGTGCTGAACTCCATGAAATGCACCACAAACTTCTCCACAAGCATCCAGCAATGGTCCACAGACATGGTGTCCTCGTGTTGCACGACAATGCTCACCCACATGTCGCACAAAGGATGGTGCAGGCTCTCCATGAGTTGCAATATGAAACCCTTCCTCATCCAGCATATTCTCCCGAACTCTCTTCCATTGACCATCACTTCCGGCATCTCGATCACTTCCTAACAGGTAAGACCTTCGCTGATGATCGGACGGTGCAACATGCCGTTGAGGAGATCTTTGTGTCGCAGACTCCAGACTTCTTTCGCCATGGAATCCAATTGTTGGCTGAGCAATGACAAAAGTGTGTGGCTGCAGACGCGACTATTTTGATTAACCAGGTATTGTAGTTTTGATTTTTTTGGCCTTTGGCAATGACACATCTGGGCCGGACATTTCATTCGCACCAACCCAATACTTGCATCTAATTATGAAAGCTAGCATTCCTGTGCATCGAATTTTGGCCATTTTCGTCGACGCGTCGCATCGTTAATTTGGGCGGGAAGGGAGCACGTCAGGCAGCCATCTTGGCGAGCTTAAGCGAACGGTCGAAAATTGTGGTGTACATATCAATTGTTGTAAATATTCTTTAATTTTCTTATAGAGTGTACTCAGAGCTTCTCATGAACATGTTGTAAGGGTAAAGATTTATGTTTAAGTATAGGGTAGGTGACGTATGATAATATGTAATTGCATCACAAAGAGTGAATGGCTGACATTTCCGTAGCCAAGATGTTACCGTAAATGTTCAAATTTTTATTGAAAGATAAACTCATGATAATACAAGTCACCTACAAACTGCTTGTTTTAGGGGTGTTTAAATTGTAATTTCACATGTGAACACCAGCAATTCGTCGAATAGATTATAACAGGGGATATAACACGTCATGTTATCTTGAACAGCTGAGTTCTATAAATAACTGCACTGTTTGTTTATCGGGGTCAACGGACACAAAGTGCTAACTGGATAATGTGACATGTGACCTTGTCGTTAATAATTGAGTATAGAAAGATCGCTTGATCAGCTGGATTTATCTCTGTCTGTGTTCAGCAAAATAAATATATATTAATTGTACTTCGTTGTGTTAACATTTCACCACAAAGAAATCCCAGTGTTAAATATATTGCTATGTATGTACTAATGACAGTGTTCCTTTTCAGAGGGGGAAGGTACAATTTGCACTAGTCACTCAGGAATGATAAATGCCAAATAATTGATAAATGGGGAAGTTATTATTGCAGTAAAAGGATTGAGTAATGTTCACTTAATTTGGGTTCTATATTGCTAAAATCCACATGTCCACAGACATTCTCAGGCATTAATACTTAGGAACCCAGGTTTCAAGCAGGTTAGCTATTGTTGTTTTCATGCATGTGATTCGGTGAATGAAAGGTTAATTGGCATCTTGAAAAGAATTCACGTTCATCTCAGCCATAATAAGAAATAATTGAAAATCAGCTTACTGGCTATCCAGTTTTGTACAGGGTGTGCTGATGAATAGTGGTACAGTGCTTAACAGTTAAAATTAACAATCGGAGTGAAACATATTTATTCTTAGTGGGAATAATATAAATTTATCTATTAAACCAGGTTTAAATTTGGGTAGAGTCCAACACAGATATTTCTGCCATGCGATGAGCGACAGAACTAAAGAAGCAGTGTTGCTAATGGAGCAGATAGAAAAATCGCTGCAGTGCGCCGATGCACAGCTGTTACGTACAACAAGGAAATTAGAGAATTCAGGTCTATCTAACGTTGAGTTTTAAACGTCATGCATTATACCAGGACTAGGATTAATATGTACTAACAAGTGGCTTTGTATGTAGCTACATACGTATGGACTAAAAATTTGCAAAATATGAACTAACACATACGTAAAATTACCAAAAATGCTGCAAAGAAGACTTCTTCATACGATTCCTTATTTGAGTGATTTCAAACAAAATAAAAAAATATTATTTTTCATTGCATTAATGCACTGGTGGCGTTCTAACTGTTCACTCCCAAAACCCGAATACAATGGTACGGAACTGCAACGGCAGATAACAACATGCCAACATGTTAAACCGCGACAATTAGACCACAACACTCCTCCTCACGCAGTATTATTATTTTCTCACTGTGATCGGCAACAGTCGGTTGCCTTTGTTGCACATTTACAAACGATGCCGGCTTCCACAACAATAACAAGTACATATACTGCCACTAGACGATAAGCTGCACGGCTTTTTCTTTTGCTATGAACCAGGGCTGACGCTAGTCATTTTGCCTCCCTGGGTGGTGGTGGTAGATGATGCTCCATTTCGAAGCCCCCCGTCATTATCCAGCAACGGGAAATTGAAAATCAATATATTCCTAAGTAAAACATCAAAATATAAAATAAATAATGAGACTTCTTATGCTATTTCAATACTATTAAGTGCAAAAGAATATCTTGCACGACCACAGTTTTCAATAGGCTTATTTTTTTCTTCTCTTCAAATTTTGCCCCCCTGGCCGTGGCATGGTTCGCCCTCCCCTTCCACCGGCCCCGCTATGAACTTGGTCACCCATCATAGCATGGCAATTTTAACACAGAAAACAATATGCATCGCATTAAGCAGCAAAAATGACAGCCTCCTCTTCCTCCACCTAAATCCCATCTTTTGCAGCTAACGTCGCAAACTCTCTTGACTTCCCGCAAAATTTATGTCCACCTGTAATTTGACATGCAATTTTTTCAATGTCAGCACTTCATTTTCACGCAGAGCGTAGTCGTATATGCGCCTACGGATAACGTTTTCATCGAAAGCGCCCACTGACGATTTGGTCGCTGGTCTTTGTCGTTCTTTCCCGGGAATGTGGAATGATGTGGAGGGGTCTTCTGACATCTCAAGAGATTGTCTTTCATTCATGATAACCCTGATTGTTCGTTCAGGAACTCCAGTCGCAGCCGCTGCTCTCTTGCCAAAATGCTGTATTGGGATGCTAACACCTTGACTGGCTTCCTCCTTCATGAACTCGTGAACGTTGCTTCCCGAGCTTGGCTATGCAAGGTTTTTGATTTCAACTTTGACAGAACTGGAGGCATTATGGAATTTAACGTTCATTAACAAACACACACTTTCACATACACACACGCAATACACGCACACAACGTCAAACCGGTAAAATACTTAGTATAAAATAAAAATATGGTGCTTCCAATCAAACAAAATTCACCATCATTTTACCTGCCTTTCCCCTTCCGTGACAGAAATAGTGCTTCATTATTACAGTTGGCAACACTAGTTACTAGCTAGCCAATGAACATGCACTGCATAAAAGAAGCAACCACTATGGCATGCTATATTGCCACATTACCGTCCCTGCCGAACAGTGTGAACCGCGAGCTGGAGCGCTATTCAATTGTTTTCAATGATGTTTGCGCGAGTGTGTCCAGGAATGGAATGACAATATGGCAACAATAGCGAAGGTTTTCGAGCAGGGTAGAACACGTGATACTAAGAGAGAGGGAGATGAAACGAAAATTGGTATCTACGCAACGGCAAATTTATGTGTGTTGTACTCTACCTATGTTTGATCTGCCTGGTCTAAGATGGTCATTGTAGTTCTATCGTCATTGCAACCAGCGCTACCAATGAGATGGGTGGTTCTGAAACTCAGCGAATAATTGGATGCGGTTTCAGCGTTTCAATTAAATTGGCTTTGTTTGTGGATTTAATTGCTCCAATTTAATATATCCATCATACGAGGCAAAACGCTCAGTCTTTAAAGATTCCTATCATATACAGGGCTTCCTGTGGAGTTGTGGATTTAATTTGGGGTTCTCAGCACTCACCGAGCATTTTAAAGGGTCGGAGATTACCCACTCGTTAAAACCAGCATACGGCACTGGTGGGAACCATCGACCTACTGTATTGAGTCTTTTAAATCATTGTTGAAATGTCCCCTCATCACCAAATCGTTCCTACTACTGTGGTGATCGTTTCAAGTATGTATACTCACATAGCATAACAGCCGCGGAAGCTGTTGTTAGGGCATCTGACTACCATTCGAGAGACCCAGGTTCAATCTCCGGCAGGAGAACCGGAACTTCTTCAACCTGTTCAAGTGGCTCCGGAACTTACCCAGCATCATATAAAGTGGGTACCCGGAGGAAACTCTGGGGGATAAAGGCGGCCAGGGGCATGGTGCTGATCACATCACCCCCACCTTCGGCATTGATCAAGAAAGTGTGGGGCCCTAATTCCCTATTCGCCTTCATGGCATGGTGCATAGCACAGGGGAGCACTTTACTTTTTTACTTTATAGCATACAGACCCTTATCATGCCAAGTACAGGCCCAATAAACACAAGTTTTGTCTATCAAAATTTTCATAAGGAACCACATAAAATTAAAAAGTTATTGAGGAACCTTTGAGATTCCTATCAAGAGAATCACCTTGGAGAAACTCCTGAAAAAGACACATTGCCAGCTGAATGCTAATTTGTTGTATCTCCACTTTTCGTCAGAAAAGAGTTGGTCATGTTATCGTGTTTCATGCATGTTAATTTGTCATGATCTGAAGCGACGTATCTGGTTGTCAGGTGGTGTGAATTATCAACAATAATAAAATGTTTGTGCAAATCTTGTAGTGTATTCCAAATCCACATAAGTCAAACTTTAATCAGCTCTCATGAGAAGTTAGTGCAGATGAACATACTACAAAATACAAGTAGTAGTATTCAGCCGGCGACATGTAAAATGCGATGAAACATTACATATTGAAAAGTATTTAGTCACAACAGGAAAAAACAGAATGTGTTATTAGTAATGCCATCAATACTAAGAAGACTCTTTCTAACACAATAAACTGCACTATGGATGTCAAGTGACTCCTCCATTTGTTATTAAGTGTGATCACTGAGTATGACGTAACTTACTTTTGGTTCCAAAGGCACTATTTGTATCTTCTCTAGGTCTGGTGTAGAATGGTTGGGAACTCTTTCAAGCAGCACTTTGCACCCAATATTTATCTGAAGCACTCGCTGCAAGGTATTTGAAACATAAACACACTTCTGTGAGTCATTATTTATCACATGTCTCAAATATGATCGTGCGTCTGTAGAAAGTCCTTCACAAACAGACTCAAAAACAATCAAGTTCACATACAGAGATGAACTTAAATTCTTTGGCATGGAAGAACTACCTTTATCATTATTGTTATCTTCATTAGAAGATATTTTGTCATGGGATGCTTCTTTGTTTTTATCTTGAGGCTCTTGAATGACTGTCATTCTGCAGACACAAGGAATATCTATATTTTCATTGAATAGAAAATGGTTCACATTCTTCCTATGTGCAAACACCGCAAATGGATGAAAGAACACAGAGTCGCTGCAACTTTTATGCAAAATATCTAGTGAAATATCTAAAGGATGGACTCTTAATATGCTTTTGCACTGAGGTCTTGTACTTTTATCTACATCAGCTGCTAAGTGAGAATCCTGAACTCTATTCCTTGCCATGGCTGCACTATACTCTTGACAATCACTTGTCCACGTGAAGCTAAATATCCTTTTGAAGGAGTTCCACAGGGTCATGAGCAGTGGCTTGTCGAACACACCACCAAATTCATTTTCAGCAGAAGGTTCATTGAGCCTTTGATTTTCAACTTGTCCAGAGCTGTGAGCTATGGACATGCTACTTACTTCATAATTCATAACATCTGAACTAACTTGTTTATGAAAATCAGAGGGTTCTTTGCTGGATACACTGGCAACCACTACTTCTGTGAGCTGTTCCAGCTTACCAAATGTGCAAGATGGTTCAACCGATTCTACAATGCAAAAGAAAAATATGTATTATGCATTATGATAATTCATTCATCACACACAAAAAAAAAGCTATTGATTTTGTATATTAAGCCAAAATGCTATTTACACAAGGTCAACTTAAGGAATGTTTAGACTAGCGAGCATTCCCCTAGCAGAGTTAGGATCTGTTCAGTTAGATGATCAATTCTCTCTCTAACACCTGTTTCCCCCCTCCACAAGTCATAACAAGCCTCCCTAACATCTTCTCAAACAATATCATGGACATTCCTTTGACTCTCTTATTGGGTCTGTCTATGGAGTATGGATGGTCAAATCAGAATAAAATTTTATCTGGTATTGGATAGTCTTCTGTCCAGATTTCGGACATTGGATATTCTGATATCTAGATATCCAACTTTCGAATTATTCTAATTAACTGGTTATCTGAACTCTCCAGATATTCAAATATTTTTAATCCAGATGTCCAAATGTGTGCATTATCTGGATAGTTTTGTAGTTTATCAGTGTTACAGACCGATATTCTTTGTCATGTCAATATGTCTACTACAGTGCCTTTCACGGTCAAGTCATCCACGGAGTGGAGGCAAGCTAGCTGGGCAGGTGGGGGCGCATCTGCTGGCATTTAGATCCACAGCTGTAAATTGACCTTAGCACAAGACACACTAGTGCTTCAGTGTTCAGATACCTGGTGTCCAGTTTGCACCTGTTTATGAAGTGTTAAGGTGTTTACAAATGTTTTAGATTGTTTTGTTTACCTTACATATTATAGATGCTTTTCTAGTCTAATAATACCACTAACTAACTAACTCTCTAGACTTCTTAAACCCGAAGGTTCATGGATGCAGAACACAGGCCTTCCATCTTTCCCTATCTTGAGCAAGATCTACATACTCTTTTCCATCCCTACCGATTTCCCTTAGGTCCATCTCAACGTTGTCCATCCATCTTCATCTTGGCCTTCCTATAGGTCTCTTACCATCAGGTTTCCTAACAAGAACCCTGTGAACTCCTCTTTCCTCTCCCATTCATGCCACATGGCCTACCCACCTAAGTCTTCTTGATTTAATTATTCTAATAATATCTGGACATAAATACAAATTATGTAGTTCTAAATTATGTAACCTTCTCCACTCACCTGTCTCCTCATCCCTTTTAGGTCCAAAGATTTTCCTAAGGATCTTATTTTCAAATACTCTCAATTTGTGTTCCTCTTTCAATGTAAGGGACCAAGTTTCACACCCATATAATACTACAGGCAAAATTACTGTTTTGTATATTTTAACTTTTAGTTTCTAAGACATTAAAAGAGAAGACAAAAGTTTATGAAGAGAGAAGTAACATGCATTTCCTGAATTAAGCCTACTTTTTATTTCCTCTTTAATATAATTTTCATTTGTTAATATTACTCCTAAGTATTTGAATTTGGAAACTGGTTCAAATGAGTTGTTATCAATAATTAGATTTTGATTATTACCTAACACTTGGTTTCGGCCTGTAAGCATATATTTAGTTTTCTCTTTGTTAACTTCCAAACCTTTCTCTTTAGCAGTTTTGAAAAATATTTTAGCATTATTCTTAATTGTATTTATATCATCCCCTAAAAAGTCTACATCATCTGCATATGGTAACAACTGAGTCATACCATTTAATTTGTCCTTCGTTAGTTTCTTTACCTTCCTAACAGCATATTCTAAGGCAAAATTAAAGAGCAATGGAGATAATGCATCTCCATGTTTTAACCCATCATGAATTGTAAATTTGTCAGACACATTAATACCCACACGAATTTTACTTTCTGTTTCACTGGTGCATACTTTTATCATACTAACAAATTCTTAGGTATTCCAAACTCAACTAATATATTATATAATTTATCTCTTTTGACCGAATCATATGCTTTTTTGAAATAAGTGAATAGCTGATGGACATTTTGATTATATTCCCTATTTTTTTTCAAGTGTCTGTCTGATGTGAAAAATTTGATCTGTAGTTGATCTGTTACGTTTAAATCCACATTGATAATCACCTATAATTTCATTAGCATATGGGGTTAGTCTTGTTAAAAGAATGTTAGATAATATTTTATATGTTGTTGAGATAAGAGAAATTCCACGGTAATTATTGCAGTTCATTTTATCACCTTTTTTAAACACAGGAACAATTATGGATTCTTTCCACTGTTGAGGGATTTCTTCTTTATTCCATATTAAACTAATTAATTTATGAATTTGACATATTAAGGAATTTCCACCATATTTAATTAACTCAGCTGGTATTAAATCAATGCCAGGTGTTTTGTTATTCTTTAGCCTTTTAATAGCATCTTTAACTTCAGTCAAGTTAAGTTCTGCTGTGTGCACTTCATTTACTTCTTATTTATCTCCTACACGAACATTAAAAAAGGTCATTAAAGTAGTTCTTCCTAGAATATCGTTTGGGTCAGCTAGAAAATCACTGTCTTTATCTTTTATCAAGTTTACTTTAGGTTGTCACTTTTCTAAATTCATTTACACCTTTATATAAATCTCTGATATTTTTGATTTTGCTGTTTGTTTCAATTTCGTTAATTTTGCATTTCAATTAATCTCTTTTTTTACTTCTAAACATGCGGTTAACTTCTCGCTTTATTCTATTATAATTGCTTAGATTTTATATCATCAGAGTTATTTAACCACCTAAGTCTAGCCTGATTCCTTATTTCTATTAGATTATGACATTCATTATCAAACAATGGCTTACTTTTTCTTGGTTTATGGTATCCAATACTTTCTTTAGCTGCTGATTCTATTGCATTACGTATGTGCTCCCAATTCTTATTTACGTCTGTTTCATTTATATTTTCATCATCATTTAAATCCTGCAAAACATCAAATATATTTGACAGTTTAATTTGGTAATCTTTCTTAATTCTTTCATCAGCAAATTTTCCTGTATTAAATTTAAGAACTTTTAGATTTTGTTGCTTATGATTTATCACTGGGAGTCTTTCTCTTAATTTAGCAATTACTAAATAATGGTCACTGGCACAGTCAGCACCTCTATGTGTACGAACGTCAATGATACTAGTATGCCTTCTCTTATCAATGAAAATATGATCTATCTGATTATGAGTTTTACCATCTGGAGAAGGCCAGGTATATTTATGGATATCTTTAATGCCACGCTATCTGTATAATTTAAAACAAGGAATTTTAATGCATGACTCTTAAGGCATTACTAATTGTTGTAGGGAAGGAAGTTATAAGGTGTTCCGCAGCAGAATTCTCAGATGTTCCTGATCTGCACAGAGACAGTGTTCGAAACTTGTGAACAAATTTAGGGAAACAGGGTTTGCCCTTGATAAGAAGCGAAGGGTGAAGCAACATATGCTTACTGAGGAGAAAGTAGACGACGTCATAGCAGGATTGGAACATACTCCTCAAAAATCCCCCCCCGATGCCTTGCACAAGAAACATGCATTTTTAAGTCATCTGCGTGGCAAGCTACCAAGCTTTTAAACCTGAAGCCATACATTAGAGGAATTGAAAGAAAATATCAAGAGGGAAATTGAAGCAATTTCGGAAGAGAAATTTGATAAAGAAGGTACCGTAAATGTGTGGATGGAGGAGGAGAACATTTACATCGCCTCTTGTAACAACAACGTACGTCTTAATTCTAATTGTAACTGTCCATGTAATAATACTATCTTATTTCATAACATAGCTAATGTTTCCAGTTACGTGGATGTTGCACCAAGTTTGCCGGCAGACGAGCTGTCGCTGTCAGAGGCGCTTGCCGCCGCTCGGCAGACAATTTGACCGTGAAAGGTACTGTATATGGATTCTCAACAAATGTGTCATTAAATCTGTCTGTTTTACACATTCTCCTTACATTTCACATCCAACCACACAAACAAAAAAGTTTATGCAGGCTTATCTCTTTTATTCACTTATCTTCCAATAAGGTTATTTGTGCAAGGATATTCTTAAATCTTTATTTGGTAATTATTTCCTCAACATCTATGGGCCGGACAGTCAATATTTTGCCAGTTAGTGTTAACCGGATATTTTTTTCCCACAGGAAATGTTCTGGATTTCCTGATACTGTAACTTTCAACTTGTACACACTGTTTCACCAATAATTGTTTTTGCATATCGGGAAAGAAAACTTCCATTTCTCAGAAATCTAAAATTAAGGACTTTTAATACATAACCTTTTGAGAATTCCAAAAACCAGAAAATCATTCCTGAAGTTGGAAAAAAGGATAGGAATTATTTTTAGCAATCATAGCATGAATATTTTGGGGTCTTGCACACCTATGACCATTACTAGCTATCTCTTCTAGAGTCTAAGTATCCTGGGCAAGAGGGGGGGGGGGGTAAGCAGAGGAGCAGAAAGTGCTGGCAATATTCAGAAATAACATATTGGTTACGTGCGTGTTACTCACTATCTATAAACAAAAATACGTTAGAGTATTCAAATTGGTCTACTTACGCAAGTGAGTATGTATTCTTATGTGGACGACGTTTCGGAAGCTTTACTGCTTCCTTCCTCAGGTTGTCGTTTTCAGCTCGGAATATCAAGCCATGTCAGAGAAGTGTCATGTAAGGATACTGGGTGAAAGGTTTGGGTTAAAAACACTTCATAGTGCTTGACCTATACAGAATTAAAACCACTTTGCTAAAAACCCCTTAAAACTCACAATAAAACATGTAAAAACCACCGCTACGGTAAACTGGAGTGGCCGTTGAGAGCCTAAACTCCCTGTCAAGGTGAAGCGAGCGGGCACTGTTTTTAACAGTGAAAAAGTATGGTGTGAAATGCGGGACGAGAGCACCTAGAAATATTGAAAAGCATTTCACGGATTATAAGAGGGGGGTAAAAATTCGAGATAACCCTGATGAACAAAAAGGGGTGTATAGGATTGAATGCAATTGCGGGATGGAATATATTGGACAAACCGGCCGGAGCATGCGTATTAGATGGGGCGAACATGATAAGAACATCAAAGAAAGGGATCCGAACACGGGGCTTGCAGAGCATATAATAAACAGTGGGCATAGAATAATAAAAAGAGAGGTTATCAAAAAAAGTAATAGTAAATTGGATAGGAACGTGTACGAAACGGCATTGATATGCGCGGGACACCGAAATAAACTGAACCGGGACGAGGGCAATTTAGATGATGTATGGATTAGCTTTTTTAAAAAGTGGGACAATTTGAATAATAAAAGGGCCCCGATGGGGTCCATGTCACATCGGAGGTAAGGAAAGCAGCCGAGGTGGAACGGGAATTCTCCTTGGATTGGTGACGAGGGGAAGAAAAAGAGAGGGGAGGGATCTCTCGTGAGAGGGGAAGTACAACTCCGCTGCGCGGCGCCATCTGCCCGCTCGCTTCACCTTGACAGGGAGTTTAGGCTCTCAACAGCCACTCCAGTTTACCGTAGCGGTGGTTTTTACATGTTTTATTGTGAGTTTTAAGGGTTTTTTAGCAAAGTGGTTTTAATTCTGTATAGGTCAAGCACTATGAAGTGTTTTTAACCCAAACCTTTCACCCAGTATCCTTACATGACACTTCTCTGACATGGCTTGATATTCCGAGCTGAAAACGACAATCTGAGGAAGGAAGCAGTAAAGCTTCCGAAACGTCGTCCACATAAGAATACATACTCACTTGCGTAAGTAGACCAATTTGAATACTCTAACGTATTTTTGTTAATATTCAGAAAACATAGCTGCGGCTGTTGTATTTCATGAGCAAATCAAATTTCATAAAATGTCTAATGTAGTTTAAAGCATAGCGCATGCATTTTAGTTTGTCTTACTCACCAACAAAAACTCTCACACAAATAGATTTTGATATCCACACAACCAAGGTTTGCTGTGGCCATACTATTCTCACTTGATTCATTAGAGATGACTGTACTGCTATGCTACTGAATTCCTATATAAATGCAATAAAATATTTTAAACTTGTAAGGAAGAAACAATCATTCATATTTCAGCAAAAATTATGATTATTAGTTTCAAGTAACTCACAATATTCAGACATTTATATGCATATTAACAATTTTGAATTTCAGTCTATCATATGAACAAAATTTGATGACTTTTATTAATTTTACATTCCTGATTTTATATAGAGTAACTATTAAATAATACAAAACATTTTTGAGTGATGGGTTAATTAGAGAAAGAAATTTTCATATTTAGTCATAAAATACATTTTACTGCTTAATAAATCTGAAATAAAAAAACATTTTAAGAAATATGACAAATATCACAAATCCTTTTATTCACTATTCAATATTTTAAAAAATACACTTTTTCGTAATACACGCAGTAATGTTTCAGAAACTTGAACTTAATGATAAGGCTACAATATGAGGTATTTTGGATATTAGGGACAAACTCAACGAAGGTAGATTTTTCTTTTTTGTTGTACCATAAACATTGAAGACTGTAGAAACTCGTGCAACATCTGACAGGAGTCTCTAACTTTAGAATAGGACATACATTTGGAAAACTGATGATTTCAGAAACCTGCATTTTGTGAGTTCGCCCTTAATATCTGCAAAGCATCATATTATACATATTAAATTGGGATTGGGGGAGGGTTCATCAAAATTACAAATCTGAAGGCACAGTATGAGAATCGGGATTATAGTGGTGGAAAATGTATTTGGTACGGTCAATAAATAACAGGATTAATGCCATGACAAAGCAAAATAAAGTGACAGAGCGATGAAACTTACAGGATATGTAGGCTAGGATGGTTACGCCACATGTTTGCGAGATGAGTTCCAGAGCACCTCGCTAGGTGGCAACACTGGCAGGGAAGGGAGGTTGTGTATTTGCAATTTGCCTCAAAGGTGCCAGTCAGTCATTCAGTGAGGTGAGCCATGGCTTTCACAGTGTCAGGTGCACAAAGGAGGTTCAGTGATCCGTGATACAGTATTTGACGGCAGAAGGCAACACCATAGTGAAGGTGATCATGAACAATAGTGCATGCTGTACCATGACTAATGACGAGTTCGGTTGCAATCTGGTTCACACTGGACACTCCCATATGAGGTCATCAACGGCAGAAATGAACTCATCCATAATGGCATACTCAACGCACTGAATGACTGACTGGCGCCTTGGAGGCAAATTGCACATACACAACCTCCCTTCCCTGCCAGTGCTGCCACCTAGCAACGTAGTCTGGAACTCATCTCGCAGACATGTGGCGTACCATAGCCTGGCCAACATATCCCATAAGTTTCATTGCTCTGTCAATTTATTTCCCTTCTTCATGGCAATAATCTGGTTATTTATTGACCGTACTAAATACATTTTCCACCACTATTTAATATAATTCAGTTCATGGTTTGTTCCTTGCATTTGAACTTTAAGTCGCTGTAAACAATCTACAACCTGTGAAACAGTAAAACTTTGGATTATTTTGTATGTGTATTATTCTTATTTTACATTACTACTGTTGCCTTAGTTTTCGCTGAAGGAGAAGGTGCCGTAAACTCTCAATTTTGAGATTGCACCAAAAGCAATGAGTTTTGGATAGTCCCGAAGATGCTTAACAACAACACGGGAAACAGAAAATCCCCATAACTTGTAATGTGTCACAAAACTTGTTGAGTTTCTCTAAAAAACTGTAAAGTTACTTCATGACATGTTCAATAATATACGTACAGTAACATCATGAAACCCCTTCAATCATTTGTAGACACCCTGTATTATTATATTATTATTTGTAAATAAAATGCACGCCACACACCAGATTTTAACATCAACAAATGTAGTTTATTTTTCAAAGCAATTTAAATATAAAATAATATGGGGTGCCCACTCTGTGTCCAAGAATATTAAATGTCAACTTTTGCTCTCTGCACAGAAGTTCACAGTTTAGAGATCCATCATGAACATGGGTGTTCTCTGTGAGTGTACCTTTATCAATTCAATTTAATCATCACTCATCCCCATCATCAAATTAGCCAGAAGTGGCCAATAAGTGATGTTAAATAACAAAATACAAACACCAACCTCCTGGGTTGAGCTCCTTGGCCCTTGCTTACTTACAAGTGTGATTCATAGTAAATAATTTAAATAAGCTAGCTTTAACTTTGTTACAAACAGTATTTGATTTTTGTTTATTTTCTGTGTTTGTGTATGATTCTGTATGCTTGGATTTCTTCCATGGTTCTGTGTAGTTTAAAAGAGCCAAGATTTGAACTTTCAACTCCCCCTTGCGACAAGGGAGGAAGTATAAATATGGCCTCTGGCAGAGGACAAGAGAGAGAGTGTTTATGAACTGGGTAGCAGAAGGGAGAGTGATCTTCGGTCTCCAGTGGCCTCCCATGAGAAAAAGCATCCCGAGGCAGTTCTGCCATGGGGCTCAAGTTAGAGGAATGTAAATAATCTAAATTAGAGAATTATTGGAAGAATCCGAGCCTTGTTTTGTTGAATTGTAAATAAATGTATAAAGCCCATTTCTGCGAGTTTTCAGCAATCACCCTGCAACATTAAGTCAGTAAGTTTTTGCCTGTGATTGATTCTTTGGTTCCGAGTGCTTTGGTGAGGAACGGGATGGAAACCCAGGACTAACGAGCCTATTTGGTTGTTTATTTGGGTTTTTCCTGCCAGAAGCAGCCCGGTAAGGGTGGAGTGTTGCGGAACAACTTATACATTGAATGCAACTGTCCAATTTCTAACTCTGAAGATTTAAACAGGTTTTAACACGGTACTGAGAAGGCAAGCCTAATATTTAATACTCAAACACTATTTTCACTATTTGTGTATTGCATCAGGTTGTCAAAAATAAATATACATACCAATATTTCCCAATCACTAGATGTCAGAGGATAAATTTGGATACGCTTTACAGAGGGAACATGGGTAACAGTTGACAAAAGAACAGCAGAATTTTCTTTTAATCCTAAAGCCTGAGCATATGTTGCATTGATTTGAATAATGTTGTTGCCCACTCTCGCCAATGGCTCATGGCTCCAAGAAAAATATGCAAGTTTACTTCCTTCATATTGCACTTGCAACACAGCAATCTGCAAAATAAAATACACAGAAATGTTTCGATAAATAGATCTGAAGAAACTTGAAGTTCATCTTGCCAAATGTTCTTCATCAGTGACCAAGTTATTACATGAAGAGTATACTGATCAGTGCTTGCCCTAAAATAATACATCAGTTGACAGATAATTTGACACAATAAACTCTGGAAAACACATTATTCTTCACTACATAATGCAGGGTGATTAATAATTCCCTCCGGGGTTTCAAATGTTTATAGTACACGAACTGCAACACATACAGCAAAAAGCTGCATATCAGTACGTAAAGAAGGCCTCATCACGTAACTGTGAATTTATCCTCTAGGTGACAGTGTAATGCAGTTAACGCAAACATGGTGAACACAAAGTGTTCTGCATCTCACAAGTCGCTAAATGTGAGTAGGTTGTCACGTATGAAATATTGAACTGAACAATTTATGCGTAGTACAACAAGTTCAAGGAGACTGGCTGCTCCCATTGTGAAATGTAGGGATGTATGTGGCAGAAAATTAATTTCAGGATTGATGTCTGTTGCATCAACAGGGGTGCATATATAGAGCACCTGTAACGTACATATCAAACTTGGAGAGATTCTTTATGTACTAATATGCAACTTTTTCCTGTATGTGTTATAGTTCTTGTACTTGTAACCCTAAGGGATTATGAATTTTTTTTATATATATAAGTATTGTTTTTATAACAGGTATGTTACACACATTTGCTTGCATTACCAGACCCAATGAGATGGGTTTCTCAACAACATTGGTGTCAAAAGTATTTTTTTGAGCATCAGAATAACTGTTATATTTTAGATATTTCACTTCATATTTTTTCTGTATTCTGTAACTTGCCAATTAGTTATTGGCAAACGTTTCCGAGCGTTTGGTCTATTAAGACAGCTAACATGTCCATGGATACATCAGCCAAATAGAGTTGGTAAAACTCGCTGACCGCGGTCACACTCTTTTCAAGCGCTTTGCGAGGTGAAAAGTTACTGTTTTTCTGGCGGGTGAATTTCTATTTGTTTGCTTCAAAACCTTTAGTGTTGGCATTGTTTACTATTTACTACGGAAAGAACTACGTGGTGCCAAAGTGTATTTGTGAATATTGCAACGTGTGCAAGTCTTGAAAGTGTATCCGCGATCCTCTATTGCATACGTTTGACAACAGACCAACTGAATTTTTTTTTAAAAAATGAACAACTGCGTCAGGACATTCATCTTTCTCCTTAGAGACGTTATGAACACAGTATCAGGTAGAGTGCTCATTTTTTTTCATTATAACGTACCATGTAGAAGAAATGTATTATTGGTTTTCTTAATTTTTCGGGATCTGCTTCCTCAACGGAAAATGTCACAATTATAACAATTCTGACTACCCTGCACGAAACAATTCCTTCAAAATCTCTATAGACATTGATTATTAATCATACTTTGATTTGGACTTTTAACCACTGTGTTATTTTTAAAATTCAGGGTAGTGTGTGATCCTGAAAATAAAATTTGTTCAAATTTGCACCTGAAAAATAATTCCTAGCTGTGGGAATTAATTTATGATCAAGAATGTCTATGTACTTTTCGCTGTTAACAGACCCAGTACAAATTTCAATCATAACACTTGCGGAGAACTTCTGTGTCTCAGATACACATTCATCAGTTAGTTCCTCCCCACTACGCATCCAAAGCTTCACTCCAGCATAGTTTCCAACAAGACTAAACTTCTTTTCGTCCGAAAAAATCACACAATCCCAGTCCTCCTCTGTCCAATCTCCGTACCTTTGCATAAATGTTTTCCTTGTATTCTTATGTTTCTTTGTCAGGCGCAGCTTCTTCTTGTGAAATCCAAAATACTTCAGTCTAGACACTACTGTTGAATAGCTTACCTTAATACCTGTCTCCAGTTCAATTTGTGCAGCCAGTTGACGTGAACTTATGCTTCTTTTCTGCAACGCTAATGACTTCAGTTTACGATCAACCCTCGCAGATGTTTTCTTCTTCCTTCCACACCTGTTTCTCAAGGAACATTTTCCGAACTGTTGTTGTTTCTTAATGACTCTTGATACTGTTGACTGGTTCATGTTAACTTTTCTACCAATTTCTCGTTGACTCACCCCTTCCTTGTGTAGAGCTTAAAAATTTGTCCTTGCTTCCGAGGTGAAGTGTCTTTCAAACTCATCATTCCTCAAATCAATCACAATCCACAGCACTACTTAAACTGCTTATGTGTCCGTAAACTTCACAACACTATAAAAGCAAACAATGCAGCAACAATCAGGCAAACAATCACAATAAGAACAACATGCGATACTTTGTCAATCTCCCGCCGAGCCGTATATGAAGTTTCTCAAGGACACTAGGCAACAACAGAGACGCCTGAAGGTAACAACAAACAACAGACAACAAAACAAAAGACGTGCTAGAGGACCCCATGATATTTGTTTTTATGCACATTTGTGGTGTGCTTGTATGTGGGTTTGTCTTGTGTAGTAGTTGTGGTGTGCTTGTATGTGGGTTTGTCTTGTGTAGTAGTTGTGCTGTTTAGTGTGGTTGGGATTGTCTTGTGTTGTAGTTGTGCTGTCTAGTATGTTTGTTTTGTCTTGCGAAGTAGTTGTGCTGTCTAATTTGTTTGTGTTTGTCTTGTGTAGTAGTTGTGGTGTGTAGTTTATTTGTGTTTATATTGTGTAGTAGTTGTTATGCGTTTGTGTTTATATTGTGTTATAGTTGTGATGTGTTTATGTTTATATTGTGTTATAGTTGTGATGTATTTGTGTGTGTCTTGTGTAGTAGTTGTGCTGTCTAATGTGTTTGTGTTTGTCTTGTGTATTAGTTCCTCCATTCATATTGGGGGTTAGGAGTAGAGCTGACAACTCTGCACTGTAAAAAAAATGTCAAGAAACAGCAATATAAGGCCATGGATGTTCCCAAGGTAAAATATTCCCCCATTCGGATATCCGGGTGGGGACTACTTTGGGAGGTCCCTGGACTAAGGATAAGATCTACATTAGGAATAAGGATATTAAATTAGGCACCTGGAATGTTCTGAGCCTTTACCGGCCTGGGGCATTTCAGTGTACAGTTAATGAGATAGTGAAGTATAAATTAGATGTAGTAGCTGTCCAGGAAGTTAGGTGGCCAGGAGAAGGGAATTGTAAAACTAAAAATTATACTTTTTTCTATGGTGGTACTGAAAATCATAATTTTGGAACAGGCTTTTTCATAAATAATAGAATTACCTCGGCTCTTAAAACAGCAGAATTTATTAATGATAGGATATCATATGTAGTTTTACAGGGTAGGTGGTGTAAAATTATTTTAAAAAACATACATGCACCAACGGAAGATAAGATGATAATACTAAATATAAAGATGATTTTTATACAGAGTTAGAACAGGTCTTTGATAAATTTTCTCATTATGATATGAAAATTCTGTTAGGTGACTGTAATGCACAGATTGGCAAAGAAGAGACATTTAAACCCACGATTGGTAAAGAAAGTCTTCATGAATTAAGTAATGATAATGGTATAAAATTGATTACTTTTGCAACCTCAAAGAATTTAATTGTGAAAAGTACCACTTTTAAACATAAAGATATTCATAAATATACCTGGTCTTCTCCAGATGGTAAAACTCATAATCAGATAGATCATATTCGCATTGATAAGAGAAGGCATACTAGTATAATTGACGTTCGTACACATAGAGGTGCTGACTGTGCCAGTGACCATTATTTAGTAATTGCTAAATTAAGAGAAAGACTCTCAGTGATAAATCATAAGCAACAAAATCTAAAAGTTCTAAAATTTGATACAGGAAAGTTTACTGATGAAAGAATTAAGAAAGATTACCAAATTAAACTGTCAAATAGATTTGATGTTTTGCAGGATTTAAATGATGATGAAAATATAAATGAAACAGACGTAAATAAGAATTGGGAGCACATACGTAATGCAATAGAATCAGCAGCTAAAGAAAGTATAGGATACCATAAACCGAGAAAAAGTAAGCCATTGTTTGATAATGAATGTCATAATCTAATAGAAATAAGGAATCAGGCTAGACTTAGGTGGTTAAATAACTCTGATGATATAAAATCTAAGCAATTATAATAGAATAAAGCGAGAAGTTAACCGCACGTTTAGAAGTAAAAAAAAGAGATTAATTGAAATGCAAAATTAACGAAATTGAAACAAACAGCAAAATCAAAAATATCAGAGATTTATATAAAGGTGTAAATGAATTTAGAAAAGTGACAACCTAAAGTAAACTTGATAAAAGATAAAGACAGTGATTTTCTAGCTGACCCAAACGATATTCTAGGAAGAACTACTTTAATGACCTTTTAAATGTCCATGTAGGAGATAAATCAGAAGTGAATGAAGTACAAACAGCAGAACCTTTAGTTCCAGAACCTAACTTGACTGAGGTTAAAGATGCTATTAAAAGGCTAAAGAATAACAAAGCACCTGGCATTGATTTAATACCAGCTGAGTTAATTAAATATGGTGGAAATTCATTAATATGTCAAATTCATAAATTAATTTGTTTAATATGGATAAAGAAGAAATCCCTTCAACAGTGGAAAGAATCCATAATTGTTCCTGTGTTTAAAAAAGGTGATAAAATGAACAACATATAAAATATTATCTAACATTCTTTTAACAAAACAGATCCACTACAGATCAGATTTTTCACATCAGACAGACACTTGAAGCTTGTTAGTATGATAAAAATATGCACCAGTGAAACAGAAAGTAAAATTCGTGTGGGTATTAATATGTCTGACAAATTTACAATTCATGATGGGTTAAAACAAGGAGATGCATTATCTCCATTGCTCTTTAATTTTGCCTTAGAATATGCTGTTAGGAAGGTAAAAGAAACTAAAGAAGGACTAAAATTAAATGGTGTGACTCAGTTGTTAGCATATGCAGATGATGTAGACTTACTGGGGGATGATGTGAATACAATTAAGAATAATGCTAAAATATTTTTCAAAACTGCTAAAGAGATAGGTTTGGATGTTAACAAACAGAAAACTAAATACAGTAGAGCGTCGATTATCCGAACGTCGGTCAACCGAACGACCGCTTAACCGAACTGTGTACTCGCTCACTTTCAGATATCTGTAATGAAAAAAGTACGTGACTTAGCTGCTCGTAAGCGTGTAGGCTTGCTTAGACAGACCAAAATAAAGGATTTTTAAACGTTAATTTTGTGTACTGTGTGTATTGTTCATGCAAAATGCGTATGTAATATGTACATATTTTTGTTTAATAAACTGTACCACATACTATATATTCCTACTAAAGTTGCCTTTGTATGTTACTTTGTAATACATACTTAAAGAGATGCCTGTTTTTATGAATAAATTTACTGTACGGTACTTCTTTTTGGCAAATAAACATGTACAGTTCGATTATCCGAACAAACCAGTTTTCCGAACACCCATGTCCCCCAATTACTTCGGATAATCGACGCTCTACTGTATATGCTTACAGGCCGAAACCAAGTGTTAGGTAATAATCAAAATCTAATTATTGATAACAACTCGTTTGAACCAGTTTCCAAATTCAAATACTTAGGAGTAATATTAACAAATGAAAATTATATTAAAGAGGAAATAAAAAGTAGGCTTAATTCAGGAAATGCATGTTACTTCTCTCTTCATAAACTTTTGTCTTCTCGTTTAATATCTAAGAAACTAAAAGTTAAAATATACAAAACAGTAATTTTGCCTGTAGTATTACATGGGTGTGAAACTTTGTCCCTTACATTGAAAGAGGAACATAAATTGAGAGTATTTGAAAATGAGATCTTTAGGAAAATATTTGGACCTAAAAGGGATGAGGAGACAGGTGAGTGGAGAATGTTACATAATTTAGAACTACATAATTTGTATTTATGTCCAGATATTATTAGAATAATTAAATCAAGAAGACTTAAGTGGGTAGGCCATGTGGCATGAATGGGAGAGGAAAGAGGAGTTTACAGGATTCTTGTTGGGAAACCTGATGGTAAGAGACCTGTAGGAAGGCCAAGACGAAGATGGAGGGACAACGTTGAGATGGACCTAAGGGAAATCGGTAGGGATGGAAAAGAGTATATAGATCTTGCTCAAGATAGGGAAAGATGGAAGGCCTGTGTTGCTGCAGCCATGAACCTTTGGGTTTAAGAAGGCTAGAGAGTTAGTTAGGTTAGTTAGTTAACAGTTAACATGAATTAGGTGTGATTCATTTTCGGAAGTGTGAAAACTGCCACATCAGGAAATCACTTACATATGTTCTGCAGCCTTGTTGCACCATAGAATTATAGCTATGGATTCTACTGATGATAGCTACAGTGCTGACCATGAACAATGAGAGGAATTACTATTTTTGAATTCCTGATTACCATCTCAACTCCACATGCTGGGGACACTAGGTCAGTGTCAACTTCCTTTGGGCAATGCAACAGTCCTTCTGTGACAATCAGCTACTCAGCTCCTGACCAATGCCCGAGTTGTGCAACACGATGAAGGATGAGGAAGACACTGGGAAGGTGATCGAAAGGACAAACATTGGATGCAAATACACTGGTTTCATACCCAACTGTGTGTGCTTGCCGGAGCTGCTGCTAAAAGATGCTTGGCATCGTTTGAAATATGCATTTTAGTTATTACAAATAAAGTGGACAATTTACACAATTGTGTTTTAGTCTAGACAGTCTGAGCAAAATTATGTTTAGTTTGTTTTAATGATTTGGTTTATTTTACTACAACTTTGTGCCAATTTTAGCTATTGCAAAGATGAGGATGAGGAATAATATGATAAAATTGATGGAGGGACAATAACAAAGAACACCCATGCCCAATTTGGGATTCGAACCCACGACCCCTGGCATTGTAGCAGACTGTGCTAACAACTCCACTACAAAGTTAGGCTCAGTTTGTTTTAAATCCATTACATGTTCAAACAGGCTAATCAGGACTGTACCTACAGTTTAGAGTGAAATCGAAACAACTGTGCCATATGCCTCCACCAGAGATCAAAACCAAGGACCCCTGAATTTGCATTTATTCCTACTGTAACACATTAACATAAGCAGATGTATCAAGTGTGTTGTGGGTATTTTCTTTGTTTCTCCTACCCCATTCAGCAAAGAGTGTCTTGTCACAGGAAAATATATTCAGCAGTGAAAGGGTAAGAATGTAAGAATGACACTGGTGACACTGGTCCCTAAACAAATACCATGAGCACCCTCAAACACACTTACTAACCACCTGTACTCATCACCCAATATCACCCCCACCTCAATGAAACCAGGCACATGCTACGCTCCCTACTCCCCATTCTCCACAGTGATCCAAAAACAAGAAACATCTCCTGACACAACCACCAGAGTTGTTTTCAAAGCCTCATCCCCAAACTCCAAAACATCCTGGTCCACAACACTCCTTCAGCACACAGCCAATATCATATACAGGGTGTTTCTAAAGGTCGTTTACAACGCTTGGGAGGTGATTCCTCACACGAAAACAAGCAAAAAGTCTAAGTTCCATTTTTACGACTGAGGCTTCGTTTCCGAGATAGGAGCCTCGCAAAAGGTGACAAAGTGAACGTCACACCTAACTGGGACGAATACTATCACAGATAGAGAGGCGGTTCCAAGGGAATCATAAAGGAATCGTATGTGCTCAGTCCGGAAGTCACTATGAAAAGTTCACTGCACGCATGCGCAATGGAGTCCTCAAAGGAATTGGGGATTTCCAGCAACAACAATGCATGGAAAAGGTATGTAACGCAGCAAGAAGGACCGTGACAATGAGAAATGCGTTCAAGACAACACATCCCGACCTCAAACATCAAAACATGACCACCGAACACAAAATCCGAAAAGTTGAGCACGGTTGCATACCCCAGTTACACGCGAGGAATGAACGAATCATGTCATGTGGCATACGAGAGACAGGAGGAGGGAAAGAAAAACACAATATCAGATGATTGCGACAACGTGTATTTTTACACGCGACAACTACGTAATATCCCCCCCCCCCACACACACAACAAACAACAAATGCTACAATATCTTACGCACAGACAGTCCGTGTCACTGTACACCAACTGAAGATGTCACTTTCACCACACAAAGGGGGTGGGGAGCAATACCAAAAGTGTTCGCACGCGATCATTGTGACGTAAAAGAGACCAGTTTTGGAAGCGCTGCACAGGCAAGTCTGGCTCTCGTAGTCTACGTTTGACCTTCATGACTGCTGTTCCCGCGAGAGGAGCTCGAAGGGTTGGTTCTCTCCGGCAGTCGTCCCAATCGTGTTGCAGGTGCTGGGATATGATCAGCAGTTCGCTCTAGGTTGTCATACGCATTGAAGAGTACTAGTATGTTGCATTGAAAGAAGTTGACGTGGTGGAGTGGGCAAGTCAAGTATCGCAACAATTGGTCTGTGGTATTCGTACGGTGATACGGCCAATTTGTGCAGTGTGCCAGTGTTAAACAAAAACAATACTTTGCAGTTCCAGCTCCCTATTACACAGATGGCTGCGTATACGACCAGCAGCTAGCAGACATGCATCTCATGTATGGGGAGGCACGTGGTAATAGCCGTGAGGCAAGGCGTCTTTATGGAGAACGCTTTCCACATAGACGTTTACCGTCTCACACCTTCTTTCAGGTAGTGGACAGTCGACTGCGTGAAACAGGGTCAGTGTTACCACCGCGACAAGAAGTTGGAAGACCCCGAAGTGTACGCACACATCAGTTTGCAGAAGATGTGTTAACAGCGGTCGCAGAACATCCTGGCACCAGTACGCGAGTGCTCGCTCGGGCACGAAACACGTCTCATGTGAATGTTTGGCGAGTGTTGTCAGATGAAGGAATGCACCCTTTTAAACTGCAGAAAGTACAAGAACTGTTACCTCGTGACTTTCGCCCTCGTATGGAGTTTTGCCAATGGTTGTTGCATCAGCTGGACACAAACCCTCACTTCGGGGCAAACGTATTGTGGACAGATGAAGCCATTTTCACCAGGATGGATGTCTTCAATAGTAGAAACAGTCATGTATGGGACTTTGACAACCCACATGCACTTTTTGTGGCCCATCACCAGCACAGGTTTTCAGTGAATGTGTGGTGCGGGATAGTACATGATCATTTAATTGGACCATACATTCTCCCTGTTCGCCTGAATGGTCGCACGTATCATGCATTTCTTAGTGAGGTTCTGCCTGAACTGTTGGAGACCGTACCTTTGGCACTGCGGCAAGAAATGTGGTACCAACACGATGGTGCACCAGCTCATTTCGATCGTAATGTACGACATTTCCTGCATAACGTGTTTCGCAATAGGTTCATTGGTAGGGATGAGCCTGTGCCTTGGCCACCGAGGTCGCCAGATCTCAACCCTCTCGATTTTTTCTTCTGGGGAGAAATGAAAACCCTCGTATACGACACACCTGTCACATCAGCTGAGGACCTCGTTGCTCGCATCAACGTCGCCGCCGCGACGGTAGCAGATACACCTGGCTTGTTTGCTCCTACTCGACAATCCTTGATTCGTCGCTGTCATCTCTGCGTAGAAGTAAACGGCAGACATTTTGAAAACCGTCTGTGATTATTGCCCTCGGCAAATACCAGTGAGAACACTTTTGGTATTGCTCCCCACCCCCTTTGTGTGGTGAAAGTGACATCTTCAGTTGGTGTACAGTGACACGGACTGTCTGTGCGTAAGATATTGTAGCATTTGTTGTTTGTTGTGTGTGTGTGTGGGGGGGATATTACGCAGTTGTCGCTTGTAAAAATACACGTTGTCGCAATCATCTGATATTGTGTTTTTCTTTCCCTCCTCCTGTCTCTCGTATGCCACATGACATGATTCGTTCATTCCTCGCGTGTAACTGGGGTATGCAACCGTGCTCAACTTTTCGGATTTTGTGTTCGGTGGTCATGTTTTGATGTTTGAGGTCGGGATGTGTTGTCTTGAACGCATTTCTCATTGTCACGGTCCTTCTTGCTGCGTTACATACCTTTTCCATGCATTGTTGTTGCTGGAAATCCCCAATTCCTTTGAGGACTCCATTGCGCATGCGTGCAGTGAACTTTTCATAGTGACTTCCGGACTGAGCACATACGATTCCTTTATGATTCCCTTGGAACCGCCTCTCTATCTGTGATAGTATTCGTCCCAGTTAGGTGTGACGTTCACTTTGTCACCTTTTGCGAGGCTCCTATCTCGGAAACGAAGCCTCAGTCGTAAAAATGGAACTTAGACTTTTTGCTTGTTTTCGTGTGAGGAATCACCTCCCAAGCGTTGTAAACGACCTTTAGAAACACCCTGTATATATTAGGGATGGGACAATTGAAATTTTGGCTGATACCGATAAAAAATTTCCCGATACCGATATTCTACCAATCTGATATAAAATTCTAAATGTTCCTTGAAGACCTGAATAGTTCATTGACCTAGTTAATATGTGTGTGTTTCGAGGTGATTGCAGCGCAAGAGAAATTCCATATTTAGACATTTACTTTCTTTTATAGTATGACATGGGGATTATTCATAAAAATTATAATAAAATGGTATAATTTTGCAGTAAGTTATAAGATATTTATAGATATATCGGATCGGTAAAATCATCAGTGTTGCAGCAGCCAGCGTGCCAGGTAGCCGCATCTTTTCAAAATCTTTCTCAGAATGAATTTTTATGGTCATCGATGAACCGATATTGGCTGATAATGTTAGAGTACCAATTAATCTGTCCCATCTCTAATAGAATAATAGAAACTGATGACTATTAGAAATTGTGGTATACAGCATAAGAGATAACCAAAAACTTGATTAAAGTGCAGACTACATTAACACATAGTGAGATACATAAAAGTCTCAAAGAATTTCAGAACATCCCCAATACATAAGGGTTAATTTTGTATTAATTCTCTTCAATAAAAGCAGGTACCATATAGATCTATTAATTTAAGGATATGTATCAGCAATGAAACTGAACATGACTGAATGTGAGGGACAAACTGACTGACAAGAACTGTGAAATTGTTATATAGGCTATTACTTGTAGACATAAAACATAGGCAAAAAAAATTAAAAAGAAAGGAATGATCTGACTGAATAATAAAGTATGCAATAAAAAATAATTACCTGATTGCCGATTCCTTGTAACTTTTTAAGCCATGTATCTGGTAAGTAGATGAAGCAGTTTTTTGCAGAATTGTACTTCACTAAAAACTCTTGACTTCTCATCTTTCCTAAACACCAGCCATTAAAGCTGCAATCAAAATCAAATAGAGAGTTTTAAAACTAGTTATGAGAGAAGAATATTCATAAAATCTCTGTCTTGCTTTCAATAAAAGTCACTCTCTCACACTACATCAGGGCGCGAAATTTCCGGTCGCCAGGTCGCCATTGGCGACCAAAAGTTTTGGGCTGGTGACTAAAATTTCGTTGTTTCAAATGTGCGTCAAACACGCTTCAAGACTTCACCTCTTGAGAGAAACGGCAGAAGTTATAGAAGAAATTCTAAAACTGAGTGATATCCACACTATTAGGTGGTTAGCCAGCAAAGAACGTGCAATAAGAGCTCTCTTGCAATCATGGAAAGCTGTTGTGACCCATCTTGAACAGGTGGCCCATAGAAGAGACAATGATGGCGGCGCTAAAGCTAAGGATTTGCTGAAAAGTTTGAAGCAGGGCAATTGAAAACTTTAAGCGTGGCACTACAAAATAAGAATCTTTTGATTTCATCTCTGAAAATAAGAATTGAATTTTGAAAATAATTTTAGTTTTGGCTGACCTGGAATGTAATGTTGGACCAAACGAACAAGATTTCTTGGACCATGTATCCATTTCAGGGAAGATCAGGGATGTGCAAGAGTTTCAGACTGTTAGAGGAAACTTAATTATCAATGTGAAGGTGTACATCACAGAATCATTGCCGTCTATGTTAACAGATGCGATTGCATCTCTGCATGTTTTTCGACATCTTGGGTTGGCCTCCCAAAGAAAATATTCTTCAGTTTGGGATAGAAGAAATAAAGAAGCACTACATATACTTGAACCCGAGCCTTTATAATGAGAAAATGGATGTTCTGTCAGCAGAGTGGACAGAATACAAACTTTTGTTTTCTTCTGACTTTGAATCAGACACTGGAGAAGATTCACAGTGAGGAGTGTTCAGCAAGATTCCCCAATTTGCTCCAGATTTTGACATTTTGTGCTGTTCTACCAATGAGCACAGCCTCATGTGAGGGAGGTTTCAGCTGTCACAACATACTCAAGACTACTAACAGGAACTCTCCGAAGACAGACACTGGATGATTTGCTCAGAGTTTTCGTAAACGGACCCCCCCCCCCCCATCCTCCCTGTCAGAGTTTGACCCAGCAGCTGAGATTGATAAGTGGTACTTCAGTGCAGAACGACAGCGCTACACAACCATTAATTCCTAACTTTTTATTAATTGCTCATATTTTCATTATTTATCAATATAAAATAGTGGCGACCAAAGATTTTAGTCTGGCGACTGACTTCAAACTTGAAATTTCATACCCTGCACTACATGAAGCAAAATATGTATGTTTACTTATGTCACTAATACATACCATCATTAGCTAATAATCTCTTTTAATTTACACATACACACATACACACTACATGCTCGTACCCATGGGAAGGTCATGGCCCCCCTTTCAAACTATGAAATATTTAAATATGAACCTATAAAAACCAACAAAAATAACATCGAAGGTTTTTCAAATTTGTAAAATTTTTTAATTTTGTCCTGGCATTAATGAATGTATTTGTTGCGTGGAGAGGCAGGCTCCAGAAATCTGCACTCTACTATATTGGGTAATTTTAGTTTTATAACCATTGATGCAAGGCTATCAGCAGTGGCAGCAATTAGGAGAGGGATAGGCAGTTGGCCTCACTATTTTTCTTCACTTTTGCCTCTGCACTATGGCCTCTTAATGCTAAGCCTTGTCTACCAAGAGAAAGTAAATTGCCCTTATCCACTGCCCAGTTTTGGCATCCAATCACCGCTACTGGCTACCAGACATTCGTCCTTTATAACTGAATATGGAGGCAGTGCAACAGGTTAAATATTTCTTAGGGTGTGGGGGAGTGTGAGATAAACCGAATCTTGCCGACACTGTCCAGAAAGTAAGAGTGGAAGCAAAAAGAACCTGGCTGCCTAACATATTTCCCCCCTCTTTTTTCAGTGTTGATGAGTTGGAAACAATTTTGTTTTGGTACCACTTCCGTTTAGTGGAAACACGTAGAAATCACTTCTCTCGTACTTTTTTACATTGATAACGTACTATTGAGCATTGCGGAACATTTCTGTAGGTGTAATAATGAATTTGTAACGATAATTATGTGTATTTCTTTACTTTACGAGTACTTACTGTTCTTTATTTTTTTCGGTTCTGTAAACACAATATGGTGAGAGCGTACTGGTTCTTCGTGCATCGTGATTCTGTTTTGTCGATTTCCAGACTCTATGCAGTGTTTCCAACCTTGAGAATGTAAAACTTCCTACTTGCCACGAACCATTCACGGTAAGGTTAGGTTAGGTTAGGCAAACAGTTAAAAAAAATTCCTGTCAATTTCCAGTGTGTGTGCAGTGTTTCCAACCTTGTAAATCTAAAAATTCAAACTTGCCAAGAACCATTCACGATAAGGTTAGGTTAGGTTAGGCAAACATAGTTACCAAAATTTCCTACATTTAAGTATGATATTCTTGCGAAAACACAGCGTGGTTTGAAACACTTATTGGGGGTTACGTCATCCAAGACACGGAACATCGTGTTTATGTGCAGAAAGCAAATGGCAGCAACAGCAATTCAGTGTCGGAGACATATTTTCCCATAACAAAACATGAATTGGCGTTCAAAAGGATAAAAAATACGGCATGAGTTTACAATACCGGACCACTCTCCAATTTCTATAAATTTTCGCCTACTTACAAATTTCGGTGTCCTGATGACGTATCTGTAGTTCATATTTGGCGGTCACTTGTTAAAATTGTACATTTACGTGTACAACTTGTAAAATAACCTTGCGATTTACCAGGGTGATTGTCCATACACAGCAATTCGGAACCATCTTTCTTTCGCAATTAATTAGCTAATGGTCTTCCTTTACACACAACAATCTTGTTCACGACAGACGAGGAATGCCTACGAGGTTAGGTTAGGCCTGTTAGGTTAGGTTCCATTAGCATAAATACAAAGAAAAATTAATATTTTAGCTAAGAGAACTATACCTTGTCTTGCCTGTTGATTTCTTCGTTGGGAAAATGGCATCTTCCGTGGAGCTATTGTTCTTATGGTAGGGTTACGTTACGTTAAGAAAACATAGTTTATTTCGTTTTTTTCTCGATTTCCATACTTGACCGCCAATTATTACATGCAGATTCGTGATTAGGAGTTCACAGTTAGTGAGTAGGCGAAATTTCATAGAAATTGGAGAGTGGTCCGGTATTGTAAACTCGTTCCAAAAATACATTCCCGAACTTCAACAACGCTACAGAAAATCATTTGCATAAGTAATTTCTTCTGTAAAAGTAAGAAATCCGTTTCCATTATACAGAAGTGTTACCGTCACATTTTATGAGCATAATTATAATCCTATGAGCACCAAATCTATCTGCTTAACCTACTCCCCGACAAGTATGTGGAGGCAGGATGGAAAAGTCGTTCTGTACAAAAAACATGATAAGTAATCCTAAAATGTGTTCTTAAGAGATGCACAGAATTGGATTCATGCAGAAAATGAATGTATCATAATATCGGAATCTGGTCGAATATTTCATGAATTGAAGGTGGAAGAAGCGTATACAGGATTTGAAAAATCAACTGAGTTATGGAAGGAAGGCACCAAAATCATTAGCACTTACAAGATAATCAGATTAGATTATCGAAAATAATAAATTTAATGTGACGCATGCAGCAGGTGGCTAGCTGTGTAAATCTTAAGTCAAAAACTGTAATTTGAAAAGATTTTGAAAACGGTACACTATAAAACAGTATATCCTGTAAATTGTAATTTAATATAGTCCTTGCACTTGACTTTTGATCATCTCTCCCAATCTCATTGCTGATTATCAGAAACAACATGTTTATATCTAGGATGCCAGATTCATTGTGCTAAAAACTTTTTAATATCAACAATTATTTTAGCGTACGTACGATCTCAAAATACCTACTCGTAGACACTTGCACAACAAAATATAAACATTCCTACAACTCAATTTGCCCACGAACGCAATGCCAACATCAAGTATATTTCGGAAAATAAAAAATATGGAATGAACATGAAATGTTGCTTCAATTTTCTCACATTCTTCCTTTCATATCATCGGCTGTTTATGAAAATCATAATGTCAGTATACCACTTCTTCTGCTTGCGGTAGGGGCAATTATTCGCTTTTCGCTTCCGTTTTTGGACAAGATTCATGTTACTTGCACACCACGAATGGAAGTCAATCTGTAAAACTGCACAACAGAAAATTATAAAATGTTGTTATTATACATTTCAAAATACATCCATTTTTCCTATATGTTCTTTAATTAAGCAATGAGTTTATTTTATTTTTTTATTCCGTCTGCAGGAAAATGGTAACTGTTTATCAAGCAACAATTTTTCATAATATTTTACTTTAGGGATAATTTTAAAGGAATTCCGTTTGTGATTGAGTATATTTGAAGATATGACTTAACGCAATGCTATTATAAAATTTACTGTTTCACTTTCAAAAGTGTAGAAAAAATATATAGAATATCAATCTTTCGAATAACTTTGCAACTGTAATCTTAGTCTCATGAATATTCTCATAGGAGCACAACGAGATTTCATTGGGCGAGCTTAAAAATTGTTAGCCAATAAAATTTCAGGAAGTAGGAAGCTGATTTAAAAGGTTGCTGCTTTGCTGGTGTTCTTTAACCAAGCTGAAACAATCGTTACGTGTATTTGGTAAGGTGCGTTCTCAAGTAGTTTGCTAATTCATTTAAGTAACATTAATTCTCACGTTTTTCCTCTACTTATCTTTGCTACAAATTATTTTAGGAAAATATATGTAATAGTGTTCTTGAATTTGCTGTTTGTGTAACCTCTGAGATTAGTTCGTTGGGAGTATTTATTCCCTTTTCAGTTTTAATAATGAGGATGGATTGATCGTTATCTTAAATGAAATTCGAAATTCTTGATAAGTTTCTTATAAAATAATAATATTCGTTGAATACTATTAATTACGAGGCGTCTTCGATATGTTGGTTCTCCATCTTGGTTTTTAAATCTTCCGCTGAAAATTTGAATTTAGTTTCGGGTGTAACTGCCGTTTGATTATATTATCATTTCTTTAAAAAATGTAAGGAAATACAATATAACATACGAAATTTATGATTGTCACTTATCTCGTTTTGTAAGTACATTGCACGTGTAGTTAGAATAGTGGGGCACTATTAACAGGCGACAGTCGCTCTGAAAAAATAGTATCCTACGTATGTTCCAAAGTAATGAAATGGTATTTGTGACATTGACACTTAGAGCTGAAGCGAGGACTTATTCAGAATTATGGGTCTACTCGTAAAAAAAAGTTTTTTACATTATAGACTAGTATGTAATTTGTGCATGGTGATTGGAAAAATCTATAATTTACATTTTATGATGGGTTGTTATATTTTTGTACACATGCGTGTATATATTTGCATCTACGCAACACACGTGTTAGTGGTACTTGTATTGGAAACAATTTACTTTTCATGTCCCACTTTTTTCACAATAGTGATATGTAAAAAAATGATGCAATTGGGTCATTCCACATCTGTTAAACCAGATCATAGCACCCGTGATCTCAGATGTTGATGCAACTAGTCACATTCAATCCTTCCATGGTGCGGAGAACTTTTTTCTCTCCATAAATTGTAGTTTTATTTTTATAACCCCTCAAACTTTGCTATTTCCTCTTTCCTTAGGGTTACTAGATGATAAAACTTCAAAAAAGAGGACATAATTATGTTTTACACTTACAATTATTATAACATAATATTGGAATAAATTTGAAAGATTGGTAAAGGTAATGAAGGTTCCTTAATACCAATGAGTTAGCCAGGTAGTGAAGGAACTCCAACGTATTTGGACTATACTGCTGTGCAACTGAAATGAATGTGCCTGGTATGGCCAAGACATTCTGCCTTGAATTGTTTCTTTGAGGTTTAAAGTCTGGAGAGACATTTGTGTTTTGGCATGGTTCATCAGGTCACTGATCGACACTACTTCTCCATTATTAGGTAACAGCTAAGAGTACAGCAGTTTAAGATTATTGTTTATTTCTGAATTCTGATATCATGATACTCAAATCATTAAAATTTCAATCTCCGCGAAACTTCTCAATTTTTTTATTTTCTTTAAAATTGAACACTAAAACAATATTAACGGTAACAGTATGGTATAGTGAAAACACATTTCACTCGTTTATTTCCTAATTATTTACGTTTGTACTTACCTGTTATGCATATCGGAACATTTTTTGACGTGCAATTTTGCTTTTTTCACTGAATAAAGTGTAATTTTTCACATTACAAGTATTTATTTTTCGTTGCTAATTCGCTTTCGTTATACACAATATGGTGGGCAAATCTTGACTCACGTTGTCTATCGTCAGCTGATATCCAGTTTTTCCAAACTTATTAACCGAAAAATGCCGCACAAACTATTCACAGAAGGTTTTTAAGCGAAAATTGATCCACAAACCATTCACGGAAGGTTATGTTCAGTTAGGTTAGGCAAACAGAAAATTAAATTGGAAAAAAAAACTGCTCACACGTCATCTTGTAAAACTACTGCATGGTTGCAACACTAATAGGGGGTTACTCGCATGGAATATTTCATTCACGTAGTCGACGGTAATGGTGGCAATAGCTATCGTGCATTGGAGATACATTAATGTAGAAAAATACATGATTTACCGGCCGAATAAGTTCCACGAGCTTCCTAAAGTCTACAGAAACTCATTTCCGTAAGTAGTTTCTCCTGTAAATTTGAAGAAATGTGTTTTCACTATACCATACTGTTACCATATTAACAATTATTTACAAATATTAGATTATTATTATTATTACAAATCTTGATGTTGAAGTTGTCTATACCCCAATAAAGAGGACATTTTCGTAAAAACCCACCCAGACCATTTTCAGGACCCGAAAAAGAGGACTTCTGGTAACCCTATCTTTCCTTCAACTCCCGAAGCCTCCAGTGCAGGCTGCACTGCCTTAGTAAAAAAAAAAATATATATCCTATCTCCCTTACGAATAAGTCTTTTTGAAATTTCACAATGTCAACCAAATCATAATGATTTCAGAACAAAATATGACATTATGCACCACACTTAAGGTGTGGCTACGGTGAATCAGTCGGTAACGCGTCTGACTACCATGCTAAAGGTCCCGGGTTCGGTCCCCGGCCGGTTCAAATCCGGGAACTTTTCTAACGTTGGAAGCGACCCCAGCGCCCACCCAGCATCGAATAACATGGGTACCTGGGGGGTAAAGGTGGTCAAGGGCGTGATGCTGATCACATCACCCCCACTTACGACCGGATCAAGAAAGTGTGGGGTGTTACCCCCATACCCCCTATACGCCTTCATGGTGTGGTGCTATGCACAGGGGACCACTTTACCTTTTTTTTTTTTTTCACCACACTTAAGAGTTGAGTCCCATTCAGGTCCCCAATCCTTGGCCCATTGTTATTCAAGTTCTTGTGTTTCCACATGCATTTCAGAATGACAGGATGCAATCACACTTTTGATCCAATATTTGAAGAACATAAGCGATTGGTGTGTGCTTCAAATGGACCAATATAAATTCAAACAAATCTTGTGACCAGCTCTGACTTCTAACACATTGACATTGCAGAATGAAATATAGTTCTTCGCATGAAGAATATTAAATTTTCTCAAACAGTACTAAACGTAGAACTAGGATACAACAGCTTTATTGGTCTGGACATATGATGAAAGAGGCTAGTGGGCACTGCCCAAGGTCTTCAAAACGCTTGCAAAATTCACGAAACAACTTCAAAAATTTTCCCACCAAACAAGATAAATCAACATGAATAATCAAGATATTCCTGTAAATTGCCAGAAATTATTTCCACATCACTGTTAACTTTCTTACTTTTTATTTTCTAATTCTTATATGTTTCTATTGTTATTTTATTCTTATTGTATTGCCATGTTTGATTCTTTGTAATCTTTAATTTGATTGTTAATTTATTACTGTAGTTTTTAGGGTTATGTGGCAGACCCAGCAACAGCTGAACTTCATCCATCATTTCAACATAAAATATGGACCAAGTTCCTTTTGTTTTATTGCGATTTCATCATGCTACGAATGCAATTTTTACAGGGTTCGATTTCGATGTACGTCTGTTAACACATACTGCGGAGTTTTAATGATTACTTAAGGTTTTGTTCAATATATGCTTTCGTGGTTAGGTTAGGCAGGTTATGTTTGGTTCCCTTACCATTAAAATAAAGTCCCTAGATGCATTCTACTAAGGTTCTGATTCATTCCCACGCTTCTACGATATTTACTGTCGCTTGCCGACTGAGAATATCTTGTCCTTGAGAAGTGCGTAAGGTAATTTTAAAGTTATTATTTTTCAACATAAATAACTTTTTTAGAGTCCAAACAGTGCTCGTTACTTTAAGTAAGGTTCAAATTTCGTGTGACAATGATTTCCAAAATTCTACGATAATTAGTTTTTGTGCTAGGAGAAATCATAAAACAATCTGAACCGTTACCGATGAAACACAAACACAAGTATATTTGAAACAAACTGTGATATGTGATCTAACTTGCCCAACAATAATATTGATGGTTTTATCATTACTTCTGAAAATTTATGCAATGGCTACTGGATGTAGATTTTTAAAATATTTAAATTTCCTAGCTTTAGAAGATCATTGAAGCAAATTTTTAGGACATAACAATTTTACCTAATGCTTTGTTTTTATTAATTATTTTATTTCAAACATCCTGTTACATTTATTTCAATTAAAAATGAAGATTATTGAAGAAATATGTGGTAAAAGTAAACAATTGCAAGTGCTTTGTTCTTTTGTAACTAATAATTTGAGGCTGTGCTGTCTGAGGCATTAGGATTTGGGCTCGATTTACAGGATGCATGCTGGTTCAAGTCTCATTGGAGAAAGCATAGCAACTTTTCTCCTGAGATTTTGACCAGTGGCCATTCACCAAAGTGCAAAAATTGCGGAGCTACAAATAAGTAGCATAACCTGATCATGGAAAATATACAACTGGGGTGTTGTTATGCTGACAACACATCACACCGTAACTGGTTAGATGATTGATCACTCACCTCTGTGCTGAGACATGTGGGAGTTAGGCCGGCAGTCTGTAGGTAGGCCCTGCCTCTCATGGCCTGTTGCACCATGGGTTGTTACTATTACTAGCATGACTCAGGAAATAATAAAAACAGGAAACTCTGTGGCATTTAATGTCTGTGTTTACTGCTAATTTATCATGTGTTCTTGGTTGATGACAGATGGACTGGCAGGTCACATGAATCAACTTTCATTCCATACCAAGTGATCTGAAATATTGTTTTAAAAAACTTCCCACGAACATGACTGATTTTGTTCAAATTTTGCTTGCAGTGACATTGTCTTGAAGTTTTCCCAAAATTTTAAATTTGTATCAGCATTGGTTAGTTATTGCCTCTTATTCAAAGGGGGCTACACCAAATGAAGTTATGTGGCATTTTCTAACTCTGATAAAATGGACCATGAAGAATGAGTCTAAACAAATCCGCACCTGTTTTTTTCCTATTCAAATCCACAGTGTTTACCATTGAAAATGGTAACTTTAAGAATCATGACAGCAGTTACAAAACAAAATTGTCGTGTGTATCGTACATCAAAGTAAAGATGAGATTTCGGAGAATACGTCTATGTATTACACATACCTTACAGAGGAGAATAACAAGAATAAAGGAATTAGAATATAGAGTAAAGTGAATGCTCCTACCGGCTTCAAATCCGAAATAGTAGCTATAGCAACATGAGCCTCCTGACCTCTCATCCCTAGTGGCATCACTCTCGTTGGCTACGAGTCGAGCTTGAAAGTGGTTCGGAAACAGAATGACCGTAATTTCTTTAAAATGAACGATTTCAATTTTCCAGGTATTCTTTACCTTATGATCTGTAAGGTATATGTAATATAGAGATGTATTCTCCATATCCAGGGCTCGAAAAATTCCGGTCGCCATGGGGACTGATCTTTTGCTATAATATGTACGAAATTATGATGATTCTAAGTTCAAATTGCAGTACAGCGTAAGTTAGCAAATTATTTTATTTTTTTATCAACGTTGTGAACATTCCGTAGAGTCAGTAACAATTTCTTATCCTTTGTCCCCCATCCAAACCGTAAGAGATGTTTACACCGGGTTTTCTGCATTATAAAGCCTCATCCATTGAGATATTTTTCAATGCTTAAAATTATCAGTTCACTCCGTACAGAAAATTACATAAATTAATAACTGACGGAAAGTAGCTTTCAAATTTTTCCAGAAATGAACTTCTGAGTAAGAAAAATATGTAAGAAATTATCGAAATGTCATAGACATTTGATGACTGTTAGCATTTTTCTGTCATTTGCGACCAATATTGGTCATGTGCAACATTTGATGAATTTTTGTCTGGTGATTTTATATGTTGAGTGAAAAGTGTAATTTTTTGGGACATATATGTCAACACTAGCAGGTTGAAATATTGCCAACAGTTGCATGCAACATGTCTTAAGTATTGGCTATACATTTACGTGAAAAATCGTAAATCAAGATTTTGTACCGAAAATGGACTCTTTCCTATGCTGCCCTTGGATCACTTTAACGCTACTGTGCCTGTTTTTTAAATTGATTCAGCATGGCATATTCATTGGAGCAGTGCGTGTGCATTGCTGAAGAGTATTTTACTACTCATTCTTACACTCATGTGCAAGAGGTTTTCCAATAAAAATGTCCTGCTTCTGCTGAACTTCACAAAGCAACTGTTTTACAACCAGTCAAACACCAACAAATGATCCCACAAATTGTTTGAGTTGGTATTTATTGTAGAAAATCAGTTCTCAGATGTTTTTCAGCAAATTAACAATGATTTTTAAAATAAAGTAATTGGTTTTATTTAGATAAATGCTAACATAAATTTATTAACCCAGTGATAGACTACAGGATTAGTTTAGTGCAGAAAACCCGGTGTAAATATCTCTTGCGATTTTCAAAGTTTGGATGCGCAACTTTTGAAACATACTGTACGTAGTATGCACAATTGCTAGTAGGTGGTTTCCTGGCACCTAGCTTTGAAGAAAATTTTTCGAGCACTGTCCATATCTAATCTTTACATTGATGTATGATATGCATCACAATTTTGTTTCATAACTGCTGTCACAATAATTAGAGCTACCCCTTCGGTGGAAAATTCAATGGATTTCAATAGGAGAAAAAACATTGCCACTTTTTTTAGACTCTACACATGCTTTGTCTGTTGGAACATCGCCACTAATATGGTCCATTGAGACTAGGTTATAAGGCTAATAATTAGTGGTTGTATAAAGTGTTTTCTGCTGATTCTAACAAAGTTAAATTTAACATATCTTTGCTCAGTGTGTTTTGAAATTTGTTGGAATTTACTATAGAAGATTTTGACCAAACTTTAAGGATTAATAACACACATAAAAAGGCCGTTACTGGTTTGATATTTTTAACATGCATTGTACTTATGCTTGATGCTATTTGACTTGACTGGACAAGGCAGCTTCACAGCATTTATTCCAAGCTGACATCTTTACTGTGCAGGGTAAAATTAACTAAACTTTAGTTTTGTGACTACTAAGGTAGGAGTCATCATTCCATGGCAAATGGCCTAGGGGTCCGTGTGCGACCCTCTTCAGTTTTGATGAAACTTCCACAGGTTGTGCGTATGTATCCTACATGGAGACCTGCATAGTTTCACATTCATAAGTATTTTTGTTGGGTTGCCAGGGCTGCAACTGTGAAGATCACTTTTTCAATGCTGTGGCAAATACAAATGTCCTGATGAATTTGCCCAAAACTTTACTATGCTGTAACTACTGAATAAATTGCTTTGAGAGGCTGTTTTCTCCAGTTCAAGGTCCATAGGAATGTCGTAAAGCTGTTTAAATCGTATTCTGCACTCAAATACTTATCAAATCATTCATCCTTAACCCCCCCAATAAATTATTTGGTCTAGGAATTAATTTGTACGCCTGGACAAGAGATGGCGTAACGAGCGTATCGTCCCACAGTTCCGTGTATCCACACATGCGTTGAAAACTCCTGTCAGCGCGCATCGTTCGTAGTATAGAGCAGTTGATTGACGCGTCAACAACAGCATTTTGTAGTCAACTGAACATGGCGCAGTTTGTGCCCGTTAAAGTGTTTTTGCGGGGTGTTCTGCTTCATTACTTTAACATGCAGAAAAGTGCTACCGAAAGTCATCGTATTTTGGTGGAAGTGTATGATGACCATGCACTAGCTGAGCGAACGTGTCAGAAGTGGTTCACACGGTTTAGAAGTGGTGATTTCGGCCTGGAAGACCAAGAGCGACCTGGAAAGCCAAAAAAAATTGAAGACTAAGAATTGAGAGCATTGCTCGATCAGGATTCGTGTCAAACGCAGGAAGAACTTGCAGAAGCATTAGGCGTTGATCAAACAACAGTTTCCAAACACCTCAAAGCCATGGGAATGATTCAAAAGATGCCACATTGGGTTCCACATGAATTGAAAGACAGACGTTGAAAGACGAAAAACCATTTGCGAATTGCTGCTTCAAGGACAGAAAAGAAAGTTTTTTTTGCATCGCATTGTTACTGGCGATGAGAAGTGGATCCATTACGAGAACGCAAAACGAAAAAAGGCCTGGGTGAAGCCAGGTGAACCAGGTCCATCACAACCGAAACGAGATATTCACTGTGCAAAGGTTATGCTGTGCATATGGTGATATATGAAAGGTGTGGTGTACTATGAGCTGCTGCAACTGGGTGAAACTATTAATGGAGAACGTTATCGACGACAATTAATGCGTTTGAAGCAAGCTCTGGCCAGGAAACGACCAGAATGGGAGAACCGACATGATAAACTTATTTTTCAACATGATAACACTCGCCCACATGTTGCAAAACCGGTCAAAACCTATTTAGAAAATGTCGGATGGGAAGTTTTACCCCACCTGCTGTATTCACCAGACGTTGCTCCTTCGGACTACTACTTGTTCGATTGCATGATTAACGATTTGATTGGACAGCGGTTCACTTCTTCAGAAGATATCGAAAAATGGGTCTCTGACTGGATCGCTTCAAAGGATGAGGACTTCTTTCGCCACGGAATCCGTAACTTGCCTGCCAGATGGGCGAAAGTGGTGGCTCGTGATGGACAATATTTTTCTTAAGGTATTTATGTATTTTGTGTTTGAACTACAGCTTCAATGTGTGCGTAACAACCGCACGAATTAATTCCTAGACTAAATAGTTAAGGAATTTGAGCCAATTTTCAGAAGTCTATATCTCAGAACTGACACTTCAAATTTGATCCTTGCACTGGAGAGAGCACATCCAAGTTGTCTAGGAACCTTGTGTTTTATTTTGTTGTTAACCCTTAAATGTGCAATTTTTTGTATTAAATTCATAATTTTTTGATGTTGGAATCACTGAAAAAAATAGTTAAAAAATTTTGTTCTAAATTTAATGTTTTATTGACATTTTATTGAACTTTGCATATGTGCAATGCTGCGCATTTAGGATACATTTGCATATATATTGCAGTTCAACATGAGTGTACAATAACAGAATTATTACATATTTTTGATAAGATTCACTCCAGACACATTAAACCCTGATCACTACTCATGGAAAGCCTTGAAGCAGTTTTCTCTTTGTTGAAGCATACATTTTTGAAAATTCAAATTTTTGAAATTCCATACACGCAAGAATTACCTCTTAAAGTAGGTGTAACAAACCCCATACACATTCTATACACAATTCAAATTTTTCCTCTGAATGCAGATTTTAGGTTTGTAAAATACCTCGGTTCTAAATTTCTATTTTTTGGGTTTAAAATAAGCCTGACACGCCAAAGTCAGATTTTTTTCTAGTAAACCGCATCAAAAACTATCATTTAAGACGTGTCAGATTGCAATCGGAGAGGTACCTCGGAACGCCTGTGAAAAGTTGATTTTCCTCGGATCTACATCTCGCAAACGTGTGTGTTTGTGTTTGTTTGTTTTTTATATTGTGTAGTAGTTGTGGTGTGTGTGTGTGTTTATATTGTGTTATAGTTGTGATGTGTTTGTGTGTGTCTTGGGTAGTAGTTATGCTGTCTAATGTGTTTGTGTTCATCTGGTGTAGTAATTGTGCTGTCTAATATGTTTGTGTTTGTCTTGTGTAGTAGTTCCTCCATTCATATCGGGGGTTAGGCGTAGAGCTGACAACTCTGCACTGTAAAAAGACATGTCAAGAAACAGAAATATAAGGCCATGGATGTTCCCAAGGTAAAATATTCCGGAGGTAAAATAGTCCCCCGTTCGGATCTCCGGGTGGGGACTACTTTGGGAGGTCCCTGGACTAAGGATAAGATCTACGTTAGGAATAAGGATATTAAATTAGGCACCTGGAATGTTCTGAGCCTTTACCGGCCTGGGGCATTTCAGTGTACAGTTAATGAGATAGTGAAGTATAAATTAGATGTAGTAGCTGTCCAGGAAGTTAGGTGGCCAGGAGAAGGGAATTGTAAAACTAAAAATTATACTTTTTTCTATGGTGGTACTGAAAATCATAATTTTGGAACAGGCTTTTTCATAAATAATAGAATTATCTCGGCTCTTAAAACAGTAGAATTTATTAATGATAGGATATCATATGCAGTTTTACAGGGTAGTTGGTGTAAAATTATTTTAATAAACATACATGCACCAACGGAAGATAAAGATGATAATACTAAAGATGATTTTTATACAAAGTTAGAACAGGTCTTTGATAAATTTTCTCAGTATGATATGAAAATTCTGTTAGGTGACTGTAATGCACAGATTGACAAAGAAGATACATTTAAACCCACGATTGGTAAAGAAAGTCTTCATGAATTAAGTAATGATAATGGTATAAGATTGATTACTTTTGCAACCTCAAAGAATTTAATTGTGAAAAGTACCACTTTTAAACATAAAGATATCCATAAATATACCTGGTCTTCTCCAGATGGTAAAACTCATAATCAGATAGATCATATTCTCATTGATAAGAGAAGGCATACTAGTATAATTGACGTTCGTACACATAGAGGTGCTGACTGTGCCAGTGACCATTATTTAGTAATTGCTAAATTAAGAGAAAGACTCTCAGTGATAAATCATAAGCAACAAAATCTAAAAGTTATAAAATTTGATACAGGAAAATTTGCTGATGAAAGAATTAAGAAAGATTACCAAATTAAACTGTCAAATAGATTTGAGGTTTTGCAGGATTTAAATGATGATGAAAATATAAATGAAACAGACGTAAATAAGAATTGGGAGCACATACGTAATGCAATAGAATCAGCAGCTAAACAAACTATAGGATACCATAAACCGAGAAAAAGTAAGCCATGGTTTGATAATGAATGTCATAATCTAATAGAAATAAGAAATCAGGCTAGACTTAGGTGGTTAAATAACTCGGATGATGCAAATCTAAGCAATTATAATACAATAAAGCGAGAAGTTAACCGCACGTTTAGAAGTAAAAAAAGAGATTACTTGAAAAGCAAAATTAACGAAATTGAAACAAACAGCAAATAAAAATATCAGATTTATATAAAGGTGTAAATGAATTTAGAAAGGGGTGGCAACCTAAAGTAAACTTGATAAAAGATAAAGACGGTGATTTTCTAGCCGACCCAAGCGATATTCTAAATAGATGGAAGAACTACTTTAATGACCTTTTAAATGTCCATGTAGGAGATAAATCAGAAGTAAATGAAGTACACACAGCTGAACCTTTAGTTCCAGAACCTAACTTGACTGAAGTTAAAGATGCTATTAAAAGGCTTAAGAATAACAAAGCACCTGGCATTGATTTAATACCAGCTGAGTTAATTAAATATGGTGGAAATTCATTAATATGTCAAATTCATAAATTAATTTGTTTAATATGGAATAAAGAAGAAATCCCTCAACCTAAGAAGCTTGTTAGTATGATAAAAATATGCACCAGTGAAACAGAAAGTAAAATTCATGTGGGTAATAATATGTCTGACAAATTTATAATTCACGATGGGTTAAAACAAGGAGATGCATTATCTCCATTGCTCTTTAATTTTGCCTTAGAATATGCTGTAAGGAAGGTAAAAGAAACTAAAGAAGGACTAAAATTAAATGGTGTGACTCAGTTGTTGGCATATGCAGATGATGTAGACTTACTGGGGGATGATATAAATACGATTAAGAATAGTGCTAAAATATTTTTCAAAACTGCTAAAGAGATAGGTTTGGAAGTTAACAAAGAGAAAACTAAATATATGCTTACAGGCCGAAACCAAGTGTTAGGTAATAATCAAAATCTAATTATTGATAACAACTCGTTTGAACCAGTTTCCAAATTCAAATACTTAGGAGTAATATTAACAAATGAAAATTATATTAAAGAGGAAATAAAAAGTAGGCTTAATTCAGGAAATGCATGTTACTTCTCTCTTCATAAACTTTTGTCTTCTCGTTTAATATCTAAGAAACTAAAAGTTAAAATATACAAAACAGTAATTTTGCCTGTAGTATTATATGGGTGTGAAACTTGGTCCCTTACATTAAAAGAGGAACATAAATTGAGAGTATTTGAAAATAAGATCCTTAGGAAAATCTTTGGACCTAAAAGGGATGAGGAGACAGGTGAGTGGAGAAGGTTACATAATTTAGAACTACATAATTTGTATTCAATGGGAGAGGAAAGAGGAGTTTACAGGATTCTTGTTGGGAAACCAGATGGTAAGAGACCTGTAGGAAGGCCAAGACGAAGTTGGAGGGACAACGTCGAGATGGACCTAAGGGAAATCGGTATGGATGGAAAAGAGTATATAGATCTTGCTCAAGATAGGGACAGATGGAAGGCCTGTGTTGCTGCAGCCATGAACCTTCGGGTTTAAGAAGGCTAGAGAGTTAGTTAGTTAGAAGCATAAATTAACCTTACACTTTTCACAGGCTACGTATGTATATCCTCTGCAGTTAGTGTATTACAAGTTGTTCTTTTCTCTTTCCATTGAGGCCAGTGACTATGCAAGTCCTTTCTAATTTCTGGACTTGGTAGAGTTACTTTGTATTTGACACACCGTTCATCACCAATATCAGTAGTTTTATGGTCTACCTCTTTTTTGACTCTTTGGTCCAATTCTGCACAGTGTGTGTGCTAATTCATTCGACTCTGAATTGCATCTGTTTTAGAGTATTGCCATTTGCTTTAGAATGGACTTTCCGTTGCAAAGTCCAAGCATTTATAATTGTAATGTCCACAAGGTGATAAAATAATCGAAAATACCACTTTCGAGATTTCATTTTGATACAAATTCTTCCTATGTTACTGTCCAGGAGTACTATATAAGTACATGTCCCATGTGCTTGTTGTAAACACACAACTGCTGGACATTGGATCTGAATATACTCCTCCTTTTTGTCATACCTCTGAACTAATTGATTCGGTTCTTCACCAATGAGTGTTGAAAGCAATGCAACATTGCTATTATCCTTGAATATAACTGGAGATCTCTACAGAATCAACATTTGCACATAACATAGAGAGATTCCACGAGGATGCTTCTTCATATCTTCGTCCTTTGGTAATTTACAGTTTGGTATTCTGTTTCTCTGAATTGTGCCTACACACTGAATTCCTCTTTTATACAAGGTCAAAGTAGTGTAAAAACGATTAAAGTACAATTTATAATTTTTATAATTTGGTATTTCTCTTGCCAACAACATTGCCACTTGAACCAATGTCAGGTTCAGACTGAAGCCTAAACTTTGGATCAATGACCTTATTTTATCAGCCATGAGTCTCTTATTTTTCAGTTCCTTCCCATGTGTGTGATGATCCAAATTGCTAGTTCACAAAATCAAAAAATGAACGAGAAAATAATAGCATAATCGAAGAGTGCTGTATGCTCCAACAGACATGCCTCGTTCTGAAAAGGAAGCTGAACTTGCAGCTTTGCAGATATGCAAAGTGCATAAAAAGTAGTAAAAATCACATACAATGAAAAGTAATTCCCTGCTCTATAAATAGTTGGCGAGGTAAACAACAATGCTAAACAGAAAAATTGCCAGGATTGCATGTTGAATACTATGCCGTCAAAAGCAGCACAGTGTACATCAAAGAACACAACAATCAAAACTTTGCACCTGAAGGAAAACACTGTTTAATTATTGACTCGGTGTATGCTTTTTGATAAAGTCGGTAAGAACTATTGAATGTCGCCATCTTCAAATATCTAACACTCGTGTGAAGAGAACTGGACGAACTGGAAGTTTTATGCGTATTTAAAGACAGCTTAGCATAGGCAAAGCTGCGCATTTTAGGGTTAAGCTGCCACATTGGATTCAAAATGGCAGAATTCATATTTTTATATCACTTGTTTCTTGGCTATTTATGAACAGATTTAAATTTTCCTTTTTTTAGTTTGAATACTCTAAATAAGATCTCGATCGTTGTTCTTATAATTTATTAGCCTCTAAAATCAACAATACTGCTAGGAACTTGAAAATTAAAAAGTATGTAGAAAATTTATAGTAATATTACCAATTTATGCTTTATGGGAGAAATTCATCTGTAATGCAAGGTTTTCTGGTTTCTTAGATCAGGTAAATCATATTTAACTACGCTGGGGACAGGCTGTTTATGGTGGAGGGTGCCCACAAAGTAGCATGTTCTGATGCCGGATCTCTGCAGTTTTTGGTACTAACGATGATGAAATCATGTGCTTCCAGTTTGTACCCAATGGATATGTCTGCACAAATGTAATGTAGGATTAGGACATATACTGTAATGCGAGGGCTGCCCAAACTATGTGCCATGTAGGGTCCACTGTTGCTTTTTGCAGCAGCCCTGGAACCCCAACCAAACTACTTATGAATTTGAAGCTTTGCAGTTATCCATGTAAGATTCACATGCACAACCTGTAGAACTATTGTCAAAATTGAAGAGGATATAGCAGGGACCTTATCTGGCATGGAATGACCCTTAGGCCACATGAAATGACATGGAGGGCCGGAAGTGCCCAATCTCTACAATATGGCTATATTTTCAAAGTATGAGACTGAATGTATGCTTGGCATGATACTTATTATTACACTTGGGGGTTGGGAAAGGATGTGACTCGCCTGACTTGGACGTAAAGATCCCACAGCATAAACTTGAGATTTTTGAGTGTGCTCGACAAATTCTCTCCTTGCCTCAATACATCAATGCCAATTGTAATCTTCAGAAGTGCCCAATGGAAACAGCCTTTTGGGTGGTACAAAACAAGAGTGGTCAGCCTCCTGTAAGGGTTTGATCGATGAATTTCTGGCTACTTACTGGCTCTCTCATGCTGTTAGACCGGGTTAAATCAGATGGTGCAAGGTCAGTCAAGTATGGAGGCTGTTTGAAGACAGTATACCCGAGTTTGCCCTAATCTGAGCAGACTATGGGGCCTGCCTTTATCGTATCATGAACATTTTGGCCCATTACCCATGTCAATGTTCCTGAATTCTCTAAGACTGTGGAGGTGGTCACTGTGTGGGAGCCATTCTGGCAGCAGGGTGCCTTAAACATCCCAGAATAAATATGCAAGCTGTATCCCACATGTGAAACTTGACTTGGTTTTTTTGGCCATGGGCTGTTGGCATGCTTTCTATTTCTACTGCATTGATTGTTGCTTCTTTAGGTGTTTCAAATAGCTAGAGATTCAGGTTACTGTCACGGAGTTCCAGGAGCACCCTGAAACCTCCCAGCATGGTATAGTTTTTGTTGCTTGTGAGGTCATGTGACACCTATTGAGCAGATGTTTCTCAGTTTCAAATCTTTTATGATTCCATGGAGCATTGCTTGTCATTCCCCCGTTTCATGCTGCAACTGAAGTGTAACATGTCTGTCATGTGAGATGCAGGTGTTGGAATCTTTCTCAATAATGGTTGGGATTTGGGGTGTTTATTGGAGCTCTGGACTGACTCCCATCCTTGAAAGCCTGCACCCAACAAATCACAGTTGCTCAGCTAGAGCATTTTTTCCACACTGACCATAACAGATTCACAGTCTCTGATGTTACACCCTTTTTCCACAAAAACTTGGTTGTCCAATGGTGTCCATGATAGTTACGTTCAAGAGCACCTCACTTGTCCACATTGTGCCTGATGCTACTGGGAAATATAGTCTGCCCCATGGCGCCAACTTGGGAAAAATCTCTGCACTTCCACTTGGCAGCAGGTCAAAGTCACTAGTTATGTGGACAATCTCTTTTCCCTAACACGAAACACATTCCATTCACATAGTTATGTATGGTAATATTCTTAACTGACCTAGTTAAATACATCTGATATTTTTTTATTCTTGTTTTGGCAAGTAATACAAAACTAAGCATTATCATTGCATTAGAAATTTATTTCAGCTGTGGACCCTGTTATTGTAGCCATCTATTCTTCAATTTGGCATTGATAAGGTATTTTTAAATTTTTCAATCTACATAGAGCCATGAGAAATAAACACCCCACCCTTGAAAATTTCGAAGCCCAAATCTGCTCCGTGTGACATTACAGGGAACTGTATCATACTTCATGGGTGAAAAAGTAACTACCAGAGTTCGACGAAAATCTGTAATGAATGAAAAATGTAATTGAGATTTTTATTTATTTTGTATGAATGATTGAATATAATTAATAAACTCAATATTACATTTTATGACACATTGTTTGTCTCAAGTGCATATTTTAGGTATTCTAAGTGCAAAATACTAAATGACATGTTAATAAAAGTTTGTTGTAATTTCATGAGATTGAAGGAGTGACCCAAATGCCAACCGCTTTCCACATAGTACATCTGGACTGCATTTTGCAGTTTGAGACTTTGGCATCTGGACATCCAGTAAAATCCCTTTGTGTGCTGTCAGTGTTTGTGATTTTGCCTTCATTAATTTCATCTTCTTTCCATTTGCCCTCATCTTCGTAATTAGCTGAAAGTGGTAGAAAAGTAAAGTAAAAACCCAACAAAACAATCGAGATTGTCACGTCAACAATGAGAATGCAATAAATGTTCTCCAATTTGTAATAGTGCCTATCATCCTGAATCAAATTGTGCTTGTCTTAAGGCAAAGATTACGCAACGGTTGTGCATTTATTTCAATATCATTGGATTGGGCACTGCTATTTAAAAAGGGGAGTAGTATGCAAGAGAGAGTTAATTTCTCTCAATGTTGCAAGTGGAAGCTGTACTAAGCTAGACACTGTTTGAAAAATATGATTAAGTATTTACAGAATCCCATGTATTCCTTATGGGAAATCAACTTCAAGTTATGGCTAATCAAATGGGAGTTTCGACTTTTCCTACTACTATGACAGTTCAATGTGTCCTTTTTCCGGCCATGTACTTTTCTATGTCATTGGAACAAATAAAATAATGGCCCCCATAAGCCTAATACATTTCTCCTTGCCTCCTATGGCCATCCTGGCAGTGTTGCCACACCTGATGTGTATAAAAGAACATGCCAGTTTTATTACTTATTGTAAGAGATAAAATAATTTTTGCTTTAACCTAGCATTTTTAAAATAAATCTTTTTCCCCCTTTAAAATAGGACACACCATGGCCCCTGGAAAGAGTCAAAAGAATGCAAAGGCTAATAATAAAATTGGAGCATCCATTTTTCGCAAATCTGGTTTGAGCCAAAACCAGAATAGCAACAAGAGAAATGTACCAGCTGCTAAAAGGAAAGCTGATGGTTCTCCAAAGAAGGAGAAAGCAACCAAACGATCAGCATTTGGAGACATTACAAATGTTAAAGAGGTATGTATATAAAATGCACATCTTGCAACTACGAAGCTATTTTTCTTGTGGATAAAGTTTACTAGCATGCATCCTTGTGTTACCACCTTTTCTCATTTTTATCAAATGTTTAATGCGACACTTAATAAAAATTTAATTTAATCAATGCATGGCTTTGAAACAATTATAATTAGGGCTTACTTAAGAAGTAATTTCTTTTTTGCATCTTGGCAGACAGTTTGTGTCCTCACTAGTAAATGAAGGCAGTAGTCCTTTGAAATTAATTGAGAAACCAGTAAAAACCACAATGCGGAAATAGGACCTTGACCTATGTAACAAGGAATATTGTCCATGACTTTTGGCATGCACCTATTATATTGCTGAAGCTTTCCTCACACCTTCCTTAGGAGATTACTGTATTGAAGGGATGGAACAGTTTAAAGCTCGCTCGATCAAAGAACAAACTTCGAAGTCAATTTTTTCCTTTTGCTTCAGATGACAGATGGTCGATGGACCCTTGAACCAATCATGTTGGTGCAGTTGCCATGGTGATGGGAAATTCTTTTGGTATGCTACTTTGTCAAACTTATGCCTCTGGACTCCCCAACTGTTGCTCTAGGTGTGGCTAAGTCTAATGGCTACTGCCTGAACTGTGAGCAAAGGGTGCATGTTGACAGCAGACTCTTGTGTATGGCAGGACAAAAATGAGGCATCTGGCAACACCACTTTTCATACTTCGAGACTCCCAACATCTGGAGACGAAAAGTCTGTGTAGGTTCTTTGACCGTGTTCGCTTTAATCACTGCTATATTGATATTGGTTGATAAATACACATTAGTTTATCAGTAAAATTGTTGATAATTTTACCATTGTAATGTATCTGTAAATGACCTATAATTTAGTGGTCAAAACTCACCCAATTTATTATAAATTTAAGCTTATAATTCGTGTGTCCTAGTTTTGTAAAGTCTGTAAATATGAACTTGCTCTCTCGAAGGAAACCCCATTGCAACCACTTGGTTAGATACATTAGTTAATGAGCCATGCATGTTCAAGGAGCATTTGCAGTTCTGTATTGATTATCGGCATAAGTAAGTTTTATTTGTACTTTATTCGTATATTCCAAAATATATTTCTTCATCCCTACTATGTATATAATATACTAATTCCAATAATTAGCAAAGCACTATGGGTTTTCCTATCATAAATATATTTCAAGTCCTTTTTTACATTCTTGTTCATTATAAAAGATACCCACTGAAATTAATAGAACAAAGAAAGAACTGTTTCGCACATAAAGTGAGTACTAGTTTGTCTGAATTTAAAAGATTGTTGAGGTAATTGTATTCTATTGTGTAGGCTGGGGATAAAAGCAACGCTAAAGAAGAAACCAAAAAGATTATGGTTACCCAAGGGAAGATGGTCACTGTTTCGAAAGCAAAAGTTGTGAAAATTGACAGATCTCAAAATCAGAGAGTGAAGGGCAGGCCCCAGATTCGAGAGAATGTGTCACCGCCAGCAGACGGAATCAAGCCAAAGGAGCCTTCGGATGGAACCTCCACTTTAAAATCGGCCACCAGCTTGGCAGAGCTTCCTGTCATTGAAGAGTCGAAGGTTCCAATTGCAGGTTTCAAGTTTCCCACTGAGGGCAAGTCTAGTGTGGAATGTGAATCAAGACGGTCAAGTGCAGGAACAAGGACGAGTGAAGAAAACTCTCTTTATGTGTCCGCACTTGAAGATGTGTAAGTAATGTTACATTCTCTTGTTTATTTATTCCAGATATTTGTATTCCTTTTGTTTAGTTGTCCTAGAATATCTCTCATTTTGTTGATTATTTCATTAACTATCTTTTCTCTTTAGTTTGATCTTCTCTGCCTCTTTTTCTTACTATAATTTGTTTTTCCTCCCCCCTGTCTCCCTCCCTCCCTCCCTCTCTTGCTCCCTCTCCCTCTACAAAAAATGCTTGAGGATGAGTTTGCAACTTAGAGATGCAATTACAGTGGAATCCCGACTTTGCGTTCTCTGATTTTAAATTTTCCCACATTAAACCTTCAATTTTGATGTTCCCAACATAGCAACATAGCATTAGTAGAGTTTGGAATACCTAAGAAGCTTGTTAGTATGATAAAAGTATGCACCAGTGAAACAAAGTAAAATTCGTGTGGGTATTAATGTCTGACAAATTTACAATTCATGATGGGTTAAAACAAGGAGATGCATTATCTCCATTGCTCTTTAATTTTGCCTTAGAATATGCTGTTAGGAAGGTAAAAGAAACTAAAGAAGGACTAAAATTAAATGGTGTGACTCAGTTGTTAGCATATGCAGATGATGTGAATACAATTAAGAATAATGCTAAAATATTTTTCAAAACTGCTAAAGAGAAAGGTTTGGAAGTTAACAAAGAGAGAACTAAATATATGCTTACAGGCTGAAACCAAGTGTTAGGTAATGATCAAAATCTAATTATTGATAACAACTCGTTTGATCCAGTTTCCAAATTCAAATTCTTAGGAGTAGTATTAACAAATGAAAATTTTATTAAAGAGGAAATAAAAAGTAGGCTTAATTCAGGAAATGCATGTTACTTCTCTCTTCATAAACTTTTGTCTTTTCGTTTAATATCTAAGAAACTAAAAGTTAAAATATACAAAACAGTAATTTTGCCTGTAGTATTATATAGATGCGACACTTGGTCCCTTACATTGAAAGAGGAACATAAATTGAGAGTATTTGAAAATAAGATGCTTAGGAAAATATTTGGACCTAAAAGGGATGAGGAGACAGGTGAGTGGAGAAGGTTACATAATTTAGAACTACATAATTTGTATTCATGTCCAGATATTATTAGAATAATTAAATCAAGAAGACTTAGGTGGGCAGGCCATGTGGCACGAATGGGAGAGGAAAGAGGAGTTTACAGGATTCTTGTTGGGAAACCTGATGGTAAGAGACCTGTAGGAAGGCCAAGACGAAGATGGAGGGACAACGTTGAGATGGACCTAAGGGAAATCTGTAGGAATGGAAAAGAGTATATAGAACTTGCTCAAGATAGGGAAACATGGAAGGCCTGTGTTGCTGCAGCCATGAACCTTCGGGTTTAAGAAGGCTAGAGAGTTAGTTAGTTAGTTAGCCAACATAGCAAATGTTATATAATTTTACTAGATTTTCCTTTTCCTGCATTTTGTGTTTTTTTTTTCTTTTGGTCCTCTGATAAACGTAACATTGAGGTTCCACTGTATCACTGATATATTGACCCACCCACAGTCATGAGGAAATTGGGGAGCTACAAAATAATAGCATAATTCCGGTCATGGAAACCTGTGACTGAGGATTCGTAGTGCTGATCACGTATCGCCCCTTAACTGGTCGGATGATCTCCACCTTGACAGGTGGGAGTGAGCCCAGGCAGTCGGTAAGTAGGCCTTGGCCCCCTCGGGCTGTTATGTCAGGGGTTATTTAAGTACATTTATTCCAATGTGATAGATAAACTCGCATAGAAGTTACTTATCATGGTGCAACATAAATCAGAGTGAGACACATGAATTCTTAGGCAAGGAGTGGGCAAGTTGCTTCTGGCAGTCTAAAGGCTGAGAATTTAGCCTGCAAGAAGCACTTGATAAATGGCACACCACAAGTTATGTCTACAAATAAAATGTCATTCCTTTTTCCTGGCACATAGAAACTAAAAAGCAAAGTTAAAACTCAGCTACCCAACATGGCCCATGCAAAACCTTTCCTAAGTAACTAACAGATGTATTGTGACATTAGCATTCTACCATGGCTGTTTTCCTCCTTGTTCTGTATCACAGCACACATCTAAACTGCATGCTGAGCAAGAACTGGCACTTCCCTTAGGTAGCAGGTCTCATTAACTCTGCACAGGGAGGAAATGAGAAAAAAATTACTTGCGGTATGGTCATGCAGTCTAAAGGCTTAGGGTTTTGGCTTGGGTTCCTGGTGAAAGTGTAACAACTTTTCTCCTGAGATTTCAACCAGCGTCGTGAGGAAATTGGGGAGCTATGAATGAGTAGTGTAACCCGGTCATGGGAACATACAGCAACGACTGGATGTTAATCGTGCTGACCACATGTCACCTTGTAACTTGTTGGATGATTGCCCACTGTCCTGAGACATTTGGGAGTGAAGCCACCAGTCAGCCAGGTCCTACCTGACTGCTGGCCTGTTGCTTCATGAGTTTAAAAAGATTGCCTTCTGATCACTAGAAGTAAGCATGAATGACTAGTTTTGCACAAGAAACAGACTATCTAGCTGTCTATTAGCACAAATTCCATACATTTCTGTCAAGAAAATTGACTACTGTGAATTAAAAATATTTCAACAAAACCTACACTATCCTGTCCCATAAAAAAGTTGCCATTAACAGTAACTGCTAGAAGCAATTAAAAAAACAAAACAAGCACCAGTGTATGTCGTATAAAATGTAATACTAACTATATCCATTTTTGTTTTCCAGCTCAGAAGACACACTTGTTAAAGAAAACAATGAAAAGAACCTGGAACATAAAGATTCGGACAACCTATCAGGAAAATCTGATATAAAAGAAATTGATTTGGAAGCACTAGGGATCCATGATTTTGATAAGGAGAATTGGAATGATCCTTTCCAAGTTTCTCACTATGCAATGGATATCTTCAATTATTTGAAGCGCAGAGAGGTAAGCAAAGTTCTTTTTTACTGTGTAGGTTCTTCACAAATGTCTGCATTGCTGTATGATCTATAATATCAAAAGTTCTATGTATTAATGTTTTTTTTTCTTCATATTTTTTTAAAGATCTGGGAAACTTGCTGGGATGACACATACATTCAAAGAAATTGCCCAAAGGTTTTTGCTCACTTTTGGTTCAAGTGGTCCTGGGTTTGATCTGATCCCCAGTAAAAAGTCACTTGGCAAGCCCTCAGATGTTGTACCATGATTTTTTTAATTTAGCATTCTAATGACAGTGCAAAATATAAGTACATCCACTGCATTGCACTTTCTTTTGCATGGAAACTGCGAAACAAGATGGAAGACAGAGATGAAAAATTTTTGATAGTGTTTGAATCATTGTTATTGTTCCTTGATGAGGTGAAAAAAAAAAAAAGAAACTAGGAATAGAGAACCTGTGTCAGATGAATTGTCTTCTTCAGGCTACCAAAGCCATTGTGAATAATCCAATGACTGAATAATTTATCTATATATATATATATAATGGATAAAAGCAAGGAGGGCCAAAAGGGCTAAGTAAAAATCAAAGAAGGTAAAAGGAAACACTCACCGGACAGTAGAAAAATTCAAAATTTTCGCTAATTTCATAGCATCATCGGTGTGAGAAGAAATAGACGGAACCGGAAGTTGGGGCACTGCAGAGTAATATATGTTGCATATAGTCGGGTAAAGACCTGGGCTGTCTTACCATATCATAGTGTTCAAGTTGACAAAAATTTGCTTGGGGACTCGTTAACGTTTGGGTGGTTTTGTAGTGATGTGACATTGTGATTAAAATAACTTACAAATATTTATGAACATGTATCATAAAAGAACAGGAATGGCAGGATTTCAAGTATTTCATGCTTATTTATACAGAGCATTCCCTGACATTCGCTACGAGACTTGGTGGCAAGCGGCCCGGCGTCAGTGCTTGTATTTCCGGGTAAACGAGGGCCAAGACAGTCGCTACAGTTGACTATTAAAATTAGTTTTCATATTGTGTACTAACCTTGACTACAGAAGGTGTTGAAAATGATGTCCCTCTGCTGCAACACATTCCTGGCATCTCCAAAGGAAATTGGCATTTACACGTGCAAGTTCGTCTACTGTAATTCTCCCAATTTCTCGTACAATACTCTCCTCCTTTAAGTCACGGATGGTGTGCGGATTGTCTTTGTATACTTTATTTTTTATATTTCCCCATTTTTCTTTCCACTTTTATTCAGAAATGACCCTGTTACTCAACTTTTTTTTACGAGGTTTAATATAGTGGTCCTATGTGCAACGGGAACACCAGGAAATTTTGTTGCAAAACGTTGTCGTACTTCTCCACAATTCCTCTTTCCGAAGTAACACTGACAAGATAAATCCTTTGTTGTATTGTAAACTTTTGTGGTGCCATACTAAGCCACAATCTTCAACACACGGACATGACACGACACAACACAACTTCTGAGGGAGGATTATACTGGCGTCAGTCTGCAACATCAACAGAGGGAAAGAGAGCGAAAAAAAACAGACTGTAGCGTGCGACTGTCGCGGACCCCATTCGCCAGAAAGATGCTGGCCTGCTTGCCACTGAGTCTCGTAGCAAATGTCAGGGAATGCTCTGTATAAGAAAATAGGAACTACCTTTGTTGTCATATTTATGTGGGCCTACGTACAAGTATGACATAAAATTTCAACTTCTTACTTTGAATTCTTCATTTGAAGAGGAAATCCATTCTTCTCGTCTGGGTGAATTTCAGTCAAGTGTATTCATAAAATGTTTCTGGTGGCCACACTTCCATTTTCTCAAGAATGCTTTTCAGAGGAATTGCTCAACTGACTTGACCTTGTGTGCCTCTGATATGACTTGATTCTTTTAATAGCAAGGAAACTAACTCATTACACACACTACCTGTCTTTAAAAATCGCATGCACCAAGGAAACAAATTGTCTTAGAACATCCCCTGATATAAATTCAACTGAAACTTTTATTTGTTACTTTCTAATTTTTTAACTTCAGTCATAACCATGCACAGTCAGCCGTGGTAAGCCCTTTCTAGGGTCACTCAAATGTGAACCTCACTTCTGCGTAGTATATCCTGTACTGCATTGTGCAGACTTAACAAGACTGTTTCATCCTCTGTGGGGCCCGTCGGGCATCATCGTTGTTTGTGATCTCATCACCATTGATCCCTATCATTGCAATTAGCCAAAGGTGGCAGAAAAACGACTTGAAATAAACTAAATCCAACGTCCCCAGTCAGCCATTGTCTCTTGCGACTTCAAAACAAAAATTTCTCATCACCACACTGGCTTTTGAAGAGGTCAATGATCTCATTCTCCACTCATCTACAAGTGTTCATTGGAACAATAATATTCTTGGCCCATAGTGAAATATCCCTTTCACATGCCACCTTTATTTCCTTTCCAGTAATTTTCTAGCTCCAAAATACCATTCCTGGAAAAATTTCCATGCTGGGAACAATCGATTTGTAAGAAGACTGGCTACATTCAATGCACAGACCCCTATTCATCTGTTATCTTGCATCATGAATTCAAAGAAAGCATACAAGGTTGCCAACTCATCTTATTGCAATAAACAATTTTATGGAAATTTTCAATTTTATTTTTCTTCCGTATTTTAGTCTCTCGTCCTATGTAGATACGAGGGCTGCTGGAAAAGTTTCTGCAATCAATGTGTAAAAAGACGTGAAATTCTGGGAATGACTTGTTTTTCAAAGTATTCATCCTTAAGATAGATAAACTTTTGCATATGATCAAACCAATTTTGAAAGATTTTTTTTCCACTCTGAAGATATCTAAGAAACTGCTGTTCGGAATGAGTCAACAGCTGCTTGAGGCGACACAAATCACTCACCACGCATCTTATTTTTCATGTGTGGGAACAAAAAGAAGTCATTAGGTGATAAATCAGGTGAGTACGTACAATGCGTCATTCATTCGACATTTTTACTGGACAAAAAATCAAGTTTGGTGTGCTGAGTTGGAACTGGCGTTGTCGTGAAGAATAATACGACGATTAGGGTTTGTTTTACGCAATTCATTGATGACTTCTGGCAAACAAATTGTTGTATACCACTCAGCATTTACAGTCCTTCGATCTTCTAAAGCTATTGTTGCCACATGTCTGGTATAACCGAAGAAACAAGCAATCATTTGCTTGGCAGCACTCCTCGAACGAACAACTTTTGTTGGTTTCGGCTCACATTGAAACACCCAAACAGTGGATTGCTGTTTATTTTCGGGTTCGTATGAATAGATCTAAGTTTCGTCCCCTGTAACGATGTAGTACACCAAATTTGACTTGCCTCGGTTATTTTTTTTAGCATTTCTTTACATCAATTTACATGAGCCTGTTTTTGAGCTTTGGTCAAGTTGTGTGTGATCCAATGGCTTGAAAGTTTCCGTACGTTTAGATGACTATGCAAAATCGTATGTATTGGTTTCATGTCAATGTTAAAGGATGCCTGAATGTCACATGCCGATCTCTCTCAATCATTTCACGCACAGCATCAACATTACTGGCAACAACAGACGTGGATGGACGACCTTCACAAAATTCATCACATAAATGTTCGACCATGGTGGAATTTGGAAAACCAATTGTACACAGTCCTATTGGATGGTGCTTTGTCCCGAAAAGCCAAATGAAGCCGCACGATGCATTGTTTCGTTGTTAAACTACATTTTAAATCATCATGAGAAATTTCAATTTCTCACCGAACTACTACTTCAAACTGCTGTGAAAAATAAACGAATAGGTTTAAACAAAGATAATTTATACATAAAAGAAAGGTCTATTCCAATTTTTGTAATAGCGGAACACAAGCGTCACTGTTGGTGGTAGTTTGCAGAAACATTTCCAGCAACCCTCGTACAAGGGTGCCTGCAGGAGGGACACTTGCCCACCCCTGAGATTTCTGGGGAGAGTTAATGTAATTCGAATGGTGAAATTGTAGTGATATTTTATGACTAACAATATTGTTTTCTGTGACTTACAGGCCGTAAGTTACAGCAACTATTTTTATTATTTTACAGCACCCTTCGACACGTAAAAACATGGATCAGAGGTACCATAAAGGACAGAAGGTTAAGTGGTCTCTGACTCGAGATTTATATCTGTGCATTTTTGAAAAGTACAGAAAGACAGATATGTTCATCAACAAAGTGATAATGTTTATCATCTAATTAGTAGACTCGAGTCTGAACTTGTATAAAACACCAAAGTATTTTCAATTCAATTTGAATATTATGATCTGTAAAGTAGCAGTAACTAACAATAATAATAATAATTATTATTATAATTATAATATGAATAATAATAATAAATGTTTCTATGACTGCCCCCCCCCCCTTGAGAAAAAATCCCGTAGGTGCCCTTCTGCAGATACCCTAAGATATATGTACAGTACATAGCAAATGAGAAGGAAATAGTTCTATCTGCAAAGTTGCAATGTCCAGATCAAAGATACACAGTGGAATGCTTTGGATGTTTGCTCTGCACTCGGCAGCTTGCTTCCATTCCCTTCATGTTTTAAGACTGCAAAAATTTGAATGTCTGCAATGTCTAGTGTTTATTTCTTCCTTCTCATTTGCTACATAGCCCTTATGGCCCTCCTCCCTGATATTCATCTTTTTACAGTGTTAGAAATCAAATTTGAACTGATATAGGCAAGAAGATACAATAGAGGGATTTGAAAAAGCACAAGAGATATATGGACTTTGCCTTAAAGTCCAAGCCAATATACACACACAAAAGCATGGAATCATAATTTAAGTATGCGTTTTAGATTATTTTGAATAGTTTAATTGCACAGATGTTTGGATATAAATTTTCTTTTATTCATTTCAGGGCAAGTTCGTTGTCGCAAAGTATATGGACAAACAGCCATACTTGAACAAGTGGATGCGAGCCCTTCTGGTCGACTGGATGGTTGAAGTTCAGGAAAGTTTTGAACTGAACCATGAAACATTATACTTGGCTGTGAAGCTTGTGGATATGTATTTATCTCATGTTCAGGTGCCGAAAGAAGCTCTTCAGTTACTAGGAGCTACCTCCCTGTTCATTGCCTGCAAATATGATGTAAGTCCAAATCTTTTTTTGTGGTATCTTTGTTCATATTTACATTATTGGGTCAATCCATATGAAGTCGTACAACATGGTTGCTTGACCATTTTTTAAAAAGTTTATTTTTTGTGTGGCGAGAGCCTCATATGTTGACAGTTCAGAACCACTGTTATTTTATTTTTACTATCACCAATTTGAAGATGGCGGGCATTTTTATCATGGTGCGCGTCATTTTCTCCATTCGTAAGCATCAGCGGCAACTTTTTTATCTCAGCTCTGGTAAGTCCTACGACAATGAGACAAAATCTGTGATAGATTTTCAGCGAAAAATGCAGGCTTAACCAGGACTCGAACCCGGGTCCCTGGCAATCAGTGCCATTGCTCTACCACTGAGCTACTGAGCCAGCCTGGCTTCCCCTGCATTTTCGCTAGCGCTGTTTTACCTGTGTGAAAAATCTGTGATGTTAATCACATTATAGGTTACAATTATATTTCTGTGTAATTTTCTAAATATTATTCCTTCATAATAACGTATCAATCCCTAAGATTATATGTTTATTTTATTAAGTCTCTCTGAATGCTTCACGTTGACCAGGGCATTCACTTGTTTTTCTCAGTTGTCTCAGCCTCTAAGGCATGTTTACAATGCATTGTGTTGTGCCATGCAAACCTCCTGAGCATTCAGGAAACAGGTAATTACTTCTGGTTATAGAGTCAGCGGTTTGCATGGTGGCAATTAAAAACACGATTCGGCATAGAGGAAGAGCTCGATGGCCTAGTGATATGGAGTAGAGACAAGCTGAGAGGGGACTGACTTTTGGGATTGGAGTGGAGAGAAGAGGTGTTTAGCAGGGCAGTAGGTCAGAAGTGGAATGACGCTCTGGTCGACAAATTGGAGAAGCTAACAGAGGACTTCGCATATTCTATTCAGCCTAATACTTCAGATAGACAGGTAATTATCCTAACACCCAGCCATGATTCAGGTTCAACGGTTCACAAAACCCAACGAGTGACCATTGTCTTTTCTGTAGTTTAGTTCCTTAGCGTGATTTTGTACCTTTCGCATTGCCAAGCGTTAACTCGTCATGCCAATGACGAGTGCTCTCATCAGAGGATGAATGATGAGTAATTTACATCACCCAGCAATTAATTGCACACACACACAGGTTTAGATCAGTGGCGATTTCTCTGGGTGTGTAAGTCGTGTGTCAACGGCCAAAGGAAAATGAAATAAAGAAGAAAGTATCTGTACTTTTATAAATTACGATTTTGAGCTTTTTTCTTCAATTGTAAGTCTCGAGCGCCCGGTAGTTTTCGAACGCGGCGCAACTCGCAGTCGTTGTCAGGCAGGCAGATCGGTCCGGCACTGCCAGGATGTTTGAGAGGAAATACAACGTCTTCCCACTGCCAAAACATAGGATGACCGCGCATGCGCACCCTGCCACCCACCAGTATGGTTACCTTCTCAAGGCGTTGTATTTGTTCCCAATGGTTTGGCTTTCATTCACCCTGCGTTCCGCGTTGTTTTGCTCGTGATTGTTGTGTATTATTTTTTTAAACATGTGATGTGAAGTGATGTGATTATTTTAAGATGGAGAATAGTGAAAGTGTTGTGCAAAAGTCTTTAACAATGGTCAACCATGTCCGAATCTCACGATGTCAAGAAGTGTTAAAGGAAAAAGATGTGCTGGAAAAGGTTTTGAGACATTTTCGAAAAGAACTCTATGAAATTTCAGACTGGCTTTGCGGGTGTGATGTGGTGAATAAATTTTACTGTTGGACATGTTTATTATTCTAGACTAAAAAAGGTGTTGGGAATTATAAAGGGTATGCGGATTTGAATCATCTCAATACTGCAGTGAGAAAACACAGTGAGTCTGAATTGCATCTTTATAGTTTCTTTAAATTTAGTAGTTTTATTGCCACCCCTACTAGAATTGACGTTCTTTTGGATACTCAACGAAAAGCTGAAATAGAGCTACATAGTGAAAAAGTAAAAAAGAACAGGGAAATATTAAAGAGGTTGATTAACGCCATCTGCTATTTAGCAAAGCAAGAACTGCCATTCCGAGGCCATGAGGAAAATGCAGCATCTCTAAATAAGGGCAATTACATGGAATTCCTTATTGCAAGTGGGAATTCCTTATTGCAAGTGCCGAGTTTGATCCCTCATTAAAAGAACATTTATTAAATTCTACAGTTTTTCGCGGTACTTCGGCAGGCATTCAAAATGATTAATAAATTCAGTTTCGGATGTTCTTAGAGATGAAATTTGCAATGAAATTCAAAACACAGACTTTGTGGCTATTATGGTCGATGAAACATCAGACATTAGCAAAAAATCTCATGTGTCAACAGTGTTAAGTTTTTTTTCGGCCTCACAGAAAAAAGTAATTGAAAGATTTCTTGAATTTCATGACATGAGCGCCGATAAAACTGCAGGAGCTCTTTTTAGTCACGTGACTGAAATAATGGATAAATATAAGTGTGAGGATAAATTAATTGCCCATACATACGATGGATATGCATGTCATGAACTTGGTGCTGCAACAATCGTTAGAATGTAACAAAGAGCTTAAGGTGTTCTTTTGTGGTCTTAAATCACTGTCGACGTTTTTCTCTCATTCTCCAAAGAGGTTACACGAACTTTCTGCTTTCATGTCCCAGAAAGTTCCCGTCATTAGCTCCTACCAGATGGAATTTTACCTCTAGGCTAGTGTGGACAGTCAATGACAACAGAGAAGCACTGCTTATGTTTTTGGAACATGTTAGTGAAAGTGGAGACTTCGATGATTTGACTGCAATGACTCCAATGACTCTAGCTTCCTGAAGGATTTCGAAAATATATTTTTAAAAAAGGCTTTATCCAACTTGCGTGCCTTTTCAGACGTATTATTCAGTATATTGCAGTCTAAAATTGTTGATATTTTGAATTGCAGTAATAAAATAACTGAATTTCAACGACAGCTGAAAAAGGAAAGTGAGAATTTCGAAACACTATGGAATTCTATAACTGGTACAGTAGAAGAGGAAGAGCTTGTTGAAATTAAAAGGAGGCGACTGAACAACGAATCACAGAAAGACCACTGTCGGAGGCTTTACTTTGAAATCATTGATGATGTCAGCAACCAGATAACAATTAGATTCGCATCATTTGAAAAATTGCAATACTTTGATTTACTAAATCCCACAAAACGGGGCTACTTGAATAAAAGAGAACTTTCCTCACCATCTCGTACATAAATTGCAGGAAATTTATGGTAGTCTGTTTAATTTAACCAAACTACAGAATAAACTTTGTTTGGTATGCTTCCACTGAAGGATCAGAGAAAACACCAATTAAGATTTAAATTATCTACTAGACACGAATCTAGTGGGTGGGTTTGGAAATATATAAAATAGCATTGTTGATCGCAACAATTCCTTCCACAACGTCATCTGTCCAGAGATCATTCTCATCACTGAAGAGGATCCACACATTTTGCCGATCTACTCAAACTCAGAACCGGATGACGAATTTAAGTCTTATCTCCATCCAGAAAGAATTACTTTCTAAGCTGCGAGAAGGGGATAAATCCAAATTTTATGAGGCGGTGATCAGCGCATTTCTCTCTAAAGAAAGAAGAATAGAGCTCGAATTCAAGTAACTATAAGTAATAAGCAGTTGATTTTTTAAAATTTACTTTTTGGAAGGATAAATGAAGGGTAAGGGGAGAAACTGGGAATGTGCATTTTAGCGATATTTCAATGAACGGGTTATTCTTACGTCCACGGTTTTTTTTAGTGGTGATAGGTAGGAGTTCCACCAACCCCTCTGGTTGCAAACTCGTGCTTTAAAAATTAATTGTATGGCGAAGTATTGAACATATTAATTTTCTCCTTACCCTTCAAATATATTAATACTTTAAATGAAGTATTTACTTAATTTAAAATAATTTATGTAATTTAATATTTTTCTAAAATATTTATAAAATGACACGAAAAAGGTATGGAGAAAATTTGTAATATTGGTTCACAGAAAGGAGAGGGGGAGTGGTTAACATTCCTTCTTTGCCAACGCCTGAAGTTGTGTCGGGAGACGCCACTGGTTTAGATCCCTTCATTCTTTAGAATGACACGTGGTGGAGTGCTTGAGGCCTTTTCATTTTTTTTTATTTTTTTTTCAGAAAATGAAAAGAGTTGCAGTTAATTGTTAGCTATGAAATTTTCCCCCTATCTCCATTTTGACACGTGATGGAAATGTTTAGGGCTTTCATCCATTTTTTCGGAAATGAGATGGAAAATTGTTAACCAGTTTTTAATTAAATTTAACCCCACCCCAAAAATTGACACGTGGTTAACCAGTTTTAATTAATCCCACCCCAAAATTTTGCTCACTTGTTTAGTTTTTTTTTTGTATGTCCTTGCCACAATTGATTTTGAAAATACATAGGGATTAAAGTTTTTTTTGTAACATTAATGGGGGAGAAGAATTTATATATGCCATGATAGATGTCGAGCTTTCACCTTGCTGATGAACTCTATGAAACATTAGACCAGTTATTAGATATAGCACGATGGACTACAAGTTTTAATTTAGATGTCAGCGGTCCAACTGCAAGTTCCACCCCCAAATTTAAACGTAGCCCACTATTAACTAGATGCCTTCAGCGACAGTTATTAGAACAACAGGAAGAGGAAAAGCAATTAGAGCACCAAGGTCAGGATATTAGAGATTTGCAAATATGGCTCAGTCTCAGTTTGTTCCCCCAACTATTCTAGAGGGTATCCCATTTCAGGGGATAGCCGGGGAAGACGTTTCGAAATTTTTAGACAAAGTAGATAGCCTTGCCATTTTAAATGGTTGGAATAGTGCCAGAAAGCAGGAATTGTTCCCAGCCCTTCTGGCAGGGCCAGCGGTACAATGGTATCAGACTTGGAAAGATGTTCCAGAAAATCAAGACAGTTCTTACGAGGATATACATATATATATATATTTTAAGGTCAAAATTGTGTATTTTAATCGCTCAAAATGACATTTTTGGACATTTTTTTAGGGGGAAGGCAGTTTGTTTGACACTTGAATTTTTTTGTGCAAGTACCTTTGTACCAATAGTGTGTGCCAAAATTATTTGAAGATTGAGTCTTTAACTTTTTTTTTCTACAGGGTCATAAACATGTACTTTTTGTTAACAAAAAATCCAAGTTCAGGGTTAAATATCTCAGGTGGGCAGTTGTTTAAAAATCTGAAATTTGTACACAATACAGTATTCCATGATAAGTAACTTCAGTAAAAATTTTGAGTTTGAGATTCAATTGGTTTAAGAGATACAAAACTCGTGAAAAATTCAATATTTTGCATTAAATATGGTATGCCTCCTAATTTCATTTCTTAACATTTTGTGTTAAAATTTTGCAAACTGTAATTTGGAATGTAAATGAACAACATTACAATCCTGAAATGGATCTACAATAAAGTATATATACGAGGGCATGCTGAAAAGTAAAGCTTCCTATGTTTTTATTTTCTTTGTTACCTTGTAAATGCATTTAGGATTTTGAGCAACCATACAATGCAGTTATAAGACTTTCCCGCTTCTCCATTGAAGATTTCAAACTTCTATCGCCAGGGGGTGCTGAACTATTGCGAGGAAAATGGCAGCATGTAACCATGCAATGTTAGTGAAGCGCCTGAAGTAGCGTGCAGTTATCGAGTTTCTAACCGTAGAAAATGTGCTACAAATTGACATTCATCTGAGACTAAAGGCATTTTATGGGGATGAATGTGTAGATATCAATACTGTGCGATCTTGGGCTATTCATGCTTGTATAGAAAACCCAAGCTGAAGAATTCTCAGCATATGTGAGAGAATGGAGTGGAAGGCCGCGAACTGCAACTGATGGAGGTCATCGGGATCTTGTTCAGCTATGGTTTTCTTTATGAGCATGAACAGCCCAAGATCGCACAGAACTGATGTCTACACATTCATCCCCATAAAATGTCTTCAGTCTCAGATGAATGTCAATTTGTAGCACATTTTCTGCGGTTAGAAACTCGATAACTGCACTATACTTCAGTCGATTCACTAACATTGCATGGTTACATGCTGTCATTTTCCTTGCAATAGTTCAGCACCCCCTGGCGATAGAAGTTTGAAACCTTCAATGGAGAAGCGGGAAAGTCTTATAAGTGCAATGTATGGTTGCTCAAAATCCTAAATGCATTTACAAGGTAACAAAGAAAATAAAAACATAGGAAGCTTTACTTTTCAGCATGCCCTCGTATATATACTTTATTGTAGATCCATTTCAGGATTGTAATGTTGTTCATTGACATTCCAAATTACAGTTTGCAAAATTTTAACACAAAATGTTAATATGAAATGAAATTAGGCATACCATATTTAATGCAAAATATTGAATTTTTCACGAGTTTTATCTCTTAAACCAATTGAATCTCACTCAAAATTTTTACTGAAGTTACTTATCATGGAATACTGTATTGTGTACAAATTTCAGATTTTTAAACAACTGCCCACCAGAGATATTTAACCCTGAACTTGGATTTTTTTTAACAAAAAGTACATGTTTATGACCCTGTAGAAAAAAAAGTTAAAGACTCAATCTTCAAATAATTTTGGCACACACTATTTGTACACAGGTACTTGCACAAAAAAATTCAAGTGTCAAACAAACTGCCTTCCCCCTTAAAAAAATGTCATTTTCAGCGATTAAAATACACAATTTTGACCTTAAAATTTATTATGAACGAATAATATTTAGAAAATTACACAGAAATGTAATTGTAACCTATAATGTGATTTACATCAGATTTTGTCTCATTGTCGTAGGACTTACCCGAGCTGAGATAAAAAAGTTGCTTACGAATGGAGAAAATGACGCATGCCATGATAAAAAAAAATACCTGCCATCTTCAAATCGGTGATAGTAAAAATAAAATAACAGTGGTTCTGAACTGTCAACATATGAGGCTCTCACCACACAAAAAATATTTTTTTTAAAAAATGGTCAAGCAACCATGTTGTATGACTTCATATGGATTGACCCTATTGTTATAACGTTTCTGGTATATGTTACTGAGGGTGGGGACAGACCTGGAATACCGGGAAAATTCAGAGAATTTGAGGTGTCAAAAAAAGTCAGGGAATTTTGTTGATTGACTTTTCTTTAAAAAAAGATATCGTTATGGAATTCTGCACGGGAACAGGAAATCTTGTTGTGAAGTTTCGGCATCAGCTTTTAAGCCCCTTTTATGCACAACACAACCATGGCACCAGAAACCAGTGATGGAAAGGGGGGCAGAAAAATGTGTTATGCCTCTAAATATTACGTGGAAAATGTATTGAATTATCATTTTTTCTTGTCCTTATGGGAGTAGTAAGGGGACAGAACTGATGGAGGGAATTTCAGTGGGTGGCGCCGTCAGATAGTTGTCGGATGTCGTAGTAAGGCATTTTGTTGGACAAACTGAAAGAACATTGAAACAAATAGGCTCCATTGATGTATACGATTTTTGTCTAATATCGCCACCCGACAAAGTATCTCACTACAACATGCGACAGAAATTGGATGCATAGCACTCTTATAGAATTGATTTTTGTTGGATGTCTTCGACTGCAACATCCAACAAAAATCACATGCATAATCAAGAGCTTTAGACTGCAAATGTGCTGCTGGAATTTTATTACTCTTCTGGCTCAGTTCACCTTATTTAATGTAGCAGTCCTTACGAAGGTTTCCTTTTATCATACTGACGTATTCCTAGTTTCACACAAGTTAACATACGTTTACAATGACATTGCACTATTCTTAAATGTCAAGAAAAATCCAACAAAAAGAGGTATCACGAAAAATAAATCTGCATTGGTGAACGTTATAAAAATTTGGCAAGTGCATGTTCCCAACCTCAAATTTGCTGCAACACTAGTATTGCAATGAAATTAACACCACTCTCTGTCCTGTGTGATTAAACTCATGAGAGATGGTCATTAATCTCTCACTGACTGAAGTTCATGTCCAATATTATGAAATAAAATACTATAATAATAAATACGTAAATATTTTAATATCATATTTACTTTATACTATGTGAATGAGATATGCGGTAATAGATAATTAAGGTACTCATGTTTTCCGCGAAGCTGTTTTACATTATTTTCTATTAATTTTGGTAGCCACTGCCACCATCCTCGTTGGAATTCGTTATGTTGTTGTTTGGCAAGTTTGTTTTTTCCTATATTGTGTTTGTGAATGTGCAATGATGTCTGGACACATTTTTTGCCCATTCCAAAAATCGAAATAACGTGAATTTGGCATAAAATGCGAATTGATGGCATTTTTAGCATTTTCTTTAAAAAAATTGTCCTAAAACAACAAAAAATCTCCGTGAAATTTAATATTCTTGTCTTTTCTAGGCTTAAAGAAACAAAGTGCCATATTTGTGTACATAGAACTTGGAAGTTTTTCAACATTTTATTCAAGAGTAAACTATAATGCTTGTTATACATGGAACAATCCCGACAGTCACATTAAAAAATGTATTTCCCACGATTTTTTCAACTTCTATGAAAACCATTTGCATTACAAATGCCTGGGTTCTAACAGAAGATGAAGTGCGTATCTACAGTCACACGGGAGCCTCATTTTCAGTATTTGTCGTGCGAGATGTGTCTTGAATTGCCAAGCTAAGTGCGCACCATTGGCATTTGTCGAGCGAGAAATAATGGAGATGTCGTTAGGGTATCTGACTACCTTGAGAGACCCGGGGTCGATCCCCTGCAGGGAAGAACCGGGATCTTTTCCACCTGTTCAAACTACTCTGGCGCCCACCCAGCATCTTATTAAACAGGTACCTGGAGTAAACTTTGGGGGGTAAAGGTAGCCAGGAGTGTGGTGCTGGTCACATCACCCCCACCTTCGGCCGTGATCAAGAAAGTGTGGGGCCCTATTTATTGCATTAGTAACATTGAGTCCTAACCTAATTTTCAGCATAATCACCACAGTTGTTCTGGCATTTGTCGTAGCATGGCACTAAATTTTGTATGCCCATGGCGTATGTGTCTGACAGCAAAGACTGGAACTATCTCTACCACAGTGTATCTCTCAAATCCTTGTCCTGCCAGAAACCTCTTCAGTTGAACAAAGAAATGAAAGTTGGTACATGCAAGGACAGGTGGTGGTCCAAGATCTCTCACCTGAAGTGATGCAAAGGGCCTGCCTGTACTCAGCTGTATGGGGTTGTGCACATTCGATTGGCCTTCCGTGATTTGTCTGCACAATCAGCTGACCATACTATCACTCATGACGTTCGGTCTGCACATGTCACACAATTGCTGGTGGCTCCTGCCAAATTCTACATCGCAGTTGGTGGGAGACTGATGAGAGCTGCAATCTTTAACGTAGAACTGTCCTAAAGTGGCTGCATTGCTACTGTACCAGATTACAGCTCATGCCACTTCTTCCTGCCTGCATGTGTGTGTTGCTCTCCGGCCACTAGTGCTGCGTACAGGCACCATTGAATCTTTTTCAAGATTGCCCTCGTATATGAACTTTCAGAAGCTGTTATTAACAGTGTGTTCCTGTTTTAATATTTGGCTAGCTAAATGTATGCAATTACATAAATTGCTTACGTTTAAATTTCTAATACCTACATACCCTTTTTGTCAGCAATAATATAACTGCATGTTGTCAGTTTCACAGTTCTTCACTTGGATATACTGTACTGAAGCAGAAATCCCATTGTATTTCTTAATCACTCGAATCTCATATAGTCGTAACTTTATAAATAATAAAGTATTTTATTTTAAACTTACTGTGTATGATAAAATTCCATAATCCTTCCCTAGCTTGTGAATTGTAATAATTTTCCAAATTCACTATTTTGCAGTTTGAATTTGAAAAATAGATAATAGAGAAATTAAGTCAATTTCATGGAAGATAATATTGGTACTTAACAAATCCATACCTGGATCTCTATGAGTTTATTATTTCCATTTGCAAAAAAACATCGATTTACTTTAGTTTCTAATTGTCAGGGGAAGACTTAAATTTTGTCCTGGAATGCCTGGAAAAGTCCGGGAATTTAATTTCTGCTTGTTTGTAGCCACCCTGGTTACTGTTAAGTCAGAAATTTCTGCCCCCTGTTACCATGTTTTATGATGATTATTTACATATTCATTATACAAATTTATCACTTTCCTATATCCATGTGGCTGCGAATGTGCATGAAATATGTACTACAGACTTCTACATACATATATTTAGACCTGTATCAGTATTGGAAAGTATTAGCACTGCATAACTGAAGTGCTCTTCACAAGCAAATCGGCATCAGATTTGTAATGCAGGATGTGCGTAAACAACATAAAATGATGTATAATTAGAGCTGGAAGTGGTCAGCAAAAAATGCTTTTTCTAAAGCTTTTTCTCCAGTTGTTTTAAAACAATGAAAATACATTGGTTGTCAGAATCTTCTCTTTTCACAGATTTCTTATATGTAGTGTAAAGACAAACTTTCTAAATTTAAAATACAGCTTTTTGATTTTAGACAAACAGTAGTTGCAAGAAATGTTGGTTTTTGAATGTTTTTTTCTGGGTATTATATTTCAGTAGGATTATCCAGGCTGTAGTCAAGAGTATATGGTGGTATACGCTCTAGTTAACCTTACTCACTAGTGTATACCTTGTGCTTTTAGTGTTAGCAGTATGATTATACAGTCAACTCTCGATACAATGACCTTTCACAGTTCCTGGGGAAAGGGTGGTTATTTCGAAGGGGTCGTTATTGGAATTTGCACCAATTTTCAGCTTAAACGGACACAAAGATTCCTAGGAGACGGTAACACAATTTATCCTGGTAGTTATACAACATGTTGTGCACATAACGCGTGTTGTGAGAAGTAAAATAGAACATGAAAACGTTTTCTCGAATAAAGTATTTAAATAATGTTACTTTCTTTCAATTGTGCACAGTCGTTGTTCTTCCAGGAAATTCTTACAATTCTAGTTCATGAGAAACCAGTTTGCGCTGAGACCTACTGAAAGGAAAACAGTCTCACTTATTGCAAGCGAAACTCAGAATCTTGACACCAGTCACACTGGCGCCAGCAAAAGTCGGGAGATAATCGGGCAGAATGAATGTTGGATTTTATACGGGTCTACTGGAGCATTGTCTGTTTACAAGATTAACTGGTAAGATAAAATCTCTCGGGAGAAACAACACAACCTTTCTAGGAACCTGACCAAAAAGAAGGCGAGGCTGTAAATTTTGTTCTGGTTTGGCTGTGTAAAATAAAAGGTAAAAAAAGGTCATGTTTTCTTTGCTTCAACCAACTTCATAGTCACCCCCTCCCCCATTCAAGGTAGCAGTCCAAACTCCTTCCTCGACTTGTATTGTAATCCATGTGAAAAAGGAAACGCACATCTTGCGACCTGTTTTCACCCAGTACGTATTCTAGGACAAGTCATTAAACAGCATCGCAGTCGATAATCATTTGGGTTTGGAATTTGATTTCACTTTAAACTGTATATTTAGTCCCGATTAGCCCATCATAAAATGAACTCAAAACAAACTTTATGAAACCTGTGCATTTTTAGATATCAAAATGGGAGATCGTTATTTCTCACGTTAATCGACAATTTAATGTTGGATTTAGGAGTATTCTCGATGTCAAACATCCGTTCCTCCAAACGTTTTCCCCTTGAATAATGTTTCTTTAAATTGGTCTCAGGGTCCATTCCTCCATTGAGCTCTTTTCTTTTCTCCCACATAAATGGTTCTGGAGAAAAGTGGCGATTATATTGTGTGCATTTCCTTCCAACACTGTGTTGAGGTGGTTTATTCTTGTCAGATGCAAAATAAAATTTACAGTTTTGCTTATCAGAAGGCGCAGAACATAAAGTTGTTTTAACTCTTGTTTTTCTTTCTGGAGATGGAATTGCTTTATCTTCAAACCAAAACAGCTTTGCAAGGTTCAAAACAATGACTTTTTCCTTGGCCCTGGATGAGTCATCGCTGTTATCAGCAAGTGATAGCTTTGCAGACGCTAGACAAAACACTGGTGCCAGCTGCAGTGTAAAAACAAGGAGACTGGCTGGAAGTTCGAGCAACAGGTGGTCGAAGAGAAAATCCTCATCAATTAAGATAACTCAACTGTCAAAGACTGAACTTTTATCAGCAGTGTGAAGAAGAAAGAAATGACCCTTGCTTTAAGTTTTACTATGCACCAGGCAATATTTCCTATGCAGTAAATAGCATTAAAAGAAAAAATAGGACCTGAATTCTGCAATTATCACATTGCCGTGCACATCAGTGACTGAGAATGAGCTGGGAAGGGGAAGGGTGCTTTTTTTTTATTTTATACTTGTCCTATTTGTTTTTTTTTTTTTTTTTGTTAGTTTCCAAGAATGTATCCAGAACTGGTTGCCCCATTTTAGACGCCAAAGGAAAGGAAGAGCAGTCGACTTCCACCCTCGCCTGAAATCACCCAGTGTGCACACACAGGCAAGAAAGAGCAAGAAAATCGTGGCTGAAACAATCGTCATCGCTGTCGCCCCCCTCCCCATACATGTTTGCTGAGAGGAAAAGAGAAGTCACTCAGCCAACGGAACACTTTTTTGGCAAATATTACGACATTGGCACAGTTAGGAAAGCGTATGAAGTGGGAAACGGGAGTTATGATGCACGTAAGATCGAAGTAAACTTTTGCGGAAGCTTGGATGACAAATCATTAAGCGGGTTGACTATCTTTAGTTGGCCTATGTGGCTTTTATTATCTCTAATAGTTTCGCTTTTTTTTTTTATGAAGTGTTTCAGGGAACAAAGAACACGTTTTGAATGAAAGCGGTTACTGGAAGTTGTCTGCTACAAGGCCAAGAGTTGCTCACTCACGGGGACCTGCTGAAATCTAGGTCAGAGCTGGACAGATGGTCCAGACTTCGTCACCACGCATCTTTATTTTGGAACATTCCTGCGATCTTCTCTTAATTTCTCAAGGTGGTTCCCCCCCCCCCCCCCCCATTCAGTTGTCAGCAGCTCTTAAGACAAGGAAACAAGTCAAGGTCGATTTAAAATAACATCTAAGCACATTCGATCTTCTCTTCTCGCGTATCCAAGACCAAGCGAAATTGTGTCATTCTTTAGAATGAAGGGATCTGAACCAGTTAATTGATGGGGTGATGTAAACTACTCATCATTCATCCTCTTGATGAGACCACTCGTCATTAGCATGACGAGTTATTGCTTGGCATGCGAAAGGTACAAATTACACAAAGGAATTAAACTACTGAAAAGACAATGGACACTCGTTGTGTTTTGTGAACCGTTGAACCTGTATCATGGCTGGGTGTAGGATAATTACCTGTCTATCTGAAGTCTCTTAGCTGAATGAAAATAGCGAAGTCCTCTGTAAGCTTGTCTCCTATTTGTTGACCAGAGCGTTGTAGTCCTCCTCACCTACTGACTTGCTGACCACCTTCACTCTCCCCACTCAATCTCCAAAGTCCGTCACCTCCCAGCTTGTCTCACCTCTATCTTCCCTGGCCATCGAGCTCTTCCTCGATGCCGAATCGCCGAATCGTGTTTATTATAATTGCTACCATGCAAACCGCTGACACCAAACCCAGAAGTATTACCTGTTTCCTGAATGCTCAGGAGGTTTGCATGGCACAACACAATGCATTGTAAACATGCCTAAGAGGCTTGAGACAGCTGAGAAAAACAAGTGAATGCCCTGGTCAACATGAAGCGTTCAGAGAGACTTAATAAAATAAACATACAATCTTAGGGATTGATACGAAATCACAATGGCAAAACAAGCCTGGTGCCTAAGTAGGGACTGTCGTTGCGCTTGGGGGAGGGGATGACAGAGGTAAAGTGCTATTGGATATCACCGAAGCGTGATGTGGTGGTGTCTATTTTTAGATCATGCCCACTTGTGACCCGCAGAGCCTCGTGAAGAGAATTGCAACACAACGAATAAAATGAGTGCAACAAACGTATTTTTCTGCCAATTTCCTTGAATTTTTAAACTTTTCTTTTTCTCTCCTTTCAAATTTTTCACAGTTCCCGGGAAAGGGTCGTTACTTCGAGAGGGTCGTTAAATCTGGGGTCTTAGAATTGAGAGTTGACCAGTGGCGTGGCGTGGATTTTTTAAAGTGTTACCGGTTATCAGTAGGACATTTAAGGGAGACTTGGGCGCCTCCCCACCTCATGCCCCCCCCCCCCCAATGTCTTCCAAGTAGTTCATATAATATTAATCTGGTACGTATGCAATTCAATACTAGATTTTGGTAAAGTTATTAATCAGAAAAAAAAATGTTGACATAAGGACTAAAGTGAAACCGCAAACATTGGTTGTTGACACAATAATACGTAATTTGATACTTACAGAAACATCGAAGGCTACTTATAGAGCAGATCAATCCGACTTTGAAAATAGTTATATGATGCTGGGATCCCGGGTTCGAAACCTAGCTTGCCCGACCCTGTGGCCGAGTGGTTAGCACATCGTGCTGCGACGCCAAGGGTCCCGGGTTCGAATCCCGGTCGGGCTTGGTTGTTTGTGAATGTCCATTCATCAATTTCATCATTTCATCACTCATCCCCATCTTCGCAAATTAGCCAAGAGGCACAAAACGCGAAGTAAAATAAACTAAATCAAGAATCAAGAATCGAAACCTAGCTTGGGCATGGGCGTTTGTGATGTCTATTCATCAATTTAATCATATCATCACTCATCCCCATTTTCGCAAATTAGCCAAAAGTGGCACAAGCGAAGCAAAATCAATCAAATTAAATCAAAAAACTTCTATGATGCTGTCATAAAGAGAAGTTTTTCATTTGATTTTGAATTTTTGGGTGCGTCATGGTCCATGTTATCCACATCTGAATTCGACACGTTTTTTTTGTTTTTTTCACCCGAAAATAGAGTACATGGCCAACAAAAGAGTTTCGACAACTGCACACATCCACATAACCACGGATAGTGGTTATACCACGAAACATTGAAATGTCTGTCATATAAAGCAGACGACTTGGTTTTTAAATCGTTCAAAATAGGTTTTGGCCTCCCTTTCGCCACAATTTCGATGTTTTCTGCAAAATAACGAACCGAAAGATTGCTTCAAAATATCTTCTATCGCACGATTACACACACTGTCCAGATAGGATGAACCTGCCACCTCGGAACTCGGAGCAAGCTTCATAAATTAATTGACAATGCCCGAAAACAACATAAAGACGAAAGACACCAGTCACAAAACTCCCACTGCACAGTCCCTCCCACAAACCGTTTACTTTTGTAACACGTGAAGCACCCTCCTTGCCCCCTCCCCTCTCAGCATCGGCCCTTCCCCAATATTTCCTTCGGAACCTGCAAGATGTCCAGTTCTACTAATGTTGCCATCTTAGTTCATTTGAAACCAGATTTGCCCAAATCGCGAAACATTTTCGTTTCAAATAAGACGTATGTAGAGTAGATGTAATCTTCATCTGTTTCCTAACTACTCCCACTCCCATGTTTCGCTAAATCCACTGAAATCTCATTTCTGACACCACTACTATTTCGTATATTTTACGTCCTTTGCTACCTTTAAGGCTTTCGCTTTATAGGATAATCGTGACGATGACGATGCGTGGTGAATTATTGAAATAAAATTATTATTTCTTTGTGTATGTAATTATTAATTTTTATAATTATGTAAGTAAAATAATAACAACGAACATTGAAATAACCATTTCTTGCTGAGGATTCGAACCTGCGACACCTGACACTTCAGAGCGTGCTAAGATAACAATCGGGAAATTATGCTTGTAAGTATTGTTTTCACCCAAAAACAGTTCTACCACCTCAAAAACATTGCTTCAATCCGAAATTATTGCATTCCTGCGACAACGTATGTCAATGTCAATCTGTATTATCAACAATTATCACAAATTCCTGTAACCGAAATAATATTATATGTGTGAAATATAGAATTTTAGGTTGACATTTTTAGAAGGACGGCGGACCCCTTGACCATACCCATCCCTCTCCTCTCCTTCTCGCCCATGATGTCGAAGAAGGACAAAGAGGACTTTCATAATCGCTGATATTTAGTGTAAATACAAAATATCACTTGGTAGTTTGCTTTTGCCCCAGTGTGATTTGATTTTTTTAAATTTTGATTTGGCGATTTAAGTCCACTTCATGAACAGTAATGCTAATCGGGACAGTTTAAAGTTGGATCCGAACCACTTGTGCCTCCACCGGGTATCGAACCCGGAATCCCTTGATTATAAGGCGGCGACGCTACTAACACTGCGCCATCGTTCCCCAGTGTGACTGGACACCTTCAGAGTAAGATAGACCCGATTAGGCGACTTAGCTCTTTTCTGTCAATTGAATATGGCAACACTGGTATGTTTCCTGTAAGGATCACCGGCAACTGCGCCGGCTAAACAGCCCGCCTCCTCCTCCCGCCATAACAGTCTTTACCGCTACGCCAAGTCTTCCTTTGGTGGGCTCAGGGTCCTTCCATCATGTTGCCTGTGGAGCGTACCGGATCAGTCCTCCTCTTCGCTTTTGCGGTGTCAGAAAAAATGTCAGTCTGCAATGTTTACTTTACGACAATATTACCAGTTTATGTACGTAATAATATTTTAAGACAGGTTCTTCAATTCTTTATATTTTAGTGTTACCTGCGGTAACAGCGGCTACATGCACGCCACGCCTCTGGAGTTGACTGTATTAACATTATGCCATCTGAAATGCTCATTCCTATAAATAAAACATTCAATCATTGGTTAATTCTCAAAATTGGTTCATTGGTTAATTCTCGAAATTAACCAATAGGATCTCTCCCAAGTAATGTGACTTTGTTTAAGTCTACTTCAAACATGCTCTGGGCTGAGAATAGAAGGAATTCTAAGCAGATGTGATATTTCAGAATTTATAATAGCATAGTAGTTTTTTGAAGAGGGGAAATTGCAAAAACTGCTTTGCTGGTGGTGTTCAATGTCCAGCCAAGCCTTAAGACTGTAAGAAATTCCATTCCTGCAACTCTGAAGATTTGTATTTGTAATATATACTTTTATTTTTATTTTAAAATATTGTTATCGATTCTTTCCAGGAAAGGGTGCCACCTCTAATAAATGATTTCCTCTACATATGTGATGATGCATACAGTCAGAGAGAACTTCTAAAATTAGAGAAGAATATCCTAAGAGTACTGGATTTTGATTTGGGCATACCACTCTCATACAGGTTTTTAAGAAGATATGCGAGGGTATGTATTGTTTACAATTCCTGGTTTTCTTCGTTGTAAGTGTTAACAAATTATGTATTGGACAGATTACTTGGCACTCAATACAAACTGATAATAGAAATATGGATGTATCTGTTCATTGGTAGAAATTGCACATAATTACAGCGGAACCTTGATTTTACCTTTTTCAGGGGACCATGATAATTGAATGTATAATGCAGGAAAATATAAAACCAGAAACGTAAAATCGGGGTTCCACTGTAACAGTAATATTAATAGAAATTATACTTTTTTGTAGAGAATAACAGCAGACAACAATCATAGCCAGCATCAGAATATTTAAGTGTTGTACAATTTAAACAGGGAACATCATTCAGCATAATATTTGTCATTAGAGGTTTCATAGGAGTTTGTAGGGTTGTTCAATTACATTAAGAATATGATACACCCGTGAAGTAACTACAGTTGTGAATGTCATTAAGATTCTCGGAAACTCAACATAAAATGCAAGCTTGACAAAGACGTGAAGCTGAGTCTGTGTCATACTGCATTGTTGCTCGAATGTTATGCAAATACTGAGGTTAAAGTGCTGTTTGAGCCTGTATCATTTACTAGGTGTCAGACATCTTCCGTGCGTGCATAAATTAATGGAATGCCATCTGCATAAACAATTAGTAGAGGCATGCATATTTAGTTTTTGACAAAACACTAAATGTGCAATAACACATTGTAATGTTAATTTTTCATGTTTCTGAAAGATGTAAGGTGCATTTTCCTACCCTGTTTTGTCGTGAAATGACTGCAAAATGCGAAATAGACTCTTAAACACGAAATTTAGTTTATTTACAGACGTGACACTTTCTGAAGTCTCAATTACCCTGAGAGTTATGCAATTCATGTGAAATTGATTAATTCTGCTGTAAATATTTGAGAAACAAAAATGGACCCCATTATACAAGAATGAACTTAATATTCTGATGACATAAATGTGTTATTAGAATTGATATGTTTATATTGTGTAGTAAGTGGAGTTTTAAATCAAATTTTGGATTATATTCACAATTTTAAAACTAAAATGTCTGTATATACCGCTATATTTTATTTACCGCTTTTGAACTCGAAATTGACCATTATTGTACCGAAATTTTGCTTTTTTATTTACCAAAAATACGTGCGTCTAACAATTAGTATTTTAATCATTCTTCATTGTTCAAGTAATAATATTTTGAGATATTGTTTTGTTTAGTTTTATCCTGGAATGTATTAGGTGGCCTTCTTTGAAGGCACCCACAAGTTAACAACTTCACGCGTTAGGCCCTGGCACTTGGACATGCAGTGAGTGGCAGTCTTGTGGAATGTCATTCTACATCCTCAGCTTTTATCAATGGCATAGTGAAAAGTTTTCACATGTGTTTTACTTTTCTTCCTGATAAGGAATTCACCTTCCAAATATTTATAGTTCTGGGAAGCTATGTGACTTGTCCCCATACTGAGTAGGGTGCATATAGCCTCAATGCTGAAACATCCATTACAGTTGAGACTGCTTATTACTGTAGGTCCCGGCAAAATATAATTTAAGACACGTTATTTAAACCTCATTTGTACGTAATGCATTTATACGTAATTCGGGGCTATACGTACTAATTTTTATAAATTACAGTTGAATTGTACGTAACCAAGCTACAATAATGTAAGAGAAGGATGAATTTCTTGTCATTACAAAAACACAAGGAGAGTTTCAAAACTAAACAGGTAAGGTGATAGCTCATGTTTGCTATGTTCCATAATAAAGACAACCACTGTTCCTTCAGTGAACTTTTTCAGTTGTTACTAGTTGGCTATGGGGAACAGAAAGAGGAAAACGTACACGCCTTGACCAGAAAGTACAATTTTATACGAGAACCCACAGTTTCACGCTAATTCACATAAGACTAAAACTGAAATAGCTGCAGATTTGGGCATCGTATCTACCACACTTTCCACAATCATTAGTAAAATACTATTTTAGACTATTTTTAAAATTGGGTTGTAAATTGACAAAACGTAGCAGTCAACAAGAGGGAAGATATGCAAATTTGGAAAAAGGGCTTCTTACCTGCATTTAAGAATCAAATTTTCAGATTTGTTAATTTACCACTTCATGACAGAGATAACCTGTATTACATATATCTTGTTTCTCAAAATGCACACAATTACAGTATTTTAGTAATGATATGACATGGTATCTAAATCTGATTTGTACGTAATTCTCAGTTTACGTATTATTTTATCTTCACCTTGACATACGTATAACTCAGGTTCAACTGTATTATTATTATATCACAATTAGGAACTTGAGGAAAATTGAGATCAATGATGGGTGAAAATGTGGGAGGTAATCTAATGCCATATGGTGAGTATATTTATTAATTAAATTTTCCCTTTTTTCCCTTTTAGTGTGCAAAAGCATCCATGCCAACATTAACACTAGCTCGCTATATTCTGGAGTATTCTCTGATGGAATACCAAATCATACACCATTCTGACTCCAAACTTGCAGCTGCTGCTCTGTTTCTCGCACTGAAGATGACAAAGATCAGTAACTGGACACCAACATTAAGATACTACTCAGGTATGTTTTTCTTTAATTTCTGCATATGGAAATTTATCACTCAAAATTTCTCATACCACTTCTTATTCTGGATACTCACCATGCACTTGTGCAATAATAATTACAAAGAGCCTAACATTTCAATGCCCGGAGGGGGAATTTTCATTGACAGTACCATATTTATTGTAGTTATTTTGTTATTTCTACTTAACGATGCTAACAAAATGTGTTTAGCATTGCATTTTACCAACTTATAATAGTCTTCTAGCAATAACCAACATTTTTCAGTGTTACTTTGCAACAAGTTAAGGTACCTAGTAATATAACATTGATTATAAAAAAACTAAGACAAAGTCCAAATGTGTACAGTGCAACCTCAATTTTACGATATTCAGGGGATCAAGCTGAAAAAACTTAAAATGCAGGAAAATGTAAAAGCTAGGAAAATATTTATCAATTTGCCACGTTGGAACCACCAAGATTGAATGTAAAATACAGGGAAATGTAAAATTGGGGTTCCGCTGTACCTTTGTTTTGTTCATATAGGCTGACAAATTTTTTACTTGACCTCAATCTTTCTTCAGATATGGAAGGTTAAAACTAGTTAAAGTAACTTTAAAAGGAAACTGCTGGCCATTCAACTGGTAAAGTAATTTTTTTTTCCTTTTTAAGTCATTCCTAAGGACTTTCATTTCATCTTGACATACACGTAATGGGAAATAAGACTATGTAACATTCATTTTTCATGTTTCTGAAAGGTCAGGTTCATTTGCCTACCATATTTTGTAAAATAATTATGTGAAATGAACTCTTTAAGAATGAAATTTAGTTTATGTACAGACATGACACTTTCTGATATCTGAATTATTCTGTTAAAATTGCAAGTTATCCAATTGACAATATTTATTAATTCTGCTGTAAGTATTTGAGAAGCAAAAATGGACTCTTTTTATGCAGGAATAAACTTAATAAAGTGGAACCCCGATTTTTACATTCCCAGGTTTTACATTTTCCCACATTATACTGAGACGAACTAACTGTGGAGGGTTTATCCAATATTCTACCGCGTGATAAGGAACCCCTATCTGTTTTCCCAAACTTGCCCCTTAACTTCCAACTAAATACCGAACCGACAAACCCGTCCCTATTCGCCTCGCCAGTAGCATAGGTAGCTATGACAAGTGAGCCACCGCTGAATATTTTCCAAAATTTAAAGTATTAAACGTGAAATTTACAGAACCTGCCAATCCAACTGAACCTTAACTTTAATCTATCATTACTATCTGGGACACCCTATATATATATCTCTCACACGTGTGCAATTTCTTAATTATTCTTTAATTAAATTGTCAATACCAACGATTTTTTGCAAATCACTCTAAGTTGATAATCTATGAAGATTTCTGTTTATTTCTAAAGAGGATAATTAATTATGATCAGTGTGAACCTCAATTCCCCCCCTCCTGGAAGAGAAGACATTTATTAGCACACAAATTATTAAATCTCTTTACACTGATAAATTATTTAGGTGAATGTGTAACACCACGGTTTCGAAATGCACATTTATTAACACAGCAAGTAATAAAAATAATGATCACTTTCAGACATGATTTCCTTTGCAATAGGAAAATTAAAAAAAATAAAAAAAAAATGGATAGATTTCAAGTTTAACTAATTTATGAAAACATGTCTTCAAACAGCTTGTTTAACACATTAAAGCTGATAACAGCGGTGATAGATTCCACACTTCAACTATAGGTTACTCATATGTTTTAGAAAAGGTCACATGACCTGGAGTGGCAATCACAACAATTCACTTTTACAATTAAGAAATATGAAATGTTAATTTTATTCACATTATAGGTCCATATTCATATCCCTTTCAAATATTATCGTTCAGCAAATTCCCGTAATCGAATTGTTTTCAATATGACGAAGCCACAGCCTTTGTTATATTCCTAGGTTCGTGACTCGAGAAGTTCCCATATAATGACCAATGCAAGCATGCTTCAATGACTGAAACGTTATGTTTCAAAGCTTCTTCAACAACCATCCAGTTGTCACTTCAATACTAGAAGAATTTGGTACTTTCATTATAGTTCCGAATACAAACCATGTGACTCTGACAGCCGGCAGTGAATTTCAGGTATCCTGCAATCTGACAATCGTTCGTCTCGTTACATGTTCATGTCCGTATTTCCCCGAACTCTTGCGCTTAGAACTTGATATCAATAATAGCTTGTACTATCTTTACAAATCCGATATCATTTGATTCTTCACTGTTCGTATTTGCTTGCCACTTCCTCGTTCTCCATCTTTCTTGCGAGTTTTTTTTCTTTTCCCGCGTTCCAAAATTCCAGTTCCGGTCATCACTTTTTTCTTCTTCCTTTATTCCTGAGAGATTTTATGCACACTAAGTCTCATTGAAGTCAATCACCTTCTTTCAATTTAAGCTCACATTAAAGACATAATCTTTCAATTAGTTACATAATTATCGCTTTGCCGTACCAGTTATCTCGATGACCAAAAATAAAAAAATGAAGTAATCAGCCTTAATTTTACATACCAATACACATCATCTACGCACAGAGAAACCGCAAAGCCCATCTATTGAGCAAAAATCAAACTATTTGCGACAGCGCTGCAGGCTACTGCCATCTAGTGAGTAAATACTGTACTCATTCAAACAACACGTAAACTATTCACATCGAGTCATATGAAAATTACCTACACTTTTGACATGAATTTTAAAATAATAAATACAGTCTGCATTTTAAATAGTGTTTATAACAATATTCGTTATAATACATTCAATCTTCATGGTCCCAACGCATCAAAATGCTATAAAGATTACCTCGATTTTATATTTTCTCGCATTTTATGTTGTTTTTTTTCCAGTTTGGTTCCGTGAAGAATGTAAAATCGAGGTTCCACTGTACTCAGATAATTACATAAATGTGCTATTAGAGGAGGGGAAATGTTTATTTTGTATAAGATGTGTAGTTTTTAAAATCAAATTTAGGGTTATATTCACCATTTTAACATTGAAGTGTCATTTTATGTATCACCTTCGATCCCAAAATGTTTCCAGTTTTTGTACTAAAAATCTTGGGATCTTTTATTCACTGTAAATGTGTGGCCCTGTTGATAAGGCACAAGCAGATGCTGATATAAAAACTTAATTTATAGTTATTTTATGTTCTTCTCCCCATGCAAAAGAGTGTAAAATTTTTTTGTCGCTGGTATATACTGCTGATATTTTTATATAGAACACAATTTTACCACTCAGTTTTTATTTACCATAAATTTGTGTCCCTATTCATTCATTTTTACTATACCTTGTAGAGTCAACTCTCGATTCTACGACCCCGGGTATAACAACCCCCTCGAAGTAACGACCCTTTTCCCGGGAACCATGAAAAATTTAGAAAAAAGTTGAAAAATTTGGAAAAAAAGTTGAAAAATTGAAGGAAATCGGCCGAAAAATGAGTTGTTTTTTTTTTCCACTCATTCCCTTCACGAGTGCTCTACCGCTCACAATTGGGTCTGAACTAAAAGTAGACACCACCACACCATGCTTGAGTGATATCCAATAGCACTTGACCTCTGCCCTCCCCTCCTTCAAGCACACCAATGTTACCCCGCACCGGACAGCCGGTACCCAACGTGCCAGGCTTGTTTTGCCATGCTTGCTCTTGGATGCGCGAGAAGAGAAGATCGGATGTGCTTCGATGTTATTTTAAATCGACCTTGACTTGTTTCCTTGTCCTAAGAGCTGCTGAAAACTCGCGGGTGAGGAGGGGGTTCTTTGCCAATGTGTATGGCAGGTCAATTCTCTTTCATCGATAAATACACCACCTTGAGAGATAAGATCACAGGAATGTTCCAAAAATACAGATGTGTGGCACTTGGAAGTCTGACCCATCTGTCCAGCTCTGACCTAGATTTCAGTAGGTTCCCGTGAGTGAGCAACTCTCGGCCTTGCAGCCGACAACTTCCAGTAACCACTTTAATTCAAAACGTGTTCTTTGTTCCCTGCAACACTTCATAAAAAAGCAAAACTCTTAGAGAGAATCAAAACCACATAAGCGAACTAAAGATCGTCAACCTGCTTAATGCGTTGTCATCCAGGTTTCCACAAAAGTTTACTTCAATCTTACGTGCATCATAACTCACGTTTCCCACTTCATAAGTTTTCCTAATTATGTCGATGTCGTAATATCTGCCAAAAAAGTGTTCAGTTGGCTGACTGACTTCTCCCCTTTTTCCAGTCAGCAAAGGGGGAGGGGTGATTTTTTTGCTCCTGTGTTCACACGGGGTGATTACAGGCAAGGGTGGAAGTGGACCCTCCCCTCTTCCTTTCCTTTAACATCTAAAATGGGGCAACCAGTTCTGGATATATTCTTGAAAACAAACAAAAACTATAGAACAAGAAAAAAAATTGACCCCCCCCCCTTTTTCCTAGCTTATTCTCTGCCACTGATGTGCACGGCAATGTTGATAATTGCAGAATTCAGGTCTTTTTTTTATGCTGTTGTCTGCATAGGAAATATTACCCGTATTATTGTCTGTTGCATGGTAAAACGTAAAGCAAGGGTCATTTCTTTCTTCTTTACACTGCTGTTAAAAGTTCAGACTTCGACGGTTGCGTTATCTTTAAAATGCTGGGATATTTCTCTTCCGCCACCTGTTGCTCGAACTTCCAGCCGGTCTCCTTGTTTTTACGATGCAGCTGGCGCCAGTGGTTTGTCTAGCGTCTGCAAAGCCCTTGCTTGCTGATACGGTAACAGCAATGACTCATCCAGTGCAAAGGAAATGTTATTGTTTTGAACCTAAGCTGTTTTGATTTGATGATAACGAAATTCGATCTCCAGAAAGGAAAACAAGAGTTAAAATAACTTCATGTTCTGTGCCTTCTGATAAGCAAAACTGTAAATTTAATTCGCATCCGCTTTTCTTCATAACGATTCATGTGAAGAAAAAAATAAGTCACGGAGACCAATTAAAAGACATTTTTCAAGGGGAAAACTTTTGGAGAAGTGGGTGTTTGCGCATTTCCTTTTTCACACTGGATTACAATGCAAGTCAAGGATGGAGTTTGGACAGCTCCCTTGAATGGGGAAAGGGGGAGGGTGAATGAAGTTGGTTGAAGCAAAGAAAACATGGCTTTTTTTTTTTTTTGCGGTGTATTTTACACAGCCGAACCAGAACGAAAATTACAGCCCAGCCTCTTTTTTTTCTTCTTTTTTTTTTTCCTGGTTCCTAGAAAGGTTGTGTTGTTTCTCCCGAGATATCTAATCTTACCAGTTAATCTTGTAACACAATGCTCCAGTAGACCCGTATAGAGTCCAACATTCATTTGCCCGATGATCTCCAGACTTTTGCTGGCGCCAGTGAGGCTGGTGTCAAGATTCTTCGAGTTCGCTTGCAATAAGCGAGAGATTGTTTTCCTTTCCATAGGTCTCTGTGCAAACTGGTTTCTCATGAACTATAATCGTAAGAATTTCCTGGAAAAGCAACGACTGTGCACAATTGAAAGAAAGTAACATTATTTTAAATTATTTTTTGTGAAAATGTTTTCATCTTCTATTTTCCTTCTCACAACACGTATCCTGTGCATAACAGGTTGTATAACTACCAGGATAAATGGTGTCACCATCTCCTAGGCATCTTTGTGTCCGTTTGAGCTCCGTTTAATCTGAAAATTGGTGCAAATTCCAATAACGACCCCTTCGAAATAACTACCCTTTCTCCGGGATCTGTGAAAGGTCGTTCAATCGAGAGTTGACTGTACTCATCTTTCATCCCTAAAGGATCGGTGCTAAAATTGAAACTATTATTGACAAAACAATGGTATGTCGTAGACTTCTTACCTTAGTAGTTTTCATATTGATTGCTCATTATATCTTGTTTGGAGTGATGCAGATAATTTGGCAAGTTACTACTGTCTTCTTATTATGCATGATTTTTATGAGAATATGCTAGAACTGTTACCAGTTTGTCGAGAGGTTCACGGTGAATCAACTTATGGTAAAAATATTTTCAACCTATCATGCATACCACTAAAGGCCCTCCTGACAACAAATCACTTCCCACACTCATGTTCCATTGTTTCGTGCAACACCATTTGCAGAATTTAAAATTACATTGCAGTTATTATTTTATTACTTTCTGTTAATTTGGGAGTTTGAGAATTGCACTTTAATCTGAATCATCTAATTTCAAGACATTGTTTTTTGGCATAATCTTCGAAAATATTAAGGGCAGGAGCAGAATGTTCGTATTTCATTAATATGGATATTGATTTTGGGGATACCCTGTAGTCTATAAAGTTTTTCGATGGAAAAGTAAGTTCTTGTACCACAATGCAGAGCAGCAGTGGTCTAGCTGGTAAGGCATCTGGCTTCCATGTAAGGAACCCAGGAAGGGTGATCTAAGGTTGGAATCTTGCCAGCCTTGTTCCCACATAAAGCAGCTCTGGGGCTCACCCAGTCTGAATTAAATGGCTACCAGGGGCAAACTTAGGGTGTAAAGATGCTCATGGCATGGTGCGAAGTGCACAGGGAACTTTCCCTCTACCCCAATGCACGTGTGTGTGTGTGTGTGTGTGTAATCTGAAGCCATGGAGGTTCATTTGGCATGCTATATGGGAGACCTTGGTTAATTCTCAGGGTGGGTGATTCCAGGTGGAAATATTTCCAGCAATATGTCTGCATGGAGTGGCTCTGGGGTTCACCCAGACTAATAAATGGGTTCCTGTTTACAACTTGATGGGTGGGGGGGGTGTTAAATGCTGCTCTAACATGGTGCTGATCACATCACATCCACAAATGGTCAAGATTTTGAGTGTGTGCGCGTTTGGAGCCCCACATCCACTTACCATATTTACACATGTATAGTGCACGTGCGTGTATAATGCACACTCTCCTTTTGGATAGGTAAAAGTGACAAAAAATTATATCGTATGTAATGCGCAGTACAATCCAGTTTCAAGAAATGGCTTTCTTAGTTGTAGGTTGTAAATCTGGTCCTGTGCTGATCAAGAGTGAATGACGTCATACCTATTCAATTGCTCATTCCTTCTTTTTCAAAATATATACTTTTTCTTTCCGTGACTAATGTAACTTTTATAGGGCACATTCAGGACCTTCCAAATAGCAGTTAGCAGCACAAGATTTCTTCCATTATGGAATTTACACACTCCATGTATGTCATATTATTTGGCCAGTAATACATTTTAATTTTTATTAACTTTTTCCTTATGTTTTCTTTCATCCAAAGTACTATAAAATCAGAGCGTTTCTTCATTTTTTGATGAACTCATTTCACATTAGTGTGTTACCTTGTATGGAATACTGTTTCCATATTCAGAAACTGCAGGATTCAAACTTTACAACTATATATAACATGATAGGGTTCCTTAAACATGAAAAACCAAGCAAGTGTCCGAAAATCATGTAACGACCTTGTACGATTTCATGTTGGCTGTCTGAATTATTCAGTGCATAATATGCACCACAGTTTTTGGGGGCAAAAATTTTGGAAAAAAGTGCACATTATAATGAGTAAATACGGTACTTGAATGTTGTGGGAGTAGCTTTACCTTTTACCTTACTTATCCGGCAACTATTGTTCGGTTTACTGATTCACAATATTTTCCCTATTTTTTCCCCTGAATAATTAATAAAATTTCATACTTGAATTAAATTTCCATGGTATTGGTTCATTGTGGTTGAATTAATTCATAACTTGATTTTCTATTTCAGGATACGATTTGGAAGATATCATTCACATAGCAAGGGAGCTAAATGCAATGCTTCATCAGAAACCAAAGGAAGCACTGAAGACAATAAGGAACAAGTACTCTCACAAGTAAGTTCTTGTCAGATTACCATTAGGTGTAAAAATTCAGTCTCTTTTTTTTTTAAATAAATATAATGTAACAATGTTTATTCATGAAAATAGCCTATTTTAATCATCAAAACAATATTCATTGCAATTTTTACTGTTGCCATCTTTCAGGTAGCTTTCGAATATCCTGGTGGTTTTTAATATCATTCGATGGTGGTTTTTAATCTATTTTCCACCTCCTTGAAGGTTTCTGAAGTGGGAAGCCACTAGGTGGTGCTGAAGGAATCTGAACAGGTGGTAGTCTGAAGGGTCAAGGTTAGGGGAATAAGCTGCATGAGACAAACTTCACAACCGAATGAATAGTGCCTCCTTAGTACCTTTTGCCATGTGCAGCATGGCGTTTTCATGCAGCAATATCACCTGCATAGTCCTAGGTCTTTTCAGTTTCATCACTCGAACAAATTAGTTGACTTTGATAACACTCGGCAGTAGTAGGAAAACCAGTGTCATACTGTCTCCACAGATTCTGCAGGTGGTTGGAAGTGACTTGTTGGGTCACTCCCAGTGCTGTGGCAAGTTCGTACTGTATTTAACATAGTTGCTCCAATTCTTCATTCTCCACTTTTTTTGGCTGTCTAGAATGCTGTTCATCTTCCAGATCGAATTTCCCTTCCCGGAATCACTGAAACTGCTTGTTGCTGGTGCTGAATAATAAGTAGTGAACAGATTTGAAAATGCAAAATTATGGTCTGGAAAGTGAAAAAAAAGGTTCTGAAAGGTTCTGAAAAAAGGTTCAATCAATCGTTCTGCTGTACAAAATGAGACTATAGGATGTTATGTAGCTGCTCAAAAAGAGTGAAAATCATTTATGTTTGTCCAATTTTTTAACAACTTGAAATGAAGGAAAAAGGTGCTGAAGCATCAAGAAAGGGGATAAATGTGCTAATATCACGAAAAGGTGCAACAAAGTGTGTTCATTTTACTTGATTTCATGTCCTAAAATACCTCAAACTATCTGTATGAAAACAGCTATATTTTTGGATAGGTGCTGCACCTTAAAATCCGTTCCCTATTAATAAGACATCTTCACCCAAGGCTGAACAAATAATTTCCTTCACCTCAGACATTTTTCTTCAGTTGATATGCAAGAAAAGTGTGCAGTGTCTGACATACTGCTGCTTTGTTATGGCATCTGCTAGTTGGGAATTTTCATTTTTAGGCTGGTATTTGAGTGCCCAAACATAGCGGGAAAGTTGTAATTTGAACAATCACAACAGTAAAATATAATAGATGAATTGATTTAGGTGCCAGGAATTAATTTGTGCACTTAATTAATGGGAGAAGTCAACGGTTCTTAAACTTTCCTAGACCACGGACCCTCTTCAGAGATCACTGGGATCTCGGGGACCCCCAAGAATTAACTAAAGGCCTGGAATTTGCATCATACATATTTATTTCTAGTGTTTCATCACTGATTTCCACCATTTAAGGAAGGGCAAATTAAATGAACGTGCACACTTTATTTTTTTTTTGCATTTTATTGTAATGTTAATTGTAGCAATTACATTCAATTAATCAAGAGTATATAAAATACAATTTTTGTATTAATAATAAATACTAACAAGAGATGACACAACACTACTTGTTAATATTATTTCCTGTGAGAGGGATGATGCTGCATTTCACAGACAAGTCGTGATATATCAAGCTTAATGTTACAAACCTGAATCCTAAATTCTGGTTCTACATTTTCCAATCGGTTTCTGTACTTGTTTTTAAGATAGATGAGAGCAGAGTATGATTTTTCACATAAGTAGGTTGTTACGAAAGGCATTAATACTTTCATGGCCTTCTTTGATAGTCCAGGAAAATCATCCTGTAAGTAAGCCCAAAAGTTTGCAAGTGTCTTTTCTTTGAACTGCATTTTCCAGTCTTCTGCTTCTGTAAGCCCTTCTACTTCATGCACGCTAACTGAAAATGGATCCCTGATCCAATTTTTGCTTTCATCAGGCAATTTTCATTAGGTTGTAAATCTGGTCCTATGCTGATCAAGAGTGAATGACGTCATACCTATTCAATTGCTCATTCCTTCTTTTTCAAAATATATACTTTTTCTTTCCGTGACTAATGTAACTTTTATAAGACACATTCAGGACCTTCCAAATAGCAGTTAGCAGCACAAGATTTCTTCCATTATGGAATTTACACACTCCATGTATGTCATATTATTTGGCCAGTAATACATTTTAATTTTTATTAGGGATGTGACCGATTAATCGGTACTCTATCGGTATCGGCCAATATAGGCATATCGGTTTATCGGTAAAATTACCGATTATTTTACTGATCCGATATATCGATAAATATATGATAATATATTTGGTACTTTATTGGTATCTGCCAAAATTTCATATCGGCCCATCCCTATTTTTATTATCTTTTTCCTTGTTTTTTTTCATCCAAAATACCATAAAAGTCGGAACGTTTCTTCATTTTTTGATGAACTTATTTCAACCGCATTTCACATTAATGTAGTTATCTTGTATGGAATACAGTTTCCATATTCAGAGACTGCAGGTTTCATGATAGGGTTCCATAAACATGAAAAATCAATGCAAATGTCCCAAATTCATGGAATGACCCTGCACTGTTTCATGTTGGCTGTCTGAATTATTCCATGCATAATACGCACCACACAGTTTTTGGGGGCAAAAATTTTGGAAAAAAGTGTGCATTATACATGAGTAAATACGGTATACTGTATTTATATTCAAAATTTGGATTCGATTTTTAATAATGAACAAATAATTATTTTGCATACCCTGAGTGGCATCTATCTTGCTATCAAGTCTCATCTTCAAATGTTCTTCCTTGTTTTCATTTTTTTTAAATATAAATGTGTCAATATGGAACAGCAACAGGGATGACAAAAACTGGACACATTCCGGGATCAAAAACAGTATATAAAACGACATTTTGGTGTTAAAATAGTGAATATAACCCTAAATTTGATTTAAAAACTATACTTATCACACAAAATAAACTTTTGCCTTCAAGTAGCATATTTATGTAGTTGTCAGAGTATTAAGTTTATTCCTGTGTAAAGAAGTGCATTTTTCCTTCTCAGATATTTACAGCAGATTTAATCAATTTTCCAAGCTTTGCATAACCCTGCAGGATAATTCAGACTTCAGAAAGTGTCACATCGGTAAAGAAACTAAATTTCGTGTTTTAATTTATTTTCGCATTTTGCGCAAATCATTTCGTGACAAAACATGGCAGGAAAACTCACCTCGTGCCTTTCAATAACATGAAAAATGAACTACATTGTGTTATTTCACATATCGTGTTTCCGTCAAAAATGAAATATGCATGACTGTATGTAGTGGCATTGGTTCAGCCCTAACCAAAATATAATTTGTTGAATGTGCAGACACATATTGTATCTCACTCGTGCATTGCTTTCTCTTTTTCAGGTTGTTCTATGAAGTTGCCAAAACTCCTCTGATTTCAAGTTTGGATGACAAAGTGTCAGACTTATGTTGAGTCTTCTTGCGAGGAACAGTGGGCATGGAGAACTCCACTTTGTAACAATTGCAGTATTGTTCCTTCTTGTAGAAGGGAAAGTTGCGTAATAAGTTGTGTTAGGAAAACTTCATATAAATTGAATGTGTGTGGTGTACAAATATGACGATGTAATTTTCCAAAATGCTGAATAATGGTACAACATAAGTTCTCAGATTGTAAGGTTATTTAATTAGTTTAATTTTTAAAGATAATATAAACTTTTTCACACTTTTTTAAAAAAATGGCATGGGAAGATATACCAAATTTATTTTAGAAAAGTAGTTAGAACAGTCTTGAAATGCAATGAAGTATCATTTTTTTAAAATATATATGTAGCATTTACACCATACATGAAAGTGAGTGTAGAATATATATATATGTGTGTGTGCAAGTGTAGAAAGAAAAGACCATGAAAAACTCTGCAAATAAAACTAAGCTCAAGTACAAAATTGGTGACGTAAGGAAGAAAATGTCGGTAATGTATTTTTTGTATATTAAAAACTTAAATTTTTCCAATTTATTTTTGCATTGGGTTGTACCTCGGTTTCCTTAACCCTTGTGCTTAATATCACTGTCTCCCATTCCTCTAATTTTCTATATATGATAGGAGTAGAATCTTTATTCGTGAAAAAAATTGTTTGAGATTTTTTTAAACAGAACTTTTATCATTCTAAGCTTTTTTTGTAAATAATGTCACTGGTTTTATGTTGACTTTTTTTAAGGACTTATTCACAATTTTTTTTGAGTACTTTTGAGAGGAAGTTGTAATAATTTGTTAGGCATTTTTTAATTTTTATGTATGTACATGTTCGAATATTTAGTATTTATCAATGCATTAAGTTCCATTAATTAGTATATGGGGGAAAAATTCAAAATAGTAAAAGCACCCCTTCAAATTGACAATATGAAAACAGTAAGGAACATAAGGAGAAATTAGGATTGATTTTACACCAGTGTTTTTAAAATGTTACCCATCAAATATATTTATAAATAGAGATTGTAAATTATGTAAGGAAAATGTGGGTTTTGCAATGAAAAACTTTGTTTCTTGTGTATATTTCCAAAAAAATTATAGCTTATCCTGTTTCATATTTAATTAAGGTAGTTTGGACTAGCTATTACTTCAAGTCTGTAACTGAAAATGTGATTTTTTTTCACAAATAAGTAGATCTTCAATAGGCATTTAAATCTTCGCATGAAACTGTTTAACTGTGTAAATCTTGGTGTTTTTCTTGGATTTTTCATTAAGCATGTATTGTGTATATAAATGGACCTTGGCCAAATTCTGGTTTGTTTGTAGCAATTCATGACCTTGTTCATGTTGAACAGACTGTTCGTGCATGATTATGTATATATACATATATAAATATTTTTGAAAGCAAATTAAATGAATGAATTTCTTTAATTCTAAATAAGGTATTGAATTCAATCTAATACTAGTGGGGTGTCTTTATTTTGCAACTAGCTAGCATCATATGTTCAGCCATTCAGGTCAGTGAAATGTCGTTAAATACCACTAGCCAACATACTTTTTGTAGAAGTTTGGGAAATGGCTGATTCGTATTGTTCCATTCCCAGAAGCTTTAATACGGTACAAAAATTTTCTGACTCAGTTATTTCTATTACATTTATAAGCTAGAAAAATGCTACTCTTTTATGTAGCACATGTTGTTTTTACGCTTTCAGGGTTGCTACGCATCTGGAAAACCGGGAATTTTGAAGATTATCTGGAATTTATGTGCATTTTGGAGTGTGCAAGAGAACCAGTTAAAAATTGAACAAGTGGTTCATTTCCACTTCTGAATTTGGTTCTTGTGATTCCACTCCCCTCAAAAGATTCAGTTCAGAAACTTGTTCCTCTTGTCCTTATGACTTCTAGTCTGTTACATACAAAATTATGATTCAATCACATTTCGATTCTGCATTTATTCATTCCCGGATCTAGGTTCTTGGATTCGTTGAGACTGTCCGTTCATTTTGCGACTCGTTCTAGAGAACCTGTTCTAGATCGGGATTTGTAGAGGCACGAGATTTTTCCTTTGAGAACAAGCTACTCAAGACGAAACCTGCTGCACCAGCCATCCTCAGAATTTCTTGCGATAAAAATGTTGCTTTAGCTGTGTGTGTGGTGAGAAAGAAAATTTCCTTTCTTCAAGAAAACACCCATTCGGAAAAAGTTCTCTTTTGATACGTGAAGCGGAGCAGGTTGGTTTTTGGACAGTTTATTGGTTTTGGATCTGCAATAACTGTATACTCCTTGAACCAAAGAGAATGTAATACTTTTTGCCTTGAGCAGAATTTCACGTAACTGGCTGTAGTTGACATCACACTGGACAGGTGCAGAGTAAAAACAAAGGGATTTACTACCAGGTAGGGATGGGACTGATTAATCAATACTCGATCGGTATCGGCCGATATAGGCATATCAGTTTATTTATCAAACTGATTTTTTTGACAGAATTCCTCATATATTCCTCTGAAAACAGACCTCAGGAATCTGTCAATTTAACTTTTTTTTAGCGGTGTAATGTTCATAATGAAGACTTATAAAAAAAACTGCAGCCGGCAAATCGGTTCCAAATCTCACGTTCATGTTGTCAAGTTAACTGCTATATATTTTTTTTTAGAGGAACAGTGTGCAGAATGAATCCGACCATAAGCAACTGCAGTCAATAAACCAGTTCCAAAACTCTCGTTCGTGCTTTCTCATTGAAATGTAATGAAGTCTTCGCTACAATACCTTGCGTACATCTTCAAGCAGGTTGATAAGAAACTTCACCGCTGCTTGTTCCCTTCGACTTGTTACATTACGAGAAGTTCCATGTGTTAATGCCAAGAAATCTTAACAAATAAATTTGTTGTGACATCAGAACACAGAGGGGTGGGGCTTGTGTTGGTTTTGGTGTGCGACCAGATATACCGCTTTCTAGATGGAAAAGCGAGCAGAGGGGAGGGAGCATGGAAGATTTGCAAGCCAGTTGTTGGCCATGCGTTGCCAAATTGCGAGTCGTTCTTCAACTTATAGTTGTTTCCTTTATTCGATAGCAAGTGTTTGTATCATAATGAAAGAAAAAGGGACACAGAAAAACTAGACATAATATTTGACCTTGATAAAGGTTTGACAACAAAGGAAGGGCAGGAATTTATTCAGATGGCAACGTGGCACTCGAGCGCAAGAAAGGGAAAGCAAGAGGAGACAACAAACTTATTGCAGTAGTCGTGCAGTATTGCCATACAAACTAAACTTCCCCTAGGAACAGGGAAAGGGGGTATTTTCATTTTGTGGCAGTTGGAAATTGTGTCAAGCAGGTAGTACACCCGAGCCGACTGAATCGAAACTAGTGATGATGGCCTCAAGAGGAATCCAGGTTCTGTGAAAATCTGCTGCTACTGATAGAACATTCCAATTATCCCGTTTATGTGTTTTCAATTTCTGCAACAATGTCACCTTTTCTGAAACTGTTACGCTCCTTTTGGTTTGATTTCACTCCGCATGGAAAAGTGCTCAAAGATTCAAACTTAGTAAATAATATTGCATTTTCTTTTGGAAAAAGCTCGAATAGAAAACTGATGGTGCCAAACAGAGGCGGATCCCTCCCCCCCCCCCCCCAAACACACCCACCCACATACAACTCTCCTTAGTCGGCAGCTGTCCTACAGAGGAGAAAAATTGAATAATTAGTGAACTTTCATATTGAAAATGCATTTTGCGTGCAACATTTAGAGATATATTAAATTTGTCTGCTCCCGTGGGAATTTCTCCCACCTCGACATTAATATTTTTTGGTGTGCCGTTACTGATCTCGAATTATACTAAAATTCTCAGTTAGAATAGCCTATTTTTGCATTGTATTTCATATTTTTAAAGCACATTTCTGGGGGTGTGCAGGAACTGGAGAAAGTCTGTTCCAGGATCGGGGGGGGGGGGACCTAATCTCGATACAGACTTCAGAAGTGTCATTTCTTGAAAATAGCAGTTTTTATTCCAGAAATGCAAAAACCATTACTTGAGGGGAAAGTAATGATTAGAATTTGAGATATTCACATTGCTGGTGAATTTCAACATTTCCCACATCGCAAATTTCCCGACTTAGACTGAAAATGGAAAATTTTTACACTCAGAACATTCTTTTTGTAGGTTACAAAAAAAAGGCCCACCCCACACACATTAAATATTCGATCTAGCGACAATAGCGAACTTTGCAGTCCAGTTGTTGGAAACACTGTCTCAACTGTGCTGCACGCTCTCTGGTCCTGTTAAGTTAAGTTTCTGCGTAGAGACATGCCAAAAGGGAAGAGTACAGTGTGGAAACGTTTTAATATAATAACCAATGTTTCTAAAGTTGTGTCAACATTGTTCTGCCGAAATTTCTAGAGGCGGGAAGTAGACAAAATCATATACTACGTCTAACATGCAATATCATTTGAAACGATGTCTTCCACATCTGAGAAAGCTGAAAGATTTATATGGTGAAGCATTTGCTGAAAGTGAAAACTCCAATTCCGGTGAAAATAATGCTGAAAAAGAAGAAAAAGTACCTCGTGTGCAATGTGATGTTTTTGAACCAACACCTGGCCCAAGTTCATCTGTTCTTCCTATCCCTGACACGCTATCAGGATATCAAAAAAACAATTCAAAACTTACCATGCAGCCGACAATAGCCTCTTTGTTAAACAAGAAGAAAAAATATTCAAGAAATGACCCAAAATGAATAGCAATTGATAAGAAAATATGTGAAATGATTGTTCTGGACATGTTACCGATGCAAACCGTAGAAAAGGTTGGATTTCGAAGGTTTATCAACTTTTTAGGACCACTGTATCAGATAATGGGAAGGCATTGTCTTCCTCACTGATACCTAAAATTTATGAACGTGTATCACAGAAGGTCCATATGCTGGAAACGTGTACATTCATTGCTGGACAAGATTTTTTGAGTGTGACAGCGCACTTTATAGACACAAATTTTAAATTAATAACTTTAAATCTTGAAGTGGTGCCTTTCAGTGGCACCAGCCACACTGGATTGAACATTGCAGAAAACCTCAAAGAATGTTTCAATAAATGGGGAATTTCATCGTCAGTAAAAGTAATCATTACAGACAATGCTCGCAATATGAAACGTGCTGCAGGCTTGTTGGATCAGGGACGTCGTTACGGGGGCCTGGGGGTGCTCTGGCCCCAGCAGTTGTAACTCTGGCCCCCGCAAACAAAATTTTGATCTCTTAAAAATTATCCTAAATTAATACTACGTATTATTTTCTGGTAAATTTGTAGCAGAGTTGGAAACACTGAGCGGGAACAAACCTGCTATTCCGAAGAAAATCTTCGGAAGCAAATGTAGGACAGCAAAATTCCACCCTTTCGTTGCTTACCAGTTTATAACCAGTTTATAATCTGCCTGCTTTGAGGTTATTACCCTTGCCCTACCCTAAGTTCCTGAAAACCTTTTGCCTTTTGTTGCAAATGACCCTTCCGTTACAGATGGAATCAAAGACTCCGCCGAGGCCGAGCGGTCAACAGTAGGGGGTCGAGCGACATATGGAGAGAGTTCTTCAGTACTGACATTGTTCTGAGATTTCAAATTGCTCCTTGCTTCAGCTTCAGAGCCACGGATTAGCTTTGTGTTCTTGCTTGCGAGCAAGGTCTGCTATCGGGTTGCTACGGTCACTGTGTTTTTATTCGTGTGTGGGAAGCGTTCTAGCGTTGTTGTGCATTTCAATTTTGAATGGATAAATTTATCAAAACTGGATATTTTAAAACTATCTCAAAACATGTGGAACATGACAACAATGAAGATGATGTTGATCCAAGTTCTGACGTTCCAAAGTTAGGCAAAACAAGTGAATGTACTAATGTGAAAATAATTACTGATCTTGGGGTAGATAATCCTAGGCAACCACTTTTGCAAAACTATCCAAATACTACGTTCGGAAAGCGAAAGCGATTATTTCAAAAATACTGGTTTGCATCTGCGCCGTGGCTAGAATATAGTGTGGAACTTGACGCATGCTTTTGTTTTCCATGCCGTAAATTTGGCACAGATTCAGGATATGCAGAATCAAGTTTCAGGAAAATAGGGATTCGCAACTGGAAGAAACCATGTGAAAAAATTAAGGAAAACGGAGGAACGTCCTATCATCTAAAATGCATGGAACTGTGGGTGAATTACAAAGTGAGTACCAATCAGTTTTGATAAAACAATTATATGTGTGTGTGTGTGTTCGTAGTTTAACTTAAATAATGAAATATGTATATGTCTGTATATCGAGTGTTCAAATTGAAAAAATGCTGAGGAGAAAAGTCATATCAGCTTCCCTTTTCAAATTTTGAGATTTGTACCTAAAACATACGGACTGATGGTTCAAAGTAAATAACACAAATTTTCCAATTAATGTACAAGAGTTCAGTAATCACTGATCTCGTCTCAGTGGACTTTTATTTCATATCAGAATTATTTTTCTTAGAGGAAGGCAAATTAATCAGGAAATATTTTCTCATCAAATACATATTGTAATTTGCAAACCAACAACAGTATTAATTTTAATGTAAAATTCAGTACAGAAACTGACAATTTATATGCTGATATTAATGTAATATTTACTTGAAGTTGAAAGAAATGATTACGTCAAATTCTTAGCAATAGCAAAATATGATCGAGAATATTTAAGAGGAAAATTCTTTACCTGGTCAGGAGTTAAATTAAAAATTTCAATTTGAACACTGGATGTACTTTGATTTTCGTTTCCTGATTTTACATTACTTTACTGACACTTCTGGCTAATGTCAAAGATATGCAACGGTGATACAAGAAATTAATGCATGGACAGTAACAAAAAAAGCGCCTGCCTCTCCAGGCGAGGACATCGCGTAGCGGTAATGTCATCAACATATAATTAAGAGGTCCTGGCCTGGGTTCGATATCTAGTGGATGCACATAGTGGTTTGGATCCAACTTTAAACTGTACGTCCAGTCCCGATTGGCCTATCTGTGCATGAAGAGGACTTAATACAAAAACTCACGGACTCGAACTTAGATCAATTTGGGACAAAATCGTAATTCGGTAGCTAACGTGCTCAGCCACTGAGGTGGCTAGAATTCAATAGGTTTTCATTTTGGCTATTTTACCTTTTTTCCTACCTCGTAGGTTAATTTTTACAAGTCGATGTGGATGGATGAATGATGGACGGATGGAAAGGTGATGGGAGCATAGACAAACAGAATGAGTCACCAATGGCTGGTGGAGGTTTGAACATGGGATCTCTGATTCCGTAGCCCTTTACGCTTACCACTCCGCCACGAACACTGGAATAAATAAAATAAGTAATGCCATTGTTTAGAATGGATGTCGGGGAGAATGGAAGCCTAGCTAATAACAATGTACACTAATGCATTGTTGGCATTTCTAGCAGATGTTAACGGTCTACCGATACCTCACACAACGGAGAAATAATATTTACCTATATTTGCATTGTTTTAAAAAATATATATATAGCACTGACGAACGAAGGAACAAAGCTAATCTCTCTGGTCTAGAGCAGGAATTTCCAAACTTTTTCGTTTCGCCGCGCCATTAGTGTTTCAAGATTTTTCCACGGCGTCCAAATCAGAATGTAGGCCTATCTAATACTTGCTTTGATTGATTGAATTGATGTTTTAAGTCCATTTCATGCACAATAAGGCTAATCGAAACTGGACCTACAGTTTAAAGTGGGATCCGAACCACTATGTGCCTGCACCGGGTAACGAACCCGTGACCCCTTTATTACAAGGTGGCGACTCTAACGAACCCGTGACCCCTTTATTACAAGGTGGCGACTCTAACACTACGCCACCGGGGAGGCCCTATCTAACACTTGTAACGCTCTGTTAGTGTGCATAGGTTGCTTTCCTTAAGTTAAAAAATAAACATATATTTCAAATTCAGAAACATTTTTTATGTAAAATGTTCTAAATAAGAACATGTATTTGGAACAATCATATCAATGACTGAATTTCAGTGAAAATATTGGAACATCTCGCGGCAGCTCCGTACGCCTACCAGGGCGCCGCGATGCACACTTTGGGAACCAATGGTCTAGAGATTCCAATTTCTGTAAAACTGAGTCCGAGGTTTGAATCCTGAAGGAGATATTATTTTCTTTCACTATTACAATAACTGATCCCATTGTCGTCGTAATCAAAAATAGTTTAAAGTCCATTTTATGCTCAAATAGATTAATTGGAACTGGATTTATAATTTAAATTTGACTCCGACCCATTGTGCAATGTGTCTCCATCGGGACTTGAACCTGGCACTCTTTGGTTACAAGGCAACGTGGTAAACCACACCGAGGAGGTCCGCTGTGGTAAACGTGACGTTATAATAAATATGCAATATAAAGCAAAAACAAGAATTTATTCTTGAGAATGTTAAAAAAACAACAACAACAAGAAACAGAACATTTGAGTCGCCAATAATATTCTGCATATTACATATCATAATTGTGATGGCGATTTGTGAGTTTTCCTTCATTAATTGCCATTCATGATCGTCAACATTGCGATTAACTAAAAGTAACAGAAAAGCGGCACAACATTTTAAAAAATATAATATACGTAGAATAAAAAAAAATAGGTGTGAAACTGAAAAAGAAAGGTAATAACAAGTTTATATTTACTACCTATTTTTTGTGCTTTTTGAAGTTGTCAAATTTTGTCATTTTTGGCGCCAATTTACCTGTCTATTTAGCATGCTTTGTGGCTATTATAAACCCGCTCCCTACTGATAACACGAACTCAAGACAGAAATAAACAAAGTGTGAAAACACCTACTTCAGTGTCTTTGTGCATGATACTTGCACAAACCATCAACGTCGTTTTGCGAGAATGCAGGGTGCAAGTTAAGAGGTGCACAATTTTCGAAATTGCCGCAAGAAAAGTGGCACGCATCTATTTTTCCTACTACATCTCGAGGCTCTGGTGTACACATGGGGGAGCTGATGGGGCTATAACTCTCCCTAAATTTCTGTCTTTGAACAACTTTCAAAAGGAAGCTTAAAAGTGGTTAATTATGAAATATGTTATACTGTCTCTCATCCTCTCCTCTGAAAAAAACCTGCACAGGTTAGTGTCTAGAGGAGAGTTACAAATCACTCGCATAATTTAAAGTGCTGTTTGCGCTGGAATACTACTAAATGTGCTAGAATTTAAATTTGACAATAATTTCAATGTTAAAAGCATCATCATTATTATTATTATTATTAATGTTTTTATAACGTCCTATTATTGTTATAATTACGTCCCTGCCTAAATTCACAGCCAGAAATAAGATTGATTGATTGATTGAGTTGTTTTAAGTCCACTTTGTGCACAGTAAGGTTATTCGGGACTGGACCTACAGTTTTAAGTGGGATCCGAACCACTATGTTTGCCCACCGGGTATCGAACCTGGGACCCCTTAATTACAAGGGAGCGACGGTACCACTGCGCCATCGGGAAGGCCCAGAAATTAGAATAAAACGCGATCTTCTTTCTTCAGGAAAGCAACATCTTGACAAGCGGCCCTAAGATCAGCACAAAGCTTGAATGGAGACAATACAACAAGCTTGTTCAACAAATGTTGGCGAGATGGTTGCGGACAACCAAAGGTGGCACTGCGTCCCAAATACTCTCTGAACTGCCCATCATAAAATGTTCCTGCGAGACCTATTTCTAATCTGTGGTCGTCACTGTATGTAGACCCCTTTGTGTCGAACCTGACAAATTGCAGGGAGCGGTCTTTCTTGTTTTAAGGGATTAAGGGAAGGAAATGGCATTCAAATGGCAGGGAAGACTTATCCCTGGGTTGAGTTATTGTACCCCTGCTGTTTCAGAGCACCGTTTCTGTAAGGCAATACGCAAATACGGTTAAATTTTCCCTTCCCAGTAAACCTTTGTTTTCGATTCATTTTGTTCATTCTGCTAGATTTTGTTTCTATCCAGGGTGCCAAGTACCAGAACAGTCCAATGACCTCGCTGCCTTCGAGCAAGCAATAACTTTAGTGAGGAGGTAGGAGGGCTTGGGGAGGGAGGAGGGGCAGATGCAAGACGACGAAGAAAATGTAGCAGTTTACTTACACGATGACTCGTGAAAGTATTTGTTATTGCCTGTTTGAAAGAATGAAAGGTATGAAATTAGTATAATTTTTCTTGTTCGCTTCGCTTTCAATATAAGCATTTGTAATAAGTAACAAGTTATAATTGTTACCCCAAAAAACTGTGTATATGTGTGCGTGTATGTAATATGATTTGTTAGTTATGACGTACTGGATACCAAATAATGAAAAAAGTAAAGTAATGTGCTCCCCTGTGCTTTTCGCTATGCCATGAAGCGTATAGGGGTGTGTAGTTAGGGCTCCACACTTTCTTGATCACGGCCGAAGGTGGAGGTGATGTGATCAATCAGCACCACGTCCCTGGCCTCGTTTACCTGCCAGAGTTTCCTCCATGTACCCACTTTATACGTACGACGCTGGGTGGGCACCGGAGCCGCTCGAACAGGTGAAAAAATCCTGGTATCTTCCAGAATGAATAGGAAAGATCCTACACAGAATAATTTATCAGTTTAGCACTTCCACAGGGGATAGGTATATAGTTTTGATAAAAAAGAAGAGGTTGTCATTGAGACAAGCAGAAAGTAAAATACATTAAGGAAAACTGTAAAGTAATAGTTTAATAGTAATTACATAAATTGATTTGCTTACTGAAAATTGTTGAACTCTAATTTTTATTTGACCTCCAGTATTCACATATACGTATATTATATACACTTCTTAGTAGTTAATATACCAATGCACTATATATGTAGCAATATTATAATGTAATATTATATATATATATATATATATATATATATATATATATATATATATATATATATATATATATATATCTGTGTGTGTATGTGTGTGTGTGTGTGTGTACATTACACACACAGAGTTATTTACCTTTACTGTCTGGAAATATTTACATAGGAACAAATTTCAGATTTGGCCCCCCCGAACTGATCAACCTAGCTACGTCCCTGTGTTGGATGATCCAGTACCTATATGGATACCATGTATGGCACATTTGCTTCAACTTGTCAAATGTCACCAGAAGACCCCAGAAAATTAAAGGAAACTCAAGAAAATCTAAGACTTCCAGCTCATAGTTTGATCCAAGATGTACCTACTCGATGGGATTTAACATCTTATGTTGGAGCGTTTCTTTGAGCAAAGACTTTCTGTAACAGTTGTAACATCACCTTTGTCACTACCAGTCGAAATATCATCACCACAGTGGACCCTCATCGAGAGTTTGGTAAAGGTGTTAAAAATCTTCCATGAAGCAACTGTATCATGTAGCAGTAATAGTACATCGATATCGGACATAATCCCAATGAAGAACAGTGTTGTGCAGGCAATGAACAGTTTTGCATCTCAACGCAGAGTGAAGAACTTAGCAGAAGATTTGAAATCAACACTAGAACGTCGATTTCAAGAACTTCAGCCTGGGACAAAAGAAGTCTACATGAAGGCAACAAGTCTGGATCCTCGCTACAAATTAAAGTAAGAATAAATCAGTAACTTTACAAGACCTGTCACTTTTTACCAATTTTTTTTCCTTTGCATAATTTCAAAATGTATTAAGAATAGAAAAAAAGTATCTGCTATCTAAGGTGTCACTTATGTATTATTAATCAGAACCCAGCAAATAATGCCGGCAAATAGCAAGAAGAATTAGGTTAAGTCTCAAAGTACCAAAATTGTGTCTGGTAGATATTTTGGAAGTTGAGTTTGGCTTCAAATTATCAAAACAGTCATCATACACAAATTCCTTTTTTTTCTGAATTTTTAAAAAATATATATATTTCTGAATTATGCCTTCATTAAGGCAATTTGCCAAAACTGGCAATAAATCAGTGCTAAATAACAAAAAAAAACAAATACAATACAGCAGTTTGTGATCTTTTTTTTTTGTTCCTGCATTTCAGGCCACAGCAGAACATTACTTTGTTTGTTTTAAGTTCACTTTATGCACAGAAAGGTTAGTTGGTACTGAATGTGCAGTTTAAAGTGGAATATGAACCCTGTGCAATATGTGCTCGTGTTGTGTGATGCTACAATACCCAATATGACCGTAACTTTACCAAACTCCAATATTATAACTTCTTTGTGTAATTTATCGCACGAACAGCGATGTGAAAAAAGAAAAAGTTTTCGTCACAGTTTTCAGTCCTCGTGGTAGGAACGGCTAGAAATAGAGATTGATTATTCATGGGAGAAGTTCAGCCTGTGGCAGCTCTACCACTTAACCTACAAAACTAATATATTATCATGAAAGTTTATTTTTTCATTAATATCTAAATCCTTTATATTTTATCAATGGAAGTGTTGTGCATTTGTTTCAAAACTCGTAACATCGAATGATCTATGGACGAAATTACTTTAAAATGTTAATGAGGTTTGTATTTTTATGACTCAGCGTGATGTATATCAGACAGTAGTCTGAATTACTAATCGGCGCTGTTACGTCAGCAGAGTGTACGATAGGTGGATCATCCGCCAACCTCTGTGGCAGAGTGGTTAGCATGGGTATTCTTCGTGAGTGTCCCTTCAACTTCATCAGTATCATCACTTATAATATTCATCTTTGCGATTAGCCAAAAGTGGCAAAAAAAACTAAGAAAATAAACCACGTCAATCAATAGTTAGATCATCCACAATAATAATGCATCTACTATTGTTCTAGAAGTGCTTATGATTCTGGTAGGCTTTTTTATGACTTGAGTCATGCCGAAAGGTTTCCTTGGTTAGCTGGGTGTGCTGAGAGATACAAAATATTGTTTTCCTACACATGTACTATCGTTTGGGCAAAAGACTCCGAATGGCATATGGTGTTCTGAGTTGAACAACCTAATTAGAAAAAGCTATAAAATACCAGTCTTCCAAACCTTTGTTGCATGGTGAGGCATCTCATTTGCTAGCATTTAAATATGCCGGGATCATGTTTTATCGGAAACTGCCTAACTTCAGGCAACACAACGAAACTTTACTTTTAAATAGACAATACTTATATTGAATAATCCCATAAGTAATCTATTATGGAAGAAGGACTTTGGACTTGGCATTCCCACCTGAAATGCTCATGGTACGCCACTGGTATTTATGAGCAACCATTCATTTACACTTTTCATGTGTATATATGGGCTGCTACTATCTACTTCACGTGCTTGGGTTACAAAGAGTTATTAATTACATTGCAAAATGCTTTTCTTTGGTTAGGTGAGTCAGGTTTGGACTCTTAGCATTAATAGAACATACCTAAATGCTTTCGGTACTAACTAACTAACTAACTCTCTAGCCTTCTTAAACCCGAAGGTTCATGGCTGCAGCAACACAGGCCTTCCATCTGTCCCTATCTTGAGCAAGATCTATATACTCTTTTCCATCCCTACCGATTTCCTTTAGGTCCATCTCAACGTTGTCCCTCCATCTTCGTCTTGGCCTTCCTATAGGTCTCTTACCATCAGGTTTCCCAACAAGAATCCTGTAAACTCCTCTTTCCTCTCCCATTCGTGCCACATGGCCTGCCCACCTAAGTCTTCTTGATTTAATGATTCTAATAATATCTGGACATGAATACAAATTATGTAGTTCTAAATTATGTAACCTTCTCCACTCACCTGTCTCCTCATCCCTTTTAGGTCCAAAGATTTTCCTAAGGATCTTATTTTCAAATACTCTCAATTTATGTTCCTCTTTCAATGTAAGGGACCAAGTTTCACATCCATATAATACTACAGGCAAAATTACTGTTTTGTATATTTTAACTTTTAGTTTCTTAGATATTAAACGAGAAGACAAAAGTTTATGACGAGAGAAGTAACATGCATTTCCTGAATTAAGCCTACTTTTTACTTCCTCTTTAATATAATTTTCATTTGTTAATATTACTCCTAAGTATTTGAATTTGGAAACTGGTTCAAACGAGTTGTTATCAATAATTAGATTTGGATTATTACCTAACACTTGGTTTCGGCCTGTAAGCATATATTTAGTTTTCTCTTTGTTAACTTCCAAACCTATTTCTTTAGCAGTTTTGAAAAATATTTTAGCATTATTCTTAATTGTATTCACATCATCCCCCAGTAAGTCTACATCATCTGCATATGCTAACAACTGAGTCACACCATTTAATTTTAGTCCTTCTTTAGTTTCTTTTACCTTCCTTACAGCATATTCTAAGTCAAAGTTAAAGAGCAATGGAGATAATGAATCTCCTTGTTTTAACCCATCATGAATTGTAAATTTGTCAGACATATTAATACCCAGACGAATTTTACTTTCTGTTTCACTGGTGCATATTTTTATCATACTAACAAGCTTCTTAGGTATTCCAAACTCTACTAATATATTATATAATTTCTCTCTTTTGACCGAATCATATGCTTTTTTGAAATCTATGAATAGCTGATGGACATTTTGCTTATATTCCCACTTTTTTTCAAGTGTCTGTCTGATGTGAAAAATTTGATCTGTAGTTGATCTCTTACGTTTAAATCCACATTGATAATCACCTATAATTTCATTAGCATAGGGGGTTAGTCTTGTTAAAAGAATGTTAGACAATATTTTGTATGTTGTTGAGAGTAGAGAAATTCCACGGTAATTACTGCAGTTCATTTTATCACCTTTTTTAAACACAGGAACAATTATGGATTCTTTCCACTGTTGAGGGATTTCTTCTTTATTCCATATTAAACAAATTAATTTATGAATTTGACATATTAATTAATTTCCACCATATTTAATTAACTCAGCTGGTATTAAATCAATGCCAGGTGCTTTGTTATTCTTTAGCCTTTTAATAGCATCTTTAACTTCAGTCAAGTTAGGTTCTGGAACTAAAGGTTCTGCTGTGTGTACTTCATTTACTTCTGATTTATCTCCTACATGGACATTTAAAAGGTCATTAAAGTAGTTCTTCCATCTATTTAGAATATCGCTTGGGTCAGCTAGAAAATCACCGTCTTTATCTTTTATCAAGTTTACTTTAGGTTGCCACCCCTTTCTAAATTCATTTACACCTTTATATAAATCTCTGATATTTTTATTTTTGCTGTTTGTTTCAATTTCGTTAATTTTGCTTTTCAAGTAATCTCTTTTTTTACTTCTAAACGTGCTGTTAACTTCTCGCTTTATTCTATTATAATTGCTTAGATTTGTATCATCCGAGTTATTTAACCACCTAAGTCTAGCCTGATTTCTTATTTCTATTAGATTATGACATTCATTATCAAACCATGGCTTACTTTTTCTTGGTTTATGGTATCCTATACTTTCTTTAGCTGCTGATTCTATTGCATTACGTATGTGCTCCCAATTCTTATTTACGTCTGTTTCATTTATATTTTCATCATCATTTAAATCCTGCAAAACATCAAATCTATTTGACAGTTTAATTTGGTAATCTTTCTTAATTCTTTCATCAGTAAACTTTCCTGTATCAAATTTTATAACTTTTAGATTTTGTTGCTTATGATTTATCACTGAGAGTCTTTCTCTTAATTTAGCAATTACTAAATAATGGTCACTGGCACAGTCAGCACCTCTATGTGTACGAACGTCAATTATACTAGTATGCCTTCTCTTATCAATGAGAATATGATCTATCTGATTGTGAGTTTTACCATCTGGAGAAGACCAGGTATATTTATGGATATCTTTATGTTTAAAAGTGGTACTTTTCACAATTAAATTCTTTGAGGTTGCAAAAGTAATCAATCTTATACCATTATCATTACTTAATTCATGAAGACTTTCTTTACCAATCGTGGGTTTAAATGTCTCTTCTTTGCCAATCTGTGCATTACAGTCACCTAACAGAATTTTCATATCATACTGAGAAAATTTATCAAAGACCTGTTCTAACTCTGTATAAAAATCATCTTTAGTATTATCATCTTTATCTTCCGTTGGTGCATGTATGTTTATTAAAATAATTTTACACCACCTACCCTGTAAAACTGCATATGATATCCTATCATTAATAAATTCTACTGTTTTAAGAGCCGAGATAATTCTATTATTTATGAAAAAGCCTGTTCCAAAATTATGATTTTCAGTACCACCATAGAAAAAAGTATAATTTTTAGTTTTACAATTCCCTTCTCCTGGCCACCTAACTTCCTGGACAGCTACTACATCTAATTTATACTTCACTATCTCATTAACTGTACACTGAAATGCCCCAGGCCGGTAAAGGCTCAGAACATTTCGGTACTCATTTACTGTTCCACAAACATATTTCTTAATTTTTACACAAACTACTTATGGTAATAAGTTCCTGTAGCATTGTCTAACATCTGGAAAGTGTTTTCTGTCATGTGGGAAAGTATCATAGCGGAAATTCATTATTTTTGTTGAAAAGTAATTCTAAGACGCACAATAGCCTTTGGTGCATACACCTCCGTAGATTGTCGTGCTTGTGTTTTGTCGATTGCAGGGTTTCCAACCATGCCATTGTTTTCCGAAAAGATGATGTGTCTTGGATGTGTGGTGAAATTCATACTGGGTGTGGAAGATCCACTGGATTTTACTTGGGTACTTGAAAAATGGGTACCCCACAAACCATTGACAGATAGCCCCAAAAAACATTCATGCATAGCCCCACGAACCATTTCCGGCAAGGTTAGTTTAGGTAAGCATAGTTAAAATTTTGTTCGTAAAATAATGCGAAGAAGCTTTAAAAAAAACAAAAAAAACTTCATGAGTATTTTTTGGGTTACGAAGTTTGGAAACACTGAATCGACAAAACACAAGCACCACGCGCAATGATGTACAAAGGTGTATGTGCCATACTGTTTCTTACGCAAATAAAAAAGTACTCTTAATGTGAAAAATTGAATTTACTTTCATGAAAAAAAACAAAAAAAAAACGTGAATACACCTTCAAGAATGTTCCGTGAAGCAGATACGTAAGTATGAATGTTAAAAGTGACGAAACTAAGAAGTTACATGTGTTTGAGGAATAGTAAATTTTTACCATGCTTTCATTGTTAGGTTAGGTGTTTCAGGTTTAGGGCTATTAGTATTAAAATGTCCCTAAATGCTTTCAGCATCTCATCACGTAAGATTCAGTGTAAAGCACAACCCCCCCCCTCCCCCCTGTTGAGCCTCACATGATAGAACTATGTATCCAAGACATGAGTAAACAGAGAACAACTTCTCATTGTGAAGTGCAAACAATCATGTACACTACTTTTCAAATCTTACTTTATCTGGTAAATAATGCTTTTGAAGCTTTTAACTGCTACTTAGTTTCCAAAACTGTTTCCAGTATTCTGAGGCATTTTCTAATTAAAGAAAAAAAAAACTTGTAAAGGCTTGTATGGGGATCTGGAGGCTAGGTAAAGCCCATTTCTTTTAAAGGGCTAATTTATTGCTAGGCTTTAATTAAACTAGTCAGTAATTACACAGTTTTTTTTTTCGGTATTTTGGTGAGTTAAGTCAGTAATTTTGACTGACTAGTTTCCATCCCTGGGATGAAGTTGTAGTAATGGTTGTTGAAAAAGGTAACTAGTTCTCTCAAAATAAAATCTGAAATACACAACCCAACAAAAATATTATGATTTAACACATCTTTCAATTTCTAATTCAAATTAGTAAGTGTGGACAGTGTTGATGCAGTTTTCAGTGTAGGATTATTGCAAAATTTGTATTTAAATCAACTAAAAGTTCATTTTTCTAATGTACATGCTCATACACATCAGAAGTAAAGTTTTTTCATTTCATTTTACAGGATATTTAGGGAAGCATCACAGTCGACTCTAGTAAAAGTTGCTACAGCAAGAGTTTGAAGCCTCTACCTCATGTACGGAAACTGGAGGAAACCGTGATGAACAGATTTCAAGTCAGTCCAATGCTGAATATGGACTTTGGGGTATTTGTACCCAACTTCTTGAAGATTGTGCCCATAGTGAAACACGTTCCACATCTCCTCTGGAAACTGAAATGGATTTTTTCTTCAATGAACCATTGATATCTCATAGTAACAGTGCCCTTGGTTATTGGGAAGGAAACACTAAGTATCCACTTCTGAGAAACTTGGCAAATAAATACCTAGGTGTGCCAGCATCTTCAGTTTCGTCTGAAAGACAATTCAGCACAGCAGGATATATCTGTAACAAAAACCGCACAAGACTGAATCCACAGAAGGTTCAGCAACTTACATTTTTGAATAAGAACCTGCCAGTTGTAGACTTCAAGTGGGACTAGTTTGTGTTATTTCTCTTTCCATTCAAGAAAAACAATTGAAAATCTGCATGTTAAATGCGATTAAAATTGAATTTTTATTTGTCAGATCAATGTAAACAATGCAATGTTTCTTCGTTTGTTGATAGTGCACATTATATATGTGTAGTTAATATATGTATTTTTATCAATATTTCTAAATATAACTTAATTTTTTCTCAGATATTGATTGAAGGACTGTATAGTATTCCAATTTTCCTATACTTGCTACTTTGTATTGAAGGAACACCATGCTCAAGGTGTTGAGATTGTGAGTTGACCACTCCACACGGCTACTACTTTATATCGGATCGGTTATCGGTATCTGTAAATTTCATATCGGTACTTTATCAGTATTGGCAAATATCGTCCCATCCCTACTACCAGGTATCAAAAAAGTTCATGCCGTATTTTGCAGTGAGAAATAAATACTGTAATTTCTGGCAAATGTGTTTTATTCAGCAAAATAAGGTCCTTCAGCTTCAATTACATGTTCCCAACAAGATACAAGCTTATAAATCCCACGTTTGTAAAAGTTCTGGTCCCTAGAAGCAAAAAATTGTCCTATGATCTGCGTGACATCATCTCGGTTTCGGAACTGTTGCTCACGCAAATGGTTATCCATGGCCAAAAACAAGTGAATGTCTGATGGGGCAATGCATGGGGAGTAAGGAGGATGAGGTAAAATTTCCCAACAACGTGTGTTGATTACCTCCTTGGTCGCTTTTGCCGTATGAGGTCTAGCGTTGTCTTGAAGAAGGATCACTCCTTTCCTGTTGACTAGTCTTGGCTGCTTCGGACGCAGTCAGCTGCAACCCTTTGCAACTGGGACGAGTATACCTCGGATGTGATGGTTTTGCCATGCTCTAGCAATTCAAGTGCACAACACCAGCGCTGGTCCACCAAACACAGAGCAGTACCTTCTGTTGATGAATGTTTTCTTTGGGGGTCAATGCAATAGAACCAGGGGATGACCAATGATGTTTTCTTTTGCAGTTACTGTATAACACCCATTTCTCGTCACATGTCAATATCTGGTCCAGGAATGGGGCTTTCTTGTGGTGTGACAGCAATTATGTGCAAATGGTGAACCGCTGGCATTTGTTTTCCTCTGACCAAACTTGAGGAACCCACCTACTGAGCTTCCAAGTCTTTCCAAGGTTGTGCAGATGCAATCGAATGGTTTCCTTCAACACTCCAAACCCTTGTGCAAGTTCTTTGCATGTACAGAAGGTTGCCCACGATAAAAATAATATATTTTGAACCTCACAATTGGCTAGTAAATCCACTCGCGCCATCACTGATTGTGTTCGATGTGACGACCACAGGCCCGAACGATCACCCGGCAGCGTAGTTTACACTGTAGCAAACTCCTGCGTAGAATCGGATGGGAAATGTCTTGCTATACCCCTTTGGCAACTTTCCCAAGACCCTGCAAGGGGACGGCGTCGAGCAAGTGCCTGTTTGAGGAGTCCAAACCCACAGTAGTCCATTTGTGAGGTGTCCGGGGATTTCACAGGGATGGACTAAAATGGGTTCACTCGAATTCCTGTCTCTTTTACCTTCCTTGCATAGAATGCCTGGGATGGTCGAGCGGTATGTCTGGAGACCTTGTTCATGTGGATCCATACATGTGTGGTCTCGTCACCGTACAGGTGGCGAATGTATGTGCCATACAGAGGGGCCATAATGTTCTCCTGGAAGTAAGCTGCATTGACTTTGGTGTTGGCAGGCACTTTGATGAGTGGCAGCATTCTCAGACTCTCCGGCCACCACCAGAAATCCCTTGGAAAACTTTTCCTTGCACTGCAGCACAAAGTCAGAACGGCTCTTCTGGTCTGTTGGAAGGTAGAAAATGGATCGCACTCTGTGTTATAATGTGACTGCCCCCTACAATATTTTCTCCCCCCGTCACTTTTCCCTGGTGCCCTCACTAGTTTGCGACTGGAGGCTTTTGATTTTCTTTCCCTGCTGCCACCCCAACCCATGCTTTTGGCACCAGGAATGTCATTAGGTTCTACTTCTATTGCCAAAAGTGTGTTTTGAAACACCAAAATTGAGAAAGAAGCAATGTTTTTAAAACCAATGAAAACAAATTGCAAAAAAAAAAAAATTTTTCGGACATCACCCCGTCCCCCTCCAAATAGTAACAATGAAATTAAACTTTACTAATCGTTAATTACATACCTCTAGACTCATGCACAACTCGAAATATGTATCTCCGATCATTATCCAAGTTACAGTATGTTAAAAAAGTAACATACTACGAGAAAAAGCTGCTTGTGACAATGGTGTCGCAAGCTGTGACACCAGTGTCACGGCCCATCCATCTCCAAAAGAGGTTTCTCCATACAAAACCAGATATACGGGTGTCTACAAATGTAAAAACATCCCCTGACTTTTCTAGTTTTCCAGACCAAGTCATTAGGTCAATTTCTGTATTTAAACAATAGTGTAGAAAGATTACTATATTTTAACTAAACACCACACTTAGAATTCAACTTAACCAAGTTTTTAGAATATTTACTTAACATGTTTAAAACCAAAATGGAAACAACAGAAATTGATTGTTGGATTTCTTTCTGAAGTCTCCGTTAAAGTCTGCCCATCTTTCAATTATACCGCAACTGAAGTGCACAAAAGTCCAGTTGGTGGGGCATCTGTCTTTCATGCGGGAGACCCACGGTGGTTTGTGGAACTTTTTCAAATATCCTGAGTGGGTCCGGGGTTGACTCAGCCCATGTGAGTACCTGGGGTAAAGGCGGTGAACCACATCACCTTCATAATATGGCCTAGGTCAAGATCTAGAATGTGTGGAGCCCTACCTCCACATCCCCATATGCCTCCATACTTTACATTATATGCATTTGTTTAAAATATGGCTAAAAGAAAGATAAGACAAGTCAGTTACATCAGATATATAACATAAGATAAAATTGTGCTTCGTAATTTCTCTGAGGAATCTACAGCGCCATGCAGAAATGTAAGGTTTCTCCATCAGTATTTTGCATTCATTATTTTTTTTGTATGAGAATCCCAGAGATTTTATGATTGTCCTTAGATATTTCCCCACTTTGAAAAAGTCCCGAATCTTTCAATGACACGCACACTTTCCCAACAGTGGGATGATCTTTCCTCCTGTAATAAGAGTAATATGGCAACGAGTAGCATCTTGCTGAAAGGTATCTAAATTTGTCACACATTTACTGATATTCCTCTTCTTTCCTGGGGTTCCAATTTTGAAGCCTCACATTGATTTATTTCCACCACATTATATTTTTTCCCTATGTTAGCAATAGTGTTCTTAGACACGCCGACAGCAGCAGCAGTCCTGTCCAGAACTTTATTTACAGAAATGATTGGACCCCCATTGTTTTTCTCTTGCTCAAAATATTTGCGTGCAGAATAAACCATCTCCCGCGTTTAGCCTTCGAGAGGAATTCCTTTACCGAAGGCTTTCTTTCTTTAAGTGAATGGTCTCTGCTACATTGTCATCTCGAGTATTGTCTCCTGTGTTTGACATTCTTCTCACAAGCACACGGACACACAGAAGCAGAACACAGAAAATTATGTACCAAAAAAATAATACACTAAAACAACACTAGATACAACAAAGAATACGCTAAATTCAGTAAACACTAAACAAACGGATTGGTTAAAACATCAACGCAAAAAACACGTCCTCTCCAAACAAAATGAAAACTGATCACAAGAACAATCGCCCGATAAGTGGCAACACCATGATAAAAGTTTTCTGTTGCTAGGTAACCAGAGCTTGGATGAAGAACTGGGAAGATTTTGATTGGCTCGCAAGCCAGCAACCCACCCTCTTGCAGCGATGTAGACCCGGTTTCTCCACGTGCTTCACAAGCGTCAATACGAAACTAATTTCGCGGCAGATATAATACATATGCTACTAAATTTTACTACAATTATGTATTATTTATAATATATTTGTTGTGATTTTATTCAAAAAAAGAATTCTTTGTTTCTATAAGTCGATCCATGGCAAGTATTATGTAAAAGCTCAACCCTGGTTTCTGTATCCAACAGTTAATTTCTGTTCAGTTTCCTTTCTTGTTATTACTTTTAACTTTCTTATACACAGGCATAAATTAGGGCTGAGCCGATACCAATACTTGTATAATTCCAAATTTAAAATAACAAATAATAAGTTATAATGTGTGTCTGTGTAATTATTACTATTACATTTTATACATATGCATTTCTGACGAGGGGCGATGCATAAATTAACCCACCAAACGATGCTCTGTTGCAATGATGCATCTCATCTTTACATTTTTTTTTAAGTGACAATCTATCAGATGTTTCAAATATTGGAGAAATATTAAATGAAGCTAAAAGCCAGGCAATCTTATAGTCGTCGTCCTCCTCTCCCTCAATGTTGAAAAATGAGATCATGCCTCTTCATAGGGTTACCAGATCGCTGTAAGGGAAATGTAGGACACAACACATTCTCAATAAATAATACATATTTCACATTAGGAAGTAGTTGAAAAATGACACTTCAGTTTTTTAAAAAATATTTCCCAACGAATGTTTAAATGCAAAATTTCAAAACTTGCAATCATACTAATCAATGCATCTCTTACTACTTGATTTAAGTGGTACTTCTCAGAGGTGACAGTTTTTATCAAAATTTATAGGGACCAATACCAAACATTTTACAGACTTTATGAAAAAATAATTCTCTCGTGAGTCTGTTGTGCTGATGGTAATGAAAGTACTCTCTCAACATTTGAATTATGACCTGTAATGGCAAACAAATATTCAGCAATTACTGTAATTTAAAATGGTTTCATCTTGGGTAGTTTTTATTTCAATAAGAGGGTGTCTACCAAAATAATGCATCCAGAAATCTTGACTTTTCTAGATCCTACTTAGGTAAAGTTGGAAATTAGTAATTAAGAAAATAAATATTTATTTAATGAAAATCCCTACCAAAGGGCCACTTAAGATGAAAACTGAAGCTGAATTTAAGAAGAGAATTAGATCTGCTATTTCGTATTAATATATCCTGAACTGTGATTGGCAGACAAGCGAGGCTTTGGCATCTGAACTCGCAGCCAGTATAATCTTATGTGGGGTTTGTGTCGGTTGTCCCTATATGTTTATGACTATCCATTCATCCATCTTATCTTACCATCATTCATCCTCATCTTCGCTATTAGCCAATGGGACAGAAAAAAGTGAAGTAAAATAAACTAAATCAACCAATCAATAGCAAAAATTCTTGACCACAAGAATAATTTATTGCCTTTTTAGTGACTTCTTGACCTACTTGTTGATTTTTTACTTTTTCTTGACTTCCATGACTTTCTTGACTGGCAGACACCCTGAATAACTGTTCTCTATACCCCTGCTTTACAATCAAATTATATTGAATATTGAATAAGAATGGGCAACACCTTGTTCCATCCGTATAAACCCTAAGGCAAGAAATTCTGCTCAGGCATTGAACAGTGACATCAGAAAGTGGTCCCAAGACTTTGTTCATTAATTGCTTCCATTGTCCTGTTTGTTTAATAGCAGGACAAACTTTATTGTTTTTGTGCAATGACTGAATCAAAATAAATTTCACTATTGAGTTTGGAAGCGCAGTCCATAGACTTGTAATTGCATGATTTTTTTCTGTTACATATTTTCCTAATTAATATTATGTGATGCTCAAAATGTAGAACATTTATGATATTTTTCAAATTCTTCCCAGACGTCGGACATATGGCTAAAATATAGTACATATCCGGGAAAATCTGGACCTCTTCTAAAACTAAAGGATCACTCTTCCCAAACTAACATTAAATCATCCGTGAACACAAGAATAAATTGGCGATTTACCAGCCCCGGGCACGACATCTAAAACTAACAGTAAAGCTGTAATGTGAAACCAATCTCATCTCTTTTTTGTCCTTTAACAAAGAGAATAATAATTAGTAAACAAAATGTAAGGTGAGAATGAAAACTTACCAGTCTCTTGCTTCTACCAGGTGTAGAAGTATGAAACCGGAATTGGCCAATAGATGGTGCTAGCCGGCAGTGGAGGGCGTGGAAGATCGCATAAGCAGTGCCAGCTGCTGCCCGCCACTCCCGAGGACGTTATATCGGAACATAGTAACCCGAGTGCCAGACAGAGGAAGGTGTTGCACATCCGGAACATGTCGAGTTTTGTGCCTACGAACTACGATTTGCGGACATCATTGGTGTTCTGTTATCATTTGAAGAAAACCACCGCAGAATCGCATCGAATGCTTGTCGAAGCTTACGGCGAACATGCTCTCGGGAAAACACGATTTTGACTTGCGAAACGAGGAACGTGGGAAACCTCCGAAAAAGTTCGAAGACAACGAATTGCAAGCCTTATTGGCCTTATTGGATGAAGATGATACCCAAACGCAGCAGGAGCTCGCGGAACAATTGAATGTGACGCAGAAAGCCGTTTTTCTTCGGTTGAAAGCTATGGGAAAGGTGCAGAAAGCAGGCAAATGGATTCCGCATGAACTGAATGAAAGACAGCAAGGATCCCGCAAGACCACTTGTCAAATGCTGCTCGCCAGATACAAAAGTAAGTCGTTTCTCCATTGCATAGTGACCGGCGATGAGAAATGGATATATTTCGAGAATCCTAAGCATCGTAAATCGTGGGTGAATCCAGGCGAACCATCGACATCCACTGCAAGACCAAATCGCTTTGGAAAAAAGACACTGCTCTGTGTTTGGTGAGATCAGCGGGGCGTCATCTATTATGAGCTGCTAAAACTCGGTGAAACCGTTAACGCAGATCGCTACCAACAGCAAATGATCAATTTACATCGAGCATTACGTGACAAATGGCCAGAATATAAATCAAGGCAACACAAGGTCATCCTGCTCCATGACAATGCCTCACCACACACAGCAAAACGGGTCCGGGAAACGAGCGAGGCGTTGAAATGGGAGATACTAGGGCATGCGGCGTATTCTCCCGACTTGGCTCCTTCAGATTATCAGAACAGCGCTTCAATTCGTATGAACATGTACAAACATGGCTCGCGGACTGGTTCGCTTCAAAAGAAGAACTTTTTTTTTTGGCGTGGCATTCATAACCTGCTGGAAAGGTGGGAGAAATGTGTAAATAGCAATGGAGCTTACTTTGAATAAAATATTGTTTCTCAGTTGCAAACACCAGCCGTTTACTTCTTGCAAACAAATTCCGGTTTCATACTTCTACACCTGGTGTATCAGGTGATTGACTTCAGTACAGTGATATTCCGAAGTGACTTTGCTTTTGATATACTTTCGGCAAATGATTTCTAAGAAAAATTAAATGCATAGTTCTATCGCTTGGCATGTGAGGAAATCCAAACCCATCACTACACTTTCCAGAAACTGCCGTTATCTGTTGTTCAAAGAAAATTATTCCACTGCCACTGCAATGCGTATGCTAGGCTTACTTTACAGATTCACCGAAATCCAGAACCCTAAAGCACTTTCCATTTACTTCAAAACTTTTGTGTCCCCCATTCTAGAATACTGTTCACCCATCTGGAACATGGCTGCCCCTTATCATACCTCCAAGATCGAGCGTGTTCTCAGCTTTTTCCTCTCCATCGTTCGATATAGAGTGGCGGCCCTGACACACCTACCCAAGAAAGATCTGCTTGTAAACTTAAACATAAAACAAATGCACAACTATTTTTAATTTTTTTTTCAAAACCAAAATTAAATTGGAAAAGGTGAACAAAACTTTGAAATGTAAAAAGACAATTTGTTTTGTCAGCGCCTCTAGCTACTCAAAAGCAATGGTATCGCTAGTATCGGTGCAAAATTATCGATTGATACATCGGTATCGGCTCAACCCTAGTATAAATACATAAATTGCCCTAATGATTTGGTCTGGGAAAAGTCAGGAAATTTTGTGTTTACAAAATTGTAGACACCCTGCATATCTGTTAAGACAAGGACATAATTCATATTGAATTTCCTTTGTATAGTACATGTCTTTGTTTCTCTGGAATTCAGTGTACCATTTTCACATACTCGGGCTGTCGGGCACACTGTATCAGTGCCAGATGATTGGTAACTAAGTGATACCAGGTGTGCCGGTTAATAATTCTTCATTTCATCGCTGGATGGCGCTGGAAGCAAGGGTTGGTGCACAGTCTCAACTGTTACGTCAGTGTGTTGCCAGGACAGTACCTGTCAAAACACCGTGGCTGTGCAACCGAGTGATCGTGATATTGGGTTTGTGTGGTAAACATGTCAACCTTGAATCCAAAGAAGCATGTCCTGCTTTTCTTGTTCAACCAAAAGAAAAAATGCAAGTGAAAGCCATCGTATCCTTGTGGAAACGTACGGTGACAATGTCATAATGCAAGATGCGTGTGTGCGTTGGTTTTGACGATTCAAAACTGGTGATTTCGACTTGAAAGACAAAGATTGCCTGGGCCAGCCAAAAAAACTCCAAGCAAGATGCCGAATTGCAAGCACTGTTGGATGAAGACGATATGCAAACGCAACAACTGGCAGAGAAGTTAAATGTTGGTCACCAAACCATATCTGATCGTCTTCATGCCATGGGAAAGATCCAGATTGGGTGACAAGACACAGAAAAGTGATTTTGCAGCACGACAACGCCTCATCACACACAGCGAAAGGCGTCGAGACACACCATTTCTACACTTGGCTGGGAATTCTTGCCTCACCTGCCATACACACCAGACTTAGCCCCTTCGGACTACCACTTGTTTTCATCGATGTCTCACTCACTTTCCCAGCAACACTTCAACAATTACGAAGATGTCGAACAATGGCTTGCTGACTGGATCACCTAAAAATGTGAATGATTGTTCTGGTAGGGCATCCACAATTTGATGGACAGACGGGCAAAATGTATAGCTAGCGATGGTGCATACTTTGAATAAAGCATTTGTTACCTTTCCCGCCAGATACACTTGTTTTCTTTCGGATCAATTAAGAATTATTAACCGGCACACCTGGTAAGCTATGTTATTGAGTGCTATGTGCACTTATCCATGATTAAGATACACATATACATACACAGTAGTTTTAATTTTGAGTTTTTCAGGGGTCCATAGCATTTTGCTTTGTGGGGACCATAAAGATTGAATGTATGTGAGAAAACATTAAATCCAGGAATGTCAAATTGGGGTTTTACTGAATATGCATGTTGTTCAATCCATGAATTTTTGTTCATCCGTACGTTTTGGACATGTGTATATTATAAATGACAGGATGAAGCAGAAGCAATTGTATTTTTCAGTTGATATTCTTTATGGGTTGAAAGAGTAGTTGATTAAGTCTAATGACTGAATGTGAATTTAACAAAACATGCACATTAATGTTTAATGTTCGTACTGCTGTCCATTTGAGTGCAAGGCATCGCATACATTCACAGTTAAAATTGTTTCACAAATAGTCTTTCAATTCAGGAATGGACTGGCTAAACGAAACATCACCATAGCCAGTGTCCCAGAGGTAAACGGTGTGTCTACAAAGTTTTAGACTGGCTTAATAAAAAGTGTAAATATGCGAGACTTGCCATAAGCCTTGGTAGTATTCGATGTACATCCCTCCTAAATCCACACACTTAATGGCATAGCTGTACAATTGCTGGATGCCCCTGCGGATATCTTCTTTTGGGTTTGTGTTTAGGTTTCTCGTCACAGCTTCCTCAATTTCCAAAATGGTGTCAAAACAGCCCTTGAGGTGGGATTTCAATTTGGGGAATATAAAGTAGTCAGCCAGTGCCAAGTCTGGCAAATAAGGCAGGTGGTTTAACAGAATCACTTGTTTCTGTGCCAAAAACTGTTGGACAATAATTGCCTTGTGGCTTGGTGCATTGCCGTGCTGCAAACAAGCACCAGATTCAACCAGCTCTGGTCTCACTTGTAATCTCTCTAGCAAGTGCTCTAAAATGGATCTACGCCCAGCTGCAATCATCCTCAGTGACTGTGCCCGGTTTCCATTCAATTTTTGTCGAACTTTTTCAACATTACTGCCAGTTAGAAGACTGCTGGAGGGATGACCTTCACTGGAATCATCCGCCACATCTCCTGACCATCACGGAATCGACGATGCCAAATGAAAACATTGAAATCACAAAAGGCTCATTGCCGTAAGCAGTTTTCAGCATTTCAGCAGTTTCTGAAGGGCTGAGTTTTACACAAAACTTAATCGCCACTCTTTGTTCTGTTTTCAAATGAATGACAAGGGTACAAAATACTGCACTAGTTTAAAAGCCGTAACTCAATATTGCACCGAATCAGACACCAATTTCACTACATACTCACTACATAATACATGTACCAAATGCCACATTGCAGCATTTATCCTGTTACAATCTTGCCAGTCTAAAAACTTAGTAGACACACTGTGTATGTTTCCCAAACAAATGTTCATGTTGCAAAGCTCCTGCTTCGGCATTGCAAACTGATTGCAAAGGTGTTAATTTAGGAAACAAAGATAATGTGCATCATACATCCAGCAATTAGGAAACAAAGATAATGTGCATCATACATCAATGTAAAGACTAGATTCGTGAGAATACCTGGATATTTTACTCATTCCTCATGGATAAGAGGTTAGTGAAGAAATAACAAGAAAATCTGGTGGTTTTTCAAGGAACACAATAATTTATTATGGGAATACCAATATAGTGTTTATAACGATATGTAATAGGCATCAGTATTTTGTTTCTAACTAGTGATGGGTTCAAGCCGTTCATTTGTGCGAGTCGACTCATGAGCGCTCGCTCACTGAGAAGAGTCGTTCAAATGAGTCGTTCAAAAGAGTCGCCAAGCTTCTTTTTCTCGAAACACATGCCTGAAGAGGGGGAAGGGGGTAGGAGGTGTTGAAGCAGATGATTGTATTTAAGTAAACGAACACAACGTACGTCCTTCAAGATTAATAAATTGTATTGCATTTTTGTGTATGTGTGTGTGCGTGTAGCCGACTAGATGGCCAAGATTCTGAAGTAATCGACATTTGATCTTGCCACAGAAGTTCCCGGGTTCTAGTCCCGGTCTGGGCAAGGATATTCTTTACGAGTGTCCCTTCATCTATATCATCACGCATCATCCTCATCGTCGCGATTACTTAAAATTTGAAGAAAAGCGGCATAAAATAAGAAAAATACAAATACGATTCTGTATGTGTGTGGATATACATATATGTGTAAACAGTAAACACACACACACACACAAACAAAATTTATTGCACATACTTGTTTTCATTACTCTGCCTCATGAGTGAGATTTTCTATATTTGTATCTTGTTTCAGTTTACATTTCATGCTGCGGATAATGCAAATTATGCAGTACGATAGCATACACAGAAATGCTATATAATTATATCAACCTTTTATTAGTAATAACGTGCATTTACATATTCTTCCTTTTTTGCATTCGATCACTGGTTTTAATATCGCAACAAATGTGAGAAAGCGAGTCAACAAAATGCACTCCAGATCTGCGCTGCGACACATGCTTGCATTTCCACGAGCATCGCTCGTTCACGACTTTTGAAACAGCACGAAGAGTCACAGCACAGTCCCACGACTCTTTCCCCATCATTCGTTCACGACTCTCGAGATGGCACGAAGAGTCATTAAGCACCTTAACGACTCGCTCGCCATCGCGACTCTTCTCCTCCCTCATCGTTCACGACTCTCGAGACGGCACGAAGAGTCGTGAAGCACCTTAACGACTCGCTCGCCTTAGCGACTCTTCGCCTCACTCATCATTAGGATCCACCCGCTCGCTCTCCGCGGATGGCTAACAGCTGTGTTTAAGAAATATATATCGCTCTTGAACATTATCCTTGTCCATCCCATATCCATGTCCGTAGCTTTTAGTTGTTCTACAGTCATTCAATATAAGTTTCTGCCAATATCATAATGTATGATCGAATTTCTATAAAGCGGGCCAAATTATACGTATGTATTTTTTTTTAATGTTGCTTTCTACTAGTAAAACACCTTAACACGTAGGCTCACCGCAGATGGCCAACAGCTGTTTATATCACTCGTGAACATGACCCATGTCCATCTTACGTAGTTGTTCCTAATTCTGCAGTCATTCAATAAATGCTTTTTTGCAGTATCATGTACGATGAGATTTATGATTAAACTTCTATATTTATTCTTTAATGCTGTTTTCATTAGTAAAATATTTACACGTTAATGTTAATGAAATATTTCACATCATATGAAAACGATTTTGTCAGACAATGTTTAAAGTTCACTTTATGCTCAGATAGTCTAATCGGGATTGAAACTACATTTTAAACTGGGGGTCTAAATCACTGGGCAATGTGCCTCCACCGAGGATCGAATCCGAGACAGGAAGCGATTTCCTTACCAGGATTTAACAAGGAATGAAAGGATGGCTGAATAACATAAATAAAACATACTCCATGGTGCATGTTCTTTGTTTCTTGGTTTCTATGTTGGCCAGCTTGAAATAATCTTGGAGTGACAGATAAGTGGTGTCGCCCTCCTCAAAGTAAGCCTATTGACACCGAAAGTTCCGGGTTCGAACCCCAGCCCAGAGATGAGTGGTAATCTGCATTTAACCTCTTGTCAATTACTCTAATCACCATCCATCCTCCGTCGTTGCCTTGTAACGATACCTGGTGGATCCCACTTTAAACTGTAGATCCAGTCCCGATTAGCTTATCTGTACGTAAAATTCATTCATCCTCGCTGTCAATACTAAGTAATTAGGTATAAAAGATGCATAAAATACAACAAAGCGTGTTAGGCAGTTAAAATATTAAAATTGAATTAATAAATTATAAAATATAATTACTGCATGCTAATTTATAAGAAATTATAGCATTTTAAAATTTGTTTGTTCCTTAATGGGAAAATAACTAGTAGCTTATTTCTTCTGTTCATTCTCATGTTAACAGATTTGTTTTCTTGGATAAATAAAATTGAACGTGTAAATTAAAAGGTTTACATGTGCACGAAGCGGAAGAGCAACTCGATCGAGTATCGTGCTGAGACAAGATGACTTGGCACATCGTTTCAACTCGTGAATCAGAATGCATATCTTGTTCGCGATTTGATTTCAAGTTAAAAACACCTGTCTGGTCTTGTTCGCTTATCGATTTCAAAGCATAAATCGGTATCGTTACTCCAATGAGACGAGATTCTCGGACAGTACATTTTACACAGAGTGTCTCTCATCATCTCACCAACTTTGGAAGGGTTGGCTCTGTTTTCATTGCGATTTTGTAATGTCCTGCTACTTGTGAAACTGATTCACTTCCAACAATTTCAGTCGCCTCCGTGGAGGAGTGGTTAGAACAGTGCGCTAAGAGGAATCTCGGAATTGAGTGTCACTTCATCAATTTCATTATATCATCACTGATTTTCATGTTCGTGATTAGCCAAAGTGGCCGAAGAGCAAAGCCTGGGCAAAAGTGGTATCCCGAGCCGCTATGTGTTTCCACCGAATATCGGCCTCAGGACTCCCTGCCCTCGTGCCGCGATGTGCTAACCACTCCGCCACGGGGGCCGGTCCTCCCCATCACATCTCTGTTTTATACTAAAGGCTATGATTGAATATGAATTTAAAATTTTGTGTGCGTCACTTAGGCTATTTTGCACCCTTCACTTTATACGGGATCCAGCCCCTTACCAGAACTAAAATAACATAACTGTAATGTCCTGTAGTAACTAAAATATTAAAATAATCTGACCGGTTAAAAGCTTTTTGGTAAGATCAGGATGAGTAATGAGGTGTACTAACCACTCCACCATGGAGGCCGGCGCTTTAGAAAATAATTAAAAGTAACAATTGCTTTCCACACTAAGTATTTTGTGTTGCAAATTATAAATTACTGCCCCCCTTTTCTGATTCACCCTAATAGCATAGTGGTTAACGCTGTCATGTATTAAAATGGTTTGCTTGGCAAAAATTGTTATAAGTCCACTTTTATGCTCCAATAGGCTAATCGGGTCTCCCCGATGGCGTAGTGATAACGTCGCCGGTAATCAAGGTGTACCGTGTTCAATACAAAGTGGAGGTTCGGATCCCACTTTAAACTGTAGGTCCAGTCCCGACTATCCTATCTGCACATAAAGTGGACTTAAACAATAACAACTCAAAATAGGCTAATCGGAATATTGTAATCAAGAGGTCTCTGCCTAACACCTTCCCAAAATTTTTACAATACTCCCCTAATATTTTTTACTAACATTTAATTTCTTGTAATTTTAGCGCTAATGGTTTGACCGAACTTGAAACTACAGGACAAATTTGTTGGCTGTTCTTCGCTGCCCGTCATGGGCTGAGGTTGCGCGCTCTCTCTCTGCAAAACCACTCGCGAGTCGACTCTTTCCTTCGTTCAAAGAGTCGCTAAAGTGTGCCACGACTCTTTGAACGAAGGAAAGAGTCTACTCGCGAGCATGCTCCTTCCCCTCTCATCGTACACGGCACGTTTCAGCCAGCTTTACTCAACTAGGGGTAGGGAAAAGGAACAGAGAGGACCCCCCCTCCCTCTCCTCTCCAGTCCCCATTTGCTGCCGCAGAATCGACTTGCTTTCTTTCAAAAATTCCGGCAGCCAGGCGAGTATACACTTGCGCATGCGCCTTCCTCGCAAAATTCGTGGAAAGGAGAGGGAATAATGGAATAATAGTTGCTTGGCGGGCGGAGGAGTCGTGGCACACATACGACTCTTTGAACGTGTCGTTCAATTCTGGTGAACGAGTCGTTCACCGCTCACAAGAGAGAGTCGTTACTTTTGAACGACTCATTCACGAACGACCCATCACTATTTCTAACTGCTGTCACAGTAACAAACAATAACCTTCTACGATCAGTTTTCACCATGTAAGATATATCTATATATATATATATATTTTTTAATATGGGCCGAAACTGCCAATGTTCTGAAGTCTCCAATTATTCATGCATTTCATAAAAAAATACCCGATTTTCTTACGTTATTTCTTAATTAACCACTCATGTGTAAGTAATTAGTAAAATATCTATGTGTTCACCAGAATCTAATCTTTACACTGATGTACGATACACTTCACTATTTAGCTTCTCAACTGCTATCAGTGTATCAAAAGTTATTCCTTTCCTATACATTTTTAATGCAAAAGGATAGGAGCAAGTGGGTTAAAAGTTTTGTCTGGAACATACATCCGGGACATCAGCTGCTAGAGATGTTGCCGCATAACCAGTCCATTATTCATGATTGGCTGCGTACAAAAGATATTTAATAATACCTTTGGGCACACACACACGTGCATGGACTGATCAAGGAGGCAAGTGATTATATAGACAGTTATTACAGTTATTATATATATAATTGATTCAATCCCCCCCCCCCCCCCCAATTCATATTAAGTTGGCACCTCCGACACAGAGGACATAAACATTAAAATCTCCATCCAAGCACAAACACGTGCAGGGACGATGTACTCACCACAATAAATTCAAAACTGCTGGAAGTGTCGCACAAACCCTCCATGCGATAACTTGTTTAAAGTCAGGTAAAGAAAGTTGGTCGCCTCGCTTCAACGATTTTGATTTTCACATTTTTCTCTCGAGCTAAACAAAGCACATTTAAATTGCTAAATAATACATACATCCCTAAGGCTTCCCCGATGGTATAGTGGTAATGTCGCATTGTAGTCAAGGGGTCCTGGGTTCAATACCCGGTTGAGGCACATTCTACGGTTGTTCAGATCCCACATTAAACTGTAGGTCCGGTCCTGATTAACCTATCTGTGCAAAAAATGAACTTAATAACCCAACTCAAACAAACAGTAAAACACCCGCACTTCGCCGTATGAATAGTTACCAAATTCATGTTTGTTTCGATTAATTCGGAGCCCTAACTCAGCAACAAACACTCACTCACTCAAATTATTTCCCTGACTACACAGCATCCAAACAAATTCACTTTGAAAAGCTCTGAAACAACAGAAAGTGATACCAACTTATTTCCTTAATTGTATCGCTCACGGGAGAGAAGAATTTGGAAATAGAAATTACGCTATGAAATCAGAATCATTACAACAGAAAAAGTATGCATATAATATTCAAGTAATAAAGTGCCATAATAATACAAAGTGTTCTTATGTTCTTAATGTGTACAATGCATACTTTTGTGCTGTTTACAAATATCAGAAGTTTTTTTTCAGGTACTTTTTTTCCACCCAAACGTTCTATTCAAAAGCAATCGATTTATTGAATTTGCTTGTAAAATTTGTTAAACATTTCACTTGAATTGCTGTGTAAATAATTTGACAGTTGCCATCACTGTGTTGAGGGGGGTTCAACACTGGTGACGTAATTCACGCAGGCTGCAGCCTGCTGCAGACATTCCTCTTCCCAGAAACACAATACCTTTACCCCAACCCCTAATGTGAAATTTTTGATGCATTTTAAAATTTGCGAAATATAAAATAATTTGTAATTTAAGTGACCTCCATGGAATTTAGAGCAATGATAATAGCTTCTTTCAGTTATTTTATGATTAATAATTATCAGTATCCTTGTGATCTTTATTTGCTCATGAAGGCACACATTGGTTATCTGCTGGCTATGTTTCCTTCTGCTTTCGGTTGCTTTCCGAGAAGCACTGAAGGCTCAGCTTTTCTGTGAGGGTTGAGGCCCGTTTCTCCAACATGCCCAGTTCCCCAAGCAAAACAAAAGAGTCTGCTGCTTGCAACGGGCTGCTGAAGGAGTTTGAGGACGTAAAATTTGTGAAATCGATTGCGATGGAAACGAAATAAGACTAAAACATTAAGTACATTAAATAATATTCTAATAGTGCAAGCAGTGCTTGCATTGCTTGTACTATATCTTTGCCACTGATCATAGTGATCCATTCGAAATTCATGTTAACAATTCTCTTGTAAAACTAATACTAGAAATTCAAATGAAATTCTAAAATAAAACTACAATAGTGATAAAAAATGCATATATTAAAGGATCATCTGTAAGCTCTGCATTAATGTTACACAAAATGTTCTTTTTAAAAAGTTACAAATTATCCACAAGATTTTGAAAGGGTACAAAACTCATGGTTTTTTTTTTGTATTAATATTCACTCAAGAAAACTAAACTCTTTCTTTCTATGTTTTTAGAGTTCCATACTTTCACATATAATATTGTAATGAATATTAAACACAAATATATAATACGTAATTAGGTAGAAAAATTATAACCTCTGTATAATTTATTTTTTAATACATATACATCTACATACAATTAATACTATTAAATATTTCCTGTGAAATAGAGTAACCAGGTTTGTGGACACATTAATATCAAGCAAATTGATTGAATTCTAAAAATTATAGTGAATAAAATAATCACATAGTCGACTAGTCGTATAAGCCTGTTTCTTGTTTCTTAGATAGTTGCACACCAAATTAACAAGCTGCAGACTGGATGAAGCAAACACTTTAAAAATGGGATATATTCTGGTAGATGTCAATAGGGTACAGTTGAGAAAGCACACTGATCTGAGCATTAAATCCTTGGATCATGTTGTAAAACAAAACACAGTACATTTAAAATAAGCATAACAAAATCATGTTTCTAACTAAAAACAACTCTCGGCAGCAGGGCTAGTAAGGAGCTAGTTTTCACATCTCTGTGACATAATCAGGCTAGTTTTGCACCAACACATGGGAGTGTAGAAGGCACAGACCACCATTGAAAAAATGCATGCCTATATTTTTCTCCTTCATGGTAGTTTCCCTTGCTGATTTCATAATTTCCTGCAGCAGGGGACAAAAAGAGGATACGAGTTGCAGGTAAAGTAAAGTTTCAACGTTAAAAATCATTGGAAGTTTCCAAGCTGATCTGACATTAGATGATCTTGGCATTATATGAGGGAGAGGAAGTCAGTAAATAGGTCAGAAACTGGTGTGGGATAACTGAAAATAGTAGTGAGTAGTTCCTAAAGGTGTCAGGTGGCAGCACAATCCAGCTTGATGATATTCAGTTAGCAGTCGCTAGATAGCAGACACGTGCATGGCCAGCTGAGTTTAAAAATGGAGACCGTACTAGAAATGGCACAAGTGGAGGAGATGATTCCAGCTGACAGACACGTGATGATCGACAGCATAGCAACTGCAATAGCATAATGTGGGATTACTTGAATTTCCAAAAAAGTGTGCACATGGTAATGGCAAATGATGATGTAGAATGTGAAGTGCAACTGTGGCTGGGACAGCAGCCATAAGACTTTTATGCTTAAGGTTTTGGGGGACTGATAAAGTGATGAGATAAGTGTATCAATGTTGGAGGAGAGTACGTTGAAAAATAAGAACGGTTTTCAAGTCAGTATCTCACGTAGTATTTTTTAAATAACGTTTGTGACCTACTTACTGACTTACCTAAATACATTCCAATGTCGTTACCATGTTCAATTTATACAGTTTAAAGCAAGTCAGGATTGTTAGATTTGATTCATATAGTATTTCTATACTTTCCTTCCTCCCTTGCATATACAGATATACATTTTCCATGTGAAAAGAACACTTCAGCCAGAAATACCTTAAAACAGGGTTGCTACATGTCTGGAAAACAGGGAAATGTCAGGGAATTTGGCTTGTCAGGGAATTTTGCAGATCTGGAATTTACGTGCATTTTGGAGTCTGCAAGACAAAAAGTTGCAAAATGAACAAGCAGTTCACTTCCACTTCTGAATTCGGTTCTTGTGATTCCACTCCCGAAAAAGATTCAGTTTAGAAACTTGTTTGTTTCATTCTTATGATTCTCAGTCTTATGCAAATTTATGGTTCCTTCGAATTTCTGTAATAAATTTTACTTTCCTAATACTAGATATTAGAAAGAATATCAAAGTAAAACTTGAGGTCCACATATCTGATTGATAACTAAAGTATTTTGACAAGATGATCATAATTGAAGATGAGGTTATCGTCTATTATTTTATAGATCTTAGTCTTGTTGGCATTTCCTATAGAATTCCAACATGCAACAAAAATTTCTCCAGATGCTATGGACTTATAAATGCAAGCAAAAAAAGCAGCATTTTCTAAGACACTATAAATCTGGCAGAAAATGAAAAATTGTGTGGTTTATGAACTTTCTCTGTTGTTTTTGTATTGTGGAGATCTGTTATGGTGAAATACTGTACCTGTTACCTTAGCCTGAAGAGTGATTGTAGCACCCAATACATTTGATGCTGATTGTAATTTTGCATTTTACTCTTCGAATTTTCATGTGTTCTTGAGTGTGTAGAATGAAATTTGCTAAAAAAAGTTATGAAAGTGAAAATTCATAATAATTAACGGATTTTATATATTTAATTGAAAAAGCACAAGGTTCAAAAGCAAAAATCATGATGATAAACATGCTTGGAAACATTTCATATTTGGACTGGAAAATCTGAAAATGTGAGGATTGGATTGGATTGGATTGATTTGGGGTTTTAAGTCCACTTCATGCACATTAAGGCTAATCGGGACTGGACCTACATTTTAAAGTGGGACCTAAACCACTATGTGCCTCCACCGGGAATCGAACCCGAGACCCCTTGATTACAAGGCGATGACACTACCACTGCACTATCGGGAAGGCCTGAAAATGTCAGGGAATTTCATAATCAAAAAATCATAGCAACCCTGTTATAAGCACAATCTCTTCATGACATAAGTGCTTGCATATTAATTCTTTCTGAATCTTTAAAATGCAGAATTTAACATCTAATTTACTTCCACAATCAATTCCAATATTTTAAATTCATTCTTATCCTTGTTTACAATTTACAAAAATCATTACACAGTAGAAACCGTGAACTTGTAGTGTGAGCTGAAACTGAAGCTTTTGAATTGGCTTGATGTCAATACTTTCATCTTGATATATTTTTATTGTATGTGGAACATTATAACCACTGAATTCAGTACGTTTCAACTCCGGTTGGTTGTGATGAATGGTTGACTCGTAGTCTCTCCATCACAGATTTTATGTTCAGTCCTAGCCTTGATGTTTCTTTTTCTGTATCCTTTATCCAATCATTCAATTCTCTTAATGTAAAATATGAAAAAGTACATGGAACTCTGTAACTGATCATTCAACAGCTGTAACATGTTTGGCTCTTTGATCATCCAATGGCAACAAGTGTACATATTTTACACAAATTCTTTCATTACAACGCAAATCACAACTCGGGAAAAAAAATATATATATATTAGACCATTACTTGATTTTTAACAAATAAATTTTTCCTTGCGACTACATAACACCTTTCTCTGCCAGTCAAGTCAGTCTGCACAATAACACTATATTCCATGTTGGTAATTAAAAAATAATAATGTTTCAAATTGTTTTAATCTACTTCTTTTTAATCTAATGAAGAGTCAAAGAAATGTTTGGTAATAAATACATACTAATTTTGGTTTATTTGTTTACAACAGATTTATATTTTGATTGGCAATGACAGGGCCTACCTACCGACTGCTGGCCTCACTCCCACATGCCTCAACAGAGGTGGGCGATCGTCCAACCAGTTGCAGGGTGATGTGTGGTCAGTATGACCAACCCCCCCCCCCCCCCAATTGTTGTGGGTTTTCCATGACTGGGTTATGCTACTTGTTCATAGCTACCCAATTTTCTTCACGGTCGTGGGTGTCCACTGGTCGAGATCTCAGGAGAAAAGTGATTCAAGGAGATAAAAAAGGAGATTCAAACCTGCATGCATCCCATAGCCCGAGCCCATAGCCTGATGAGTTAGACTGCACGGCCATGGTTCGAGATGACGCATCAGATACTGTTGCCTTAAAATATTGTCCAAATGCATCTTGTGAAGTAGAGAAAGTTTTTTCTGAGAATGAAAATATTCTTGCCGAAAACAGGAGTTTCAAGTTTGAAAATATGGGATATAATGTTGTAATAAAGTACAATCATGATTCTGTAAGAAATGTAACTTTCTTTTATTTATAAAACAGTAGTGTAAAGTAAAAGGTTTTGTGGATTAATTCAGAACTGCAAATTTTACATTTATTACATGTTAAATCACATGAGCTGAAAAAAGAACAAATATGTTGGATTTTTGCGGTAACTGAAAGAATACATTTGAAGGAGGTAAGATGTTTTCTAAAGTGCATATTTATTTCCATATTTTGCACCTTTTTAGTGCAGAATCTCATCTTCATTTCCTGCCAGTAAAGCTTCAAGTATTAGATATTGTCTGAAGGTATTTCAAGTGCACCTGGGCCCTAGTTATCGATATCAGCAAAAAATTCATATTGGCACATTCCTCTTAAAATGAAAACTATTGTACATTTTACATGGTCATCAGTGCAAATAAAAAAACAACCACAACACGTTCTAACCATTATACTTTAAAGTAAATTTACTGTAAAAGTTACTTAGACACTTTTTAAAGAAATGGTAACTGTAATAGAGTAACCTTGATAAAGTAACTTTCCAATAAATGATTATTTCAAATAGGGTTAAAGAATACTCTTGGCATGATACTTGGGGACAATAAGAAACAGGTACTTGCCCCCACCATGAAGATGTCTACTTCCCCGAAATGTAAATTTCAGAAATAACTTATTTTAATTATAATCTGCTTTACTCCCCAAGTAGAAACATGGGTGGGTGGGTATCTTGTATGCAATTATCTCCTATAATCCCTTTCCTTTTATATAATTTGTACTGCGTGTTCTGTACTTTTGTCTTCAAGAAATCAAATGGTAACATGTTTTTTTAACACTTTTCCATTTTAGGCCTGTCTTTATTTAAATTTTTATGCATACATTTCCACAAAAACTAAAAAATATAAATTACAAACATTCCTATTAGAAAAATCAGTGGATAAAAGTTATCATTTTTAGCAATCAGACAATTAGTGTGTGGGTATTATACAACAGATCTCTGCAAACTTCTATAACTGCCAACATGAAAAGAATATAACTTTTATTAGGGCTGGGCTGATACTGATGTCCATGTATAAATATCTGAAAGTATTCGTTCAAACTGAATCACACACCAATACTTTTTTCAAAGTCTGGGTATCTCACGGGATTTTCAAGAATTCCTAATTATCTTGTAAAAAATTGCAAAATGCATAATTTTATTTAGTATTTGCAAAACATTGTGTCAAAAGTGAATTTCTTGATTAAATGATAGGTATTTTAATATTCTGATTTTCTTTCACACCCCTTTCAAAAACCAGGTGTTTCAGAAATAACTGAGGGGTTACAAAAATGTATTGCAAGTAAAGTATTGAACTTACGTTAATGAAACCAGTCGAGAACGAATGAGGAACGCAAAGTTTTTTTTATGCCTACAAATGTTCAATGTGTGCACCACGCGTGACACGGCACACATCAAAATGATAGTCGAGTTCTTGCCACACTTGCATCAACATGGGCCTGTCGATAGTGTCTATTGCTGCTCTCTTAGGTCTGCAATATCACACGATATCGGTGGGACAAATACCCACCTGCCTTTGATGAAACTCCACAAAAAGAAGTTGCACGGTGTACGGTCAAGTGATCTTGGAGACCAAAACACTGTAAGTGATGCGAGTGTCACCTACTGGCAGGAATGTGAACTCTCAGCTCAACAAAACATACATGCGCAAACTGTGTTCATCGTTCTGGACTGGTTTCATTAACGTAAGTTCAATAGTTTACTTGGAATAAATTTTTGTAATCCCTCAATTATTTCTGAAACATGTGGTATTTTAAAGCAAAACTCTAGTAGATTTATGTTGTTTAATTGCAATGGTATACTTTGAACACAACTTTTAAATGTTACAATATTCAAGCATCAGTATTGATAAGAGTATCAACAACACAGGTGTAGGTTCCATGTGGTATCAGCTCATCCCTACCTTTTATATTTATATAATCCACTATATCTTTACAACTTTCAATACATACAATAAATGCTTCTTCGTTGTGCTGGAAATATATGGAATCTATTATATATACAGGGTGGTACACAAAATTAGCTGATGGTTTTAAAAAATTATAGCTTTATTATGACTAATAATTTTTAATTTAAGTTTTTCTTTTATTACAAATAAGACTTGGGGAATTTATCATGGTTGCTCAGCGAATCAAAATTTTGACAATGTTCTTAGAAAATAATTAGTTGCTAGTTTTAACCTATTAAGTCTGTGTGTGCTATTGCAGTGTGGAAGGCTTATACAGAAGCTTTGTGTTTGCTTCGACTGTGGGTGGCATATAGGGTTGCCTGGAAGTTGAAAATATAACAATCACATTAGGTGATATTATGTTAGCTGTAGTATAAAACAAAAACAGTAGCAGAAGAGGTAGATGACAAAAAAGAAGAAGAAAGAGAATATAATTTAGACAATGAAAGCTGTCTGCTCATGTGGTGTAGCTCGTGCATAGCAGAAAACAGAAATATGGCTCAAAACCAAAGTTTGTGTGATGCGGACATTGAGTTGCACTTGTTTCAAAGACTTACACACCAAAAATATTTAGCCTGCTGAACTTGAAGCACATACATACCAACATATTATGTATGAGTGTCTTTCTGTAATATTTTATAATTGTATTTGTGTATTATTTACATTTGGCGTGGCATATGAAAGCAATTCTATAAATAAAATACTGAATAAAAGAAGAAGGCAGGCAAATACTGATGTTTTATTTAGTTATTTTTGTTCAACGGAATTCTGCAAAAAACCTACATCTTCCAGTAGCGACTTGTTCAGGAAATTCCACACTTGAGGGGTTAAAGCAATGAGCATATAGATGATGATGATGATATAACATTCGTGAGGCACAGACCAGGAACGCAATTAACAGTCTAGTTTAAAAGCTTGAAGAAATGGGATCTGTAGGAGATTTTTGGCAACTCGTAGTGGTTGATCAGTCCAAAACATTGAACGTGTATGGCAGTGTTGAAAATCAACCCCAAACATCAACAAGAAGGTGCTCGTCACAACTGGAGATCTCTTATCCCACACTGCAATTAATTTTTGAGTAAAGACTTGCATCTCTTTCTGGATACAACGGATTGCGTTTGCAATATTCTTGTGCATTAACTCAATCACGTCGAAAATTATGCCAACTGTCTTTTAAGTTTATTAATGAAATACAAAGCACATTTTCAATTAACTGGTTTTGTAAACAAACAAACCAACCAGTAAACCATTGAGGAACTGGAAGACAACACGAGAAATGAGATGACATCTTGAAACTGAGAGGTGTCATGTAAAAATAAAATACTGTGCATGTGAGAAGAGCATATGTTTGTGACCAAGAAGGAGAAAGTCCTTTAGCCGATATGGTTTTCCATTCTTAATATAAATAAAAAAAAATCCAAGAATAAAGATTTTATTTCCTGCTTAGATGGTTCACTTTTATTTCTTTCAACAATTACATAGAAATCAAATCTATCTGCTTATTTTGCACCACCCTGTATACGTATAAACTCATACGTCCCTCATAATGTATCTAACAATTCTACAAACACTTATCAGTCTTACTTGTTAACATGCTAATACTTTCAGAAATCTCATTGTACAAAACTTCTCTTTCTAATCAATTGCAACATCAACAATAATGCCTTTATCACAATGGAAACTTTTGAGAAAATATCTCGGTGAATGGATTACATAACATTGTGCGTTGAAATAGTCCATAACAAATAAATACAGCAATTCAGCCTTAAAATATAAATATGGTCAACGGGACAGTATGATCTTGAACATATTTGAATGCAAAATCTAATCCCAGAAACAGCTCAAAGAAACTTACTATCACATCAAAAATACTAAATATAAATTACTTCTCTCTAACAGCTTCTTGAAAGACTGAAAATAATTATCACTCGAGTATTTGTGACTGGACATACTATAACTAGGTAGTTAACAAAATATACTCCTTTTAACAACAATACTATACAAGATCTATAAATAAATAAAAATCTACATATATAAATATATACACTATACACAGATGTACATACAGTCATTTATAGAGATATGGACAAGATAATAGTTCTGATACAATGACAATGACCCTTGTGAGACAGTACACACATTCGCCGAGTCAATCACAATTGCATTACATTACCTCGGTGGAATCTTCGTGCATCATTCGAGCATGTCGACGGACACATCTTGGACACGATAGCTTTGTTGACCAGCACGGAGCATGGAAACAGGCCCCGCACACTCCGCAACGGGACACTTTACCGAGCTGCCAGGGAAATATGATATCTTTAGAGCAACACACCTCACAGAAGAACCCTCTTGCCTGGCACAGCTAGATAGGAGAGAAAAAGCAGTTGTATTCAGCAAATTCCAAAAAGTATTATTCATTAAGTTACTGAAAAGTTGAAGAAAATTTTTAGGCTCAATGAGAGATTTCACTCAGGACTTTGGCATTCTGTGTTGATGCTCTACCACTGAGCTATTAAGGAAACTTGGTTGAGCCTGAATTTCTGCTAACTTCGCAGTGGGTTAGTATTATTCTCCTGTTGACAGTAAGCTAATTCAGTTTCAAATATTCTTCAAGATGATAGTGATAAACTTAAATACATCCCTTGTTTTTCAGGGTAATTTTATTTTATTTTTGACAATATTTCTTTAAAACATTTTTCTTCGGTTGAGCCTGAATTTCTGCTAACTTCGCAGTGGGTTAGTATTATTCTCCTGTTGACAGTAAGCTAATTCAGTTTCAAATATTCTTCAAGATGATAGTGATAAACTTAAATACATCCCTTGTTTTTCAGGGTAATTTTATTTTATTTTTGACAATATTTCTTTAAAACATTTTTCTTCGGTTTAATCTTTTATTGCAATGATTACTTAACTGCTTAAGGTTTTAGGATTTCTGTTACTTACTTGAACTTAAATTACTCTGAGAATTAAACTGAAAGTGATACAAGGTCTGTCAATAAAATAATGAGATTGGCAACAATGCACCCAATCTGGCGGTCACCCGTCAAGGGAAGGTGAGATCTACATCTCACTGACCATTGGTAGTTGTAAGTCACTAATATCAATAGGTTATTTTTAGGGCAGTGAAGCAGTTTTGTCATGTGTCACAGAAATGGAAGAGCGTAATTTCTGTTTGTGTGAAGTTCAGGAAAAATGCCATGGAAACATTTGAAACAATAAAACAGGGCTATGGGGAGTATGTTTTGTCAACTTTACAAGTGTTCAAGTGGCACAAGGTATTTTTGGAGGGCGGTTAATCTGTCCAAAATGAGCTTCATGCTGAAACACATTCAACTTCAAAAAACGGCAACAATATGGAAAGAGTGTGAGCTATTGTGTTGACCGACCATCGACTGATGGTAAGAATGATAGGTGATGAGTTGAATTTGAACCACACCACAGTCCATCTGATTTCAACACAGAAATTGGACATTGCCAGTACTTGGATGCTTCACCATGACAATGTCCCTTGTCACACGGCAATCTCTAAGAATGAATTTTTCGCAAAAAAGTGCATTCTGTGATTCCTCAGCTCCCCTATTTTCCTGATATGAGTCCCTGTGACAAACACTCACGAAGATGAAAGAATGAAATCAGCACTTGATTTTTTGGCCTGCTGGAGAAGGATGGGGATGACTTGTTTTCTCACATAGTGACTGGAGACAAAACCTGGATATTGTACGTCACAGGTGAGTCGAAGCAGCAATCTGAAACCGAAGAAATTCAAGCAAACACCATCACATCACAAAATCATGGAAACCGTGTTTTGGGACCAAAAAGGTGTAATCCTCGTGGAATTCCTGGAACCGGGACGAACCATTACAGCAGACGAGTATTGCCAAACACTGTCTAATCTGCGACGTGCCATCCAAAACCGGTGAAGAGGAATGTTACGATCTGGAATTCTGCTTACGAATCATGAAAACGCCCGCCCACACACAGCTGACCATACTGTTGCGACAATTCAAAAATTCCGATGGGAACATTTTAATCACCCACCATACAGTCCCGACCTTGCCCCAAGTGATAACTTTCTGTTCCTTCATCTCAAAAAGTGGCTTGCTTTGCAATGTTTCGATGACAGTGAAGTTCTCAAGACATCAGTTCTCGACTCGCCGAGATCCCAGGTGGCAGATTTCTACGCAGAGGGTCTATGTAAACTTGTTCCATAGTACCAAAAATGCTGGGAGCGTCATGGTGACTATGTAGAAAAATAGCCAGGGTATGCACTTGTATAGTATCAAAATAAAAATTTTCTCGCTTGATTTTATTCTGTAATAACCAATCAGACCCCCCCTTTTTTTTTACATGCCCCTCGTATTTGTTTCCTGGTCAAAAACTCCCATCCAGACAGTGAAGTGTGTGCAGGTGCATTGTCGTGATGCACGAGCCATGACTTGTTGGTGAAAAGTTCCGGTCGTTTTCATCTCACTTTTTCACTCAACCTTTGCAGCATTCCGAAATAGAACACTTGGTTAACTGTTTGTCCTGGTGATACAAATTCATAGTGAACAATCCCTCGGATATCAAAAAAGGTTATCAACAACATTTTAATTTTTGATTTTGATCGACAGAACTTTTTCGGTCCTGGAGAATCAGGTGACTTCCATCGGGTCATTTGTCGCTTTGTTTCATGGTTATATGTGAAGACCAAGGTTTTATCACCTGTGATCATTCGGCCCAAAACATTGTCTTGCCTCTTCAACAGGTCTGTGCACAGTTCAACCCTCCTTTTCTTATGTTCATCGGTGAGCACCTTTGGGTCCATTTTGGCACACACCTTGTGTATGCCAAGGCCTTCAGTTAAAATTTTCCACACAGTTTCCCTATCAACGTTTACTTGGTCTGCTATGGATCTCACAGTCGCCAAGTTGCACGCACAATTTGACGAATTTTGGCAATCTTTTCGTCCATTTGACTCGTTACTCGTCCATTTGATTCGTTACTGGCCACCCTAACCTTTCTTCATCAGTTACTTGTTCCCTCCCCTCAGAAAACCCTTTAATCCATTTGTACAACACTGTTTTCTTCATGACATTCTCTCTATACACCTGCACTAACAATTTCCCTATTTCACTCCCACTCTTGCCCAGTTTCACCAGAAATTTGATATTTGTTTGTTGCTCTAATTCCAGATCAGCTATTTTCACGACAGCATGCACACACAAGCACAAACAACACTGCACGCCACTCAGCTTAAATCTGCCATGCGTCAACGCAAAAAGTGCTGTGAGATGCTGAAGTACCAAGGTTACAAAATCTTAGAGAGCTGTTTGTATAGTGCTGCATTCAGCACTAAACGGTGGCGAGTTTGCCAGCTTCATTGTCAGACCTCGTACATATTACACCCTGAGCTGGAAAATGCAAATTTGTATTTGTGTTTTTGTTATTTAATGCTGCTTTTCTGCTATTATCACGATAATAAGGATGAGTGATACTCATTAAGAACACTCATGCATGGCAAGTTTTACAACTTTGAATATGCTCTGAAAGGCACCTTATACAATGCTTATATGAGGTTTATTTGAGGTAGAATCTAAAGTTTTAATGGAAGTGACATTGTAATTGAAAGAGGCAAAATATGGCAACCTAGCTTCTGTGAGTGGCAGAGGTTTGACAGTTTTTAATAGCAAGTTAGATTTTCCATTTAGTTTAAACATGAATCCTTGTACGAGGGGAAGTCACTAAGTAGGTTACAAACTGATGTGGGATAGCTGAAAATAGTAGTGATGAGTAGTTTCTAAAGGTGTCACTAGGTAACAGTATAATCCAGCTTGATATTTAGTTAGCAGTTGCTATATAGAAGACACACACATGGGTAGCTCAGTTTTAAAATGGCAATCATGCTCAAGGATTGTACGTTACAAGAGCAGCATGCTGATGTGCATTTTTTGTGGGCGAAAGGACTTCCAGCAAAGAATATGCATGAGGAAATGTTTCCTGTTTTTGGTGAGAAGGGTTTGTCGTATAAAGTGGTGCACAACTGGGACAATCATTTCTCTCAAGGACAGTCAAATGTTGTTGACGAGGACCGACCTAATAGTCCTGTTCAGATTGTGACAGGACCAACAGTGTGGCAGGTGGAGGAGATAATTAGGAGTTGATAGAAGAGAATTTATGAATTAGGGTGGCTACTTCTTGAACATCCACCTCACAGCCCCAACTTGGTCCCAAGTGACTTGCATCTGTTTGGACTGCTAAAAAATCACCTTGGCGGCAAACGTTTTGCAGACAATGAAGATGTTAAACGTGAGATGCAACTTTGGCTGAGACAGCAGCCCAAAATCATTTGTAGAGCAGGTTTCGGGGAACTGATAAACAATGGGATAATTGTATCAATGTTTATGGAGATTATGTTGAATAATAAAATTTAACGTATCAATGTTTATGGAGATTATGTTGAATAATAAAATTTAACATAATTTATGTTAAAAATAAAGGTTTTTAAGTCAGTATCTCCCTTGGTAGTTTTTTAAAAAGAGTTTGTGGCCTACTTTTTGACTTACCCTCGTACATGACAGTGTTACCACCTACCAGACAGAAGCAATAAGCTACACATTTTAAGCGATCACATATCACTCAGAAATGAACCTGAAGAAATAAATTCAACCTTTTGTACCAGGGTGATATAAAAAGCTGCACATATTGCTGGTCAATGCATGTCACTTGGTCTGAGCCATTTTCTCAATATCGCTCATTATGACACCTCAGTCTGATGGTCCCAGAAACACACTGAATACAGGGTAATTCAAAAGTCCCATAACACCACCTATAAAATGTAAAGGAGTTAGACTGGGTAAAAATGGTTATGATCAAAGCAGGTTAGGCCTAGGAGGAACCATATTAGTGTGTTCCAAGCAGATGCCCACCATATTGATGGCTGCCATATTGAATTCAACTTAAAATTTTTAAATGCAAAGGGGTGATGTGATTTATTAAATCAGGGCAGAATTTCACGAGAAATGCATTGTTGAAGGTTTTTTTTTTTTTACATATCTTTAACCAGTAAAATTAAAACATTATGACTGCATGATTGTAACAAATGTCTTATTTTCCGGGTGTGAGAAAACAGCACCAGAATGCTACCAATGCATGAGGAAAGCATTGACATCGTACTGCTGTCTGGGGAGAAAAGTTCACATCCATTGCAAATGATTTTAATCAACGACAACCCCAACGAGATCCAGTGTCGCATGTGACAGTTGCACAATTACTCCAAAAGTTCCGGGAGACAGGATCAGTCAACGACAAGCAACGATGGGATCTGGGATCTGTCCAATGTGGATTAACAGATGACCAGTAATGCAGATTTTGCTTATTGACTTCACCATGAACATAAAAATTGGCCTCGTCACTGTGAAGGATTCTTGTTCCAAACGAAGGATCACACTATAATTGATCGAGCCACTACTCACAATATTCAACGCGACGATTCGGATATCCTCACTGAGATGATGTTGAAGCTGATGTTTATAGGGGTGTCATTTGTGCACTAGCAAGATCCGAATGATTGATGGTTGACTAAAACCACATTCTTGTGATAATCGGCATGTGCTACAGTTTGGGGACTTGGCAATGAAGCCAGAACTGCTGTGGCTGTTTCTTCATCAGTGGAAGTTCAGGCACATCCTGATCCTCGCCTGTCGTTGACTGACCCTGTCTTCCAGAACTTTTGGAGTAATTGTGCAACTGTCAAGTGTGACAAGCGTTGGGAATGTCAATGATTAAAATCATTTACAACAGATGTGAACTTCTCTCTCCAGAGAGTATTATGATCTCGATGCATTCCTCATGCATTAGGAGCATTCTGGCACTGTTTTCCCACACCTGGAAAATGAGACATTTGTTACAATCATGCAGTCACGACTTTTTACTGATTGAAGATATGTCGAAAAACTTTCACCATTGCATTTCTCGTAAAATTCTAGACTGATCTGACATATCATGTCACCCCCTTCCTGTTTAAAAATTTTGAGTTGTATTCAATATGGCAGATGTCTGCTTGACGCACACAACTATGGTTTCCCCTAGGCCTAACCTGTTTTTATCATGACCAATTGTATCCAATGATCAATACAGTAAAATAACTATCATTTAATCAAAAAATCTATTTTTCACATGATCCTGGTGCAAAATATGATTTACAAGATAGACTTCGTTGGGCAGCAATTTTGCAGACCCCGTGATATACTCAGGGTCTGAAAAAGTATCAACAGGCATTAGTGATTTAGTTTGAATTGATACCAATACATTTGTATTAGTATTAGTTTTCTGTGATTTCTTTTTAGCACAAAAAAAAATATTATTTACCTGGCAATTGCTGATATGTTGAGTTCCATTGGTAACCAAATCCTTCAAGCGAGAAGGAAGATCTCCATTTTTTACTTGTTCCAAGTCCTGAACTGAATATACCTCAGGATCCAGAAACATGTAATCTGGTTCTTTTTTCAGGATATTGTATAAACTGAAATAGTAAACAAATAGATGTGTAAGACAAAAAAGTACAAAAAATTAAAAAGTAGAAAGAACTGTTGTCTAATTTACATGTAGTTCTTCTTTCTGGATTCGTCATGCACATGTAGGGCTGAGGTTGGGGTAGGGGGTTAACCATGGAAGAATAAAGTTTAAAAGTTAATATATTCTATATCTTCTGCTCAGACAAACTTGTGAACTTGACCGTTATTAGACCAGAGAATTTTAAAAATATTCTCTCTTCTCACAATACTTTAAGGTTTGTTCTTCTATAGCTGAAGGTTTATGAGTGCACACATTATAAAGCAAAAAATTCTTTGTATGAGTAGCTGCTATACACAGTGGAACTTCGATTTCACATTTTTCCACATTATAACAGTTCCCTGAAGAATACATAATTGATGTTCCACTATATAATCTGACCCAAGAGGTTTAGAAACACACACGATTTAGTATGATTTTTACAAAATGGTTTCACGTTAATAAACAGTAAATATTATAGCTAAGATTAGTCTAGAAACACATTCATTAATGTTATTTGTTACAACTTGGATGCAACTTTTATCACTGACAAATTATTCTAGATAACCAAAAGAACTTTCATACTGAAGTGAAAAGCAACACAAATCACAAACTGCAAACACCACAATAGGCATGTTCCCCTCCTATCAATCTACTAGAGTTAATTAATAATAATTAATAATTATAAAATATTAATAATTATTAGCACAGGTATTGGCTGATACCGATATATCAGTATGTGCTCGGCCTTAATTATTTTTCATTACTCTTGGGTTAATTGTGATGAATCCTGGTTCATTGGGATTCCATACCACTGCTTACTCAACTTCCAACTTTTGCCTCAAAATTCAACTATTTAGATCTTTGCCTATCACTGCTAAGAAAACATGTTGTACACATGCATTCAAGCAATTTTATGTTACAAGTTATGCGATTAATATGCTACCAACAGTGTGAGAAAGTTTGCTAGGACAATATATTTAATAAAGCTGGGTGGGTACATAGACATGGAGGAAGAGTTATCAGGCATAAGTGCAACTATGAAATAGTTTTTGAATCAATAAATTATTTTGTTTAAACTGTTTTCGGAAGCTAATTGCCCTAGAGAGATGAGTGATATACCATTGTACGCGGAATGAACCAGAGATTCAGACTATATGAAATTTTTGCAAATTTGGCGTATATGTGGCGAGGGGGGGGGGGGCTAACTCTCAAAATTCCAAAATTTCGGGAAAAAAATTGTGTTCCCCCACCCTCCCCTCAAGCAAAAAGTACATGACAGTGTCGACATGCATATGGAAATGATCGCTAACATGTAAGGAACACAAAAATATTTGCATTATTATCATATGACCAATGTAACTTGAGTTATACTCCTAAAAGGAATTGTCGGCACGCCACTGATTCAAGCTTCAAAATGCAGCGGTACCTTGAAATAACTTTAGCTCAGAGACTATTTGCCCTGGAGATATGAACGATATACCGTTGTACGCAGAATGAATCACAGATTCAGACGATATATAATTTATTCACATTCGGCGCACATATGGAGGGTGAAAGGGGGGAAATCGCCTGATTTTTTTTTTAAAAACAGGGTTTCCCCCCTTGCCCCCCCGAAAAAAAAAGGATATAAAAAGTTCAAAATGCACATATAAATTATCGCTGGCATGTAAGAAACAGAAAAATATTTGCATCATTGCCGTATGACCAATGTAACAACAGAACAACAAAGCCGGTCTTCCTTTGTCGGCAAAAATTTGACATTGAAAAGAGCCGCAAAAGAGAAGTACCTTTTCCCGCCTTTTCCCCTCCATTTTCATGAAGACAAAAAAAATGCAAAAAACAATTTCTGTTAAATACATGTGTTAGGAACAATATAAAAAAAATAAAATCGATATTCTAGCCAAAAATAGAAAAGTTATAAAGTAAAAACTACGACCTTGACACAGCGTCTCGATCGAGACGCTTGGTACCCCGAGGGTTACTTTTGGGTATCTCGTTCGAGACGCTTGGGCACCAAAAGGTTAAGTAATATTGAACTCATGCATGTTTCAACATTGCTGAAGGAGAAAAGTGTGAGAAAAATGTATTTCATGCTCATATAGGATATTGCCTTTCGGTTAACATATCCTTGTGCATGATTGACTGCTGAAGTGGACACAAGAGTATATAGAAGATATTTCTGAAATCGCCCTCTCGAACCCGAAAATTTAAGGAAGTTGCATCTGAGCTTAGTTTTATCAGCAGCTATATATTATGCTAACAACCTTGAAAAAATCAGTGAGGTGATAGATGCTCTTACAGAAAATGAAGCAGCTTCAATTCATGAAGTGAAAAAACTCCTGTGCTATTCAAGTTTATTTTTGCACATTATGGTGCATTGCCAGAGACAATTACAATTATAGCATCCATGAAAATCTACGAGGAATCTATGCAGCAGATGATGAAAGTGCCAGGAGAAAAGGGCTCAGCTGTTGCGGAAAAGTGCAAACGGGTAGGGAGTGCAAATCAGGACTTGAAACAATTGAAAACAATTTGTGATATTCTAAAAGGTGAAAATGCTGTTACCCAAAATGAGTCCAGCTACTTTACCTTGGTTTATGTATGCTCCAATAACTTCTGTCGAAGTTGAAAAATCATTTTCTATTATGAAAAACATTCTCTCTGACAGACGACTATCAATGAATGTTGAGAACTTAAAAAAACACCTTGTAGTTATGTGCAATCAAGACGGAGAAAATTGAAATGCTCTTCCCAATGTAGATTTTAACATTTTGCCAGCAATTATAGATAAAAGTAAGCGCTTTCCAAATGTGCCTTTTTTTTTAATTTTTTGTGCCTATTTTCCACATTATAAATGCCTTTTTGCCTGCCTATTTTAACGAAAATAAATGCCTGAACTTCCGGGCTCTACTAATGACAAACATGTGCGTGTCACAACGTGCTCGATCTACGCCTCAATGCCACACTATTTTTCCTCCAGAGTGTACTGCAACGTCTCTATAGTTACATTATCCAGAAATATACTCTTGTGTTCTTTTCATCCCACTTGAAAATGCTGTGTTATGCAGCAAAACATCAAGGGAAACTAAAACTGCAACTTAGTGAAGCAATGTCACTGGCAAAAAAAATGGGGAAAGAAGGCGATAAGATTCAGAAATATTTTGAGGCAGTCACATTTTATTGTACCCTACATTTTATATGCATATTTGGGGGGTGAATTTTTAAATATTGTCACATTTTTCTTCTCTTTTTGAGAGGCGTTCATTTTAAATCAACCTTCCCCACCCTTACGGACTGCCCTCGCCCTCATCGTCACGACTCGCCTTCTTTCACCCACACTATTCCGGAGTGTAAGGATGCCCTCATGATGTCACCATCCGGGGTATTGGGGTTGGCAACAGCCTAATAACGGATTTCTTCCGTAGCATGTAGTCCGTTCTATAAAAGTATGCTAATGCAAGAAAACTGTGTAATTTACGTTGGGTTAAACATTTTAAAATATGTGGCCGCGGTGGCTCAGTCGGTAACGCGTCTGACTACCATGCTCAAGGTCCCGGGTTCGATCCCCGGCCGGTTCAAATCCGGGAACTTTTCTAACATTGGAAGCGGCCCCGGGCATCCACCCAGCGTCAAATGACATGGGTACGTGGGGGAAACCCTGGGGGTAAAGGCAGTCAGGGGCGTGATGCTGATCACATCACCCCCACTCATGACCGGATCAAGAAAGTGTGGGGCGTTACCCCCACACCCCCTATACGCCTTCATGGCGTGGTGCTAAGCACAGGGGAGCACTTTACCTTTTTTTATTTTCATTAAAGGTTTTTGTTTATAATAATAATACGTGATTATTGTATAAATTACAATCGATCACGTGACAAGAAAATAGCGCCAGTTTCAAACGATTTTGAGATAACCGCAATATGGCGCAAGGTACATTTGTATTTTTTCAATCAAAGAGCTGTCCACTGTGGGGAAGATATTGGCCGATGTTAATAGTGATGATGACGGTCTCCTCAATTTTAGCAGTCGACGTTGCATGTTGAGTTCGTTCTGGGGAAGCAAATTTGACAGACAACTTCATTGACAGGGATGATATTGTTGTCTAGCGGCGAAAATGCCTCCAGTTCAAAAAGGAACTGCTGAATCAAGGTAAGAAAATACATTACTTGCATGAGACGTGGGAATGTGCTTATTATAGTCTTCTTGCTTTCCAGTGCACGAGAAACAGAAAGAAAGATACACAATCTCTTTTTATTCCTTGGCTTATCTTTGTTTACCTTCCACTAAAACTGGCGGTATATTTGTTGTCCAGAGGAGAAAACAATACTCTGCACGTCAACAATGTTGGGCAATAATTTGGTGGATGGTGCAGCGACAAATCCAAAAGGCTTGAACTTACTGAAACGATTCTCTCTCTCTCTTGCAAGTTTTACTTTAGTGCTGTCCGTCATACTGAGAGAGGAGGGGGAAGGGAGATCTGTTAACACAGTGTCAGATAAATGGAACTTTTGGGGTAAAAAAATATGTTCATTCTTGAAGAAGAACACCTATTTAATCACTTATCGAAAATTTCTTATCCCTCAATGTGTATATCTATCAGTTAAAATAGGAATATGTTTTTCCATGTTACGTAAAATTAAAGGTCTGGTGAAGTGCGAGTGAACAGCATATGATGGCACACCATTCACGAACAGCTGATGCGGAGTGATACATTACTCGAAGTGAGGCGGTTTGTTTACAGAAGGTTGTAAGGTTTGTGATTTCCACTGTACAAAGCAGATTTCCCTGACATCTCGAGGACTTTCAGCCAACCTAAAAAGAGTCTGTGCTAATCTATCATGTTTACAATTTCTCCCTCGCTCTCTCTCTCTCTGTCTGTCTTAATATACTAAGAATTTTATCACAAGGTTTTGAATCGTAGTCATTCATACAAAATTATGTTTGAGAAGCAATTTAATTAAAAGAAAGAAAACTTACTCAACTGCAAATCGGCATGCAAGAAGAAAATCCTTCAGGAAATGCAATTGTGATCGTAGTTGGCGTGTTCTCTCCAGAAGTTTTGCCTTTTTATACAGAGCAGGATTCAGGTCACCAATTCGAAATAATGGATCTCCTGACATTTGATCCAACAATCGATAGGAGAAATTTGATACAGGACATCTAAAAAAAATTAAACAAATAAAGTCAGTAGTGGATTATTAGTAAAATTGTTGATAATTTTACTAATATGATATTTCTATACATAGCCTTTAATCTAGTACAAAATTTAATCATTTTGATATTATTTTTATCAATGTAAAGGTAATTCATATACAGGGTGAGCCAATACATTAGAATTAATTGTGAATACTGTTCAGGAGTTCAAATGGTTCACAGTATCTGCAAAAATGGCTACAGAGCACTTCCACAGTCTTAAATATCCCAAGCCATCCTCCATGGCAGAGTGGTTAGCACAGCATGCTACAATGCCAGAGGTCCCAGGATCTAATTCCAGCCTGGGCATGGGAGTTCTTTGTAAGCATCCCTTTATCAATCTCATCATATTGTTGCTTATTATCATCTTTGCGATGAGATATACCGAAAATTATGAAAAATACATAATTTTTATTTTTCCAACACCATTGTGGAGGAAACATGTATCTTGTGATTAAATAATTATGTTGTGAAATTATTAATATTTTAAAACCAAACTGGTATATTTTTATGCCAGAGTTTCAACGGAAACCTTATACGTTGAAATACAGTAAAACCTCAGTAATCTGGACTAATGGGGGGGGGGGGATATAAGTTGACCGGTTTAACGAAAGTCCAGATTAACTGAAATAACCTAAAAGAACAGTAGAAAGTGCATTAAAACTCCGTTTATAGCAACAAAACACATTTATTATGGTGTATTTAAAGGGCCTTGGTCTAAATACACTTTACAGTACAGTAAAATGTAAAGCAATACTGTGCATACAAGGCAGTGTGTACATACGTGATACCCTTATCCTGCTTTTTTTTTTAGGCCTTTTGCCTGTCCGGATTAAGTAAAGTCCAGCTTATCGGTGTCCAGATTAACAAGGTTTTACTGTATATAAATATTCCGAACTACTTTGATCTGTTACAATTTCCTATCCACGCTAGTATTGGTAAAAAACAGTAGGATTAGTCGATTGATTTGGTTTATTTTACTTCGCTTTTCTGTCACTTCTGTCTAATCACGAAGAAGAGTATGAGTGATGATATGATGAAGGGACACTCACAAAGAACACAGGACCCCTGACGAGAATCAGTAGAAGTATGTATGAATATCAGTTCAATGTAGAATCGGCTCAGCCCTGTTCATACACACTGGTTTTCCCAAAGTAAATATCTAAATACACAGTTTTTAAAGACAAGGTTACATATGTTAATTAAGAATATGAATGAGCTATTCAGGTTGTACATGGAAGATTTGAGTTTGTTTTAAGTCCACTTTATCCACAGAAAGGCTAATCAGGACTGGACCTACAGTTTAAAGTGGAATCCGAAACACCATGTGCCTCCACTGGGTATCGAACGTGGGACCCATTGATTACAAGGCAACGACATTACCACCATGCCATCGGGAAGGTCCCATGGAAGATTTGAGATTTTTGTGTCGTAAGTAGAATATACGGCCTGCACTGTGGTCGTGGGGTCTAATGTGTCAGGCTTTGGGCCCAGGCTACAGGCCGTGCCGTGGTTCGAGTCTCCTGGAGGGAAACAACAACTTTCCTCCTGAGACTTTCGAAAGTGTATGGGACTGGTGGCCACCCATCATCATGAGGAAATTGGGGAGCTACAAATGAGTAGCGTAACCCAAATATGTATGATTGTTTTTGGCTTTAAAATATTCAAAATTGCACATGAGATAATCATTTAATCAAAAAATCAATTTATTCTCACATAATTGTTGAAAAAGTAATGTAAAGTCATGGAAAACATATAACAATGACTGGGGGTTCATCATGCTGCCCACACATCACCGTGTAACTGGTTGGATGATCTTCCACCTCTGTTGAGGCTTGTGGGAGTGAGGCCGGCAGTCAGTAGGTAGGCCCTGCCCTTAGGGGCTGTTGCACCATGGGTTACGTTATGTTTTGTAAGTGGAATGTACATGTTGTTATCGGGAAATTTTATAGTGGTATTTATCAGTACTGGCAAAGTTTCATATTGGTCCATCCCTACTGACAACTTTCCAGATCTACCAATATACAAACTTCTGGACAAATTCTAGAGTAAATAACACACAACAAAAACTGATATTTCAAAAAATAAGTTACTGATAATTCAAATATTTATAATTAGGGTTGAACTCATACCAATGCAGATAGTCTTACAGTTCCTATCAATCCTGGTACTGATGCTTAAATACTGCACGAAAATTGTTCAGAATATTTATAAATTTTAATATGTAAGAATTCCACTGGAATTTATAATTATCAGATTTAGTTTAATATATTTTTAAAATCACAAATGAGATAATCAGAATAATAAAATAATTTTCATTAACTCACAAATTACTTTCAACGTAAATAATAACATGTAGAAATTTTACGTACTTGCTAGTGGCCGCGGTTGCTCAGTTGTTAGGGCATCTGACTACCATGCGAGAGACCCGGGTTTGATCCTCGTTAGTGGAAAATTGGGAATTTTTCCACCTGTTCAAGCGGCTCCGGCACCCACCCAGGGTCGTATAAAGTGGGTACCTGGAGGAAACTCCGGGGGGTAAAGGCAGCCAGGGGCATGGTGCTGATCACATCACCCCCACCTTCGGCCGTGATCAAGAATGTGTGGGGCCCTAACCCCAGGGGAGCACTTTACTTTTTTTTTTACTCTTGCTAGTATATTTATATTCTGTAAAAGTTTTGCATGGTATGTATTGTCCTGCATATATTAGTGTTCCTATTAAATAGGAATTTAAGTAAAGAAAACAAAGTGATGCTATGCTGAAAAATACCAGTGACGTGCACTGAGGAGTAGCTAGTCTAGCAGAGATAGATCAATTAATCTCACGTCTCGAATTATATTCAAATCACAATATTTATTGTCTTGTTAAAGCCACCACAGCTCATATGCAACACCTTTTTTTCCACGCTCTTCTCGTCCATCGGTGTTCTCCGCGGGCAAAGCTGGCTGGATACCCTAGCTCGCTCTTCTTCCGCCAGACCAGTTTCCAGGTAGAAACGACCGGCCGAAAAAAAAGGAAGATTTCTACCTCTACCTCCCTTGCCCCCTCTCCCCGCTGCAATGATTGAAAGCCCGTGCTTTCAGGTCCCCCAGTCTATCTCCTATAGGACAGATAGGAGATTGGTTTCTCATAGATTTTTTTGTAAATCCTCTAAAGAACTCAGGGTAAAATTTTCTGCAGTTCTCCGTATTTACACAACATTTTACACGTTGTACAATATGTATGTATAATATGGGACGTAGTTTTATTATTTATGAAATGGGAACGTGTTATGTGCAGACTATAATGTTATGCTTTCTTTCTTTTTTCGAGTATGGAATATATAATGATTAAATTACAAATATGTGCTCGGGCTCTCTCTCTCTCTCGCGTTTTAGTAGTGTTTTATTTAAATATACTACTCTTGTCCTCTAACAGTCATAAATATGTATGTATTTATTTGGGTAAGAGAACGCGCGTTCATATTGTTGTTGGATTGGTTTATTTTACTTCGCTTTTCTGCAACATTTGGTTATTGCGAAAATGAGGATAAGTGATGATATGATGAAATTGATGAAGGGACCTCATATGAACAATCCAGGCCAGGATTCGAACACGTGATGAGTGCGCATTCTTATCCTATGTGTTGTACTCTGCAGTGAATAATGAAATAATTTGGAATGAAAAATGTATCTCAGAACTCAAAAAGCCAAATGAATATTATTGAAGAAACTACAAAAAAGTGTGTTTTGTTATTTGTTTCCTGTTTTGTTTCTGTGCATAAAGTGGACTTAAAACACCAAATCAACCAACCGTGCGGGAGTGGTTATCACAGCGCGCTATGACGCCAGGAGTTCCGGGTTCGAACCCCGTCCTGGGCATGGGTGTTTTTGTGTTTGTACCTTCATTAATTTTATCGTATCATTTTCGCAATTAACCAAATGTGACAAAAAAGCGACGCTAAGTAACAAAAATGAAATCAAATCATTGATTGATTGCTCGATTTGGTTTATTTTACTTCGTTTTTCCGCTACTTTTGGCTAATCGCGAAGATGATATGATAAAATTGATGAAGGGACACATACAAAAAATACCCATGGCCAAGCTGAGATTCTAACCCAGGATCTCTGGCTTAGTAGTCAAATCAAATCGTTTTTTATTTTCGAATGTGGGTGGGGTTTACGTGTAATTTTTTAGTACTCATTCATCATTTTGTAATCTTTTCCTGTTATTGACATTCTTTTTTTAGGGATACTGGGCCCTAAAGGGGGGAGGGGTGTGACCCACACCAACCCCAACCCCTCCCTTGAGCACGCCACTGACTGCTACCCCAAGTGTCGACGTCACTGCACGTCACTGAAAAATACACATTGGAAGAAACAATGTTTTTGTGTACACAGCATGCGACCAAAGTTTCCAGATTCATATTCTGTCCTGGCCATCGGTTTTCTTTCTTAATTCCCCCTTCAACAGTTCCATCACTCAAGCCCATTGTTGCAATTAGATAAAAGTGTCAGAAAATTAATACAAAATACAAAAAAATATGAATGTACAAAGCACAAAATTTTGACAAAAATAGCATTGAAAACAAAAATATTACCAATTTTGGTAAAATATAAAACTCACCTGGTAAAATCCCATTTGGTAAGAATCCTGCCAGGAATCACAGCTAGCTGATTTGAATGGCAGCCCGTGCAGAAATACCTCCCCAGATAATCACAATGACGAAACCTATGGGCATATTCCGGAGCCACCTTCATTCCACAGCCGGCACAAAGATAATTCTGCTTTGCCATCAACACCCTGTGACTTAAAGAAAAACACCTGTTCAGTGACACATGATACTTTTGTTGCAGTAAACAATGTAAAAAGAGCACAGACTGGTATATTATAATCACAAAATAAAATACTCAAATTAGTTTAAGACTTTTAACACTAAGTGGTTGATACAAGATTAATCTTTTCTGTATTGGCATCCACAAGGACTGAGCTCATGCTCATACATACAGTGATAATGATATTCGAAAGTATCGGTTGGAATTTACGGTATCCACTAGGACCAAGCTGATGGCCATACATACATTGATAATGTTATTAAAAGTATCGGTTGGAATTTAATTGGTGTCCACTAGGACCGAGCTGATGGCCATACATATAGTGATAATGATATTCAAAAGTATTGGTTGGAATTTGATCGGTATTCACTAGGATTGAGCTGATGACCATACATACAGTGATAATGATATTCGAAAGTATTGGTTGGAAGTTAATCATCAATAGCTGATAACTTTCTGGAGTCTGCGTATCTCACAGACAATTTTGTAGAGTCTAAATATGTTGAAAATTCTGCAAAATGCACAATTTATATTATTTTTTGAACACTATTGTGCGAAGAAATGGATTTTGTGCTTAAAGGATTATCTCATGTACAATTATGAATATTTTAAAGCCAAAAAAAATATACATATTGAAAACTACTTTGAATTGTAATGATTTTCAATTATCAGCATTAGTGTGAATCTGTAAGAGTAGTAGCAGTCGTATCAGCTCAGTCGTAGTATTGACAGGAGCCATGATGGTCTAGTTGGTAGGCAACTGACTGCCATGTAAGAGACCCAGGGTGGGTTATTTAAGGTTGGAATTTTCAGGTCTTGTCCCTGTGCAAAGTGGCTCAGGGGGCAATAAATGGGGTAGAGCTGGCAAGAGCATGGTGCTGATTATATTACCTCCAAAATTGCCACGATCAAGAATGTGTGGGGTTGTATCACCTTATCTCCTAAATGTGGCTTCATGGTATGGTGCTATGTGCATGGGCCGGACCCTGTGGCCGAGTGGTTAGCACATCGTGCTGCGACGCCAAGGGTCCCGGGTTCGAATCCCGCTCGGGCTTGGTTGTTTGTGAATGTCCATTCATCAATTTCATCATTTCATCACTCATCCCCATCTTCGCAAATTAGTCAAGAGGCACAAAAATGCGAAGTAAAATAAACTAAATCAATCCAATCCAATCTACCTACCTAATACTGGCAATCATAGTCATGTCAATCTATTGTAAAATTATGGTTTCAAAATTTCTGTAAATATTAGGAAGTTTTCAGTGACACGCAACACAACAAAAATGTTACACACCAGAATAGGCACTTTCCTCTCCAGTCTGTTAAAATGGCATGCCGTGTGTCACATTGTTCTGGTGCAGAATGTTGTGTGAATTTATTTCTGAAGATTCATTTCAAAGTAACAAGTGTTGCTTCTCACATACATAACATAAACATAACCCATGGTGCAACAGCCCATTACTGACAGCCTCTCTCCCACATGCATCAACAGAGGTGGGTGATCATCCTACCAGTTATGGGGTGAAATGTGGTCAGCACTACAAACCCCCAGTTGTAATTGTTGGTTTCATGACCGGGTCACGCTACTGATTTGTAGCTCCCCAATTTTCTCATGATGGTGGGTTGCAACTGGTACCATACACTGGCAGACATCTCAGGAGAAAAGTTACGCTTCCTCTCAGAAGACTTGAACCAGCATGCATCCCGTAGGCCAAGCCCAAAGCCTGATGCCTTTGACACAGTGCAGAAGAAATTATTGCTGATACCTATCAAGTATCAATATAAAATTTATCATTATCAATTTTGTACTGATCCGATTTAAAATTTAAAATGTTCCACGGGGAACTTGAATAGATCATTCACCCTTGTAACTAACACAATATGTTTTATATTAGGAAAAAAACATTTGTATTTATATATCTACTTTGCAAAACCCATGCTGTATAAATTGGACAGCTTAGTATTAAAGAACTTTATAACCCTCACTCCCTTCAAATTTGAGATAATATTGGTCTCAGTTGCTCCACAGTCTCCTGTTGCTCACACATTAGTAAACAAAGTCCATTCAGTAGCCGTTAATTGGCAAAACACACAGGAAGATCTAGGTAATACATAAGCTGCAATGCAATTAATGAATTTACACTTGCATTTTCTGTTCCATACCTTTACGGGCAAGGCCACCTGCAGGATTATTTTTAAGGGGGCAGCGGTGCTTAAAGTGGGGGGAAGGTGGGGGTGATGCTTTCCCTCAATTAAGAGAATTCTCATAAAGCATCCCGAGCACTAGGATAATTTGCATAGACGCTTAATCTGCTGTTTTTCACAGCACCCCTCATCCATGTTTTCACACTGAAATTTCAAAATTTGAATTACACTAAGTTTTTCCAGATATGGCATGGGGGGGGGGACACTTGTTTGTAGATTATCAAGTTTTTCTCCTGAACCATCAATGTCCAGAATTTAGTACACAATTCTGCCATTTTATATAATGTATAATCCAGGTAAAGAACATTTTATAAATGTGTCATTTTTTTTCCTAAGTCAAAATCTATTAATTGGGAAAATTAATTGGTCTAAGAACAATTTAAGTAAAAAGTCATACCTCAGAAATGGTGGAAAAATTCTATGAGAGTGGATCATTAAGTATCACACAACAATTTTTTTCCCGCAATGTTATTGTGGCTGAGATGTTGAAATTTTACAGACATATAGTTTGAAGTTCGCGCTAGAGACGTCATTTGTTCAATCAGGTATAACTCTTGCGGCAGAAGCGTGAACTACTTAACAAAGATGGCGGGCATGTTATTGTCATCAACATGTGAAGAGCAAAGAGCTGTAGCTCATTTTTTGTGGGTGAAAGGACTAAACCCTAGTGAAATTCACAGGGAAATGTTGGGCGTGTATGGGGAAGACTGCTTGGACCGTAGCAACATCTCCAGGTGGTGCACATCCTTTCAAGGCCGTGTGAACCTTGTTGACTCGTCACGTTCTGGGCGACCAGTAACAGCTGCAACGGAACGGAATTTTACAGCAATTGAGCTGACAATTTTCAATGACCGGCGGATCCATCTGAGAACCTTGTCAGAGCGGTTCAACATTTCTTACGGTACGGTGTGCGATATCGTGCATTACAAACTGAATTTTCGTAAAGTTAGTGCTCGCTGGGTGCCAAAGAACCTCACAGATGACCAAAAAGGGAAGCGAATGATGACATGCTTGGACCACTTAATTCGTTATGCTGCAGAAGTGCATATACCTTTCTGGAAGAAATCATAACTGGTGATGAGTCCTGGGATTACCACTAGACTCCCAAAACAAAGCGGGCCTCTATGGAGTGGAAACATCCTGAGTCCCCAGCAAAGAAGAAATTGAAAGTGACGCAATCTGCGAAAAAAGTGCTAGTGTCTGTGTTCTGGGATATGCATGGTGTTCTGTTGTTGGAATTTCTTACACACGGAACCACTGTGAATGCTGCAAGCTATCAAAAAATATTGTTAAAGTTGCGTCGTACCCTTCATAAGAAACGCAACGCTGCAAACATCATACTGCTCCATGACAATGCTCGCCCCTATGTTGCCGCTTCTATTTGTGACAAAATGGAGGTGCTACAGCACCCACCATACAGTCTGTACATTGCACCGTCAGACTTCCATCTGTTTGGCCCAATGAAGAAATTCATAGTTGGCCAACGCTTCAATTCCGATGAAGAAGTGCAATCGGTTGTGCACAGATGGCTGTATTCCCAAATGAACAGTGTACATTGAAACTAGTGCCACAATGAAAAAAATGTGTTGAAAGACTTGGCTCCTATGTCAAAATGTAGCTAAAAGATGTGGTTTCATTGTGTATAATTTATGTTGTCTTACCTATTAAACTTATTTTTTAAAAAATTGTTGTGCAATACTTAATGATCCACCCTTGTAAATAGGAAAAAGACTGAAATTATGAGCAGAACTAGTTACAATAACTCTGTACTTTTAGTAACTAAACTTTGAGTACTCAATACTTTGACATGTTTCACATATCTCATCTCATGAACATGACTGTTGCCAATTAAAACACACAATGATCATCATTTGATTAAACGATCATGTATTGACAACAGTCATATATTTTTTAAGTTAGCGGTCAAAATAGATCTTCAAAAATTGTAATGATGTAATATGGTTCATAAATATATCGTGGGGATACTAAATATGAATGTTAAATATTGTTAAAGACAATATTTATGTGGTACTTACTAAGTTCCATCACACAAGATAAATAGGAAAAATTAAATGTGACTTTTTATTTGTTGCTGTTTTTACATGTGATAAAATTTCTCTTGTGATTGTCATTGGTTCCAAACTTCATGTTCAGTGCCACTGATGTTACCACAATTTAGAAAGTGGTACTTGAACTTGGTCACTCGTCATTTTGAATCTGCTACACTCTGACAAGGAAGACATGGGATTTTTAGGGACTTTCTTGTGTGGTAGCAAGGGAGGTACAAAATAACTCCAACAATTTCAGGATTTACATATCCTTCTCAAGGTAAATCTATTGTTATTAGTAGGGTATGGATTTATAGATACAAAAATCATGAAAAAGATAGGTAGGTAAATACACACCAAAAATTATTTTTAAAAGGCAGCTAAAAAGGAACTATAAAGAAAACAAGGCACCAAAATAAGCACTGAACATGAACTTGTTATTGATTTTCTTAGTTGTTCACTTACTGACTTGACTTTTTGGTTTCTGTTGTATTTTTCTTATTTTTATGTTGCATTTCTATTACTTCTGACTGATTATAGCAATGTTGTTGGAATTGTGGTTAGATGATATTGTTGAAGGAACATTCAGAAAATGAGAGATTACCTTCCACAATATACTATTGACAGAGTCAAAGTTCCGAAAGAAAGCAGAACAAAGCAAATAAAGCACAAAATGTCATTTCTAGGAAGATTATTAAATAGGTGCTAAACCTGAAAATAGGCATTCGTAGGCTTTATGAAAATCCATTATCAGAGACTCAAAACAACATGAAACAATGTAGAATTTTCAGCGAAAAATGCAGGCTTGACCAGGACTCGAACCTGGGTCTCTGGCATACAATGCCATCGCTCTACCACTGAGATACCGAGACTGCCTGGCTTCGCCTGATTTTTCACTGCTGCCGTTTTGATTGTGTGGAAGTCTCTCTGCTAGTGCTACCGCAACGAGATATGTTGCCTTTGAAACACTGTAGATGTCGATGTTGCTAGGTTCTTCCCAGCGTAGAGATGTAAATTCATTAAATTAGGCATATCCTGTGTGTGCCTAATTTAATGAACATGAAACAACTCTAAAATATTAAAGGCTATGTTTACAACAGCAATAAAAAGGCAAATAGGCAAACATCTGCAGCTCAGTTAGTTTTATGAATGTAAGTACCAAGATAACCTGCAACGGTTCAAGTTGGAACGGTGAGTAAGTTTTTAAATGGTACATTAAACTTACTTTGGTGACGGATGAGGAGTGAAAATGATTTGCGGTCGAGGTGGAGCCCATTCCAGAGTGCCCCGCAAAGGTGTTGCTTGTCTCATGTCTTCATCTTCAGCCTCGTCAGGACTCACAGGCCAGCTGGTTGGTAGCGGCAGCAGCTAATTAAGAACACAAAACAATATAAGCTCATTATGACATTGCAGAAAATGATTGGGGAACTATTGTATATAGGTATGAAACAGACATTGCTCAACTAAACCTTGGTATTTGCAAATGTTTCTTCCTAAAATGTACAACACTTCCTTTTTCCACAGATACATGCCACATTTTGTACATTTTGTCTTCATATTTATGAATTTTTGTAACAACCTTTTGAAAGTAAAAAAAATATAACATTGCATAAAAGTTACTGAAAACATATTTTCAATAGGTAATGTAGAATTAATTCATGAAAATAACTTAAAAACTTTCTATTAGGATCGAAATCATCACTAACTGCAAAATCTGAAGCAGAATCATCGTAAATAATTTACACAATGTGGATATAAACTATTCAATGGTACTCTCAAGAGTATAAACAAAAGTGCAACGTAATTTGACATCAGTACAATAAAGTTTAGCAATGAAGAAAATGCAACATCTAGCAGTTTCATTTTGAAAGAGGTGGTTACAACACACATGCACCCGAGATGCAGAGCGATTATAGAATTATCATTCATTTACAACATAATTTTATAGTGAATGATTGGCTATGTGTGTCACCCTCCTATTGGAGAGTAATTGTACGACGAGCTATGCCCACCCTCCTCAAGAAAGAGTTAACATGCATCAACTCCAGAGCCACTGTGCCTTGCCACGTGACCATGTGCAGAATGAAACCATTCGCTCAAGGGAAGGTTGGCTCAGTTTCAGTTCACTAAGCCTTTACATATATATATTTCTTTGCCAGCCCCCATGGTGGAGTGGTTAGCACATTGTGCTACGATGCCAGGGGTCCCGGGTTCGAATCCCAGAAGGGCATGGATATTTGTGAGTGTCCATTCATGAATTTCATAATATTATCACTTATCCCCATCTTTGCAAATTAGCCAGAAGTGGCACAAAAGTGAAGTAAAATAAAGCAAATCAATCAATATATATTTCCTCATTCATATCAAAATAAAATGTGTGCATGTGCACAGCATTGAAATTAAAGTTCATTCTCAACTACCTGCAGAAATGAGTACCCATTCAGTTTTATCTGTAAGACTCAAAAACCTTCTACCTCCTACCTCTTACTGATCATACAGGAATTGAAACCAAACAAAATTAACATTACACAACAGAGAAAAAAAAATATGGCTGAGCAGATACCACTTTGACCCAATAGCAATGATGACACTCTTGCCCATTCTGATGGGCCAATACACCAATACTGATGTCAATACTTGGAAATTGAAACATTTTAAAGCATTTCAGAATGTTTATAAATTTTAAAATATAATTGGAACTAACAAAGAGAAATTGGGAAATTGAGTTTGGGATGGGACTTTGTGTAGTGATAGGGTACCACAATAGGTATTGATATGCCAAGGTACTAGCATGCACTAGCCAGCCATTACCGAGAAAAATGGTTTCAAAGTTTCAAAGATTTCCATGTTTCATGTTCCGAAGGGTCTGGGTTTGATTTCCCTTCGATTGCCCTACTTTTTTTTTCATTTACTCGAGCAAATATTTATTGTGAAAATTTGTTTTTATTTGCTGTGCGAATTGTTGAAAATCAAGGATATTCAGACTCTGCAAAAGTGTCAGACACCAACAAACTAGCATTGCTATCGGGTCATCCCGTTAAAAAAGTTATAGAGATAGATCACTGTTTGGCACCAGTTTCAGAACTGCATTATACAAAAAATAAACAAAGCAAGATTAAAACAGCTATGAAATGAATTTGTACTTAACAATAATCTCCAGACCATTTCATATCTGTTTTAAGAGGTTTTCTAGATTTGAAGATCATCAAAACCGGAACAAAGATCAGAACCGGGGTGCACCATAAAACCCTAGCAGAGGACCTGTACATCCACATTAAATCAGAGCATGCCAGAAGGACCAAGAATAATGTGTTCCTTAACTTTTTCATTAGGGTGGTAAGATTATGTAACCAAGGGGATGAAATGAAGAGTGAGGAAGAATGGATTATTAATGTGGGAAAAAAGAATGGATATAAGGAGGGTGATTTGAATAGGTTACGTAGGAAAGCTCATAAAATATGTGAAAGGGATGGAGAAGAAAAGGATAAAGATGGTGTGAAGGGGATGAAAAAGGATGGAAAGGAAAATGAAGGAAAGAAGTATAAGTATATAGGCATTCCATATTTCAAGGGAGTATCTGAGAAAATTGAAAGGGTAGTTAAAGAATACGGAATTAAGTGTGGGATGAGGCCCCCACAAACTATAGAGAAGCACTTTACAGGGTATAAGAATGATGGAAAGAAAGGGGAGAATGAAAAAAGGGTGTACAGTATCAAATGTGTATGTAATAAAGAATACATTGGACAGACTGGGAGAAACATGAGAATTAGATGGGGAGAACATGATAAGGACATCAGGGAAGGGATGCCAAGAACCGGGTTGTCCGAGCATGTAATTGAAGGAGGACACGAAATTACGAAAAGAGAGATAGTTAGGATCGATAACACTGTGCGACAATGAAAATTGCCGCAGAACAAAAACATGTGATTCTTATGGAGTTAAGTGCCCTGATGACAATAGTGAAAACCATTTTTCACTATCACCTAAACTTTTCTCTGGAAACACAATTTTATCAGAGGAAGACTGCATATTATTGTTGTCGTGGCGCTCATCAGCCCAGCCTGTTACTAAGGCTCAACATTGCATAGGAAAAGGGGTGGAGAGGGAAGTGATAGATAGCCACTTGGTTGAGGTATAGTGGAGTTGCAGTTATTTGCATCAGTCAGTTGCTAGTGGGATCAAGCAGTGTCTGTTCCTGCAGTGTGTGTTGTGCAAATCCCCTAACGTGAAGAATACTGTTTGTGCGTGTTCGCGTGTTTCTTGTGTTCAGCGATGTCTAGGACGTGTGTTAATTCACCAAACCTTTTCTGTTACGTGTGTGGTGAGTTTACGACGAAGTCCCAAAGACATCCCATTTTCCTGCTCGTCAATAAGGCGTACGAGTTGTATTTTGAATCAAAGGTAGATGAGGGTAAGTGTTGGGCATCACAGAACTGGTGCTCACGTTGCTCCCGCTATTTAAGAGGTTGGTTGCATGGAACCCACCCATTTATGCCATTTGCCGTACCACAGTTGTGGAACAAACCTAGAGACCACATAACAGATTGCTACTTTTGTTTAACGAAAGTAACAGGAATCTCAAGTAAATCAAAATACACAGTTTCATATCCAAATTTAGAATCTGCAATGCGTTCAGTTCTTCATTCTGATTCTCTCCCAGTTCCAAAACCACCAGTGGAATGGACACTGGAAGATGAAACAGACGACGGTAGTGATCACGAAGATCTTGATTACACGCCATCTACATCACAGTCCCAACCACAGCCATTGTCACAGGTAGAATTGAACGATGTTGTAAGAGATCTAAATCTTTCAAAAAGGCAAGCAGAATTACTTGGGTCTCCTCTTCAAGAAAAAACCTTATACAACCAAACACTAGTATATCATTCCGTACACGACAGCTTGGTCTTTCCACTTTTTTCTCAATGGCAGTGTGTCTGGTATATTGTAATGACATAAATGGGCTGCTTACAGAATTTGGAATGATTCACAATCCGGAAAAATGGCGCCTATTCATAGATTCCTCAAAAACTAGTCTCAAAGATGTTCTCTTGCATAACGGAAACCTTTGATACCAGTTAAAACAAACCTATGAGAACATGAGACTACTTCTGAAGTATATTGGCTATTTGAACCACAAATGGAAAATCTGTGGTGATCACGGGTCTTGTGCTGGGAATGCAGACTAGTTACACAAAATATTGCTGTTTCTTGTGTCACTGGGACAGTAGGGCAAGGAAAGACCATTATGTAGTGAAACAGTGACCATTGAAAGTTTCAATCCGGGTGAAAAAGATGTGTCGCATGAACCACTTGTTGACAAAGACAGTCTGCTGTTACCACCGCTCCATCTGAAATTGGGCTTCATGAAGAATTCTGTGAAAGCAATGGACAAAGTTGGCAGGGGTTTTCAATTTTTACTGTACATATTTCCTGCGACTTGTACTGCAAAAATTAGAGAAGGTATTTTCAATGGGCCTCAGATGAAAGACATACCTTTGAAGAGTTGCTGACAGATACTGAGAAGGCAGCTTGTCTTGTCTTCAAAGACGTATACAACAATTTCTTGGGTAATGTTAGGTCTGACAATTACAGGGATCTGACGGAACACATGCTGGACTGTTACAAGGCTATAGGATGCAACATGTCTTTGAAAATACATTTCCTGCATTCTCATTTAGATTTTTTCCCACCTAATCTCGGAGATGTGAGTGACCAACATGGTGAGCGATTTCACAAAGATATCGCTGACATGGAAAGACGATATATGGGAAGGTGGTCACCAAACCTTTTGGCAGATTACTGCTGGACACTCCTACAAGAAGTTTCACCATCCGCCCACAAACGTAAAGTTTCCAGGACACGTTTCTAACTTGTATGTACATTTCAAGCTTTTTGCAGATTTCTCGTACCACTTTTTTATGTTTCGTAATACACACAATTAATTTTGTTCCATGATCTGTATTTAATCCAGCTACAGGATCCTCCTGTACTGTAATTGAGTAGTTTCCAAGTGTCGCGAAAGTTGCTACTTTGTTTTTCATGAATTACAATATATTGCTAACTACATGAATTATAGGCTAAGTGGTACATGTGGCATATCTTTTCCACAAAAATTGGTACGTGATGGAACATTTCTGATTTCATTTTCGTAATCAGCGTATTTGATTTAGTATAGAACACCTTCTTTCATCTTGCGGTAAGACACAAAGTTCAAATTTGTTACACTGTGTAATAAACCAATGAGCAGGAACGTATATAAAGCGGCATTCATTTGTAAGGATAGGGGCAATAAGTTAAACAGAGATGACGGGAATGTTGATGAATTGTGGATAAGAATGTTTAAGAGATGGGATGTTTGTAAGGAAAAGATTGGTTTCCAAGTCACTCCAAGTCACAAGATGGCGGCAACTAGTAGAAGCTGCGCTGATCGTCGTCCCGTTTTTCGAGAATTTTCAGTGTTCTTTCTGAGTTTATCTTTAATCCTGGTGTACTCGTGCCTCCGCTACAGTGTTTCCTCACCGATGTCAAAGGATTTTCATGATCTATTGCGATGGAGATGTGCTGAGAGAGACTTTTCATTTTCGGCACTCGCGGCAACAGGTATGCGTGTCTCCGCCATGGCTTCACCCAGCAGCAGGGACCAGCGCTCGGCAGGTAAGGGGACCCCAGCCCGGTACTTTCACTTCCTATGCATGGCTTTAATCTGTGGGGACATACAAGTGAATCCAGGACCTGTGAAAACGTTGGCAAATTTCTCTGTGTATTACCAAAATACAAAGAGCATTAAGAACAAGCTTTCTGACTGTGCTGCTTTTGTGTGTGAGCTAATGACATACGATTGCTTGATATTTACGGAAACGTGGTTAACTGAAAATGTTAGTGACAGTGAACTACCATTCGCAAGCCATTTTAACATATATAGAAAAGATCGTGCGACTCGCGGGGATGGCGTAATGATATGTGTTAGCACAAAATGGCCCAGTAAAGTACGCAATGACCTAAAGCGGAACTGTGAATTACTGTGGGTCGAGGTTTCAGTATCCAATGCAAATAATCTTCTCCTTGGTTCGTACTATAGACCGAATAAAAATAGTCCACTGTACCTTCTCGAAGAATGTCGAGATTCGTTACTTGCAGCAATTGCCTTGGGGGACGTTGCACTTTTCGGAGACTTCAACCTGTCTATTGAGTGGCAAGATCCTGGTCATGGAATCGCGAAGTGTGCAAATGACCTATGGTTCATCGAAACTTTCATTTCTGGTTTAAAGCTAAGGCAGCATAATTTATTCAACACCAGGAAGGACAGTAATCTAGATTATGTTGTGTCCACATTGAACAATGTAAACATTACGCCGCGTAAGAATCTCCTCAGTTCTAACCACGATAGTTTGGACGTGTCCATTTCCATCCCCCCACCTTCTAAAAGAGGTCATCGCCCATCGATCCAGAAGAAGCGCCACCTATGGAACCGAGCACCGTGGGAGGAGATAAGACGTACCCTCGAATGCTTCCCCTGGGGGCTTTTGGAAGATGGGACAGTCGACGACGCAGGTGAGCTATTTACAGCTGCCATTCGTGAGCTATTTACAGCTGCCATTCATGCAACGGTGAACGACCTTGTTCCTTCGGAAAGAATAGCATCTCGCCGATTTCCAAGTTGGTTCGACTCCAAAGTGCGTGCTGTACTGGCTAACAAGAATCGAGCCTGGCAACTTTGGAAGGACTTCCCGAGTGAACACACTTACAATACTTTCGCTGTTCTTCGACGGCACTCAAAGTACCTTCTCCGAAACAAATACAAAGAATACATAAACAGTATCAATGCAACAATCCAGGAAAATCCAAAGAACTTCTTCAGTCTAATAAACTCGAGAAGAAACAACAGCAGAATTCCTCTTGAAATTACACACAATAGTGAAAGTGCGAAAGGTGACCGAAGGGCTGAACTCTTAAATGCTTATTTCCATGGCAACTTCTGTCCGCCTGCCCCCCTTGCAACGTTGCCAAACGTAAGATCAGTCTGTTCTTCCTCTCTAACAAAGCTTGCCACTACAACCGATGAAGTGAAAAGTCTATTGTCGTCTCTCCCAGCTCACCGTGCCCTAGCGCCGGACAATATCACCACCATGTTCCTGAAGAAAACTGGGGAATCCCTTTCTTATCCCCTCTGCATTCTTCTGAATAGATGTTTCTCGGAGGGCGTCTTTCCTCACGCTTGGAAGCAAGCTAACATCACTCCCATTCACAAAAATGGCAACAAAAACCGTGCTTCTTCCTATAGGCCAATCTCGTTACTCTCTCCTCTGTCCATCATTTGTGAAAAAATCATCAAAGACAGGCTATATAAATTTGTTTCTCCGTACCTTAGCTCAAATCAACATGGTTTTCTTTCTGGTAGTTCCTGTCTTACGAACCTGTATGTTTTTCTCTCACATGCTATGAAATGTATTTCAAACAATTCACAACTGGACGTTATATATTTTGATCTAGCCAAAGCTTTCGATACTGTCAGTCATCGTCTTTTGATTCATAAATTATGCAATAGATTCAACATTCATGGTAACTTTCTTAACTTGCTCACAGATTACCTTAGCGATCGCCAACAACGTGTAGTCCTTCCAGGAACTCTATCTAACTTTCTTCCCGTCCTTTCTGGAGTACCACAGGGCAGTGTTCTAGGACCCCTATTGTTCATATTATTCGTCGATGACCTTACCGACCATCTCACAGCCGCCTCTAGTAATTACCTTCTCTTCGCAGATGACTGTAAGATCTTCAGAGAAATCTCCACTTCCAATGATGCTCATCTTCTCCAGAATGACATAACAACGTTTTTTTCATGGTGCCTGACATGGAAACTTACTTTAAATCCTGAAAAATGTACTACTCTCACCATCTCTCTCAAAAAGAACCTGTTAAAGTCATCTTACTCCATCTTTGGCAATAACATCAAAGCAGTATCCTCTCATAAAGACCTAGGCATTGTTTTCGATCAAAAGCTCACATTTGAAGAACATATTACAGGCACGACAAAAAAGGCTATGCGTCTCTTAGGTTTACTCTACCGTTTCACCGAAATTAGTGACATCTCAGCCCTCACCTTGTACTATAAATCATTCATCTCCCCAATAATAGAATACTGCTCTCCCGTCTGGTCCATGGCATGTCCCACTCAGCTCTCCAGAATTGATTCTGTTCTTAACTTTTTCCTGGCTATAGTTCGTTACAGGGTTCCCTCATTACGCAACTTTCCAACACCACATCTCCTGGCCTTTCTAAACCTACAGACTCCCTATCAGCGCCGTTTACTGAACGATTTTAGGTATCTTTACAAAATTGTCAATGGCAAAATCCGTTGCAACACACTCCTCCAGGAATTCCACTTTCGAGTGCCTATGCGCTCAACACGCAACACAAATCTATTTTACACAAAAAAGCCAAGACTGGAAATTCAAAAAAGATCGCTCTTCCACAGACTTCCCACTCAATATAACGACCTCCCATCAAGTGCTGATGTATTTTCCACAGAATATGCCTTTCGGTCAACCATCAGAAGATATGTTGCTAAATAATATTTAATTGTGCTATCTTGACTTATTTATATTAATATTTTGTCTTATTTTGCTATTTTTATTTTTGTTCTTTTTTGTTATTTTCATTGTTACTGATTTCAGTGTAAAATGGCTACGTGCTGTATCTGAAATTTTCTCAATAAAATAAATAAATAAATAAATAAATAATCGACGTGGCTCTCGAGGTTAAAGATTTTGAAATAGATATGACATAGTACGATAGACGGGAGGGAGGGAGGGAAAGTGGGAGAGGGCAAGAGCCGTGCAACTTCCGGCATTCCACGAGAAGCAATATCTGTTCAACACATACTTCGTAACAGAGAGCAAGGCAGTGTGAAGGAGTTTTTAACGTGTATCGTGTGTAACGGTTTTTTACGGACTTTTTTAGATTTGGGGTTTTTAAGTTAGGATTAGAATATGTAGGTTTTATGTATATGGGGTCAGTTGATATTGAGTCAACTTTTTAACCTTTTTAACCTGTCTTACCTGCCACCTTAATTGATGCGGCTATGTAAGTGATCACACTGGCCTAGACGAAAACCTGAAGAAGGGAACAGTAGGGTCCCGAAACGCTGTTTTCTCGAAAAAGCAGATACTCATGAAGCATAAGTTCATTTTGCAACTTTTTCTCTTGCAGACTCCAAAACGCCCGTAAATTCCAGACAATCTGCAAAATTTGCTGACATTTCCCTGACAATCCAAATTCCCTTACATTTCGCTGTTTTCCAGGTTTTCCAGATGTGTAGCAACACTGGTGAATAAAGTGAACTTAAAAGTAACTATCATTTATTTTGTGATGTAAGCATATTGAACATACAACACGTGAATTAAAATATATTTAAAAATATAGTATAAGAGTTTTCATTAAAGATACTATCTCCGCAATCACCTGCAATAACTGAGAAAATTCTTTGACAGAATGGATACATGCAGAATTTAAACTCAAGACCTAAATGTGAGCCTGTTACTTTAAGCACTAACTTAAATAATTTGATTCAAACTTAAGGATAAAGCACAAGACACTTAATTATCCCATCACATGTGACTTCAGTGATAAATTGGAATCAATCTTATTACCTGCTGAGGGGCATCTTGCTCTGATACAAGCCATTTTAGGTCAGATGCACGAGGCAGTTGCTTTTCACTGAACTGTCGTAGCAATGACAATGCTACTCCTTCTGCTGACATTGACGACTCAGACATAACAGCATCAGTTCCTGTTCTGCATATATTTGAGGAATGATGAACCAAATCAGCATCCGAGTATAGTGATGCCATTGAAACTGACAACCCTGAAAGGAAAATTGTTACAAACTTGAGTCTCTCTATGTAGGATTAGTGGTTTTATAACCTCACGAAAAGGTTCTAAAAACTTTGACTCTACCATGGATCGAACCCACATTCTTGGCATTCTGTGCCGATGTTCTACCAACCTCACCACATCTTAGATTTCTTCAAAAAATAAAGTTTTAAAACATTGTTGTTTTTAACATGCTAATAAAACAAAGGTGGGCAATTTTTTCTGCTCTTGGGTGTACAATGCAGTAAAAACCGGGACCATAAAGTTTGGGTTCCATTGTGTATTCGATGATTGCTATTTGGGGATGTATCTTGTTGACCATCAGTGAGATGTTCTTTAAATATCTTTTGCCTCTCTAATAGCCCTTCAGACCTCTCCTACGTAGTTTCTCACATCCTGACCACACAATCAAATAGATCCCATACAAATGTAGTGGATCATGGTTCACCTTAATCCTCTTGGGTTGAATAAAGTAGGAATCAATCAGGTTTTAATAGTTGCTTAGTTGCTGTTGGTTCTACAAGAAAGCCATCAGTCTGCATTAATTAAGGGAACTATTTCTAAGCTCGGGTTTACATAGGATATATCATCACTTATTGAAAGAAAAAAATGTAACTGCTGGTTTAGTCTGTAACCTCTTCATTTCATACACAAATATAATATTTCCACCTCACCTGAATTTTTTAGGTCAGAAAGATTACTAGCATCATCCAACTCAATATCATCGACGTCGTCTGTGGAGATACTGTCAGATGATGATGCTGATGATGAAGTCAGAGGGCTCACACTTTGATCAGTAGTTGTTGCTGCAATGTAAAGTGTATAGGCTTAAAGTAGCAACTCAAATTAAGAATGTCATGAAAAGAATGTAGAAAAAGACTGAAAATATATGCAGTAACAAGGTCCAAATTTACAAGGGAGATTGTAATATGAACAAGATTTTTCTAGAACACCCATATTCGCATAACAATAAAAATATTAGGGATAAGATATATTAATGAGTGAACAATTGATATTTGTAGATATAGGCATTTTGGTGGATCAGTTTCTTGTTAAAGTTACCAACACAATTATTTCTATAAATTGGCTGTAACTATGTACAAAATTCTACTATTTTGTTGTTATTTTTGTGAATGTAAAGGTTTAATTCATACACACTGGTTTTGCAAATTAAACATCTAAATGTAGTTTTGTTTTATAAAATCAAAATTACTTGTAGTCACCTGGTTATGTAAATTAATAAACCATTCAGGCTCTTCATGGAATATTTAAAATTTTATTTCAGATTTGCAGAATATTGTTAATCAGTACATTTTTGCATTGATAAAATTTCATACAGGTCCATCCCTAGAAAATTTTTCAACATAGTTCCAACCAAATAAAATATACATTCACTGTTCTGAAAGCTGTACGGGCCAATTTTCAAGAAGGGTTCTTGTGGCTCATGTATCCAACCATGCACAGCTGAAATTCTCATATTACACACAGAAATTTGATACTTGGTGGAGGCATATAGTGGCTTGGTTCCCACTTTGAGTTGATGATGTTGTTGAGTTAAGTCCACTTTATGCAGAGTAAGACTAATTGGGACTGGGCCTACAGTTTAAAGTGGGATCCGAATCACTATGTGTCTCCAATGGGTATCGAACCTGGGACCCCTTGATTACAAGGCTGCGATGCTACCACTGCACCATCCGATCCCACTTTGAATTGTAGGTCCAGTTCTAATAAGCTTATCTGTGCATTAAGTGTACTTCAAACAAAACTGACACAAACTCATTACACAGACAGTCTTGGCTGGTGAGCACAAGGTGTGTTCTCCACATGGTCTTGTCCATCTTAAATGTTTTTGCAAGATTAAATAAACACTCTTGCATGGAGCAAACATTTATCCCAAAATTGGAGTTTAAACCTACATTGTACATCTCTCTTTGACGTTCTGATCATGATTAATAGTTGCAAAGATCTGACTAGTACCAATAACAAGCTGATCATGCCTCAGTGTAATGCAACATGAATATTTCCATTCATTGCTTCCTATGTTCTTGGGAACTAAATTCTGAACACTCTTCATACATAGCTTTATTTTCTTTTTTCCACAAACAATACATTTATGGTATCCAAATTCCTCTCATAGTCATTCATGACACAAGAAAATGTGAAACATACCAAATTTCATTCATAATTCATATATCTTAAGGATGTGAAAATTTTGACTTAAAAAATTTATACTTACTGTCAGTTTTTCCATCACTTAAAAGAGAAACACCCCACATATGCCTCTGTCTTTCCTGTTGACGCTGACGTCGACGAATTCGGATCCGCTGTTTCAAACTGTTTATTTCTTCATCACTTTCATCAACATCATCACCAGTTTCTTCTGCAAGTTTAAACTGCTGATTGCATTTAACCTGTAAAGTGAAAAGTTAAATAATAAGTCAATTTAATCAACAATCTACTGGTATACACATACCAGCATATCAGTAAAATTGCAGATAATTGTACTAATTTTATATTTCTGTACAAATAGCCTATAATTGAGTGCATAATTTTGCCATCTTGTTATTATTTTTATGTATATAAAGTTACAATTAATTTACCCCTCTTTGGTAAATGCATTCACCTGGGTATGTTAATAGAAAGTTAGCTATTTATTATTAGATCAGTAGAATCTGTAAATTGTCAGTACTTTAACAGTTGGGCTGAAAAGTTCGTAGGCTAACATAGTAAAAAATATTTTTTTGACAAAATTCGATTTTATTATTCAATATAGTTGCCTTTGAGGGCGATACAACGATTATAGCGGTCATACAATTTTTCGATGCCATTTTTATAGTACGATTTCTCTTTAGCCTCAAAATAGGCCTCAGTTTCGGCGATTACCTCTTCATCAGTGCTAAATTTCTTTCCAGCGAGCATTCTTTTAAGGTCTGCAAACAGGAAAAAGTCACTGGGGGCCAGATCTGGAGAATATGGTGGATGGGGAAACAATTCGTAGTCTAATTCATATAATTTTGCCATCGTTTTCATTGATTTGTGACACGGTGCATTATCTTGATGAAACAGCACTTTTTTCTTCTTCAAATGGGGCCGTTTTCTCGTGATTTCATCCTTTAAACGCTCCAACAACGCTATGTAATAATCTCAGCTATCTCGATCAACTTCACTTTACGATCATTTAAAATTATTTTGTGGACTTTTTTGATGTTTTCGTCGGTAACAGCCTCTTTGGGGCGTCCACTGCGTGCATCGTCTTCGATGCTCATTTCGCCTCGTTTAAATTTAGCAAACCACTTCTCAACGGTTGATTTTCCTGGTGCAGAGTCCGAATAATGTTTATCAAGCCAAGCCAAGCCTTGGCTTCAACAGTATTTTTTTTCGCCAAAAAGCAATGCTTTATTAACACACGAAATTATTTTTTATCCATTTTTTCACAATAACAAAAGCTGCTTCACTCACAATGCTATATCTCACGAAGTAATTATCCGGCAGCTGTGAAATTTATACACGTATCTTTTGAAGGTTAGTACTAAGTAAAAATCACATGGATTTAATTCTAGTTACGCCATCTATGAGTCAGCCTACGAACTTTTCAGCCCAACTGTTATAGAGTATCTGCTCAAATTTCATATCATGGTCCATTATTACAATATGCAAACTGGATAAAGAGGTAAAAGATAAAAGTCAAAAGTAACACACATGTGAATGGACTCCATAACTGCACTGTATGAACAATTTTCTAGATTTTAGTCCTACAGATTATGTAGGATGGTCATTGAAGTAGCGACACGAAATTCATGAAAAAACTTTTCAATCAATTTACTGTTTTGACCAATTTTGAAATGATGTTTATTTTATTATACAATCAGTGCAAAATGGTTACAAAAAGTGCAAAAGTTTAAAAATGTAATGGAAAAAAAATGTTACACATTATTTGCTTCTAATGCCAGGAGTACTTTGATCTATGAAAGTAAGGGGTCCCTGACATACCCCACTCCTCTGTTAAATCCCCTCCTAATTATAATGTAGAAATGCATACCTGTTCAATCACAGAAATAATAGCTTCCGAGATGCTGAAGTGTGCATTCTCCCTATCCAATTCTGCCGAATGCCTCCCAAACTGGCCCGAGGAAAGAAAACTTATCAAACTCTCTCCTTCTACTGGTTTAGGAAAGAATCCAGTAGCCATTGGCAAAACACTGTTTCCTCCACCATCTTCAATGAAGCTCTTCTTTCTCCCATTCTTTCTATCATTCTTATTAGCAGCATTCGCAAAAAGGGTCTCCCTATTAGTCAGAGACATAGTAGGACTGAAAACAGTTTGCTCACTTTTCTTTAAGAAAGTTTTGATTTTTAAAGAGGATGCATTTTCCTTTTCGCTACTGGAATGCCCAGTGTTACTTGTGGACACAGAGCTGCATGAAGAAACTGGAAGATTCAGCTCTGTTGGGCGTATGCAAGGGATTTTCCTTTTTGCACCACTTGGTCCAGATGACGTGGACGTGCTACTATCCTTGCTGTAAGATTTTTCGTTCCAGGAACCTTTAATTTGTACCACCACTTTGGAACTAGGTTTTGTAATCACTTTAGAAACGTGAGACTCGCTCTTACTGTCTCTTTGCTTGTTTGGTCTGTCAGTCTGTTTGGAACATGCATTTTTCGAAAATCGATCAAATTTCCATGAATGTAGCACAGAGTCATCAGGCGAGAAACGACTCTCGTGCACCTGAGAGTAATCAATTTGTAAAATACTTGGGGAGAGCTTCGAACACAATTGACGTGACGTGTTGCTGTAAGGTTTGAGATAGTCTTTGAATTCCTTACTGTCTTCCTGTAATGACTGTATTGATATTTGGCTTGCAGTGTTATCTAAGCAACGGCGTGAGTATTTGAGATGGCTTCGTCTCAAATTACCATCAGTGGGTACTTCACTTTCTCCAGTGTCCTTTTCGATGAGAGACGGCATGCTTTGCCACTGCCTATGTAGATCTACGCGAGTGCTTGGCAAGATGAGACTGCTTCCCATGCTGCAGAAAGCATCATCTGTGCTGGGAGGACCGATATTTGTGATGCATGTTTTGCTGATGCTTGTTCCGAGCACAGGACTGTCGGAAAGATGAACTTGAGAACCACTGTTTTCAGCTACATCTTCCACATGTAAATATCCACTGCTAAATTTATCTTCTGCGGGTTTGTTCTGTTCTGACATTTTTAGTCCTTTATCGCTGAAAACTGATTTAGGTTTCGAGCTGAACCACTTGTATTGTACTGTTTCTGGAAATGAGGAACATCTTCTGTGAGTTTTCTGGAAAACCTGGGACTTCCATTTTGCAAGATACTGAAAACAGAAGAAACAAATACAGTAATTTCTTGCGGTATTATGCCAAAAAAACATATACAGTATAACATGCAAGATGTATAATTGAAATGCACCACTTGATGTTTACTATTTTAGAGCAAGACCAATCCTATTGCTGAGCACACATTTTGATATTTTTCTTATGATGCTTCACTCATATCTTCACTCTTCATGTGGCAACAAGCATTGCAGAATTATCAAAAGATAAACATGCATTCAAACAGGTGTTCTCAGGTTATCAGCCAGGTAAAATCGGAGTTAGCTTCCAAAATTTCGAGCGCATACATTGCTCTCGTGAATCACATCACCAGGAAAGCTACAATTCATATAAACATGCAATAAGTGACAATGAACATCCTTCTATATGAGGATCATAATTATTGATCACTAAGCAATAAAAAAGGCTACTAATGGAGATCAGTTAACAGTTCTTTTTACAGGCAATCCAAATAGCCTTTGGCCAGTGTTTTGTACCCATTGCCAAATCTCATGCAGGATGGAATCTGTAGCTGGGAAGTTTTGAATGAAACTGGTTAAATCACAGGGCAACATGTCAGGCAAATATGAAGAATGATCAATGTTCAATGATTGCCCAACCTCAATTTTACAATACTATCACAGCCAATGAGTGCTGTTATTAACGTGGTCCAGTTTTACAGAAATTATGCTCTATACTACCGAAACACAGGCCCTAAGTGATTTTTTAAAAATTTGTGCATTTGGTAGAGTAGGTGAACCCATATCAGTCATAGGCCTATGGTGATTGACAATATGTCTACTGTTTCTTTTGCCACTGGACGTACAATACTTACACATTAACATTAATCAATATTTTAAAGAACTTTTAATTGTTACAATTTTTGTGAATCAGTATCTGTGAGAATTAGGAAAGGTATCAGCATTTGCATCAGTATAGTTTGATTGACTGACTTGCTTTATTTTACTTCACTTTTTGTGTCACTTTCAGCTTATTTGCGAAGATGGGGATGAGGGATGATATGATGCAATTGATGAATACACACTCACAAACATCCATGCCTAGGCCAGGATTTGAACCTGGGACCCCTGATGTCGTAGCATGATGTGCTAACCACTCCGCCACGGGGGCCGGCTGTATAATCTTTCCTACACTAGCATGACATGGTTTCCTTCATTGATCTCATCAGGTCTTCTGGTGCCAGTGTGGTTATCAGCAACTTCACAATATATTTAAAATTCCAACACCACACCTTCTCACTGCTGAATTGGTTAAAACATTGCTTTTCTTAATCCCTTATGCCGCTTTTCTTCCAGGGTCAACCCGTCTATTTTCACAAATGAAAGCTGCCACTTGCATGCCATTGCATTTAAAGGAGCATTCAGAACAACTAGGCACCCAATGTCAATACTCTTAGGGAGATTTCAGGCCAAAGTAACAAGCGGCACTTGTCACTTGAAAATGAATCTACAAGAATAAATACAATGTTACAGATTGGGCTGTTTTCTCAGCTTCCATCCAAAAGCTACCTTACCGATTCCAAATGATACCAACGCTTGAACATCATAACAATTTGCAGTTGTTCAAATAATGTATAAATATTACAACGTAAGTATTCAATTGGAATTATACCTTATCGATATATTGGATTTTTTCTTTAAAATATTCATAAGTTCACACACAAGATAATCAGAATTTTAAAACGGCTGCTATTCAATCACAAGTTATTCTACACAACACTGCCCCAAAAAAATAATATACAATTACAATTTTGGATAATTTTACAGATATTTAGACTCCATAAAAGTGTCACATGGTATTTTACTTATCCCATGAGATACATGGATTTCAGAAAAAGTATCAGGCAGGATCAGTGATAGGTATCAATGCAACCCTATCAGAATGAAGATATAGTGAATTTCATGTTTCAGGAAAAAGACACAGTAGCTAATTAACATACTGAATGAAGTACTCACTAATCCACAAAACGTTTTTATGAAATTCTATTAATTTAGTTTCAAGAGAATGGTAGCTGTGGGCACCAAAATTAATAGAACTTTATAAAAATTTGTTTTGTGAATAAGCAAGTACTTTATGTCAGTATAGTAATACAGCATTATCATTCACTGTGTAGTTAATCTACAATGCACTTTATTGAAATTCAATTCATATAACCTGTATTATCAAGGAAGGAAACATAAATAATAATAATAAGAAGAAGAAAAAGAACAACAACAACCTGTGGCGCAACTACCCTTGAGGGCCAAGGCTTCATAGGAGGAATAAAGAAACTAGTTAGTGGATCAGCACAATAAAGTTCTAACAATCTTAGTTTCATCATTCCTTCTACATTCCCTTCTTTGACAATACAGGTGGGAAACTTTTAATGCGTTATTGTGTGCTGTGTTTATTATCAGGTCTTAATCTGTCAATGGATACAGAGGCAAACTTACCAAACAGGGATCTATTTCCGTAAGAATCGAAGGCTGGTTTTGTTCCACAGCTCTCAAACATATAAGCGTAGCTTCACCGTACCTTTCTTGGCATAAATAGGCATAGTTTTCATAACAGGACAGTAAATGTTGGCGATCTGAGAGTAGCCAGGACAACTTCTGTGACAATGTATGGCCCTGGAGACTAAAGAAAAAAAAATCTTTCAATCTTACATATTCATTAAATCTATTGTGAAAAACAAAATAATGTGGTATTAGGTTGACTAAGGTAGACTTCAGGCTGAAGTGATAAGTGACAAGAGACCCTCCAGTCAATAGTTTATAATCCCTAGCATTTCTGCTATTAAATAGATAAGATTCCTCCATAAAAATTTCTGTCTAATCACCTAATGTGCTTCATAATCCTGTTGAAATCGAAATTATTACAAATATAATAACAATTATAGCCGAATCAATAAAACTTTCAACCCAAACCAAACCAAACCATTGATATACATTTTTTCATTGGAATTTTACTGTTTCAATCTACTAGAGCAGTGATTCCGAAGCAGGCTGCCGTGAGATATTTTATGGTTTAACGAAAAACGAAAAAAATATTATTAGGAAATAGGCAAAAAAAATATTAAGTGGAATTAATTACTCTCATGCCCAACAGATGGTGACACTGATCGATGCATTCATTCCTGAGGATGAATTAGTTATTCTTACATAGTTCCTGATATTAAACATTTGCACTTTAAGCATCAATCGCAAGTCTCGCATTAATAAAACAAAACTCTTTTGAGTGATTTCCATTGTAGTAAACTGTATTACCGTATTTACTCATGTATAATGCGCACTTTTTTCCAAAATTTTTGCCCCCAAAAACTGTGGTGCGTATTATGCACAGAATAATTCAGACAGCCAACATGAAACCATACAGGGTCATTCCATGATTTTGGGACACTTGCATTGATTTTTCATGTTTACGGAACCCTATCATGTTATATATCGTTGTAAAGCTTGAATCCTGCAGTTTCTGAATATGGAAACAGTATTCCATACAAGATAACGACACTAATGTGAAATGTGGTTGAAATAAGTTCATCAAAAAATGAAGAAACGTTCTGATTTTTATAGTAATTTGGATGAAAGAAAACAAGGAAAAAGATTTTAAAAAATTAAAATGTGTTACTGGCCAAATAATATGATATATATATATATGGAGCATGTAAATTCCTTAATGGAAGAAATCTTGTGCTGCTAACTGCTATTTGGAAAGTCCTGAATGTGCCTCGTATAAATGTTACATTAGTCACGGAAAGATAAAGTATATATTTTGAAAAAGAAGCAATAAGCAATTGAATAGGTATGACATCATTCACTCTTGATCAGCATAGCAACAGATTTACAACCTACAACTAAGAAAGACATTTCTTGAAACTGGATTGTACTGCGCATTATATACGAGATATAATTTTTTGTCACTTTTACCTATCCAAAACCAGAGTGCGCATTATACACCCACGCGCACTATACACGCGTAAATACGGTATATTCTGGTGTTTGCTCCTTACATTATCTTTAAATAAATGAATAACATTGACAACAAATTTAACTTGCTGCTGATAACATTTTCTACTTCCATTTAAGATTAAAAATTGGAAAAAAAATCTAACAATGGTGCCTCAAGTTATTAATTTCAGTCCCAAGGATACTGCAAAAACGTAAAAAGGTTGTGAATCCCTGTACTAGATGGTTGCTTTAAAATATTCATAACTTCACATGAGATAACAATTTAATCATAAAATCCATTTCTTCCACCACGATTTTACAAAAAATAATGTACATTATGTATAATTTTAAATATATTTAGACCATACGAAAATGTTATGCAGCATTTTTGCAGAATCTGCAAAAAGTACCGGCTGGTACAGTTTATTACAATCCCAAGAAATTCTTTCTGGGATTCATCGGCTCAAGCCTAATAAAGTATCACAATTTCCATTTGAGTCTTTCTTTGTAGTACAAAGTAAAGATGGACTAATGTGAAATTTCGACCGACACCAATAAAGTACCAATATATAATTTACCAAAATTGTAATTCTACCAATCTGATGTAAAATTCCAGATGATTAACATCCTTAAGGTTCGACTGGGCCTTTGGCAGCCATCAGGGCAATTTTTTCAAATTTTCCTCTCCATTCAAAAGCCCGTAGTGATATTCCAAAATCTGAAAAATTATATCAGCTTAGAATTCCTTCTATAGCATTGACGTGAATTTTCATGTATCACTGTTATCTAGATATTATCAGTAGTTTAATAGACTTACATAATCAAGAAACTAATGATGATATCTAAATAACAACGAAGCAAACTACAACTGCCAAAAGTCCAGTCGAGCCTTAATAAATGTATATTACCAGATGAACAAAGATTTTGCAATGCAAAAGAAACTGCATATTTAGACATTTACTTCAGAAAATAAAGGTAGGGAATGGAGGTCGTTCATTTCCCTAAAAATTGTAATAAAATGGCACAATATTGCAATACATTATGTGATGATATACAGTGTGTCTCTAAAGTCAGTCCCACTTTAAAAACTTTATTATTAGAAAACTGTTGTACTGCAGTTTATATTGTTAGTTGCATATGATGCACAGGTGCCTAAGTTTGTTCTTTTTTCATGTTGCGGGGAATAAACAATATAAATAAAGCGAGTTACTAAAGATATATCCGTGAAACTTACTTGTAAATGTTCTATTAATTTCGGCGGCCTCCGCCACCATCCACTTGGGAACTCTATGCTTTACTGTTAGGTTGACTTCCGGTTCCTGTTGTTGTTTCCTCGACTACCGCTAGGGGTGCTGGTGTAGCCATTTCGTCTGCTGCATGTGATGGGTTTGAGCTGTTGTAATAGCATTGTTTGGCACCCGTTATTACAACAGCTCAAACCCATCGTGCATAGCAGATGAAATGGCTACACCAGCACCCCTAGCGGTAGTTGAGGAAACAGGAACCAGAACCAGAAGTCAACCTAACAGTAAAGCATCGAGTTTGTAAGTTTTGCGGATATATCTTTATATCTTTAGTAACTATACATTTTTTTTTTTTTGTTTCATTACAGGTTCCTGTAGTTTCAAAGTTGACCGGATGAATGGTAAGGTAGCTCCCTCCAGGAAGTCTATCAATAAATGGCATCAACAATTTGTCACAACTGGTTGTTTATGTCCACAGAAAAGAACCGGGCACCAGCAGTCTCTGAAGAACGTGTCTTTCAATGGAGTCCTACAAAATCCATGCGCAGAGCTTCTCATGAGCTAGGAATGCCGCACCAGACACAATAGAAGGTTATAAGAAAATGCCTCCACATGAAGCCATACAAATTGATTTTGGTTTGCCTTTCAGTTTCAAGAGTTAGGGGAAAGTGGTGGTGTTTTCGAGCCCATCAGTTTTAGTGATGAATCCACATTCCACATCAGTGGAAAGGTTAATCGACACAACTGTCGAATTTGGGGAACAGAAAATCCACGCAGTCATTGAACAAGAACAAAATTCTCCCAAGCTCAATGTGTTTTGTGCCATGTCACATCGGAGGCTACCAGTTTGTCTTCATGAAGGACACTGTTACAGGCATGTCCTATCTCGACATGCTCCAGCTTTGGTTGATGCCACAACTGAATAAGAATTCAGATAATTATCTGTTCCAACAGGAGTGCCGCTTCATTATCACTGTTCCAAAACGTTGGATAGGACGAACAGGCCCTTCGGATAATGCTCTTCTGAAATGGCCTCCAAGATATCCAGATTTAACTCCACTGTATTCATTCTTGTGGGGTTACATTAAGGAATGTGTTTACGTGCCTCCTCTTGTACGAGGCCTTCATGACCTGCGAATGAGGATTGAAGAAGCTGCAGCTACAGTCACACCAGACGTGTTAACCAGAGTCTGGCAAGAGCTAGATTACCACATTGATGTTTCTCGTGTCACACACGGCGCTCACATTGAGTCCATGTAATGTCTTCATTCTACCACAAAACCTTAAGGACCCATGCATCATGTGACACAAAAAATTCTTGATATGTACAGTAGGTTTTTTATAATAAAATTTTTAAAGTGGGACTTACTTTAGAGACATGCTGTATTTGATCAGTAAATTTTATTGATAAACTGATATGCCTATGTCGGCTGATATTGATAGGGTGCCTATTAATCTATCCCTCCCTAGTACAGAGTAAAGAATTGGAATGAGATAATATGGTGTGTACGACAAGTGTACTACAAACATAGTATGTCATTTTGATAGTTCAAAGTACTGTAATGCCCACACCACAATCACAATACAATAATATGAAGTAATGCTGCTTTAATAATTCAACACTTATGACTAGGAAAAAGAAGGTTCTGAAAATGTTTTCAAAAAGGTGCAAAAAAAAAAAAGTTCTGATAAAATGCCTTTATTCATGTCTAAACCAGTTGCATTAACATTCTTTATTCAATACTGTAGCAAATAACATAATTAGTAATAATTACATAAAGTAACCAGTATTTAGGAAGTGACATTTACTAGGTTTCAAACAACTTGCTATACTGAACAAATTCTCTCGGGCTATCGACCAGGCAAGTTGTGGAAATAATTCCAAGCTTTCGAGAGCTAACATCACTTTCATCTTCAGGGTAGAAGTGCAGTTCTGAGTGTCAACCCGGTGTATATACGTTCGTGGAAGGGGGGAATCCCGTTGAAGATGGCGAACCAATCGAGTGGCGTGTCTGCTACGTGCGTGTTTCTGGTTAACTAACGCTAACCAGGCTGGGTCCAGTTCGAGCCCCGTGTCGCGATTAAGATTGTCTTTTTCCTTATGAATGGCTATTGCTTCCCAGTAGTTTGAAGTTTTGGCTACGATTTCTGTGTTGCTGAAATCTGTTCTATGTCCCTCATTGATTGAATGTTCTGCTAGTCCCGACTTTTCAGGGTGGAAATACTTCATGGAGCTTTGATGTTCTTAACAGTGGGTCTATTGTCCTACCCATTTGCCCACTGTATGCTTTCCCGCATTTGCAGGTAATACGGTAGACTCCTGGTGTTTTGAGTCCTAACTCATCCTTGGGGTTGCATAGTAGGATTCTGATCTTCGGAGGTGGTTTGTGAATGGTCTTTTGTTATGGAGAGTGGAAGTGTCGACGAAGCGTGTGACGTGTTTACTGATGTGATTCATGCAGTGATAAAGGATTATGTGCCACTCAAAAAAACGAAATCAAGCAAATACCCTTCCTGGTTCGACTCTGAGCTCTTGCTTGCCCTTTTAAACCGAAAAAAGGCCTGGGATCTCTGGAAACATTTTCCTAATGAATACACACGGAAAACTTTCACCGACTTACGACGTCACTCTAAACAATTGCAGAAGACCAAATACAGGGAATACATTGGTGCCATCACAAACAATATCAAATCAAATCCAAAACGTTTTTGGTCACTAATCAACTCAAGGAGGCAAAATTCCCGAATACCTCTGAAAGTAACACATGACTCAGTATGCGCAGAGGGCCCTGACAAAGCTAATCTTTTTAACTCTTTTTTCTCCATAAATACAACCTCGAATACACCGGCTTCATCCCTTCCCAACCTCCGTCCAGTTTGCTGTCACTCTCTAACTTCTCTCTCCACGTCTCCAGAAGAAGTGCAACACATCCTATCTTCAATGCCTCAAAATCGCGCCAATGGTCCTGATGAAATCCCTTCTATTTTCCTAAAAAACGCTGCTTCCTCTCTCGCTATTCCCTTCTCTATTTTATTAAACAGATGCTTCAATGAGGGTACATTTCCAGATTCATGGAAAAATGCTAACGTGGTACCATTATATAAATCTGGAGACAAGTGTGCTGTTTCTTCTTATAGACCTATTTCCCTTCTTTCACCACTTTCTATCGCCTGTGAAAAGATAATAAAGGACCGACTCTACAAATTTACCTCTCCATATATAAATACAGCACAGCACGGCTTTTTACCAGGAAGCTCCTGCTTAACCAACTTAAGCATTTTATTATCTGACGCTATCAACTCTATATCTGAAAATTCTCAACTGGATGTAATATATCTGGATTTTTCGAAAGCTTTTGACTCTATAAACCACAATTTCCTGCTTCATAAATTATCCCACCGTTTCAATATTCATGGAAACTTTCTCTCTCTGCTCAAGCACTACCTCCAAAACAGACAACAAAAAGTTGTTCTTTCCGGAATGACTTCTTCTTATCAAGCTGTATCTTCTGGTGTACCTCAAGGCAGTGTTCTTGGACCTCTTCTCTTCATCCTGTACCTTGATGATCTCCCAGAATATCTTTCCGAGTCATGCAAGAACCTTCTCTTGTTCGCTGACGATTGCAAAATATATAGTAAAATCTCCAATTTCAGTGACATGACACTTCTGCAAAAGAATTTAGATTCTCTAATAAAGTGGTGTGAATTATGGAACTTAAAACTCAACCCTCAAAAATGTACCATGATGACCTTCTCCTTAAAGAAAAACACATTTAATACTAAATATTTCATAAGAAATAATTGTGTTCAAAGAGTTGCCGCACAAAAGGACCTGGGCGTCATATTTGACGAGAAACTTTCCTTTTCTGAGCACATCTCTACAGTCACAAGGGGTTCAATGCGTATGCTGGGTCTTCTCTATCGTTTCACGGAAATAAACAACTTGACTGCCCTCAGCACCTTTTACAAATCTTTTGTGTCACCTAAAATTGAATACTGTTCTCCGATCTGGTCTATGGCATGCCCCTCAAATTCAGATAGACTTAATTCCGTCCTAAATTTCTTCCTGGCCATTGTTCGACACCGAATTCCGTCCACAAAACACTTGCAAAAGTCCATCCTCCTGCAAATGTTAAATATCCAAACTCCACAAGAGAGACATAGACAGGCTGACCAAATATTTCTACATAAAATAGTGAATGGCAACCTCAGAAGTGACCGCCTTCTTCAGGAAATTCACTTTCGTGTGCCTGCCCGTTCAACAAGAAGCACTCAACTTTTTGCCTCTCAGAAGCCGAGATTGTGTCTCATCCAGCGCTCTCTGTTCCATAGACTGCCCAGTGAATATAATAATCTAGGAAGCCAAATAGACATTTTTGAAAATCTGGACAGTTTTAGAAGAAAGTTAGCAAAAAATATGTAAGTCTTTTAACCACATGAAATTTTTTTTATGTTATTATTTTTGATGTATTATGTTATTATTTTTTTGTCCTTATGTTCTATAAAAACGTTCCAATGTAAAATGGCTAACGCTGTATTTGGAATCTTCTATTAAATAAATAAATAAATAAATAAATGTTTCTTTAGAATTCGGCTGATAACTCCGGAGAGATTTCCAGTGTAAGGAAGGATGGCTATCTTCTGGTCAGCTTTGTCCGCGTCCCCTGGTGTGTTCGGATTCCCTGGTGTGTTTGAATTTCCTCGGCGAGTCTGGATTCCCCTGTGTGTCTGGATTCCCCGATGTGTCCAGATTCCCTGTGTGCTGGTCTTCCTAGTTAACCAGAAATGTACACGTAGCAGACATGCCACTCGATTGGTCCGCCATCTTCAACGGGATCCCACCCTGCACGAACGTATATACACCGGGTTGACGCTCGGAACTGCACTTCTACCCAGAAGATGAGAGTGATGTTAGCTCTCGAAAGCTTGGAATCATTTCCACAACTCACCTGGTCGATAGCCGGAGAGAATCATTCGTCGCCAGGAAAGCTTCAAGTCTTACTTCAACTTGGTATACTGGATTACGCTCAACATTTGTATGTTTCTGAATGCAAGTCACTGATGCTTTGAGCTCAGGAGATCCTTAATCTGAAGAAACTATGTTGTCTTGGAAACTATTGGGGCTGCAATACCATCTTATAGGTCTCGTTCTGCTCTACAAGATGAGACTATAGGATTTTATGTAGCTGCTCAAGAAGAGTGAAAATCATTTATTTTTCTGCCCCATTTTTAACAAAACATGAAAGAAAAGGAATGAAAATGGTGCTGAAGCATCAAAGAGGGGGTAAAACGGGGATCGATGTGCTAATCTCACGAAAAGATGCAACAAAGTGTGTTCATCTTACTTGATTTCATGCCCTAAAATACATATCTCAAACGATCGGTATGGAAACAGCTACATTTGTTGGAAAGGTGCTGAACCTTAAAATCTATTCCCTACTTATGACATATTCATTTGATATGTTAATACAGTTGAAGCAGTGCCATTAGAATAGCACATCTGAGAAGCATCATGCAACAAGAAGTGGAGGAATATTGTATCTCTTAAGAAGTTATATACATGTGTCAGTAAAATATTGTTTATTTTATATGGCTTGGCTGAATATTCGGATGTAAGTTAACATGGTTCAAACAACATTATTAATAAACCATTAGCATAATGTATTAACCCTAGCTTACCCGAGGGGAAGGGGAGGCCTGTCAGGCCCACCACCTCAATTTTTTCAATTTTTCAACATTGAAAATTTTCATACAGTACTGAAAATAAATTACATTGTTTCCTAGTGTGTTCCCAATATTTTTGTATTACTTTTTCATAAAAACATAAATGTAATGTGAATAGGAGGCAAAATGCACTAGGTGGGCCTATCAGGCAACATCCTTGAATGCATCATTCGACACACTCATGCCAGTGAGAGTGTACAATTGGTTGACAATGATATTAATTTTGGTAATTGTTATAATTAATGAACAACTACACCTCTGTAAACAAAAAAAGCATTAACAAAAATTAATTATGTTTTTTGTGAGTTTTAGAGAATGGTACAATATATGCCATAATTGGTTATTATTCTTATTAATGATGATTTTTTTTATAATTTATAAATAACTGCACATATATAATAAACAAAGCAAGCAGTGATTCAATAACAAAATCGGTTTCCCGAATTTTAATGATAAAAAAAAAGAGTGGACCTGTGCTCAGGTAAGCCTCTTCCCTCAGGTAAGTATATTTCTTGTACAGCATAGGTAACCTAGGGTTAATAAAAAAGGTTAAATCTTACATCAAGTGTTGTTAACATCATGAATATGTACAATGAGTATTGTCTATACACGTACCATTTGAATATTTCAAATTTCAGCACAGCAGGTGGATCATAACATTGCTGACCATGGTGTGCTGTTATCAACCATTATTAATTGTTACCCTTAACTTTTACCCCTTCCTTTCTGTAAGCAAGAACCAAGGAACAAAAGGTATGTGTCTAGACAATAGTCCTTGTGTATTTTCATAATGTATCATAGTGCATTATCTTCATGAAAGTATTATATAATTGAGGAGATCATGGTCACCTTACATCCTGCAATTTATCCAACAAGGGCAACTGGGTATCATTAAGTGTTTTGTCAGAATTTTAGGGTGTCAAAGGGTAAAATTTTGAATATGAGGATAAATCAGTGCTTATATCTAGTGATGAAGGAATTGGGAGCATAAAATTCAAGATCTCAATTTATTAAAATATCGCCTTAAGCTCGCCGGCTGAACACTCCTTTACCCCAAATTCCACCAAATGCAGAGATGACTGATCAGAAATTTCCATTCGGTTCTGCACAGTCAGCTAGGCCCTTGCCAGCAGTGAGTGCACCTCCACTCTAACTTTCCACTGGTACCAAGGGATATTGCAGGTGAACAGCTGGAGGTGCAAAGTGCACCGCATATGGAGGAAAATCTCAACGATAAAATCCCCTGGAGATGGAAAATCGACACACACAACACTTTTGAGAACATCGATGCAGCTGATGAAAACACTCTATGAGGGAGCATTTGGTCTAGTTCCACAGCAGTGGTTCCGGACTGACAAGAGGACAAGAGAGCAAGAAGCCAGCCTGAGTCCGGAGAACACCACACAGCACAAAAAGACACCTACTGTTGCCGTTAACATCAAACCACTGATCTCTGGCCCCCCATTGACATCTCCAGGGTGTCAACTTTACTCCCGAACATCGCCGACAACAGAAACTGAGGGACGATAACACCGAGGAAGGGGTGAGTAGCGTTCAGGCAACAATGCCTCCCAATCTCCTTCATCCATACCACTCAGGTCAGAGGTTGTTTAGCAAGTCCAAAATTTAAAATCTATACCTCATTTCACTGAGCTACCTCCTGGTGTGACTCAATCTGATGCCTAAACCTGATGTCACGCTACACTACATAAAAAGTAATTTCCATAAAGAATACCTTTTATATAACCAAATCATTGCTTTTTCCTTGGTAAAATTTGGAGGTAAGTGTGGAGGAACTTCATCAACTTCATTGAGGAAAGTAGGTGACGTTGCCAAAGAAGGTTGCAGCCAACTAAGTCCTTGAATAAATATCCAACAATCTGGCTCTCCCTGCAAGTAAAAACCAAGAACAAAACCTCAGGAAATTGACATGCAATAATCATAGGTTGGCACAGTTGCAATCACCTGGGATCTTTGTAAGAGTAAGAAAGTATGCAGCCCTTACCTCAATAAATATATCACATATCTTATCCCTTAAATGCCCTACACATTTTGAGATGAGAGGCTGTTGGGCTGTATGACAAACATTGATCTAACCAGGCATGGGCTCACCCTCCCATCTGAATTTTTTTCACAATAATAAAAAAAAAATTGCATGTGCATCATAAAAAGGTAATATTATTTACAAAATAAGTTAAACTTACTTCTTGATCAAACACCCGGCACCTATGTTTAAATATCTTCTCCATAGCATTGTGCAAGCGGTTAAGACCCCCATACACATTCCATACATTAGACACTTGGCTGACTAGAAGACCTTCTACTGTGCTTTTAAGAGACTGAAGATGATGTTGGTACTCTTCTTCATGGGATTCAGAGTGTGCCATTTCTAAGTTATATCATTATAACTCAAAATCATCTATAACAGCACCTGAAAGAAAAAAGCAACATGATATTGGAAAAAATAACATTTTCCTCTGCTATGAAACAACATGAAAAGGCATATATAAAACTTATGTCTTGACTGTACAATAATTTTTACAAGTTGTACACGAGAATCAGGAAAACAATCAGAATATATTTTTTTAAAAAAAAGGGGGCTCAAAAGATGCACAACCTCCACCTACATAAATTCAAGAGTTTTGGGCTTATCACCCAGGTGTTTTTAAATAAAAACCAGGGCATCTTTATCCTCAGAATTGTGGTTCGCCCATTTTTCTTGTGTTCTTTGTTTTATTTCATTTTGATTTACAGTAATTGATTATTTTACAATATATTGTGGTATGGAGCAACCAGAATAATGCAAGTGAGTGTGAAAAGAAGTTTGAAGTTCATATTTTAAAGTCACAGAAATTATGAAGAGTTGTGTTGTGAAAATTAGTGTTGCCAAGTGAACATGCTTGTAACTTGCTACTGCATGAAGCGATATTTCTTCTGCATGGTAAACATTACATGCATATGTTGTAGGGAAAGGAAAGTAACAATTCTAATCTAATTTCAAAACAAAACAACAATGTAAGTATTTAATAGTCAGTTGGAAAATCAATCTACACAAAAGATACAGAAAACTTGTTCCATATGTAAGACAGGTATAAAATGTTGAAAATTCATGCATGAAATCATATCAGAATTTTAGCTTTTTCTTTTTCAAGACAAATATGAAGAAATAAGAGAATATCAAACAAAATGGATCCCAGGTCTCTTGGATGTGCAAATGGAGGATGTCTCTACTGAGTAATGATTTCTATTTTTGTTGCATTGCTACCAGCACTTTTCTAAGCTAATTTGGGTGTGCTGATTTCAAATCTGAAGTTAATTCTCCTCTGTAAGCTCTAGTTTTTATTCACAGAAACACGTAGGTACATCACAATATGCATTTCAGTTGAAAATATAGCAAAATAAAAGCATTTGTTTGAAGTATTAAACATATATTTCATATAGTAATATATGCATATAAACTTAAGGCTTTTTTTATTGAAAACAACATGTATGTCTGCATACAGACAGCAGGTAATGTAAAAAAAATGATATGCATGGAATGCAAAGTTCAAATAGGTTCTATTCAAGCAACAATTTGTACTTGTAGGTTTTATGTTTGCAGAGTTTCTCGAGGCAATCTTATTTGATGCCCCAGCATTAGTCTGCCATCATATTCTTGTCCCATCAACCTTGATAATGCTCTTCCATCGTCTTCAGGTCTCGATGAAAGTGCTCTCCCTGTTCATCTCTTAGAGTCCCAAGGCTTTCGGGAACTAATTAAGGAGACTGTTCAGGAAATGGATCTTTCTACTCATGTTGCACCCAAAATTGTGGAAAGCCAGCAACATTCTACAACCTCATAAGTTGTGCTGTTTTTCATTTGTTTACCAAAGAAAGTGTTTTTAAATGTCACGAAAACAGTCATGCTAACTTCTTATTTTTTTGCTGACAAATCCCTTGTCACATACAAGGATATGAATTTGAGGTACATCGAACACACTTAATTTAATCTTCTTGAAAGACAAAGCGGAAAAACCAGAAGCTATATGTTGCAAATAAAAAAAAAAACACCACTAGTATCCAACGCCTTCAGAAACTACTTCATGGAGTAGGGGATAATGATCTTGTCTTGGTTGACAATTAGTCAACACAAATGAGAAGACTTGGGATATCATGGCAATAAACAAAGTAATTGTCTACAGAATAGAAATCCACAAAAATCTGACCCCTTGGTCAGTAGATTCCCCCCCCCCCCCCTTGCAGCCTGGAGGCTAATAACTCAGCTGCTTTCTTATGTCTACTTGAAGAAGCCATAATCTGATACAAAAAACACAAAAGGATGTGTTTTAACCTGTGTTTAGGGCAGATCTTAAAGTCATTGTCAACCTATCCCCAGTGTAAACACCAATGGATGTGTATTTCTTCAAAAGTAAAAGTTTCAAATTACATGGTAACTATAGCATGTACAAGAAAACCAATTTCAGAATTGAAATCAACGTTGAAAAAATATTCAGAAACAGTTGAAAAATCTAATGCAACAGAAAGCGAGAAAAAAAATTGTTTTCCAGTGTTATCAGTTGTACAGGAGGATGTAGGTGTATAGTATACAAGAAATGATTGTGAAACTAAGTTTGAAATTTGTAAGAATTAGTTTGTATATATTCAAGACAGCCAGTATTAACCTGCAAGGAATTTTATAGTGGACAAACGATGATACACCAGTAGCATGTGCTAAGGAGAGGCAGGGCACGAGCCGCTTGCATCGATTTTTCAGAAGTTCTCATAGAATATATAATGTACTTGTTGCTTCTGCATGTTTTGTGAAAGAATAAAGGGTTTACAAAATCTGAAGCCACAATTCTGCTTCAATTAGAACGTTTTCATGATTTCTTTTCAAGTTCACTGGTACTCCAAGTAATGATGCAATTCTCTATTTGAATTTGCCCCTTGTCTATGCTTGCAGCCTACCTCTCATGAACTTATTGTTTTTCCATACGCCGGCTGGTAATTTACACAGGATTCTGGACAGTCACAATGGGATGAAGAAATCTCTTTTGGGTCTTTCCATGCCAGTTAAGACATCCGGACATGATTAAATTGTCATTGAACAAGAGCATTCACGAGTCAACAGAATCAACAATTGAAAGTTAAAGTTGTTGAACAACGTTCTTATTGAAAACCTTGAAAGGTCGAAAATTTCACCCATACATGTTCAAAGACAAATTTGACATGTTCACATTTAACCAGTGATCAGAATGCTACAATTTAAAAGTAGAACAAGAACGGATATTCAAAATGATAGTTGTACTTACTGGAAAATACGATCGTAGATCGTTATACGAGGGTAACTCGTCTGCTCTAACTTTGCGGATAGCTGGGGGTGCTTCTTTGGTATAGCTAAATGAGCTACAGGTGGAGATATGCTTTATGTAAGTTTCCTGTTGGGAATGCTTTCCTGAAGGCACAGTGGAAACTTTGTCAAAGGGCGCCAGGTTAGATACCTGGAGGAGGCACTAGTGGTTCAGATCCAGTCTGGATTAGCTTGTCTCTATGGACTCAAAACAAAAACTAGGAAAGACACCTAATTGGGAGGATGGATCCTCCTGCTCCTCCATTCCCCACACTGCTCATCATCATCATTCACCATTCTTCCTCATTCTCACAATTAGCCAAAAGTGGCAGAAAGCGACTCTAGATAAGAGAATAACAAAATAAACCATTCATCCTCATTGCCATGATTAGCAAAAGTTACAGAAAAGCGATGTAAAAGTAGAAGAATTACATTTGGAAACTGTATATTAACTAAAGAAAATTATCGTTTCTGCAGAAAAGTCAATATCTAGTACATACTTTTTACATTATCATAAAATATATTGAGGAAAGTGGTGTGTAAACTCGAGTGTTCTAAACGTATTGGAATTTTAAAATTTCTGAACAAATATTATATAAAAAATAATTGTAATTCCAGAAAGTGTGTGTTTTATCATTCTTGTAACAATATTTTCTTGCTGGTGAGATCCTATATGCTAACAATGATTAATGATGAACCATTGATTGCTGGCACTTTTGCTTTGTCATTGTAGTGGAGACCGGATCGCTCGTTTTTGCACTGCAAGTTGTGTTTTACACAGAGATTAATGACATTTACCTGCCTCTTACACCATGGATATCAACAGAATTTGTTCCTGGGCTGGCGCAAATGAGGCCTTTTTTTTTAGGGCTGCCACAAACGAGGCATGTTTCTCCCCAAAATAGCGATGCAGCTAAAAAAAAACGTAGGCCTTAGCCAGAATATATTCATATATGCCAGTTCAGGTTAGTTATCTGGATATTAGATTTATTCTATACTAATTAAATATATTACGCAGATACCTATAATCTGCGATATCAAGATATTTATAATCTAGATTATACGTATTTCCATGTAATACTGTCTTTATGAACCTTCTCCAAAAGTAAACGTTATTGTCATTTTCAAAAGTTTCCTCGTAATGCAGAGAAGAAATGTAGCTGTAGAGAAATTTTCGCTAGAAGTACAGGAATTTTGTAGCTTCGCTACAGCTACAATTTTCAAAATGTAGCATTGCTACAGCTACCACTACAAATTTTGTAGCTAGCTACAGTAGCGCCGCTACAAGTAGCACGCTACATCCGACCACTGCATTTAACAAAATGTGGCAGTGTGTGCAGCATGAAAAGAAATAGACTAGCAATTAGCTGTAGCAAAGATAATAATTTTCTTTCCAAAGGAAGATGCAGGATATATTAGAAACTTGAAAGAAGTGTGTGACAATTTTCTCAGTATTATAGTCTAAATGTAATCTGAGACACCAGGGGGAAAATGTGAATACAATAACAAAATAATTTCATAAAATCTCATTTGTACAGATACATATGCACTTGTTTTTCATTTTGTTTATCTAAGCCGCTGTGGTCTAGTCAGTAGGGTGTCTGACTGCCATGCGGGAGACCCAAGTTCGAATCCCAGGGTGGGAAATCCAAGCTTGGAATTTTTCCGGCCTTGACCCCATATAAAGTGGTTCTGGGGCTCATCCAGCCTCAAATCAATGGGTGCCTGGGGGTAACCTGGGGGGGGGGGGGTGAAGGGGCTGGAGTGTGATGCTGATCACATCACCTCGACAAATGGCCGAGAGTGAGAGGCCCTACCCCCACATCCCTTAAATGTGCCTTCATGGCACGTGGTACTTTACCTTTACTATAATTTAAGACCAACACAAAATATTACATTTTACGGTTGGTTATTGAATATATTTTATTATCACACCACTCACTGCTGTAGAAATATACATCATTTTTTGTTGTATAAAAAAATACAGAAGAGAATGTTCCATCACTCCTTCTATCGTTTCTAGCAAGTCTCAACATGTTTTTACTTTCCGCATTACTTTCTCTTCACCTCAGAATAGAAATAAATACTATTCTGTACCTCCATGCTTCTCTTAGATAGTAAATTTCAATAGCATGTGATCAACAGTTGGGCACGAAAGGCAGCTCCTATTTAGAAATTCTTACAAAGTAACCACAAATGCAAGAATTAACATGGTGTGTACCAGTGGCGTAGCATGGACATTTCGGGTGTGAACGCCAAGTCCGAAGGAAGAGTCGGCCCTTTCTTGCTTAATAATTTACTTATGGTATTAGTCGCCACAGGTATTATTTGCCTGAAGTAAGCTGGGTTTTCAATAAAACATCATCATTGCATGTTTTAGCTAGAAAATTAGATGCCTCACTATGCCACAGATGTTTTGAACTCTGGTGTTCTATACCTTTTTTTATATCTTTCTGCATGACGCAAGTCATTAAAAACCTACCTGAATCACAAGCGCCTCTGCACAACAGCAGACGTCATTGTTGTGGGCGATCCAACTACTGATTGATTTGGTTTATTTTACTTCGCTTTTCTACCACTTTTGGTTAATTGTGAATATGAATATGAGTGATGATATTGATGAAGGGACACTGACAAAGAACACCCGTGCTCACGCCGGGATTCGAACCAGGGACCTCTGTCGTCTTGGCGCACTGTGAAAAGCAGAGTGGATGATCCAAATATCGTACACTCTACTGACGTAACAGTGCCGATTAGTAATTCAGACCACTGTTTATTACATCTTGAGAATGCTGATAAACATTTTAAAATAATTTTCTCCAGAGACCATTCGATGTTAAGAGTTTTCAAATGAATGCTAAACATTTCCATTCACGCAATATTAAGTAGTTAGATAATAACAAAAAAAATACAATAAAAAAATAATAGTTTTGCGGGTTAAGTGGTAGAGCAGCCACAGGCTGAATTTCTATCACGAGGACTTCACCAACTTATTTGACAAAAACTGTGTTGATCTTTTAGTTTCTAATACACATCGCCCTTCATGCGATAAATTATACAATGCAGTGGCCATTAAGAAGCAGTATATTTGAGATTGGTAAAGTTACGTCAGTCAATATTGCATACTGTAGCATCACATAGCACGAGTTGCATGAGCGCGAAGAACCGGGTAGGAATTCTGCCGCTGTCGTCTGCTTCAGAAGGCAGGAAGGGTCACATGAACCAATCACGGTAGACCTCTCATACGCTGGAGTAAGAGAGCTCATTTACGCGCGTGCTGTAGAAATGGAAGCTTTCCCTCCATAAAGGCAGCAAGGAATATAGGAGTCCTGTACGCCGAACCTGCTCGGCGTCCGGCCGGGAAAGGCATTGAAAAGAGATGCTAGAACGAGTGTTGAGAGTGGAGCGTTGCAAGCGGATTGCGAAAAATAGCCATTATAATGCCATGAAGGTCAAACATATATGAAATTAGTCACGTTTTAATTTATAATCACAGCATTTAAGCATTTTTGAAATTTTAAATCTGAGAACGCCGGGCATACTATAATGCTACACCACTGGTGTGTACCCTGACAGCACTTCCTTTAAGCATGGCAATCAAGGACTTGGATTTGATCGTGTATGAATAGCTTTAGAAAAGTTTCCAGGTCATAGCCTTGGATATGGATGAAATTTGGCATGATTTTTCAACCATATCTTGAAGGCCTGTATACCAAATATTAGTCTTGCCCGAGTCATAGCCTGCAGAATAACATGTGACACACACATCTGAACAATGAGCCTCGGAACTAACTTCAGGACTCGATAATTTTGGAACCATTGATCACAGCAGAAGATCTGTACCTACAAGCCCAACAAACCTCTGTGCCCAAGGAACACATGCATTGTATCAAAATACCCACAGCTTGTTTACATTAGCATGTAAAAAAATCCAAAATATGCCTTAAGAAAGCTGACATATCAAAAGAAGCATATTTTGTGTGTCTGAAATGTAATCCACCCAGGAAGACAGTATTAAAAATAGTAGATTTTAAAAACGGTGTAGCACAAAAGGGAACCCGTGACAGCATAAATCCTTGAAAATTTCGACTTTCCCAAACTTAATCTACAGATTTTGAAGTTTTACAAAGACTGAAAATGTATTTCATCAAGCGAAAACCACAAATGAGCAAGATATTTAGACCAGAAGTGTCAACAGCGTATGTCTAATTTCTTGCATCTCAGCCCACTTTTACCACTTTTTTGAATGCAAGTTTCATTTTACAAGCATCAAAAAAACATGGAAATTGAATGATTGTAAAATTAAACCAATATTAATAACCTAACAAAAACGTCAGATTACTACCAACATCCAATCCAACAAAGTAAAATTATCAATTATCTTCAAATACCTTCCTGCCAAATAATTCAATCACATGTGCAAGGAAATCATTGTAACAGAATCACATGCATACCTTGAAAATATGCACTTCCCATTATGTGATTGCAGGGAAGAAATGTATCAATTGGCACACATTTTATGAAGCCTGAAATTTATTACCAAATTTATTACTAAATTTATTTTAGAAATAAAGTCTCCGCGATTACGAAAAGTTTTCATCATTATAGACTGAAAGAATTCTCAAAAGTTTAATTACTAACTGTTTTCAAAATGTTACATAATTTTTATATGATACTTTTCAGTGTTCTATATTATTTACACCATCCACGGTCATCACTATTAGAAATCTAATGGAGGTTAAATAAGAGATTATAAACAGGATGAGGATTGATAGGCACAAGACCAGGGGTTCCAGGTTTGATTCCTGGCCTGGGCAAGGATGTTTGTGAGTGTTCATTCATCAATTTCATCATATCACTCATCTCCATCTTCGCAAATTAGCCAAAAGTGGCACAAAAAGCGAAATAAAATAAATGAAATCAAATCAAACTAAACGTGATGAATATTTTTCATCATTTTCATGGATTAGGAACAGAAAAAGCTGTTATCTTTGAAAGAAGCACTTGTGACTAAAACAGTCACACAAGAACACTATACCTGTGAAACATGAATACCACTCACACTTAAGCACATAGTGGTTCGGATCCCACTTTAAATTGTAGGTCCAGTCCTGATCAGCCTTACTGTGCATAACGTGGACTTAAAACACCAACTCAATCAATCAATCAATGCCATTCAGAAATGTGACAAGACTGTTTTTAAACATAAACGCCTACATTATCTTGCCAAGGAACAAGAAAAGGCATTTTATGGCAAATCGTTAGCCTATTATTGCATAAAATTTAAAACAAATCTCCGGGATCAGCCTACAAATTTCCTAAAACCATGCCAAAATAGAGTGGATGCACGAGGACAACATTTCCAACATCCCCCTTGACAATTAACATGCTTATTTAGAATGTAATTTAACTGTAATTCTGAGAACTTGAAGTCATTTCAAAGCTAGCAGTTTACATAGCGGAGATATCGCATGCGATTTGACAGGAGTTGGCGTCCGTCAGGTGCCCAAAGGGGAAAGGAGGACCCTGTATATTGTAATGTTTGACTGACATGCCCAATATCACAGCATGAAAATTCAAATATGATTCATGGATGAAATAAATCTAAATCTAACATTATGATGTCATAACTGATACTGCATAAAATCACTAATTTCTCAGTTATAAAGTATCTCTCTGAGGTTAACATGTGGGGGTGATGTGTTGAAATTGTTAATTGACGTGTAGAAGTTGTAAGCTTTTCAATTAACGCGATCGTTTTCCGTATACAAGCATGGAAACCATGTTTGTTCAACGTGGCATTCACTGGTTCAGTAATCTGCGTGGTGTGAGGAAGATGGCGACTTTGAAGGTAGGAAATAAAGTTCTTTCTTTCGTAAGCTTATTTTAGTAACTTTTAGTTGGGTACATATTAATAATACAGGGCATTCGTTCATATTTCACATAGTCAATAATTTAGGACACTTGATCACAAATGTGTATTAAAATTTCTTGCTCAAGTGATACGAAACTGACATTTTTTTACGGTGCCCCACAAATGCATAGCCCCAAAACCATTCACGCATAGCCCCACAAACCATTCATGATAAAGTTAGGTTAGGTTAGGCAAACAGTTAAAATTTCATTCTAAAACGTAAAATATTGAAATAATCATTGTTTTCACGGAGAAATCCAGGGTTTCTGATCGCGGACCACTCAATTTCACTTATTTTGCAATTTCTACATGTGACCCCCCAATGTTAACTTCAAATTCGTGATTAGGAGGCCTCATTTAGTGAGTATGCGAAATATTACAAAAATCAGGGATGGGTCCGGTATTGTAAATTCGCTCCTCAAATCTTCACCTAATGTGTGACAAAATAACAACTTGTTATTGAAAGGCAGTAGCGCACAATAAAGTTTTAAAAACTTGTATTGGAATAGGTCACCATTTTTTAACAGGTACAATTGGGGCCTAATCTTGTAGAAAATCAACTTCTGCCAAATGACTTTCCTTTGGGTGATGGTTCAGTACACAGAGTCACCTCACTGCTATATGAAAAGAAATATTGTAAGAATATAGAAGTAAAATTATGATGTAAGAGCACCAACCCACCTACGCACGCAATCATATATGGGGAATGTGAAAAAAAAAATTGTGCTGCACAAAAAAAAAAGTTTTCACAAATCTTAATTAGTATCCTAGAGACTAGACACGTATATGATTTGATTCAAGTAAAGTGACCAAGTAAGATATTTTTTAATGCAAGGGCATATTATTTTCTTGTACTTTTAGTTAAAATCTGAAAGATAATGGACTATTTATAAAGTTGCCCAGGTTTCTTAAGTGTTTCCCCCATTAATCTACAATCTACACTCAAGCTATAAAGGTAACAGTAAATTGCCAAATGAACAGATTTTAAAATAATTGGTTGCATGACCATTTTAGAAAAAAATCATTTTTAGTACATACGTTTGTACATGTTTCTAGATATCAAAACCAATGTTCAAAATAAATAATTGTCTTTAGTTCTCCTGGAGTAGACATTTTTCCAACATGGCACATGGCTTTCTTTGCACATTTAGCACTTTTCAAACCTTAATATCTCAAAAATCATTTGAGCTAGAGACTTGAAACAAAATTCATTTTGTAGCTAATGAAGTATACTGTCTATGATATTCAAGTATGTTTTGCTTATAATTGCATCGTAAGTATGATAATCATGGTGAAAACTGTGGTAAAGGTAGTTAAAAAAATTGGATTTTTAAGCCCGATTTTTTCAATGAAGGGGTTTAGTCTAAGGCTTGATTTTTTTTTCCATGTGTAGACCTGCCTGCAGGGTGTCTGTAATTAAAATATCAGTGCTTAGAAATTCAACCCCTTTACAGCATGGGCTCAAATATGGCCGTTCATTGAATTTTGACAATTTGACAGTTCTCACATGGGTCCTCTTGAAAAATTCTGAAATTTGGCACAAAGGAAGCCCTGCATGAACCTAACTCTCAGTAAAAATCTCAATTTTTAGATTCAACTCGTTTTGGTCAATATGAGGTAACGTATGTTACCTAATTTCTAATATTGCAAAGTAAGGTTAAACTACATTCCATACTTACAATAATGAAGTCTTTTCTTTCTCTTTTTTAAATTTGGGTTAAATAGAGCCTCAGAAAATGAGCCCATGCTGTAAAAAAGGGTTAAATTTCTAAGCATTCTGTTTCTAATTTCTGTTTGAACTATAGTAAATTAGTACCCTAGAAACTTGTACGAACGTATGTAGTAAAAATGATTTTTTTCTAAAATGATCATGCAACCACCATTGGATCGTTTGGCATGGAATGACCCAGTATGGTATAGGGAAAACACATTTCTTCAACTACTTACGGAACTGAGTTTCTGTAGTCTTTGAAAGCTCGTGGAAGTGTTTTCTCCCTTCGTTCAACTTATTTGGCCGGTAAATCATGTATTTTTCGACATTAATGTCTCTCCAATGCACAAACGCTCTTGCCTCCATTACGTTCGACTACATGAATCAAATGTTCCGTGAGTTCTATGACATAACCCTTGGTGAGTGTTTCCAAACTCACCATTGTTTTGCCAGAACATGACAATTTTAACTATGTTTGCCTAGCCTAACCTAACCTTACGTGCATGGTTCGTGGGGCTATCCGTTTATGGTGTGTGGGGCTATGCATGCATGGTTCATGGGGCTATTTATGAATGGTTTGTGGGGCTATCCGTGCATGGTTTGTAGGGTTTTCGAACCAGGAAAAAAATACAAAATGAGTAACACGAAAGTAGGTATTTTTTGTGAAGAAGGTTGGAACACTGTAAATCCACTGATCATCGACAACGCTAGTCAAGATTTCTCCGCCATATTGTGTGTGAGAGGAACGAACAATAATTACTCGATATGTGTAAAATTGAAGCTATTTTCGTGAAAGAAGCGAAATCCCACCTTAAACAATGTTTCACAATGCATAATAGGTAAGTACGAATGTAAAAAATGACGAAATGAACGAGTAAATGTGTTTTCCCTATTCCATACTGTTACCGCTATAAAAAGTATCATTCGCTAGGTATTACTTGTGTTGCATAGGTATGTGGCACATACAAGTTTCATATAATTAAGCCAATTCTGTGTCAGATGGTAAGACACCTCACAGAGATTGAAGACTGGTGAAGGAATAGTAACTTTGACTCAGGAAAAAATGTGGTATTTTCTGTATGTGAATTTTAAGGTACCAATTGTACTTCAAAAGCGGCATGATTTCGTGCTTACCTTCTGATAGCACAGCTGAAAGATAATTATCACTAATGATTAATATAACATACAACTTCCATTATCATCCTGTATGTTCTTCCTTGTAGAGAACTTGTATGTCAAGAGTCGAGCATCACGAACATCGAGTAATTAACGTTTGCTTGTAAATTTGAACTTGACAACTGGAGTTGCATAACAAGTATAGTCCACTATTATGCTTATGATATTCAAGGTCTGATAACGTAATATCATATTCACAGTTTCTAATTCAAGTCATTTAAAACTTTGTTTCAATATAAGCAAAATATATAATAGAAATGTATTTACGGAATTTGATTATCGGCTATATATCTTTATCACTTCAAGCAAATGTTTACAAGATCAGCGTGTGCTTCAGGAAGTGTGGAAGTCAGCTGCTTAATATATATCAAGATAATGTCTGTATTAATTAATGTTACTTAATTTCTTGGTAAGAACATTGATTTGGCAATAGAAATTTGTTTTATAAATCACTGATACATATATTTTAAGTTTTATGTAATATACTATATTTATTTAAATACAATTGACGTATTACTGGAATTCAAAACCACTTATTTCCGTTTCCGGTGAAGGCTGCAAATATGTTGATGTTAAATGATTGAAAATTGTGCTTGCTTTATTTTATTACAGACGAAAGAGAAATGATGCAGAGTGTTATAAATACTGTCAAGGGAACAGCACTAGGTGTGGCTGAAATCTTAACACCAGTTCTAAAGGTAAACAAATATTATGTTGTAATTATAATGTAATTTGTCGACACGTTACATTACATCGCAAGAGGAAAGCTCGGATGACTCACTGATCTTGATTGAACATGAACAGGAAAGTATGTACTGACATTCATTGCGATACATGGCTGTAAATGCTGAAGACACTATGGTCCACCTTATGAAACATGGAAATTGTATGTTTTATGTAACTAAAACTCGTTGGTAAAATTTTCGTTTCCCCAAAACGTCTTTTTTCAATTTTATAGGAGAAATTACTTACCGAAATGCGTTTATTTATACTTTAGGAAGGTCTTGGAATTTTGTTTTTCCCTCGTTGAATTTTTTTTTGGCGGTAAATCATGTAATTTTCGACATTAATTTCATTCCGATGCACGAAAGCTGTTCCCTTGCTGTCCGTCTACTACGTGAACCAAATATTTGCGAGCGTTTCATGACGTAACAACCGGTCAGTGTTTCCAAATACGCGGTTTTGTAACTGTGTAACAGTTATAGAACGTAAATAAACCTGCGTTACTGTTCATAATTTGTCATAACGAACTTGCGACTCCATGACGTGCAAAGAATGCGTGGTGAAATTCGATGGGGTTCAAAATCCAGTACAATTTGTAACTCAACGTGGAATTTTAAGGAGGGATTTGACAATTCCGGGAATTTCTTCATTTTGTTTGAAATTCGGTATACTCACCAATTTTGTCCCCGTAATCACGTATCTGCAGTTAAAATTTGGCGCTCACACGTGGAAATAGCAAAATAATCTCAATTAAGTTCGTATTTCGGTACTAGTTTAGGTAAAAATTTACTATCCTTCGGACACCTCTATTTTTTTGGTTTCGTCAATTTTTGACATTGATACTTACGTATCTGCTTCGCGGAACATTCCTGAAGGTGTATTAACGTTGTTTTGATGAAATTAATTGCAATTTTTCACATTACCAGAACGTCTTTCTGGTAGGTGTTTTCCCTTGACTGAGACACAATATCGCGAGTACACCTTCCTACATAATTGCGCGTCCGGCTTCTCTCTTGCCAAATTTTTGACATTCAAACTTACGTATCTGCTTCGCGGAACATTCCTGAACGTGTATTGACGTTGGTTTGATGAAAGTAAGAGCAATTTTTCACCTTACGACTACTTCTTCCTCCTACCTTTCCGTTTGCCTCACACACAACATGGCGCGCACACCTTCGTAAATAATAACGCGTAGGAATGACGCATCGGCCTTGTTTTTTCTCGATTTTCAATTGTTATGCAGTGTTTCAACCTTCGGAACCCAAGAAAAGCCCGTCGACAAACTTAATCAAATCTATTTCTTTTTAACTTTATTTTTCGCGTTCTGACACCAAATTTTAACTATGTATCCCAACCTAATCAACTAACCTATCCACGCACCAATGGTTCGTGGGGCTATCTTTTTCACTATTGAAACCTTTGCGGGGCCTACTAACCTATCCACGCGCCAATGGTTCGTGGGGCTATCTTTTTCACTATTGAAACCTTTGCGTGGCCTACTAACCTATCCACGCGCCAATGGTTTGTGGGGCTAGCGCCAATGGTTCGTGGGGCTATGTTTTTCACTATTGAAACCTTTGCGTGGCCTACTAACCTATCCACGCGCCAGTGGTTCGTGGGGCTATCTTTTTCACTATTGAAACCTTTGCGTGGCCTACTAACCTATCCACGCGCCAATGGTTTGTGGGGCTAGCGCCAATGGTTCGTGGGGCTATCTTTTTAACTATTGAAACCTTTGCGTGGCCTACTAACCTATCCACGCGCCAATGGTTTGTGGGGCTAGCGCCAATGGTTCGTGGGGCTAGCGCCAATGGTTCGTGGGGCTATCTTTTTAAGTATTGAAACCTTTGCGTGGCCTACTAACCTATCCACGCGCCAATGGTTTGTGGGGCTAGCGCCAATGGTTCGTGGGGCTATCTTTTTCACTATTGAAACCTTTGCGTGGCCTACTAACCTATCCACGCGCCAATGGTTTGTGGGGCTAGCGCCAATGGTTCGTGGGGCTATCTTTTTCACTACTGAAACCTTTGCGTGGCCTACTAACCTATCCACGCGCCAATGGTTTGTGGGGCTAGCGCCAATGGTTCGTGGGGCTATCTTTTTAACTATTGAAACCTTTGCGTGGCCCTACTAACCTATCCACGCGCCAATGGTTCGTGGGGCTAGCGCCAATGGTTTGTCCACACCCGGCACAAACTTTACAACACACCCACCACACGTCATTCTCCAAACCCTCGATCCACAGTTCTAACTCTCGTCGCAAACGCAGGGAGTTCGAAACACTGGATACCAACAAAACACAATCACGACACGTCATGATAGTCACGACGGTGTATGAAGGTGAAGGTGTACGAACTTCATGGTATACGCAGATGTACGCGCCAAACGCTATCTCCGTCGGAGAATTAATTTTCAACGAACAACATGAATTTCAGCTATGAAACATTGCAACATCACACAAAACACCTTCCCGATGTTCGACAATGCTACAGGAACTTATTACGGTAAGTAGTCTCTTCTGTACAAATAAATAAATGTGTCCGAAGGATAGTAAACTAGGGTAAAAATTTACTATCCTTCGGACACCTCTATTTTTTTGGTTTCGTCAATTTTTGACATTGATACTTACGTATCTGCTTCGCGGAACATTCCTGAAGGTGTATTAACGTTGTTTTGATGAAATTAATTGCAATTTTTCACATTACCAGAACGTCTTTCTGGTAGGTGTTTTCCATTGCCTGAGACACAATATCGCGAGTACACCTTCCTACATAATTGCGCGTCCGGCTTCTCTCTTGCCAAATTTTTGACATTCAACCTTACGTATCTGCTTCGCGGAACATTCCTGAACGTGTATTGACGTTGGTTTGATGAAAGTAAGAGCAATTTTTCACCTTATGACTACTTCTTCCTCCTACCTTTCCGTTTGCCTCACACACAACATGGCGCGCACACCTTCGTAAATAATAACGCGTAGGAATGACGAATCGGCCTTGTTTTTTCTCGATTTTCAATTGTTATACAGTGTTTCAACCTTCGGAACCCAAGAAAAGCCCGTCGACAAACTTAATCAGATCTATTTCTTTTTAACTTTATTTTTCGCGTTCTGACACCAAATTTTAACTATGTATCCCAACCTAATCAACTAACCTATCCACGCACCAATGGTTCGTGGGGCTAGCGCCAATGGTTCGTGGGGCTATCTTTTTCACAATTGAAACCTTTGCGTGGCCTACTAACCTATCCACGTGCCAATGGTTCGTGGGGCTATCTTTTTCACTATTGAAACCTTTGCGTGGCCTACTAACCTATCCACACGCCAATGGTTTGTGGGGCTAGCGCCAATGGTTCATGGGGCTATCTTTTTAACTATTGAAACCTTTGCGTGGCCTACTAACCTATCCACGCGCCAATGGTTTGTGGGGCTAGCGCCAATGGTTCGTGGGGCTATCTTTTTCACTATTGAAACCTTTGCGTGGCCTACTAACCTATCCACGTGCCAATGGTTCGTGGGGCTAGCGCCAATGGTTCGTGGGGCTATCTTTTTCACTATTGAAACCTTTGCGTGGCCTACTAACCTATCCACGCGCCAATGGTTTGTGGGGCTAGGGCCAATGGTTCATGGGGCTATCTTTTTAACTATTGAAACCTTTGCGTGGCCTACTAACCTATCCACGCGCCAATGGTTTGTGGGGCTAGCGCCAATGGTTCGTGGGGCTAGCGCCAATGGTTCGTGGGGCTATCTTTTTAACTATTGAAACCTTTGCGTGGCCTACTAACCTATCCACGTGCCAATGGTTTGTGGGGCTAGCGCCAATGGTTCGTGGGGCTATCTTTTTAACTATTGAAACCTTTGCGTGGCCTACTAACCTATCCACGCGCCAATGGTTTGTGGGGCTAGCGCCAATGGTTCGTGGGGCTATCTTTTTAACTATTGAAACCTTTGCGTGGCCTACTAACCTATCCACGCGCCAATGGTTTGTGGGGCTAGCGCCAATGGTTCGTGGGGCTATCTTTTTAACTATTGAAACCTTTGCGTGGCCTACTAACCTATCCACGCGCCAATGGTTTGTGGGGCTAGCGCCAATGGTTCGTGGGGCTATCTTTTTAACTATTGAAACCTTTGCATGGCCTACTAACATATCCACGCGCCAATGGTTTGTGGGGCTAGCGCCAATGGTTCGTGGGGCTATCTTTTTCACTATTGAAACCTTTGCGTGGCCTACTAACCTATCCACGTGCCAATGGTTTGTGGGGCTAGCGCCAATGGTTCGTGGGGCTAGCGCCAATGGTTCGTGGGGCTATCTTTTTCACTATTGAAACCTTTGCGTGGCCTACTAACCTATCCACACGCCAATGGTTTGTGGGGCTAGCGCCAATGGTTCGTGGGGCTATCTTTTTAACTATTGAAACCTTTGCGTGGCCCTACTAACCTATCCACGTGCCAATGGTTCGTGGGGCTAGCGGCAATGGTTTGTCCACACCCGGCACAAACTTTACAACACACCCACCACACGTCATTCTCCAAACCCACGATCCACAGTTCTAACTCTCGTTGCAAACGCAGGGAGTTCGAAACACTGGATACCAACAAAACACAATCACGACACGTCATGATAGTCACGACGGTGTATGAAGGTGATGGTGTATGAAGGTGTACGAACTTCATGGTATACGCAGATGTACGCACCAAACGCTATCTCCGTCGGAGAATTAATTTTCAATGAACAACATGGATTTCAGCTATGAAACATTCCCACATCACACAAAACAGCTTCCAGATGTTAGACAATACTACAGGAACTTATTACGGTAAGTAGTTTCTTCTGTAGAAATGAAGAAGTCTGTCCGAAGGATAGTAAACTAGTACCCGTATTTCCACATCCTCAATTTCCGAATTTCCCGCCGGTTCCGGGCTCCGCCTCTGGGGTAATCGACTTACCGCCCCCAACCGCTATCGCGGCCCCGCCTCCGCTCCGCTCCGGCTACCCGCCTGTTTCTATAGACTCCCTGTTAAGGGCATGTTAGAAATTGGCCGGATTCACCTGCCCCCAAATCAACGCCAAATTTATACGTGGGCGCCAAATTTTAAGTGCAGATTCGTGATTACGAGGCCCAAATTAGTAACTATCCCAAATTTCAAACAAATCGGATAAATACCCTGCATTTTAACAAGAGATTCATGATTAGGAGGCCAAAATTAGTTAGTATACCGAAAATTAACAAAATTGGAGCCTTTCTCTATATTGTCAATTCGCTCCGAGTAGGTGGGAAAAAAAAATCCAAAGTTCGTCAGACTTTTTCTTTGACATCAAATGAGAGTACGAGACGTGTATTACCTATTTCACAATCAGTTGCTTTGATTTATTTCAATCACTTATCGCACAACACTCTTGCTACCTTCCGTTCTGACGTCAGCAGACTCAAGTTTATTTTTAGGCTAAAGGTCTATGTTGTTATCCATATCATTCAAATTTCAGTAACCACCAAACGTCTCTAATTCCCTTATTTTTGTATTTTTCACATTCATACTTAAGTATTCTGCATACTAGAACCTAGATATTTTGCTATGAAGAAGGTCGCAACACTGCATAACCACTGATCATGGACTACGCTAGTCAAGATTTCTCCGCCATATCGCGTGTAACGCAAGCAAAAGCGAACAAAATAAAAATACTCGATATTTCGAAAATTGAGACTATTTGCCTGCAAAAAACTAAACGCGAAATAGAAGAATCCTTACGAATGCAGAATATGTGAGTATCAATGTGAAAAATACGAAAATAAGGGAATTAGAGATGTTTGGTGGTTACCGAAATTTTAATAACTCGTTCACTGTAATTTAAAAATGCTGCACAGAATAGCAGAGAAAAATATATTTCGTAAATAAAAGCACACAATGAGTCAAAAATTTGTATTTCTGACAATAAATCATTCCCCCTCAACGATTTGAAAGGTTTTTTTTTATTCTGCAAATGACATAAATAAATAAAACTGCTTGAAAGGTACTTTTATTAAGCACCCCTCACTTCATGTAAGACAATGGAACAAACTTGCTTTACCAAAAGAACAAGTTGCATGCATTTCTCATCTCACCGATTTAAAACCTGATTAAATATTAAGTATCCCCGAAACGTCTGGAATTCCTTTATTTTCTTCTTTTTCACACTGGTACTTACGTATTCTGCATTCCTAAGGATTCTTGAAGGTGCCATTTCGTTGTTTTTTTTTTTTTCACGCAAATAATCTCAATTTTCAACATACCGGTATCGAGTAATTATTGTGGTACCAGTTGTATAAGCCGGAGACACATTAAACTAGTTTATTTTCAAATAAAAATCATTTCTACTTACCTCATATGCATACCGCAACATTTTTCAAGCTGGGGATCACTTTTTTTTTCCATGAAAAAAGCGTTATTTTGAACATCATAATCATTTATTGGTCGTTGCTAATTCGGCGGGCAAATCTTGACTCACGTTGTCTATCGTCAGCTGATGTGCAGTGTTTCCAAACTTATGAACCAATAAATGCTGCACAAACTATTCACAAAAGGTTTTTAAGCGAAAATTGAGGCTAGACTCTACTTTACATCCTTATCTGCATGGTGATTGCTTCTTTGCGTTCGTGGTGCGGCACCCAGCATCTCTTCGGGTAATTACCTTTTTCTTTTTACACTTTCTGTTCACGATAGCCCCACTATCCATTCACGGGGTCGAGGTATGCCTATGAGGTTAGGTTAGGCCTGTTAGGTTAGGTTCCATTTGCACTCATTTCACCCCTAAATATGTGCTTCATCATCTAAAAAATTCCTCAGTACGTTCAATTATGCATATCCGGACAACATCGGTTTTTTCTCGATTTACTCCTTCAGGAAATTTTTGCTCGCTTTGAGATTTACGTTGTTGATTTCCTTATAAAATAAGCTTTCCAACGATATATGACACGTATTCCTTAGGAAAAGGATGTAAACTAGAGTCTTACCTTAAATTGGAAAAAAAAAACGCTCGCACGTCATCTTGTAAAACTACCGCTTGGCTGCTTCACTGACAGGGGGTTACATAATCGAACGCACGAAACATTTGATTCACGTAGTCGACGGTAATGGCGGCACGAGCTATCGTACAACGGAGATGCATGAATGACGAAAAATACCTTACTTACAGGCCAAATAAGTTGCACGATTCGAAAAAACAATTTCCCCGGCTTCAGAAAGTCCTCAAGAATGCAATTCCGTAAGTACTTTCTTGTCTTTTCTCCTGTAAATTTCAAGAAATCTGTCTCCGACTTATACAATTGTTACCATTCTTGTTTGTTCGTTTTCGCTTGCGTTACACGCAATATGGTGGAGAAATCTTGAGTAGCGTTGTTGATGATCAGTGGTTATGCAGTGTTGCAACCTTCTTCATCGAAAAAATAACTACTTTCGTGTTACTGATTTTGTATTTTTTTCCAGGTTCGAAAACCCCACGAACCACGCACGGATAGTCCCACGAACCATTCATAAATAGCCTCACAAACCATGCACGGGAAGGTTAGGTTCAGTTAGGTTAGGCAATCATAGTTAAAATTGTCATCTTAAAAATTGTTAAAAACATTCATAAATAGCCCCACGAACCTTGCATGGCAATGTTAGGTTCGGTTAGGTTAGCAAACATAGTTAAAATTGTCATCTTCAAAATTGTTAAAAACAGTCATAAATAGCCCCACAAACCATTCATAAATAGCCCCACAGTTACATGCACGTTCATTTACGTTATACTACTGTTACACAGTAGGAAAACAGCGTGTTTGGAAACACTGACCGGTTGTTACGTCATCAAGCACATGCAAAATTTGGTATACAGAAACTCTTTTCGGTAAGTACTTTCTCCTGTAAAATTGAAGACATACTTGAATTTTACCAAAACCTGAACCAAACAAATCTAGCATAATCAGTGCTATTTAAATTTAAACGGAATATGTAATGCTAGTATCCTTTTAACCCATATATTCCTGAATTGTGTTTGGTTGACAATTTTTGTCAAATTTATGTATTTTTACTCTATTATGACTACAAATTATCAGGAAATCAAAACTAATTGAAAATCATTTTGTGTTCATGCTAGAGGAGGGTGGGTCAAAAACGACCCAATGGGAATACCGATGCTAACTGCATGGGTCGTTTTCGACCAAATGGGAAAATACGGATATAATTCGTAACAATATTGGCACTGGTGATTCATGCAATCACTCACTCTCACTCTCTCTCTCTCCTCTCTCTCTCTCCCTCTCTCCCCCCCCTCCCCCTCCAGTTTTTTCACTTTGTTATACAGGTTTATGTTCTGTTGGGAGGATATTACAAGAAAATAAAACATAACTCACTTCATGAGTACATTACTTGTGAAATTTTCAGAACATTTATCGTAGAGAAATACATTGCACTGGCCGCTATACCTATTGGATATGTTTTTACAGCTGGCACATCTTTGCCTATGTTCCTTCTATTTGATAATGTGATTTAGTCTGAAGTACTTTTTGCTTGATGGTGGCTCTCGAGATGTGCTTACAGAGGAAGACCCACTTGAAGAATCTCTTGTTTTTCCATATCCTGCCAAAGTCACTGTACCAACACTTCTAAACTGTAACAGATCTCCATTGTAGCCTGCATGTTGAGCTAGCAACTAAGAATTAACAACAGCCACATATACCACCCAAGAAATCAATGGAATGTAAATCATTTTACCACTTATTGAGCTACATATAGTTCATATATAGTACATATAGTATATAGAGTACTCCAAGTTGAGGTCTAATGGGTCAATGCTACCTATGTTCGTATTATTCAATCCAATAACACCATGCATTTTGATTTGTACTCTCCCTCCAGCATCAGATAAACGTCTACTTGTCAGTTTTCAAGGCGAGACAAAGTATCGGTTGTCAGTATATCTTCTTCTCCTCATATCTTGATTTGTTTCCACTCTTGCATCAAGAGGACAAATAAAAATAGTATTTCCTCTATGTTGTGTTTCCTCATCAAAGTATCTCAGCTAACGACAGAGGTCTGTCAGTAAAGACAACTTCACTCCTCCCTGATCCTACTCAATCACTCGCCCGATGTGGGGATAATCCAACCAGTTATGGGGTGACGTGTGGTCAGCACAACGAACCCCCAGTCGTTGTTTAGATTTCCATAACAAGGTTATGCTTGTCATTCATAGCTTTCCAATTTCCTCACGATGGTGGGTAGCCACCGGTCCCATACAGAGGCCGAAATCTCAGGAGAAAAGATGTTACGCTTCCCCCAGGAGACTCGAACCTGCATGCACCCCATAGGCAGAGCCCAAAGCATTACGCCTTAGACTGCAAGGCCAGAGTGCGGGACTACGGAAATAGTACATTGCATAAATTGGTATAATATATGAAGTATGAATACAAACCATACAAACATAAAAACATAGTTGAATAAAGTGAAGAATTCCAGAGGACAATACATAAAATGTGTAAACTCTATTAGCAACGATATTCCCATTGGGTCAAAAATGACCCACCTGATGAAAACACATAATTGTTTGAGATAATGAACACATGTCACAAAACTGTAATTTAAAACAACAACTAACATTCTTCAGGAATCATATTGTAAAAGAAATTTGGTAAAGTATGAAAAAATAAAATTGCACATAATTTTCTTTTGACAATGGTACTTTAGCATTCCCCACTATCAGTGTGCTCACAAATTCAAAGCCAACTGCAGACGTCGTAATTTGGAAAAATCAGCATCAACTTTAACAGTTATGAAAAATATATTATGCACATTAATTCCAACTCATAAATAAGAAAGATAAAGTAGTAACAAAATAAACAGTTAATAAAATTATATTGAAGTGCGCAATGGGTCGAAAATGACCCAATGGGAATGTATGGGTTAAGTTTCCTCAATATTTCTTTAAGCGTCCTTCAAGGGGATTGCAGAACATGTAACAAATCATTTGAATTTGTTCAGACACTTGTGTTTCAAAAAAGTGATATACTGTATCCAGCAATGTAGCTTGATAGCTGTATTAGTTTATTTTCAAATGATCAAATTAACAATACAATTGCGCTGTCACTAATGCGCTGGTGTTTTGGGGCAATGGTGGCACCACATTAGGCAATAATGGAATAAGTACCTTATTATGGTCAACTGGAGTCAGAAAAAAACATTGAGGCAGTTGAGCTTAAAGGGAACTTAAAGCAGAAGAGAACAACAAAAATCTACTTAACCTCAGCAAGTCCCTTCCACTGAGAAAGCTCAGCATTTATCACAAAAAATAAAAAGGAATAGCAATAAGTCTAAAATCATATGGGATATACTAAACAAACAAAGAGGGAAAAACAATAATAAAGATAAAGAAAATATCTCACTAGCTATAAATGGAACGGAGGGAGGATAAAGACCCAGAAACCATAGCAACAATATTCAATAACGCTCTTGTGAATGATAACCCAAACACTAGTTTGCAAACAAAACACAGTGAAAATTTGGGACGTCACACTAATTCTGTTCAAAACTCTATGATATTGGAAGAAGTAAGTATAAATGACATTGAGAAAGCTATCAATTCCATAAATAACAAGCAACCATGTGATATTGATGGTTCGTCTAACCGTCTAGTAAAAAAATGTACACCCTGTCTACTCCTGCCTCTACAATTTGCTATAAACTCATCATTAAGGAATGGTATATTCCCAAAGATCTTAAAAAAGAGTGTCAAAAAACCGATATAAAAAAAGAGGCCTAAAACAGGCCCCTTAAATTACAGACCAATAGTAGTTACTTCGACCTTCTCCAAAGTTCTCGAAAAAATAATTTTCAATAAAATTCATGATTTTTGCTCCAAATTTAATATTATAAATGAATATCAGGACGGTTTTCAAAAAGACAAATCAACTAATTCTGCAACTGTACAATTTATGAAACTAATCACTGAAGCCTTGGAGGAAATGAAATTTCGAGCACAGTATTCCTAGATCTGTCCAAAGCAATTGACTCTCTCAACCACAACACACTTATGCATAAACTATATACGTAGTTTAGGTATCAGAGGTGGCATATTTAACTTAATTCAAGTCATTTCTTTCTGATCAAATACAATGTACTCAAATTGACCACATAGATAATTCATCTATCAAAACCTTTTACTCGAGCTTTAAATCGTCAAAGATAGGGGTCCCTTAAGGATCTATACTTGGTCCACCTATGCAGATGACACTAACATAATATGTAGGGCAAAAACAAAAGAACAATTAGAAATTCAAACTTACATCTCAATTAATCAAATAACACAGTACTTAAACAGTAATAGCCTAAATGTAAACCATCAAAAAAAACAAATTTCATGATTTTCGTCCAGATACAGTGAATGAAAATTTAAGATGCAGTACATAAAATATAAGGTATGGTATACAATCAATTACAGTATAAGAACAAAAGATTTTTACATGCTGCACATATGTGATAAAAAATAAATTGTACATTACATTCACAATATTAAAAACAATGATAAGCATATATACCTGTAGGTATGACTTAAGATGACCGGACCCCTCTCCGATTTTCTTCATATTGAGCATACTTACTAATTGAAGCCTGCTAATGACGAATCTGAAGTTAAAATTTGTCGGAAACGTCTAGAAATTGCAAAATAATTGTGAACCATTGACTCTAGCCCCACGAACCATTGACGTGTGAACCATTGACGTGTGGTTAGGTTAGGCAAACATAGTTAAAATTTTGTCTCATGGTAGTATCAGGATCTAGAAATTGCAAAATAATTGCGAACCATTGATGCTAGCCGCACGAACCATTGGCACTAGCCCCATGAACCATTGACGTGTGGTTAGGTTAGGTAAACATAGTTAAAATTTGGTGTCGTTGTAGTATCAGGAATATATATATATACACATATTTGCTTGTGAAACAAAAAATTTCAAGAAAATCGACGGTTTCCATTCCGAAAACTAATGCCTCATTTTCGCTTATTTTGCAATTTCTAGATGTTTCTGACAAACTTTTAACTTCAGATTCGTGATTAGGAGGCCTCAATTAGTGAGTATGCCAAATATGAAGAAAATCGGAGAGGGGTCCAGTCATCTTAAGTTGTTCCTACCTGTATAATATATATATTGTATAAAGTAGATGCATGACTTTTTTTTTATAAATTAGAGTTACATGTCCATGAATTTCTTCATTTCTTAATTGTGTCTTGTCATTAAGTACATAGATAATAGATTTATAAACATAGAGCGAGTATACAGTCATAATTTTGTTATCAAGAAAGGCATTTCTGCATATTGATCTGGATGGTATTTTGCATATGTCTTACAGCCCTCTTCTGTAGTGTGAACACTCTTTTTGTATGTATGTGAGCTGCCCCTCCCCAAGCTGTAATACAGTATTCTAATCGAGGATAAATAAGACGTAATACAGGTTCATGTTGTTTCCTTAATATTACATTGTGAAAGAATTTTCAATAGATAAAGATATTTTATAAGTTTATCACAGATATAGTCAATATGACATGCCCAATTTAATTTATCATCGATGATCAATCCTAGGAATTTTACTTGGTTAGCATACTCTATTTCATTTTCATCTAAGTAAACCGTCATGTTATCGAAATTCTTCTTGTAACTCTGCATTATAAGTAGATATAGGATGAGTCAAAAATTGGTGAACCACCTGAATATCTTTTTTGCTTAGAGTGAAACTGTTCAAAGCCTTATCATTATGCATTAGATTATTTGCTGCACCTTTGATGTATATTACAAAAACAAAAGAAAACGAACTTGAAGTTTCTACGGCAAACCTGATGAAAGATACTATCCTTTATAACTAGGGCTAGGATTTTCATTACTTAGCATATTTTTTGGGTAAGGTTGATGTGTTCCCTAAACATGTAGAAATTCATATTATGAAGAAACTAATTAAATTAAGGTGCTTTTTAAGTTCATATTTTGGCATATTTGGCCATTTCTACGTGATAGAGCATATTTTGATGGATTTTCGGTCACATTCATCATATTTTTGCATTTTCAAGAAATATACGGTCATTTTCGAAGTGTAGCTATTCATTCTTACTCCCATTTTTACTCTTTTTTTTTTGCACTGTAGCAAAGTCTTTTTCATTTTTATTTGAAAATTTAGAGAAAGTATTCATTGTGTATTTTAACTCAGGGCCTATAAAGTGAACTAAAAATAGTACGTATGTGAAAATATCTCAGCATTTAGATATTGATGTTTGAGACAGTCCAGTTATAAGGGCATATTTTTCAAATTATAGTGCATATTTTGTAGAGTTTTAGGTCTTAAGTGCGTAACTTCTGAACCCCTTGATCAATCTAAAGAAAATGTCATTTTTGTAATCAGCATTAAAAGTTGTATAAGTATACTGAATTGCATGAAAATCGGGGATGGTGGGTCACGTGGCCTGGGTGAATTGACACTAAACAAAAATCCAATATTTATTTCTCAATTCCACTTGGTTTTTCAGTATTGTCAAGGATATACAGTCCATCACAAAAAGTAGCACCACTGCATTTGTGCTCTGCTATGAATTATGTGATCTTCCGGCAACTGGCCAATACAGGAAACATCCCCCCCCCCCCCTGATCCTGTGAATTGGACAAGAGCAAGGGTGGAGCCATGGTCGCATACAGGGTGGATAAAAATCTAGTTTTTTATTAAATCACTCTAAACATGCAATTTTTAAGAGTGGTGCTTTTTTTTCTTGACGGATCGTAGTTTTGGCTCATTTTAATTTTAAATATCTTGGTAACAGTTCTGAAAGTTCAATGATATTTCACAAGTTTTATAGGACTATTGGGATGTGCTTCAGAATAATGGAAATGATTGTGGGAGTAATTTCAAAGCTTGAGGAAACTAATTAGCACAGATGAAAGCTTACTAAGTATTAGCTACCAGATAAATTTGAAATGTAGCTTACGAGAGCTGGCATATTTGATTTTCGGTCAACTCAGACACGAGTTTTTGCAGATTTCCATGTGAGGCTTAAAGAGATTACGAGATTAATGTATTTTCACCAAAAGATTCTCATATCTACAAAATCCTTATTTTCATTATCCTATCAATTATTTCTTTAAAGTGATTTAAATCCGTGATTAAAAAAAAATCACTTGATTTAAATCAATCCATCTTGCATTAGGTCAGTGTGTCAAACTGGCTTCAGGTGGGTACTGTAAATCAGCTGAAGCCACTATTAATCAAAGGCACCATATTTGCAAATCTGTATTAACAAAAAACAACTAACAAAATTGTAACCCTCAGTCATTGTCTTGACATTTATTGCATAAACTAAGATAATGCTGTATCCCACAAGATTTATTTCAAGGGTGTAATGGTACTATTCTATCTCTGTATAGTGTCGTTGCCTTGTAATCAAGGGGTCCCGGTTATATACTTGGTGGAGGCATTAGTAGTTTGGATCCCACTTTAAACTGTAGACCCAGTCCCGATTAGCCTATCTGAGCATAAAGTGGACTTAAAATGCCAACTCTATCTCTGTAATTAAGGGTTCCTGGATTCGACACCTGGTGGAGGCACATAGTAACTCAGATCCCACTAAACTGTAGGGCCAGTCCCAGTTAGGCTATCAGCCTATCTGTGCATTAAGCAGACTTCAAACAAAAAAAAGTTTTAGATTTTTCTTTGTTTTATGCTGTGGTGTGATTTTTAGGCTGTATTTTAGCATTTATAATCCAATATCTTCAGTAAAATTTAAATTATGTTCCAGGAATCTAAATTTCGGGAAACTGGCGTGTTAACCCCAGAGGAATTTGTTGCTGCCGGAGACCATTTAGTACATCATTGTCCGACGTGGCAATGGGCAACAGGAGATGAAGGCAGGGCAAAGTCATATCTGCCTCGTAACAAGCAGTTTCTTGTTACTCGTAATGTACCATGCTCTAGGAGATGTAAACAGGTAACGTGATTATTTCGAGTTCTTTGTTATTAGTAAATATTTTTATCCTACCTGTTTCAGAGTTAATGAAATTAATCCAGAACTTTTCAAAATTCTAAAATTGGATGTGTTACAGTTGAAGATCCTCTCCCCCCCAAAAAAAAGATTCATTTCAAATTCCAATTGCCATTTTCTCAAGTACCTAGTAATTGACACTAAAATATTGTAAACCTGTTTGAACCCAAGATCTCTGCATAACACTCCATTTTCCATGAAAATGGGTTCAGACAACATTCAACACTATATATATATATATATTATATTAATGCAAAATGTTAGTATGAGGCTCATTTGGAAAGTAACCACCGTTTGGGTATAAATAAAAAAAACACATAGATACAACAAATTTTTACTTTACATCTGAAAGGTACAGCTATCCTCTATTTTTCAACATAGTTTCCATGTAAATTCAAGCACTTCTCATAGCATTTCACTAACGTAACAATCCCTTCTGCATAAAACTCGGCCACCTGGAAATTCAACCAACCTGTCACAGCATTTTGAAGATCCTCATCATCAGAGAAGTGCTGTGCCACTTCTTCATGTGAGTGAACAGATGAAAACCAGAAGGAGCCAAGTCAGGGATGTATGGGGGATGATCAAAAACATCCCATTTGAATTGGTGCAAAAGGTCTTGTGTTCGCTGAGCAGTGTGAGGGCGAGCGTTGTCATGCACGAACACAAACCCAGATGTCAGCAGACCACGACGTTTCTTCTGGATAGCTCTTCTCAGTTTCTGCAAAGTGTTACAGTAAACTTCAGAAGTGATTATCTTACCATGTTCCATGAATTTTTACCCAAACAAATCTTATCACTCTTCGTATCTCGCATTTGGCGGGATTTTTGATGGCAGCACACATTTTGTGACACAGATTGCGTGACGTAACAATGGTTGTGTTCTGCCCACTACTACTAACGCCATGCCATAACGGCAGTTACTTTCCAAATGACCCTCGTATTAAATTTTGTTCATATGTATTGTGATCTGAGTTAATAATAAAACATGCATATTATTATCAAATAACTTTTACTTCTGCTATTGGATGTTTATGAGGTTATACCAAAGGCCAGAAAATTCTTGCTTTCCTTATGTTTTACAATAATTTTATTTCTGTTATTTGGCTAGGGAATTAGGTTTTGTAATAAGAAGTTTAAAATTCCTAATGTTTTTTGTTCAGTTTTTTTTCACAAGTTGTACAGGAGGATACGGAAATGAAGAATGGTGGAGAAAAATCGTGATCTTTTTTCATGGAAAGGCTTTTTCTGGTAAACAGCCCTGTAAAATATTATATCTAAATATACATTTTTCTGTTTCTGATATTGTATGTATGAACCTACTATGTAAATGTTTGTTGAGTGTGTTAATGAAACTATAGTAATTTTAACTTTTCTTCCAGTGAAATAAAACATTCTGGACAGCGGCGACGATTGGGTTCCAAATTTGGGGGGGGGGGGGGCAAAGACAGTATATTTCCCTTTGTATATAAGGTTTAGCATAGTGTGGGGCAAAAGTGGCGAAAATTGGGGGGGCAACTGGCCCCCCTAGCTGCCACTGATTCTGGATGTACTATATAATTGTAACTTAAAATATTTTTTATAGTGTTTGTTGTTTAATTTTGGTGATTTTTTTTTATGATACTTTGCAAAATATCAGCTGCCTGCTATATTTATTTACAGCGTAATGATAATTACACTATTTACAGTGTAACATTATTAGTATTTTGTATATTATTCTACATAAAATGTTTGTTATTTTTGCCTATAAAAATTAATGAATTTTAACCTTTTGCTGCCCAAGGCCTTTTTCACATGTAAGCCTCTCTGTCCCGAACCGATTTTGAGCAAAATGCAGAGTTTCAATTAAATGAGTGTAGATCAGAGGCTAATTGCCCTAGAGAGATGAGTGATATACCGTTGTACGCGGAATGAACCAGAGATTCAGACTATATGAAATTTTTGCAAATTTGTGTCAGGGGGAGGGGGCTAACTCTCAAAATTCCAAAATTTCGGGGAAAAAAATGTTCCCCCATCCTCCCCTCAAGCAAAAAGTACATGACAGTGTCGACATGCACATGGAAATGATCGCTGACATGTAAGGAACACAAAAATATTTGCATTATTATCATATGACCAATGTAACTTGAGTTATACCCCCAAAAGGAATTGTCGGCACGCCACTGATTCAAGCTTCAAAATGCAGCGGTACCTTGAAATGACTTTAGCTCAGAGACTATTTGCCCTGGAGATATGAACGATATACCGTTGTACGCAGAATGAATCACAGATTCAGACGATATATAATTTATGCACATTCGGCGCACATATGGAGGGGGAAAGGGGGGAAATCCCCTGATAATCCCTTTTTTTTTAAAAAAAAAAAGGATATCAAAATGTCAAAATGCAAATTTTATGCAAATTCGGCATATATATGAAGGGGGAAAGGAGGAATCCCCCAAAAATAATTTTTAAAAAAATAGGAAGAAGAGTATAAATAAGAATTTTTCTTTGTATTTACCTTTGCTGCTCCAGCTCCCAAGCTTGGTCTGGAGCCATGATGCCTTACTTCTGGTAGTACTCCATAAAACATGGCTCTAGACACAGGGGCACCTTTCAGGTAACGCATCGTCATCTACTTCGCCGTGAAGTTCGTGGCCCGCACAGCACACATCTCCCTTGTTCCTGTGCAGATTCAACAACCAGTTTCCCCCTCCCCCTCCCCCCACCCCCTGCTTCCACCCTCACGGAAAACTTTCATTTTGACATCGGATACTTATAAACAAGCTTCCTTCGAATGCAGATAGCAGGAGGGAGTGAAAAGCATTGCTTTAGAACAACAAAGCCGGTCTTCCTTTGTCTGCAAAAATTTGACATTGAAAAGAGCCGCAAAAGAGAAGTACCTTTTCCCGCCTTTTCCCCTCCATTTTCATGAAGACAAAAAAAAAATGCAAAAACCATTTCTATTAAATACATGTGTTGGGAACAATATAAAGAAATAAAATCGAAATTTTGCCAAAAATAGAAAAGTTATAACGTAAAAACTACGACCTTGACACAGCATCTCGATCGAGGTGCTTGGGACAGTGAGGGTTACATTTGGGTATCTCGTTCGAGACGCTTGGCCGGCAAAAGGTTAAATCAAGATAAATTTAAGTGTGTTGACAGTTTATATTTCCTTTCACATGAGTTTCAGTACATACGATATGTTTTGTTTAAAGAAATGAATATTTATTAGTAACAAAAAAAGGATGTTAAACCCATTTGGCAAAAGTAAAGTTCCACATTAATATTTTATGCATATTATTGTAAGGAGTAGTGCACATTAATCTTCCTTGATACTGTCATTTAAAGCATTATGATCCCAATCTAATCCTTGCCTTAAGTGTGAGTTGGGCAGAAATAAGTAAGTCGATTATACAATAAATGCTAAACAAGTATATACAGGGTGTTTCATAAGTTCGTTTACAATGATTGGGAGGTGATTGTACGAGTGAAAATAAGGTGGAAAGTTCATGTAACGAAATTCCGGAAACAGCTTTGTTGCCGAGTTATTGATGTTTGAAAACGTGGGAAAATGATTTTCCGAAGTTAATGGCAAAACGGGTGGAGAGAAGTCGTCGGTGTTGGGTGGTCCACTAAGAAATTGGGTACGCTCTTGTCAAAAAATCATGCTGCAATGTTGTGCAATGTCGGCGCAAGGGATTCCCCAAAGGATGCAAACGAAGATGTTGACGGGAGTGGGGTGGGTGTGCGTTCTGCGTGAGCTGTTATCGACGACATGGCATGTGTTGAATGGCACCAAAAAGCAAAGAAAATTTCCTGAGCGAAGGGCACCATGACGTAAAAACGAAAAAAATGAACTGTCATAGGTTGCATACCCTGAAGGGCACACAGTATGCTTAATGGAGATGTGAAGGGAACCTCATCACAGATGGTTTTCAAAGTGTTCACCATGTACTTCCAAGCAGAGGTGACAACGGCGAATCAAGGATTGTCTAGTGCGACCCAACATTGATACGGGCAACGAGGTCCTCAGCTGACATGACAGATATTTCGTAAATGAGGTGTTTCATCTCTCCCCAGAGGAAGAAATCCAGGGGCATAATATCAGGCGATCGAGGTGGCCATGGCACAGACCCTCCCCTGCCAATGCACTGGTTGTGGAATACGGTATTGAGGAAATGGCGCACATTCCGATCGAAATGTGGGGGTGCACCGTCATGTTGAAACCACCGTCTTTGTCTCAGTGCCAAGGGCACGTCCTCTAATAGTTCAGGCAAAACCTCACTGAGAAATGCTTGATAAGTGGGTCCACATAGGCGAACAGGGAGAATGTACGGTCCAATCAAATGGTCATGCAGTATCCCGCACCACACATTCACTGCAAATCTGTGCCGATGATGTGCCACTAGCAGTGCATGTGGATTTTCATGTTCCCACACATGACAGTTTTTACTATTGAACACACCAGTTTTCGTGAAGATAGCCTCATCACGCTATAGTACCGTATTATGAAAATTGGGGATAGTGTCAATTTGATGAACAAACCATTGGCAAAAGTCCCGAGGTAAAAGATCTTGCACTTTCTTCAATTTGTACGGGTGCATCCCCTCTTCTGCCAGGACTCGCCACACATTCACATGGGAGGTGTTTCGTTCATTGGCTAGTGCGCATGTACTGGTGCCTGGATGATCTATCACTGCAGTTTACAGATCTTCCACAAACCGTCGTGTTCGCACATTTTGCGGTCGACGAGGTGGCTACACTGATCCTGTTTCCCGAAGTCGAGTGTCTACAGTTTGAAATAAGGTGTGCGATGGTAACACCCTATTTGGAAAACGTGCCCCATACAGACGCCTTGCAGCATGGTTATTACCTCCAGCCTCCCCATAAATCAGATGCATGTCCGCCAGCTCTTGGGGCGTGTATGCAGCCATCCCTTACACCGGGCTACAAGTGTTTATGGCCGTTAACACTAGTACACTTCACAGAACACGATGGGCTGTGGCTAAGAATTAACACGTAACACTGCTAGGTCAAATGTTTGACCAAAACTACTGTCCAAGAACCTAACGTCTTTCCATTCAACCGTGAATGTTTAACAACCTGCTGCTGGCACAGCACCTGAAGCACGAGTGGCATAGACACGTGCGCTCCTTCATGAGGAAACCTACACTGATGGCACCCCTAGCGGGAAATGTGGTACTTAACGTCAGATCACATGGACACCCATCTGCCCTTCAGGGTATGCAACCTATGACAGTTCATTTTTTTCGTTTTTACATCATGGTGCCCTTCGCTCAGGAAATTTTATTTGTTTTTTGGTGCCAATCAACACATGCCAATTTTCGTCGATACCAGATCACGCAGAATGCACACTTACCCCACTCCCGTCAACATCTTCGTTCGCGTCCTTTGGGGAAACCCTTGCGCCAACATTGCACAACATTGCCGCGTGATTTTTTGACAAGAGCTTTCCCAATTTCTTAGTGGACTGCTCAACACCGACGACTTCTCTCCACCCGTTTTGCCATTATTCACTTCGGAAAATCATTTTCCCACGTTTTCAAATCTCAATAACTAGGCAACAAAGCCGGTTCCGGAATTTCGTTACATGAACTTTGCACCTTATTTTCTCTTGTACAATCACTTCCCAAGCGTTGTAAACGAACTTACGAAACACCCTGTATGTGTATATATATATTACTTTGTAAGTCTTCTTTCGGGGAGGTGGAGATGGACCCCTCCTAAATATGTCCTTAAGTCTTATGATAACAGCCAATAACCTTATGTAACGGAAATATTTTAATTTCTATGTTGTGCATGTCAAGGTGATATATAAATAAATAATTTATAAGTGCGTATTCTCCATCTCAACATTACTAAATTGGTGTGATTGCAATTTTAAATATCCAAGTTATCATCATTATGCCTTTTTGAATGGTCTTCATTTGCCCATGTGAAAATTACAGCAAATGTCTTTGATGTAGATAACATATCAACTTTTTGTCTTTCTTTCATTAGATGGAATACTGTGATGAACAGGAAAAGATTATAGAAGCCGATGATCCTGAAGGTGGATGGGTGGATACACACCATTATGATGCAGGGTCAGGTGGCTTGGATGATAAAGTGGGAGAAATGACCCTAGAACCGAAGGTAGGAGTCTATTAAATCATTGCTGGTCTTTTATAGAGAGCGAAAAAAGCCAATCTCCATTATGGATTGATTGGGTGGAATACTATAATGTTATGGACTGGACATGTTGTGTCCAATAAGATGGGTGCCCTACACTATGCAATGATATCGTTAATGATGGGCTATAATTGTACCATGTCTTTTCTGCAGCATGTGTGTTGTAACCATTCCTTTCAAATTCCAAATGCCAGATGTCATGTTTCTTTCGTTGCTGAATTTTCTTGTACTCATGTCGAATAACATGCAGTTTAACATTTGAGTACTTTTATTTGTCTTCCATTACGCTACAATTTAAAATTTCCTCAAACATTTTGTTCAGTTTTGTAATATGATTATAATTCCAATGCTGAGTTACTCGCTATGCTGATGAAGGATTAATCATGTGTGTGACATACCGCACGGCTACTAGTCGTGGTACTTTGTTGTCTTAAAATTGTGCTTTTTAAGTGATGTCTGAGTTATTTCACTACATTTTGGTTATCGTAAGCTGATTGAACTTTTATTCATTCGCCAACACTGGATCAACACAACCCTGGACTTGCAGAAGTTATACCAAGTGTTTGAAAGACGTAACACCTTTGTTCACATTTCGTAGATATTTCATTTGTGTCAGGAACTGATAAGCTGCTTGCATCAAAAACTTAATGCTTCATGCAAATCTCCCTCCAGATCCTGATAATAGAAAAAGAGAATGGGACAGATTAATTATTACTCTAATGATATAAGTAGGGATAATGATTTTTGCAATGCATGAAAATGTAAAGTATGAAAATTTGATGTTTTTGGGAGCCAGAAAATACTGGCATCATATGTGATAAAATATGCAAACATTTTATTCATGAAGTAACATGAAATGTTGGATTTATTTATTTATTTTAATATTACCAAATTATCCACATACAAGATTGAAATAGTTCATCAATTTACAGCCATTTTCACCATTGTTATAAACTGCTGATTTAGGATTTTCTTCAGGTTCTTTTTGTACAATTTTAATGTGCCACAAATGTGTGTCCTTTGGTGTAGGCATATCAGTTGATCAGTAAACTTTCTTATAATTTTTCCAGTCTTAAAATGCTCATAAGTAACCAATACCAATAGTATCAGTGCCACCACTACTTATCAATTTTCATTAGTTTCGCATCATAATTTTGTGGAGAAGTGGATTTCATGATTGAATGATGCTATAATAATAAGTAATACCTATTTCTGATTGTGTGATTCATAAGGTTTGAATTTTTTAATGCAAAGCTATGGTGGTGTTGCAATGGAATACTGTACAGTAACATTTATAATTATTCTCAACAACTTTAAATTGTTACCGTGTTCAAGTATTTGTATTTTTGTTACTTAATGTCACTTTTTGCTAATTGTGACGAGGAGGATCAGTGATAATAGATGAAATTGATGAAGGGTCACTCATAAAGAACACCCATACCCATAATGCACTTTGAGCATGAGAACGTCAGCTGTGAAATCAGAAGTCAACCACTTAACATGCACAGTCACTTGACCTGCTACAATGTCCATGTATCTGAATTAATGGATTTTGGTAAGAATTGTGGTATTGTTTCAAAATGGTAATGGCTAAAGTGTAACATAAACGTATAATAATACACCATGGTTTTGTAAAGTCGATTTCTAAATATACAGTTTATTTTTTCATGATAAAACCCATTGCAGTTACCTGGTTAATTTTTTATTGGTAATATAAATCATATTTAAAGCATATTTTCAGTACTGTCAGTTGAATAATAGAAGAAAAATTAAGTTTTCACAGATTGTATATGTACTGTTATGAAGATATTAGAAGGTACTGATAAAGAAATTTCAACAGATAATTTCTAATACTGATAATATGGCTGGTATATGATACAAGCAGGTTACCGCTATTTATCATTTCTATTTTTCAGTTTTCATGATTGAATTTTTCTTTTTATCTTACGTAAAGATTGAATCTACTACACCTGCTGGAGATAGTGATGATGAAGACGATGATGAAGAAGCAGCAGACATGGAAGAATTTGAAGAGAGTGGATTACTAGATGAACAAGACCAGGTAATAATTCACATAAGATACTGCCCACATGTTGCTTACCTTGCTATGGAAAATGACTGCATGCTCCAATGAAGGGGGCTGGCTTTGAAGCTTTGTCCCCCCTAGTTATTGATTCAGTCTGACCATTCATCAATTCATCATCGTGGTGGCTAGTGAATCCATCATTAGAAGAGGACGATTTAATACACATTTTTCAGAAGTGTTGTAGATATTTCAATGACCAGAAGGTTGGTGGGAGATGTCATTGATTAAACATTCCTGTAGTTTACCTTTTCCCTGCCTAATACATCAGATTCCAAAACATCATGTCAGATAATATGTGGGTTGTCTTAACCCGACTCTCATTTCCCAGTTTACAGTGCAACCTTCATTGTACGTTCTTCAGGGGACTGTAGCCGATGAACTTGCAAAGTGGAAATATGTACCGTACAATCCAGGAACATGTTACAATGTATACAGTATAACCCTGATTTTATGTCCCCGGATTTCACATTTTCCCACATTATACATTCAAAACAGATTGTCCCAACATAGTAAAATGTTAATGAATTTTCCTCGAATTTACATTTTCCTGTATTTTAAGTTATGTCAGCTGGATCCCCCTGAAAAACACAAAATCGAGGTTCCACTGTACCAGTAATGTAAATTTCAGGTTCCACTGTATATGTTTTCTTAGTTTGTGCATATGTCAAAATTTCCCAGCTTTACTGCTTTTTCAATGTAAATTATTCTTAGTCTTCTGAAAGTTCGGCCCCCCTTTGCCTCGTTTCTTTCCGGCTCTCTGGATTTCTTCCTACCTTAATCCTTCTAATTTCTCCTTTCACCTCACCCTGGGTGCCAAGCGAGCAGATTATTTTTGCGCCGGAATTACGAAAGGGGGGCTTCACATAGAATTTATATTTTTATGTCCCTGGTTCGTTTACACATGAACAGAAAGTGAATATACAACTTGTTAAATGGACAGTACCGTAGTTCTTTAAATCATAACATTCTAGTAAGATATATTGGTTTATTATACGTAGTTATATATATATATACATATTTTACATAGCGTTTCCATGTGTGTCTTGCATAGACCAAATTAACCAATCTCTAAATCAATATAATTGCGCACCTATGGCATAACCATCGGCACTTCCTTTACCACAGAGTTAGCATAACTATCTCTATGGGCCTATCCTCAGCTTAAATGATATTCCGTTCATTACAAATGCGTATCCTTACGCCTTCACTCCTTCTTTTGGACATCAATTAATCAATATGGAAATTCCACATAATCAAAGCTTTTTCTAAAAGGGAACTTGGGACAGCAACAGGGGCTGGCATAACCAGATGCTACATTGTTTTATCCAGTTTAGCCACCATAAGTGGACTAAACTTTAGGAGACGTTCCTCTTTCGTCGATCAATGGGGAAACATTTTTTTTTTTCCTAAAGCCCACTGGCCTTTTTTATAGTCGGGGTAAACGTCCGTGGACGTGAACCCCGTAGCGTTGGAAAATTCCAACAATGGGTCACAACCACCCCCTCAATCTAAAGGAAGAACAGTGAGGAAGTGATTTTAAGGTACGGTGCACTGAGTAATTGACAAAAGGTAATGGATCCCGATAAACATTTACTTATGGTCATAAGTTACATAAGAATTACTTATTACTTGTTTTTATGTTGTATGCGCTATGCCGGGTTATTGTATATTTTTTTATTATCAATAATAATTAATAATAATTTACACACATGTCCAGAGCAAAATTCATGTTCTTTACAAATTGCAGCGCAACTAAGAAACACGATTACTACCGATGTTTAAGCAAAAGAAAGATTAATTCGTTGTTCAAAATTTTATCAGTAAAAGTATCATATTTTCATGTTAATATCAGCAGTAACTTTCATAGCCAGTATCGGTCATGTTTTCTTTTATGAAACTCAGTCGGCGGCTCCTCCTTTGTCAATCCACCCAGGCTACTGAAATGTTGAAATTTTATTAAAAATCAAGGGGAAGTTTCTTACATTCAGGAACATCATTTGGCCAATTTTCTTAAATATTTCCTTTTTCCTAAATAACGCACGTTTTTTTCTAGTTCATAAAGGGGAGAAATCCACTAAAAACATTAATGTTTTGTATGTTATTCTAATTTTTCTTGTGAGTTTTGTTAATATGTTTTTTAAGGCATCTATGTTTTTTTTTTGTTTTGTTTGTTTGTCAAGCAAGCACAAATGTCTAGTTTTATCGATGCTAATCAGGTCATGGAAGATGTGGAAGATATTTCAAAGAATTTAGAGAATTTTGAACGGTTTGGAAAATACTGGGAACAGGAGTATGGAGCCTGGATCTGAAAGGAGGGAAGCTGCCCCAGTCACATTCGGCGACCTGACAAGGAAGATGATGTATTTCAAGCAAGAAATGAGAGAATTACAGAGAGAATTTAGAGAAGGAATGGAGAATCAGTCACGTCGGTTCGAAAATTTGCAATCTGAAATGGAGAGAAATCTAACCCGGAGGATAGATAATGTGGCAAATGGTAGCACAGGGACGTGGAAAATCGTGGAACAAATACCTTAGAAGAAACTTTAGGAAATTTAAGTGAGGAATTGGCGGCTGTTTCCTGGTGCGAATCGGAGGTATGTAGGTAAATGCAGCCGAAATTTGGCAGTCTGTAGCAGAGGAAATTCGACAAAATGTTGCGCAGCAGGTTAATGGGGTTTTCCAGCATCATGAAAGCAGATTAAAAAAAAAAATAAGGGAAGAAATAGATGCATTAAATGCTCGCTTGAATGAAGTCCAGGGTTCGAGAGAGACCAGCGAACAGTTATGCACGGCTTCAAGAGAGACCAGCGAACAGTTGCACACTGCATCTCCTGCAGTGAGCAGCGATAATGCAACCACAAGTAATGTGTACGTGCACGGGGACATGCGCTTGCCAATCTTTTCTGGTTCAAAGAACGAAGTGAGAGCCAGCTCTTATCTCATTGAGCTGGAAACTTACATAAACCTGGCTCGGATCCCCAGCTGAACAACAGGTAGGCATGGCAAGCTTATCATTAAAAGGGACCACACTCAGCTCGTTCAACATCAACAGAAAGCAATGCCACCTTGCATCCTATTTCATATCTGAGGAAAAGTTATTGCGTCTGAAAGCTGAGATTTTCACGAACTGCTATGTTGCCGGGGGAGAGAAGACTTATTGTGAGCATTACATGGAACTCGAAAGGAATGCCATCCTTCCCGAACCCCTGAGTGAAAAGGTGGTGGTTCGATTGGGGTTAAAGCAACTTCCCCTTTCGTGCAGAGAAGTTTCCTGGGGTTGACCATCGACACCAACAGTCAGTTGCTCGGGTTACTGAGAGAATTCAGGAGACAATGAACTACGGGGCTTCGAGTCAGTCATCCCCACGTCAGCATCCGAGACCCATAAATTTTATGGAAGCGAACCCAGGCCCAAGCAACTCTGAGAGGGAAGCGCAGTCATGGGGCAATTACGGCAACAGGCGCAGGAGAGAATTTGACAACCCTCCCAACTAACCTTCTGGGGGGAGAGGAGGTTTCCAGCAAAGGAGGCAGAACCCAAACTGACAAGAAGGACAGACATTTGTCAATGATGGAGAAGGGGGAGGTGGGGAGCCTGAGGGAACAGTATGAAAAGATCACCCCCAAATTTCCCTAACATAAAACAAAGCATGACAAAGGGAGAACATGTTGATCAGGGGCTTTGCTGGTCAGGGTGAGAGTTGTTTACGTCAACACAAAGAAAGTGAGCCTCAGGATAGCCATATGGATACTGATTCGTGCGAAACTGCTGTAAAGAAAGTATGCTTGGTTTTAAAGGAATTTATAGAAGAAAAGAGAGACCTCAATGTTGTTGCCTAAAATTAATGTGATTATAGAAGGAAATTATTATGATGCAGTCGTGGATACAGGGGCTACACATTCATTTAGCAAGAGTTTATGGCTGGAGCTATTGAAAATTAACCCACGGTTGCCTTGTCTCACCGTACGCAGATTGAAAGTTGTCTCGGCATTTGGAACTAAAGCTTCAAAAGTAGTCACGCAGGCATATTTTAATATGAATTTTGGAGGCACTGGAATAGATGTAAACTGCTTAGTGATAAGAAATTTAGTAAAGCCGATTTTGTTGGGCACTGATTTTATGGAGGATAATCATGCAATCCTGAATTATGAGCAGCATGAAATTATGATCTGAGAAAGGGTACACAGAAATAGAATGAACCAGCGACGTGTCAGCAGTTGCATAATTTCCAAATAGTTTACTTTTGTAGAGAGCCTATTTGTAGTTGTGGAAACGAAGTTTTGTCAACCATAGTTCCTGTGGGTCCAAATAAAGGAAACGTGTGCGGAGCTGAAGGATGTAGCTGTCGGCATGAGAATGAGCCTGCGTTTTTAGTAGAGGGGGATCAATTTTATGAAGAAAATCACTCGGTGGTTACGGAGAAAGGAGGACAAGAATCTTTGGAGAATATAATGGAGGGAGATGTACACAATGTAAATGTAATTTCCAATGAAGCTTTATAAGAGAGGGGCTCGCTGAATAAAGATCAGCTGCTAGATTCGTTTAGAAGGATTGAGAGAGGGACCAAAGAATCAAACAGCCATGCGATAGAAGAAACTAGGGCTACCAACATCCAAATATACCAGTGTAGAAAGGGCGGGCAAGAGCCGCAAGAAGCAATATGACAAGGCAAGGCTCTCCTCCTTCGAGGTAGGAGATATTGTTTTGAGAAAGTCATTTGCATTCTCAGACGTTCAAAAGGGAATTTGCAAGAAATTTGTGCACCTTTTCGTGAGTCCATTCTAAATAAAGAAATGTGTGGCCCCGAATGCATATTTGTTATCGGATCTCCAATGTAATAAAGAGGCTGGAGTTTATAATATGTTGAACCTGCGACCGTATACATTGGCAAAGGGACAAGGACAACCTGCTGTTGCAAATACAAAAGGACCTTCGACAGCGTGAACCCACATGGTTGGGAAAGAAGAGGCTCTGGCATGCAGAAAGGAGGGAGAAAAAGGGCGAAGCTAACCCCTCCCCTTTTCCTCTTGCACCTTGTCAGGCAAGGTTTACCTGGGATCAAAGAAATAATGGAAGAAGAAAGAAAGCTGTAAATAATAGGAGTAATTTTTTTTTATTAATGTAAGTATGTAATGTTTTTGTGTCATTTTATTTTATTTTTTTCATACATTCAAATAAGTGTGATTATGGTTATTAGATATGCTTTTAGTGGATTTGTTTCTTTTTTAAGTTTTGGCGTAGCCTGGAGGCAAGATGGGGCATCAGCCCATTTTAGCAGTTGTACTAAGTTTAAGAAAATAGGTCCAGATAATTGATACTATTTTCATATTCGTTATCCTAATTATCTGAGGGGGGAGATGTAGTGCCACCCTATTTTTTTTTTTATTATTATATTTTTTGGCTTTTTGTTTTCTTTTATCCTTTAGAAGTTAGAGGATTTCCTTTTTTCTCAAAGTCGCACCCAGTCCCTTGCTTGGCATGGCGAGAGGGAAAACCCTGCCCCTCAGGCAAGTCACACTGGCTAGGGTGTTCTTTTTGTTGTTTTTTCTGCTGTTTTTGTGTGTTGTAGAGCCACTGGAGAAGGCTGCAAAAAAACCCGGGAACATTACAAGGACACAGGGGAAGTTTTAGCATCTTTGGGGAAGGACAGGACACAACGAGATGGAGGTGACAGGAGTGAGGGTGTATGTGAGAAGGTGTGGAAAAACTCTGTGTATGTGCGTACAAGGATGCAGGGCAGTGCTTTGGAGGAGACAAGTAGGTGAAGTGCAATTGGGGGATAGATGACAGCACCGTGCAGAGAGAGGAACTGTCTTTTGATCTTGTGTAAATTGAACTACTTCCTTGTGTTTACTGAACAATACTTAAAACATATCACACCATGTCGCCGGAATATCAGCCACCAAAGTAGGTGAAGTGCGATTGGTGAATAGATGACAGCACCATGCAGAGAGAGGATGTGGTGTAGGTGTGGAAAAACTCTGTGTATGTGCGTACAAGGATGCAGGGCAGTGCTTTGGAGGAGACAAGTAGGTGAAGTGCAATTGGGGGATAGATGACAGCACCGTGCAGAGAGAGGAACTGTCTTTTGATCTTGTGTAAATTGAACTACTTCCTTGTGTTTACTGAACAATACTTAAAACATATCACACCATGTCGCCGGAATATCAGCCACCAAAGTAGGTGAAGTGCGATTGGTGAATAGATGACAGCACCATGCAGAGATAGGATGTGGTGTAGGTGTGGAAAAACTCTGTGTATGTGCGTACAAGGATGCAGGGCAGTGCTTTGGAGGAGACAAGTAGGTGAAGTGCAATTGGTGGATAGATGACAGCACCGTGCAGAGAGAGGAACTGTCTTTTGATCTTGTGTAAATTGAACTACTTCCGTGTGTTTACTGAACAATACTTAAGACAAATCACACCATGTCGCCGGAACATCAGCCAGCCTAGGGGAAGATAAAAGGACCTGAAGCCGTGACCAGCGCCCCTTTTATCCCCTTCCAACAATGGGTCACAACCACCCCCTCAATCTAAAGGAAGAACAGTGAGGAAGTGATTTTAAGGTACGGTGCACCGCATAATTGACAAAAGGTAATGGATCCCGATAAACATTTACTTGTTTTTATGTTGTATGTGCTATGCCGGGTTATTGTATATTTTATTTGTTATCAATAATAATCTATTTACACACATGTTCAGAGCAAAATGCATGTTCTTTACATATTACCCCCCACAATTCTGTCAAAAGCCTTAACTCAACATCAGATAATTTCAAGAAATTGAACAAATATATGTTATTGTCTACATGAAATTTCCTGTTTCCTCGTTGGTAATTGGATAGTTTTTCCTGATTAATTTCCAAAGCTCACTGCCTTCATTCACTGAGGATGTGGCATCTAATTTTCTTGAAATTATCTGAAATAAAGTGAAGGCTTCTTTTTGCCACAATTGTTCAGTATTCTCTCTTTTCTACTTCTCTTGGGTAATCACATGTTCAGGATACCCAGTTACATGAATCTCTGAAGAAGCCACACCGCAGCTCAGATTTCAGACGAGGGAACAAAAAGGAGTTACGCAGAGCAAGATCTGGGCTGTATGGAGGGTGCAGGGCACATTCAGTGTTTTGTCGAGCCAGATATTGTGCAACAACGTTGGAAACTTGAGGGCGTGCATTTGCCTGGTGTAGGCGGCAACCAGATCAGTGTTTCTTTTAGGTGCAAACCACCCCCGGAGGGAATCTACAACCCCCCCCCCCCCTCCGGACAAAATTGTACAACAAAACTAAATTATAAAACTTTTCTGCTACCGTTGTTTCCCTAACATCGGACTGCATTACTTTGTGTGGCGAATGTTTTTGCCTTTATATTTTCCTCTGTAAATAACACCCACATTTGACCAATCTTACAGAAGAAGCAGAATAAAACTGGCAACCACACTAGCCTCATCTCCTCTCTCCCATGTCTAATGACAGTGTCATTATTACTTGGAATGTGATGAAGGAAATCCTCAGTGCACTTTCTATCCTCAGCAACGCTTTGCAAAAGAAGCATTTGAGTATGGCTAAAGTCATCCCTCTAATTACTTCAACCAAATTGCATTTGCAGGGTATTGAAAATCAGTGAGAAAACATCAACAGTGATCTGCAAAAAATATTCGGACCAAACTGAAGAATATCAGATCTGAAGCGCACCTGGTTCCTGATGAAGATGCTAGGAAAACTTTCTGTGGGATGAAGGAATGCATGGAAAGTGTAATTGAAGAAATGGAAAACAGGTTTAATGATCAATCTGTTTATACCATGAGATTCGCAACTCAATTTGAAACCTTTCAGTCAGTAGTAGACTTGCAAGGCACCGAAGTCAAAAGGTTTTGTGCTAATTTTCCCATGCTTAAGGTGCAAGGTGTTCTTGCTGACCTCAAGTCCTACAATTTTTTTGTCAAGTTGATGCTTGATAATGGAATATATACAGAAGCTGACAATCCATTGTTGAAAATCTTAGAAGCTGACGTGGGATATTGCGAGTTGAAAAAACTCTGTGAAGTCCTTGTAACCATTCCCGTAATGACAGAAGGCGTAGAAAGGTCTCTCAGTGCTATGAATAGGATACTAACTAGGACAAGAAGTAGAATGCTACCAGGAACTTTAATGCATTGCATGATAATAAGCAGTGAGGGACCTAAAATTCCAACTGATGATTTTCTGGAGAAAACAGTAGATGTATATGCCACAAAGAAAGCTCGCAGGATAAGATTGCTGTAAATTCTTGATGCCATCTTAAGCTTTGCATGATGTGTTCTATTGATTTTAATAATTGTAATATTTTTCCTGGTTCACCATTGTGGAATTTGTTCTGGATGATTAAATGTAAAAGTAGGTGATCATTTACTATTTACTATTGTAATGCTAATTGACAATATAATATTTATAACTGTTAGACAACAGACTATTAAAAAAGAAACCGAGACAAATAAAAAGAAAAATCTATGTCTTTCCACATTGAATTACTAAGTAGCTATACTTAGGTCACCGCATCCTACTTTGTTTTTGTTACTGTACATCATTTCCTGCCTGTAACGCTCAGCGTCAAATTCATTGACGAACCACGAACGACAACTGGTAATTCTCAATGTTAAAAGCACATATGTTGTATTTCGCAGATGAGATTCACAACGCCCTCCCGGTTCTCTGGAATGCCCCCCCCCCCCTTTCCCCGGAGCAAATTTTCTGAAAGAAACACTGAACCAGATGGTTGCAGTTCAGGGAGTTTTTGACATGTGTTCAGCCAGGGTCTTCAAAACTGTAACGCAATACTGCCCAATAACCATGGTAAGCAGGGGTACTTCATGTTGGTAGACCATTCCACAGTAGTCGAAGAAGGAAATCACTATTACCTTATTCGACATCGGAACAGCTTTGGCATCAGAGAACTGGGTGATTTCCAGACTCTGCTCGCCTGTTTGCATTCAGGATCGTAGTGGTGAAGTCAACTCTCATCACCAGTTATGTTGGAATGCAGGTAGGCCTCGCCATGCTGCACTACCAGACGCTGAAGCTCCCGACACACCTCCACTCTCACCTGCTTCTGTTCAGGCGTTAGCAATCTCGGCCCCCATCTTGCACATATGGGTCTCATGTGCAAGTGATCGTGCAGAATGGTGAACGCACTACCATGGGAAATGTGTAACACCTCCGCCAGTTCAACTATAGTTATTTGGCGATCTTCCCGAACAATGACAGCAGCTGTGTTAACCATGATTTCGTTCACTGCAGTTGCCGGAGTGCCCGGACTGCCCTGATTGTGGAAGGACATCTTCGCCGTATGCCTGCTGCAACATTTCATATGCTTCTGGGGCAGATTTCTGAAGATGGATGCAAAATTTCAAAGCCGCGTACTGCTCCTCACGAACAGACTCCATTTTCCGTATGCGACTTCTGACCATTCTTGTTTTGTTTGCGCAGTGTTGCCAAATGCATGTGCATACATGCTTGCAATTTTATCTGCCGATTCCACGTTCTTCTCGCGCAAATTTGTTTCACTGCTGCATTTTCATTGTGTGATATAAAAACATTTCATACTCACTCATTTTTGACTAGCCCTCGTATACTACATAATTTGTATATTCAACAAAACAAAAACAAACACACACAAAAGAAAAACCTTATGAGATCTAATGTGTTACAAGAACTACAGTAAGTCTCATTTGATGATCAGAATGAAACTAAAAGTCTACATGCTTTGCAAAATTAGAATTGCACTACAGAAACAGTACTGTACTGACGAGCAGTATTTTACTCACTGCAAGAAATACAACAGTGTAAGTGAAAAAATCAGTTCAAAGCAAGAGTGGCTCAGTAGTGCAATTGGTAGAGCAATGGCATTATGCCAGAGTCACTGGTTTGAGTCATGGTTGAGCCAGCAATTTGCACTTAAACTTTCATGGAATACAACTCGTACAGCTCAGAAACGAGAGATTCTAGGCCTTGTCGACATCATCAGTGTTTCTACTGCAACAAATCCTATTGCAGTTTCACAGACGGACACAGTTGCACACAGGTAAAACAATGGGACAAAAAAAAAATTGAGTAAAGCCAGGGCTGCCACAGCAGCTCAGTTTTGTTGGAAGTAGAGGAATGGCACATGATACCAAAATCCCTGCTTCCAATTCTGATTGAGCCTATATTTTCCTCTTAAATTTATGCACAGTATATCTCCTTTATGTACCATTTCTATTGCAGTGATTTGGCCATTTGGTGAGTCTTATTTAATGTTAAAATTCTGGAGAATTACCCTGGAAATAAAGCTAGAACGTCTAGCTTCGTCGCTTCCTTTAGCAGATGTGTTTGCCACTCTCTTCACAGTACTCGTTAGATCTTCCCCTGTCAAGCAGACTAAAGGGCATATGCAAGTGAATTAATTTTTAAAATACCTTGCAGTTACTTAAATACAATTTTAAATTTTGCATTCCATATTTCGCATTTTTGTATTATATATTTTGTATTTTGTGTGCTATATTAAGCCAGTTAAGATTTGTGTGTATGAGTATAATGTGTGTGTGTGTTTGGACATATGTGAAATGACTAAATGTACTTTGTGTTTAGTATATCATTTTATGTGTGTGGTTGAGTGGAAGAAAAGGCTTTGTATGGCTTTAACTCTGCCGTTTAAAACAAGGCATTAATAAATAAATAAACAATTTCGGCATCACTCTGAAGTACCCTTTTTTAAAATGTAGATATGTGAACAGTGAAGAAAGTGGTATGTGACAGTTGATGCATAAATTGAAAGTAGGCAGGTGGCAGATTATGTTTCTCAGCAGCTTTGTATTATTAACAAAGTGTGCCAAGTGTTTCAGCTTGGATTTTTTTCATTTGTCATTTTAAGGAGAAGGATAGAAAAGACAATCCCTCACCCTAAGAAATCTGAAACGATCTAAATTGCCATGAGAAATTTCTGAAATTTCACCAGTTTTAGTTTTTAGTGTCTTTTCTATTTTAGTAGTAAATTTAAAATTAGTAAAAATATCTGAATTATGAATTTTTTGATTGTGTTTCTATTTTATCAATGAATTTAAAATTAGTAACAAATATCTGAATTAACATATTTTAAAAATTCAAGTATATTTGGTAAAAATAAGAATTAGAAATTCATGTTATTCTTTCCAGGCTACGTTGGATACCACAAAAGTCCAAGAGAAAGAAACACCAGAGATCTCTGCGACTGCAGGTGGAGAGATTATTCATACTCGTACTTACGATCTTCACATAACGTATGATAAATACTATCAAACACCTCGTCTGTGGCTATCTGGATATGATGAAGTAAGTGTAACAATTACAACATATGCAGTTGATTTTTATTTTGGCATGTCATATTTCTAACATTAACCCAGACAATCTTTACAAAATGTTCTTCCAAGTTTTTGGTTCCTTCTTCAGGGCTTAAATGGATTCTGGCAAAACATGAATGAATTGGTTAAAAGGTAAGCAAACTATACTCTATACCGGGAATTTCTGAAGCAAGGCCATGCGTAACGGCAGAGAAGGGGAGAAATCAAGTGGGCAGAGTGAAACAGTATACGCTACTGCAAAGGCTGGTAACTGCAGTCACTTTCTCCCCTCCATGCAATCCCATTCCCTCCCACGTGTTCATTGGTTGAGGCATCTCAAGTCACTACCTGCGCAGAAACTTGTTTTCGTTTGCTTGCTCCACAGATTCCTGGAACAGAGTCTAGTGTGAGGAATGTGTCTATGAAGTGACTGGCCATGAAGATGTTATGATTAGGGCAGAGAGTACTCATGCTTCAGCATTGTAACAATTAAAAAGTTGTTCAGAATATTTATTGATATCAATATACAATATTATCTGGACTAATATGAGGGATAAGTTGACCAGTTGAACGAAAGTCCGGATTAACTGAAATAACCTAAAAGAACAGTAGAAAGTGCATTAAAACTCCGTTTATAGCAACAAAACACGTTTATTATGGTGTATTTAAAGGGCATATGCCTAAATACACTATACAGTACAGTACAATGTCTGCGGGAAACAGAATTTCATCAGTGGTTGACTTCCTTTTATTTGGGAAGTTCTCTTGTTGACTTCTAACCACATTTGAAACCTTGTATTCTGCTTTTTCTTTTTCCCCTTTTGCCTGTCCAGATTAAGTGAAATCTGGCATATTATCGGGGTCCAGATTAACGAGGTTTTACTGTATAATCGGAATATTATAATAGCTATCACTAAATTATGAAATTCACTTTTGCGACACAATGTTAGTGCAGATTTAACTAAAAATGCACATTTTGCAGAATTCCTAGAAGGATAATTAGACTTTCTGTCATTTATGCAGTATCTGGAAGAGAATCTGCTGCTAGCAGTAATAAATTCCAATTTGTATTTTCTGATTCCCATATATGGGCATCAATATTGGCTCAGCGCTAATTATGATGCATTTATTATTTTAAACAAATCATGTAATACAAGGCATAAGTAATGCTTTAAGTAATTAATGTTGTCATGAAGATATCCCATTTGTGCACTGCTTTTATTCCAGAATCTATTCATTTGGAAGCCCCACTCGTTTGCCTGTATTATCTTGAGTAGATAGTATTGTGGGTGCAGGTGTCATTTTTTTGTACAGACTGACCCAAAAGTAACTATTCTTTTTAATGAAGAAGGCCATAATCGAAAAGCACCATCTTTTTTATCATCCCACACATATACTGAAGCTCATATGTCAATGAATGAATTAGAAAGATGTCGACTGTCATCAGGCCCAGCTTCAATGCATGCCACATGGCATTCATCATGTCAAATCACAGGCACTCGTTTTTCTGTGGTGGTGCTGAGGGCCTGATACAATATCATCACTAGGCTCGGATAATTATGCATATTGCATATGCAAATGCATATTTAAGGATTTTTAACTAAAAATGCATATTTCATATGCAGGTGCATATTTGGATGAAAATAACTTGATGTTGTGCATACTTTTGTACCCACAACCAACACCGAGCATATACTGTATTTATATTTCTTCTCCTCGCTTCTCTTTTCTTTATATTTTCTCTTTCTTCTTTCCTTTTTCCTGAATTGTATGAAATGTGGCAGGTACGATGAATCAACCATTAGAAGATACTATGTTCTGGAACTGTATCAGGGAACTTTAAGTGAAATGATGCAAAAAGTGGGCCAAAATAAGATTTGGGCATCACTTGATGAAACAACTGATGTAAATCAAAGGTGTGTTGTAAATTTTGTGTTCGGTGTATTGGGAGTCGAAGATGAAAAGTCAAAATCTTATTTGTTGACAATTGAAGAACTTGAAAAGTTGAACCATAACACAATAGCAGCTTCATAATTCTCTACAGTTATTGTGGCCAGACAGTGTAGGGTCATATTACAACCGAGTGCTAGTTGCTTGTACCGATGCTGCTCCATATATGTGTAAAGCAATGGCCGGTCTTAAAACATTGTATCCTTAACTTATTCATGTTACATGTCTTGCACATGCGCTGCATCGTGTGTCTGAATTAGTTCAAGCAAACTTTCATAACGTCGATGAACTAATTTCAAATGTGAAAAAGGTGTTTCTCAAAGCACCTAGCTGTGTAAGAGTTTTCCAGGAAGTAGCGGTTGACGTGCCACTTCCACCATCTCCTGTGGTTACTAGATGGGGCACGTTGAATGAGGCTGCTGCATATTACGCCGACAATTTTGAAATGGCGAAACATGTTGTTGATAAACTTGATGTCCAGGAAGCAGTGTGCATCGGGGAGGCCCAGCGAATACTTTCCACAGAGGGAATTCGTGAGGAACTTGCCTACATCCGAGCTAATTTCTCTTGCCTGAAAGATTCCATTCGTTGATTAGAAAACAAAGGGTTAAAACTTCGAACAAGCATCAAAATTATAGAAGACGTTTAAAGAGACCCTCACTCAGGTTCAAGATCCTGTGTATGTACAGAAATTGGATGCAGTATTGAAAAAGAACAGTGGGTATGCAACAATGGTGAAAGTTTGCAAAATTCTGCATACAAATGGACAACGTGTGGAATCTGGAACTTGATGTGTCTGACTTTGTTGCCCTAAAATACAGTTCACTTGTATCTTGCGAAGTGGAACGTGTGTTTTCTGAATATAAGACTATTCTATCTGAAAACAGAAGGAGTTCCAAGTTCCAAAATTTGAGACATGTTGTTATCAAATGCCATCATGATCTTGATCTGTAATGTATTGTTTTTCATTTAACACAGAACCATTTTAATTGAAAAAAATCTGTGTAGCGAATGAGCATTCAGAATAATGCATATTCATTGCCTGGTTTGTAATATTTCATAGTTTGTAATATCCAGTATTTATAAATTAAACGGTGTTTTAAAGTTCATATTTAAAATCAGTTCATCGTAAATATCCTGTTTACAAAGCAGTGACTTTTTCAAAATGGCTACCTATGTCAAGCACAATATGCCACACGGTAATTAATCATGCACACTGATTTATTTTCACTGAAATTGACGTTCAAGTGTGATGAACATCAAATTTTTCCTCATATGCGAACTTTGCATAATGTCCCGTCGTCGCGGTTGTCTCAAGTTGCAAATCTTCTGATCACGAATTGTGATTTTTATGTGCACTTCACATATAGGAACTGAAACTCCTTACCTTCTTGTCGAGGCAATTGCAAACCGGCTATCTTACCGTGCCATCCAACTTTTGTATGTGGCAGTCCACGAACACATACCTCACTGGATACGTCCAAAAGTAACCAAATGGCCAACTGGATAATGAAGATTTCACTTTTGCTAGGATTTCTTATCCCCAATAGCGTAAAACTAACTCCTACGATTCCGCTGCAACTTTCATTATCCATCACTCTTTCCCTCCATATTTTTAGCGATTCTTCACTTCCTCTTGTCCTGCTCCGGACTCAATCTAATAGACTTCCGCCAGTAACATCACACGCAACCAGGTTAACACCTAACCGTTACAGAATATCACAAGTGTGTGGGTGGGTTAAGGAATGAGCACTTAGCTTTATAACAATCTATCATACCTCTACGTTTAATAAATTTAATAGAAGTGTTAATAATTTAATGCATTTTTATTTATCTACTCCAGTCATGGATTACACCCTGTAACACGATTTTTGTTCCTGTGTAGTGAGTTTTATTTTCTAAAGGTTTCTGACTGGAAACCATAGAAAATGCCTATTATTCCCCTCAAACTTTGTTTTTGTGACCAGGACAGTGTTATTTTTGAATTTTACCTGTTTTCAATGAAAAAATATACGAATTCGTGTTTTTCATTTACATAAAGAAAAAGACAAACACATATACATCAAAAGTGACATATATTTGCACTCTAGTTGTGAACAAAATTATTGCAAAAGATTTAAAAATGAGTACTTTTCCGGGATTTACGATCATACTGTACATTACTTTCACGAATCAGCTCCCAAATAAAGTCTCCCATCATGTTCTCGTTATACTGGCCTTGGTAGCGACGTTCGAAGTCCAATATAACTTGATGGAAACGCTCGCCTTGCTCCTCCGAGTACGCTCCCAAGTTATCCTTAAATGTATGAAGGTGAGCATCGAGGACATGAATTTTCAGGGTCATCCTGCAGCCCATTTTGCCGTAGTTCTTCACCAGAGTCTCAACCAGTTCCACATAACTCTCGGACTTACGATTGCCCAAAAAGCCCTTAACCACTAAGACAAAGCTGTTCCAAGCCGCTTTTTCATTCTCACTGAGCTTCTTGGGAAATTCTTCGCACGCCAAAATCTTCTTTATCTGTGGCCGACGAAGACACCGGCTTTGATATTTACATCAGACAGTTTAGGAAAGAAGTCTTGAAGGTACTTGAAGGCTGCTGACTCCTTATCTAAAGCTTTGACAAATTGTTTGATCAGGCCCAATTTAATATGGAGTGGAGGCATTAGCACCTTGTGGGGGTTTACCAGTTGCTCCCACTTGACGTTGTTTTTTTCCCACAGAGAACTCGGTCCTCTGTGGCCAACAACCTCGTGTTGTTGTGTGCTTTGGTGTCTCTGCTGTTCCATAGGCAAAGATAACAAGGAAATTTGTAAAACCGCCTTGGAGACCCATTAGAAATCCTATGATTTTGAAGTCTCCGATGACTTCCCATCCATACTCATCATATTTCAAGATATCTAGCAATCGCTTTATGCTGTTGTAATCCTCTTTGAGGTGGACTGAGTGAGCTAGTGGAAGGGACGGTATGTATTTCCATTATGAAGAAGCACGGCTTTAAGACTTCTGGACGAACTGTCAATAAAGAGGCACCACTCATTTGGATTGAAGTCAATTCCAATTGCTTCAAACAGACCGGTGACATTGTGGCAGAAGCAGTCCATCTTGACTTATGAAAAAGCTGGAAAAACTTTGATGACGCTTCCTCTGATCTGTTATTTGCACACTTTCATCTAATAAATTCCACTGCTTAAGCCTGGACGTCAAGAGTTCTGCATTGGACTTGGTGAGACCAATATCTCTTATTAAGTCTTTAAGATCTTTTTGATAGGGGTAGTATGGGTTTCTCTTTTCGGCTCGAAAATTGTAAGTATCAAGATCAATGTCTTCCTCGCTCTCTGACTTACTACTCTCGTCTGAAGAGGCCAGCTTTTTTTCCGGAGGAGTGGGCATGGGAAACTCAGGGCAATGTGGCACAGGGGCGATGGACGAAGGTATATCCGGATATATAATTCCAGCCCGATGTTTTGAAGGATCCACCATGCAATAGTAGCAATTACTTGAGTGCTCAGTGGGTTCCTGCCAAATTCTTGGGATAGCGAACTTCATGGCTCTTTTTTCTCCTCTGTACCATCCTGCAAAAGACAAAAGACAAAAATTAAACTAATGTGTATTTTCACAACATATTTCAAATATGAGATATGTAGATATATATTTAATATGCACAAAATTATATACTTTTATTAACTTTGTCAATGAGGTGCACAACTGCACTCAAACCTTGTGACTTAGATGCACTACTATTGGTTAGGTGCACAAGCTACTTACAAAACAGGGTGTACAATTAAACATTAATGTGGGTAAAAATAAAGTATATATCAGTTTATTAAATGTTAAACATGTAAGGTGTTAGTAAAAGTAATTTTTCAAAATACATTTGAAATAAACAAAAAATTCTAGACCTCTTCAAGAAAACCCTAAATATTTAATATATAATTGAAATTATTAAAATTTTACATTTTAATTTTCCATCTTACCTTCCAGTGTCTTTTTGCAGTTCTCGCAGGTGAAATGAGGTGCCCAGGTTTTGTCTTGTTCCCCTACAGACATGCCGAAATATGATCTGTATGCTTCACACATTTTATCAGATGCTTTCACAGAGTACTTATTTCCTCTTTTCTTGATAAAATGGCCACAGACATAACAAAATTCGTCTGCCATATACTTGCAGCCTCTTGATGCCATTGTAAACGTGTATCTAATTCGGCAGCTAGGACGACAATGAACCACTTCAAACTGCACGATTTGCACTATTGTTGCTGGCAGAATGCCAAGACCTGTCCATTTCAGTTATAGGGGAGACCAGTATATTGCTACAACGTGCAATATGACACGTTATTTATCTTCTTTTTTTCGTAATGAGAAAAAACGTGTACTGGAAAAGGGTAAATCTCAAAACATCATTGTCCTGGCTACAAAAACAAAGTTTATGAGGAATAATAGCCATTTTCTATACTTTTGGAACACAAGGAATTAGGAAATAACAATTATTACCCAGGAACAGAAAAAAAATATTTTTTTGTTACATTGTGTTATCGAACACTTCCGTTTCCCTTGCAATGAGTCAAAATGTCCCACGTTGCGTATTAATTAAACCAAAATTATTCATACCCCTTGCGAAATATAGGTTTTATCACTTTCAAGTGTCTTATAAAAGAACTGAGATATCTATAACAAATTGAATGGTTTCTAAAATCAAATTAATGAGAATTTCCTTTCCTTTTATATTCATTCAAACAGACATATCTAGCGAGTGAATTTGGAATTAAACTTTTTGAATTATGGCTTGAGTGAATTCCCTCAACTACGTGGTCATTCACATTGCGGACAAGACTGTTTAATGCTCCACATGGAAAGTATATATCTTCTCAGTGTAATTATGACCCAATATCGTCATAACTAGAGCCCGGAAGTTTGGCAAAATGCCTCTTTTTATTTACTGCATATATTGATAAAATGTTTCCGGATATACGTTTTTTATGTTGTTTCAAATGTTTTAGAAGCCTTTTCATTTTGCCTATTTTGCCTATTTGGGACCCCACTGCCTATTTTTAATTATAATGCCTTTTTCTGCCTTTTTCAATGAAATTTGACCATTTTTTTTAAAAAAAAAATGTTGGCATTTATTTTTCTTCCGTTTATTACGTGAATAATTTTCGCCTTATTTAAGTAATATTGAACTCACGCATGTTTCAACATTGCTGAAGGAGAAAAGTGTGAGAAAAAAGTATTTCATGCTGAGTCAGGATATTGCCTTTCGGTTAACATTTCCTTGTGCATGATTGACTGCTGAAGTGGAGAGGTTGATTTTGAACACAAAGAAGATATTTCTGAAATCTCCCTCTCGAACCCGAAAATTTCAGGAAGTTACGCCTGAGCTTAGTTTTCCTCCGCAACCAGTCTTGACAAGATGGGGAACCTGGATATCAGCAGCTATATATTATGCTAACAACCTTGAAAAAATCAGTGAGGTGATCGATGCTCATCCAGAAAATGAAGCGGCTTCAATTCGTGAAGTGAAAAACTCCTGTGCTATTCAGAACTGAAGAATGAACTGTCGTTTATTTTTGCACATTATGGTGCATTGCCAGAGACAATTACAAAGCTAGAAAAAAGAGGTGAGACTCTTGTAGCATCCATGAAAATCTTCGAGGAATCTATGCAGCAGATGATGGAAGTGCCAGGAGAAAAGGGGTCAGCTGTTGCGGAAAAGTGCAAACAGGTAGTGAGTGCAAATAAGGACTTGAAACAATTTAAAACAATTTGTGGTATTCTAAAAGATGAAAATGCTGTTACCAAAATGAGTCCAGCTACATTAGCTTGTTATATGTATGCTCCAATAACTTCTGTCGAAGTAGAAAGATCATTTTCTATTATGAAAAACATTCTCTCTGACAGACGACTATCAATGAATGTTGAGAACTTAAAAAAACGCCTTGTAGTTATGTGCAATCCAGACGGAGAAAATTGAAATGCTCTTCCCAATGTAGATTTTAACATGTTGCCAGATATTATATATAAAAGTAAGCGACTTCCAAATGTGCCATTTTTTCGGTTTATTTTGCCTTTTTTTTCATTTTTACTGCCTATTTTCCACATTATAAATGTATTTTTGCCTGCCTATTTGAACGAAAATAAATGCCTGAACTTCCGGGCTCTAGTCATAACCTTGTAATCAAGGGTTCCTGGTTTATTACTCAGTGGAGGCACATAGGGGCTCGGATACCACTTTAATCTGTAGCTTCAGTCCTGAATAGCCTATACAGTGGAACCTCGATTTTACGTCTTTCGGGGGACAAAGCTGATAAAACTTAAAATGCGTGAAAAATTTAAAATCAAGGAAAATTTTATAGCATTTTGCTGTATTGGGACCATCAAGATTGAACTTATGATGCAGGAAAATGTAAAAATCTTGGTTCCACTGTATGTGCTTAAAGTGGACTAAAACAAAAATTCAAACTGTCCTACAGGAGGTCATATGATATGCACTTGCTCTAACAGTCTTTACCCAGCCCAGGAATCTAACCCGAGTCTCTTCTGGACCAATGTGGCTCTGTTATTTTATCAGTGTAAGTTAAAAACTGTATATTGGTCCATTGCTACTATATTAAAAAAATATATGTATCTATATCATTTCAGAATCGGAAACCTTTGACAGTTGAACAGATGTATGAAGATGTGAGCCAAGATCATGCTAAGAAGACAGTAACTATGGAAACACACCCACACCTACCTGGACCACCGATGGCTTCTGTGCATCCTTGCAGGTAGGATATTTTTTTTCCTAACTGGAAAGAACTTCATGCATTGTTATAACTATATGTGTGAATTAGATCGTGGTGGTATCTGAACTCAGGACCATGCAGCAGAAGCCAAATAAAATGTGAAGAAAAATCCAGAGTTGTACAATCAACTTTTGAGTCTACAACCCCAGGAATATCATGCCTCACTTTCCCGAGAACTGTGAAAAAGAAAAGAAGAATAAAAAAGGTCAAACATTTCAAGGGAATGGGTTGATAAATATGTTTGTTTCAGTTATTTGTGATTGTCTTTGCGGGGGAGGGGGGGTATTTTTGTTTACATGTTTATGGAAGTTGTTAATGTATTGTACCTCATCCTGTCCTTCATGGCAGAGTATGATACTGAATCCAGGATCCCAAGGTTTGGATACTAAATGTAGCAAAGCAAATCTAGAATCTTGAGATTTAGATACTGAATCCAGAATCCAAGGTTCGAATGCTGAATCGGGATTCAAGTTTTGGATACTGAATGTAGGATCAAATCCTCATACACTAAATGTTCTCGGGCCTTTCAACATGACTAATTATAGTTTTATTATATTTCTTCCAGACATGCAGAAGTAATGAAGAAAATAATACAGACCGTCACAGAAGGAGGTGGTGAACTCGGGGTCCATATGTATCTCATTATATTTTTGAAGTTCGTACAAGCTGTCATTCCAACAATAGAATATGACTATACTCAGAACTTTACAATGTGATAAATGAAAAGATTATATATACATTTTTTTTTCAGTGACTAATGTTAATAAGAAACATTTTCAGATATTTTTTGAAGGCGATAAGAGGGAAAGACAGAGAGAGAGAAGTAAAGAAAAAATTGTGAAAAATAATGCTTCAGAAGCCTAGGAAAAAGAAACCTTGTGCATTCTTTTAGTGCTACATAACAACTCCAGGCAATTACGTAACAGTGGCATATGAATGTTTCTGCTAGCAAGCTGCATTCAGTTTTTCACTATGAGCCAGCTTGTACCTTCCATAATTAAATGTTAAGGATAACGTTAGCTATTTTATTATTTTTTTTTTAATAATTTGTCAAGAGTATGGGTAATCAAATGAAAATATTTTTTTTTATATGTCAAGCATGTACAAATGCATGTATTAAATAGTTAACATTCTCATATGTGTATGTAGCATTGAGAAACAGCTCTCTGTACCAGCAAATACAGTGTTTCATTGTTGAAGTCATAGATACGGCGATGCTGAGGTATACTTCAAAGCAGTGTAACCATATGAGCAAGTTTCAAGTTTCTAAACAATTGAGACTTAAGTTCTGCAAGGCAGGTATATTTTGTATAAAATGTATCTTAACGCATTCATAACATCTGTTCCTGCATATTGATGTGTTTTAGAAGTACTTGTCGTAAAATGAAACAGTAAGCACCAAACTTATTCTAAATGATCTGATTTTTTTTTATTACCATTTTATACCAGTAGTAAATGCAGTTAATACAGAGAAGCTCATGAGGAATGACAATTATTATTATTATTTGCATTTTTCACTGGTAATTTTAATGGAAAATTCTTTTGGTATTATTAGCTCAAGGAAATGAGATATTGAATGATGTTCTGTATACTTTATGAAGGTAATTTTTTCAAGAAATGTGATGTGTATAACATTTTATGACAGTTATTGTTAAAATAGAGTAACACTTTAAAAGAAGGAGAACATGAAAGTTTACCAATGTTGAAATTTATATATTGGAGTTATGAACTTTTGCCATATTTCTGCTCATTTCGTAGCAGTAATTATATGGTCATAAAATGAACATGATTCCATCTGTAGAATAAATATTGATCATTGAACTAATTCAAAGATGAGCTTATATATGTGTATGCTATGTACCATTAGATGTGTGTGTGTGTGTGTGTGTGTGTGTGTGTGTGTGTGTGTAAGCAAACACTGGCTCAGAAAATATAAAGCACCTTATTTTTGCATATCTTACTCCTTGTCTTTTTCAAAGACACTCTTATTAGATCAAATCAGTGTAGCATTTTATTGCAGAAGAACATCTGGCATGAAGCTATCAAGATTTGTGATTTGTTTGGGAAAAATGAACTGATATTTCATTTCAAATTGACAAATAAAGTTTTCTCAGAAAAATTGTACAGTATGTATGTGTGAATTTATTAATTACCTTGTACATTATTTATTTTTCTTTATGGAGTATCTATGAACTAATATACAAGTTCCATATTTTTTTTACAGACACCATTATGTGCTGTATGTTTATTTAATTTAAAATCAACCAGGGTGGCTGCTCACTGGGAATTCCTTGAATTGTCTCCGGAAATTATGCATGAATTCTTCATGAATTTCACTCTGTGTTCATGAATTTCACTCTGTATAAGTGAAAAGTTGCAACTTTTATTAATTGAAATGAATTCATATACAGTAAAACCTCGTTATTCCGGACCCCGATAAGCCAGACTTCGGTTAATCCGGACAGGCAAAAAAAAAAAAAAAAACAGAATGCAAGGTTTTAAATGTGGCTAAAAGTCAACAAGAGAACTTCCCAAAGAAAAGCCAGTTAACCACTGATGAAATTGTTTCTCCCGCAGACTTTGTACTGTACTGTATAGTGTATTTAGGCCTATTCCCTTTAAATACACCATAATAAATGTGTTTTGTTGCTATAAACTGAGTTGTAATGCAGTTTCTACTGTTCTTTTAACTTATTTCAGTTAATCCGGACTTTCGTTAAACCAGTCAACTTATCCCCCCATTAGTCCGGATTAACGAGGTTTTACTGTATTTAGAAATGCCCCGAGGCACGTTTTTCACAGTTTAGCTTTTATTTTTGTCGAGGAAGGAAATGAAGGGAAAGCTGCATAGAAAATGAAACAGAATATTCTCAATCCTCTGTTGTTTTTTCTATGCAGAACAATCTATCTGATAAGCAGAAGATTATTGCAAGATAAGTTATCATAAAGTTGGTTAGGCAAATTTGAATTTGAAATTCTTATACAATTAACAATTTTTTGTGGGTTAGTATTTATCGTAACATTTGTGACTTTTGTTTGTAGATGTATTTCGAGTCTTGAGTATGTGAAATGACAAATGTCAACTCCACACCTTGAATTGAATATTTTATATGGTATATATACTGTTTAATTGAATTGAATTTTTTTATATATTGGAATATTCGTGTGTGTATGGGTGGAGAGAGGTGGTAATATGTAAGGGTGAAATAGGGAAAACATCTGCTTGTAGCCTTGAATTTTTGGAAAGTTCACCTTGAAAATTGGGAATAATACTTGAATTTTATCATGGTGCTTGAGTGGCCACCCTGTCAACTCTTTTTATGTTATCAATATTATGATACAATTCTTGTCTTCCAGTCTTTAAATCACGATTTAGTTTTTAAAAAATTGCTTAAAGTCCACTTTCTGCATTCGGTATGAACAGATGTAATATTTAAAAGATAAAATTGTTTTGTCTTTTTTATATTATCACATCAGTAATATTAAAAAGGGAAATGCACCCTAAAAATATGCAAGATTTTGGTGGAAAATGTATAAGGTTCATTCGAGTGAAACATTGACAGAAACATCACTGCAAATATTTGACGGTGACTCGATGGTGGCAGCACTGCATGCATTGGTGTATGTGAAAACATCACATTGCTAGTCTGTGTAAAACATCTGCTGGGTAGAGTAGCATGTAATGGATACATCCCTGCGGGTGTGCCATGATCAAGTGAAATCTTTTGTTGAATACAAGCATGCTACGAGGATGTAGGGTTAAAATGTAGCAATGTATTCAAGTGGCGTGCTGAGTTTCAGAGAGGAAAGCGAAAACACAATGTATCTTACATGACCTGGGTAGGTGCCTACAATCACTCAAAAAACAAAACTGTGGGCATTGCCTTATAACCACATGTGAGTTTCCGACAGCTATCAACCTCAGAGCCACGTCCATTCTTCTTCACAAAGAACTGGCGTACCGGAAAGTGTGTGCCCAATGGGTACCTCAACACCTCGCAGACAGGATCGTTCTTTGCAGAGGTATATGGAAACTTGTTGAATGTTGGGGCAGCTGCATAAACAATAGGGGTGTCGTATGTTTAGGCTCACTGGAAATGTTCTCAGTATGCTGTCATTATGACACTGTATGATGTCCAATATATATGTATAGTGTTTGTTTCATATGAACGAACATATTTTCATTGTTATGTCTTTTACTAGCAGTGATTCTATATTTATGGGGCAGGGCACGGCCATCTTTAATCTATGTAGCTGGATGTTTAGGCCAGCGAGACAGCATTGCCACATTTCAGGATTCTGGCGTACATAAATCAGGCCGTGGGCAGGGTCAATATCACTTCTAAATGGTATAAATTAGTGATGGGACAGATTAATCAGTACTCTATCGGTATCGGCCGATATAGGCGTATCGGTAAAGTTACTGATTATATTACCAATCCGATGTATCTATAAATATCTTATGATTTTGCGCAAAATTCTCCCATTTTGTTATAATTTTTAAGAATAATGTCCATGCCCTACTATTTAAAATGTAAATGTCTAAATATTAGGGATGTGCGGATATGAAATTTTCGCTGATACCGAAAAAGTACCGATATAAAATTTACCGATACCTATAACCGATATTCTACAGATCCGATATAAAATTAGAAATGGTCCTTGAAGAACCTGAAAGGTTCATTGACCTCCTTAATATATGTCTGCTTCAAGGTGACTGTAGTGCAAAAGGAGTTGCATATTTAGACATTTACTTTTTTAGAAAGTAGGGCATGGATATTATCCATAAAAATTACAACAAAATGGCAGAATTTTGCACTAAATTATCATATATTTATTGATATATCGGATCATTATAATAATCGGTAATTTTACCGATACACCGATATGCCTATATCGGCCGATACCGATTAATCGGTCCCATCCCTACTAAATATGCACTTGTTTTGCAATGCAGTCACCTTGAAACATTCGTAAGGATGTCAATGTTTCATTCAAGTTCTTCGAAGACCATTTGCAATTTTTGGATCTGTAGAATATTGGTTATTGGTATCGGTATCAGCCCATCCCTATTATAAATTTTGTGTAATTCATAGCCACACATGAAATGAACATGATATCATAATCTGAAAACCCACTTCTGCTACCAAAGTGGCCCTGAATTACCGTATTTATGCGTGTATAATGTGTACCCTGGTTTTGATGGGGGAAAAGTGACAAAAATGTTTATCTCGTGTATAATGCGCAGCATAATCCATGTTCAAGAAATGACTTTCTTAGTTGTAGGTCTTAAAGCTGTTGCTATGCCAATCAAGAGCTAGTGATATCATACCTATTGAATGAGTTGCCTGTTGCTATGTGGACCAAGAAGAGAATATCCTCTTGTGTAAACAGTAAGTCGCCAACCCAAGCCACCTCCCCAAGCATCCCAAAGGTTTCACTCTTTAACCACCTTGTTTATTCAGTAATAGGAAAAGAGATCAAAATTTCATTATGGATTTGCAGCACTCGGAAAGTTATTTTCTGTTATTTCTCACTCAACAAATACCGTTGATACACATCCCATGTGATGGAACGTGCATGCTCGAAGTCTGCCAGAACAGCACTGCTTTTCTTGTGTCACAGAACATTATATCACAAAGTGAAAAATCGTGAATAATGGCCTTTAAACACTCATGCGTGGTTTTGCTCATTTTCTCTACTTTTTCTAAAAAAAACTTCAAAATATATACTTTCTCCATGACTGATGTAACACTTATAAGAGGCCCATTCAGTACCGTGAAACTAGCAGTTAGCAGACCAAGATTTCTTTCATCAAGGCATTTACACAATCCATATATGTTATATTATTTGGCCAGTAATACATTTTAATTATTATATTCTTTCTCCTTATCTTTTCTTACAAAGTACAGGGGTTGGAAGGGGGTGACGTAAAAGTAATTGAAAACTGCCGATATTAGTGTGGAATCCATAGTTTTTGGGGTCGCTAAAATGAATAGTGACACGGAATGCCGTTCAACTCCAAGTTCATGACCTATCGGCATGGGGTGAGTGGGGGTGAAAAATAAAATGTCAAAAATTACCTACCTTAGTGTTGAATCCATAGTTTTCGGAGTCGCTAAGCTCATTGGTGACATTCACGATGACATTTGAGAGAGAGACACTTGCTTTATTTTTAGTACATACATATCATTTATGATGAAAAGTCCAATGTAGCCATGTGGTTATAATGTAACATAACATATATATCAAAATAAAGAGGAAGAATCTCAACAGTGTATGATACATATATTTTACATTTTTAGTTTTTGAGATATGATTTTTTAAAAAGTAGTGAAAATGGTCGGCATTCTTGGGACGGAAAGCGACTTAGAGGTCAGCACTCTTAAGTGTTAAGAGGTCATTTATCTCGAAATATCCTGATAAATCCAACGAAATAGGAGTAGTCGACATGATTGTTGCAAGAGCAAATCTCTGCTGAGATAGCCAGTCTTCTATAGACTTTGCATGTGCAGCTAGTAGCATCATGAAGAAAAGATTCTCATGCATGTTTCTCAGTTGGAGATAGACCAGTTTTCATGTTCATTAACCATTCATGGAAAGGTAATGTGCCAGTTTACCTGGAAATATATAAACATGTTGTTTCAAGCTCATCAGATGGAATTGTACACCTCGTTTATTCAACTCTTGAGTTTCATCAGAACAAGGATACCCCACAAAATATTCTACCCAACAATATTCAGGGGGGCAACTAGTATATGGTGTCTTATGAAGACAGTGTTCTAGGGGTGCCAGGGGTTGGAACAGCATTCGTAGTGTCACTATTCATATTAGTGACCTCAAAAACTATGGATTTCACACTAATATCGGTCGCTTTCGATTATTCTTACATGTCACCCCCTTCCCACCACCACCCTAGGGGTGCCAGGGGTTTCAAGGGCATTCGTAGTGTCACTATTCATCTTAGCAACCCCGAAAACTATGGATTCCACACTAATATTTGTCGTTTTCGATTAATTTCACGTCATCCCCTTTCCACCCCCACCCCTAGGGTGTCTTGGAGTTGAACTGCATTGGGAGTGGCTCTATTCATCATAGCGATCCCGAAAACTATGGATTCCACACTAATATCAGTAGTTTTACATGTCACCCCTTCCCTCCCCCCCTCACTAGGGGTGCCAAGGGTGTCTTGGAATTGAACGGCATTGGGAGTGTCACTATTCATCTTAGCGACCTCGAAAACTATGGATTCCACACTAATATCAGTCGTTTTTGATTATTTTTACGTCACCCCATTCCCAACCCAACCCCTAGGGGTGCCAGGGGTGTCCTACCCCCACAGTATTTCTTTCCAGATTGCAAGTGATATGTATACCAAGTTACATGGATAACTATGAATAACAAAGCACCTGGCATTGATTTAATACCAGCTGAGTTAATTAAATATGGTGAAATTCGTTAATATGTCAAATTCATAAATTAATTTGTTTAATATGGAATAAAGAAGAAATCCCTCAACAGTGGAAAGAATCCATAATTGTTCCTGTGTATAAAAAAGGTGATAAAATGAACTGCAATAATTACAGTGGAATTTCTGTACTCTCAACAACATATAAAATATTATCTAACATTCTCTTAACAAGACTAACCCCATATGCTAATGAAATTATAGATGATTATCAATGTGGATTTAGACGTAACAGATCAAATTTTTCGCATCAGACAGACACTTGAAAAAAAAGTGGGAATATAACCAAAATGTCCATCAACTATTCATTGATTTCAAAAAAGCATAATGATCTGTCAAAAGAGATAAATTATATTAGTCGAGTTTGGAATACCTAAGAAGCTTGTTAATATGATAAAAGTATGCACCAGTGAAACAGAAAGTAAAATTTGTGTGGGTATTAATGTGTCTGACAAATTTACAATTCATGATGGGTTTAAACAAGGAGATGCATTATCTCCATTGCTCTTTAATTTTGCCTTAGAATATGCTGTTAGGAAGGTAAAGGAAACTAAAGAAGGACTAAAATTAAATGGTGTGACTCAGTTGTTAGCATATGCAGATGATGCAGACTTATTAGTGGATGATATAAATACAATTAAGAATAATGCTAAAATATTTTTCAAAACTGCTAGAGAGATAGGTTTGGAAGTTAACAAAGAGAAAACTAAATATATGCTTACAGGCCAAAACCAAGTGTTAGATAATAATCAAAATCTAATTATTGATAACAACTCATTTGAACCAGTTTCCAAATTCAAATACTTAGCAGTAATATTAACAAATGAAAATTATATTAAAGAGGAAATATAAAATAGGCTTAATTCAGGAAATGCATGTTACTTTTCTATTCATAAACTTTTCTCTTCTCGTTTAATATCTAAGAAACTAAAAGTTAAAATATACAAAACAGTAATTTTGCCGGCAGTATTATATAGGTGTGAAACTTGGTCTCTTACGTTGAAAGAAGAACATAAATTGAGAGTATTTGAAAATAAGATTCTTAGGAAAATATTTGGACCTAAAAGGGATGACGAGACAGGTGAGTGGAGAAGGTTACATAATTTAGAACTACATAATTTGTATTCATGTCCAGATATTATTATAATAATTAAATCAAGAAGACTTAGGTGGGCAGGCCATGTGGCACGAATGGGAGAGGAAAGAGGAGTTTACAGGATTCTTGTTTGGAAACCTAATGGTAAGAGACTTGTAGGAAGGCCAAGACGAAGATGGAGGGACAACGTTGAGATGGACCTAAAGGAAATCAGTACAGATGGAAAAGAGTATATAGACCTTGCTCAGGATAGGGACAGATGGAAGGCCTGTGTTGCTGCAGCCATGAACCTTCGGGTTTAAGAAGGCTAGAGAGTTAGTTAGTTAGTTATGTGTACCAAGTTAAGTTGAAATTTCTCCACACATTTGAGAGTTATGCTGGAACAAACACACATACACACATAGACACATACATACATCCATTTTTATATATATATATAGAAGAAGATTGATATATTTTCTTTGCTTTTCTGCCACTTTCAGCTAAATGCAACGATGAGAATGAGTGGTGATATTGTGAAATTGATGAAGGGAGACACACAAAAGAACATCCATGTCCAGCCTGGGACCCCTGGCATCGTAGTGTGCTGTGCTAACCACTCTGCCAAGGATGTCGGCAAGTGACTTTTATGTTTTACAGTTTGTTAATAAAATATTTTATGTCGAACATGCTGTATTGGCAAAATTTGAAAGTCGCACACATCACGAGAAACACACACTCTGTAAAGAAAAAATAGCGACACTTGATCGGATATGGTTTTCACAAAATTATGAAGTGAATTAAAACAATAAGAAAAACAGGATTTGTCCACCAGCCGTATTTGTGAAAGAGCATTCTCGAATGCATTAGTATACTGTAGAATGAGCAGGGGTGCTGAAGCGTTGCAAGGGACAGGATATGAGGGAGTGAGAGAGGCAGGAGGCATTGTCTGTCGTGTTCGTTCGATGGTAAACATCTAGTCATATGATGAATCTCTCACTCCCTCCTATCATCGCAGAAGAAACGGGAGATGGTTTTGCGAAAACGATGATACTTATCCAACACACCCAGTTCTTTTCTATTTTCATTAATTTTTTTATGTTTCAATGCAAGAGGCTCCCTCTGGTGCTACTCTCTTGCTTTTGAGGTGCATTGTGCCGGCGGGAAGTTTGCATCGCACGAAGCACTCATTTTGTCACAAGAAAAGAAGAAAGTGTATCAAAACCAAACCTGCATGGAATTGAAACTGCACTTGTCTGGTACATTTGACAAAAATATGGGCAAAATACCAACAGACACTTCACAGAGTTTGCTTGTCAATGACTCCAAGATGTTTTTCCGCTGCACAAAGGCATCACACTGATTTCCATGCAACAATCACTTTCTACAAACAACAGCTGGAATCATGATCAATATATGGACCTTACTCCAAAATACCGTATTTACGCGTGTATAGTGCATATGCATGTATTTTTGATGGATAAAAGTTACAACAAAATATATCTCGTATTCGAATTTCTATTGTTTTTTTTAAAAAAATGACAATTTTCCACATAAAAAGATGAATTGAGAAAAAACTGCTCATTGTATGGAACTTATTTCAGTGTTTTCTGATAGCTAACAAATAAGTGATTCGTTGAAAAAATGTTTTTCCCAAATAACAATCACATGTAAGTAACGGGTGGGTCTAAACTTACAAGTGATGATAAAAATATGCACTCTTAGTTTACTTGGCAACGTATTAATAACAAAAATGGTATGACACGAAGCGTACAAATTACTTAAATTACTTCCTTGTGTCATCTGCTATCCATCAAGGTACAAATGTTGCTAACATTCACATTTGTGTACAAGAAATAATACTTCATTCATCTTCATGTGAATGGAATCAATGAACAATACAATTAAAGAACATTACACATCTTGCTCAAAGTGGGCACCTCCGTTACGAATGCAGGCACGCAGGTTTTTACGGACATTGGTCTCAAAACTCGTTATGTGATGGTGTCCTTGATGCGTTGACCAGCTGTTAAGATCTTCTCCCTGAGCTCTTCTTGCGTGTTTACCGGTGTCTTGTAAACTAAGTCTTTCATGTGGCTCCAAATGTAAAAGTCGCAAGGCGGCAAATCGGGGGATCGAGCCGGCCAGTAATCGGGCCCCCTCGGCAAATCCATTTCTTTGGGTAATTTTCATCCAGCCACTGTCCTATGCCCAGGCAGAAGTATGGATGGGGGTCATAAACAATCATTTGATCGAGCCATTTTCCCTGCGCCAAATCTTAAATGTCATCACTTATGAAAATTTTTTGAAGAACGGGATGGCAATGTTGTTGGAGAATGTGCCTCTAGCTACAAGACGTGACATGATTTACCAGCATGATGGTTGCCCAGCTCGATCCCCGGATCGATTTGCCGCCCTGCGACTTTTACATTTGGAGCCACATGAAAGACTTAGTTTACAAGACACCGGTAAACATGCAAGAAGAGCTCAGGGAGAAGATCTTAACAGCTGGTCAACACATCAAGGACACCATCACATCACGAGTTTCGAGACCAAATGTCCGTAAAAACCTGCGTGCCTGCATTCATAACGGAGGTGCCCACTTTGAGCAAGACGTGTAATGTTCATTAATTGTATTGTTCATTGATTCCATTCACATGAAGATGAATGAAGTATTATTTCTTGTACACAAATGTGAATGTTAATACGTTGCCAAGTAAACTAAGAATGCATTTTTTATCATCACTTGTAAGTTTAGACCCACCCGTTACTTACATGTGATTGTTATTTGGGAAAAACTTTTTTTTCAACGAATCACTTATTTGTTAGCTATCAGAAAATGCTGAAATAAGTTCCATACAATGAGCAGTTTTTTCTCAATTCGTCTTTTTAAGTGGAAAATTGTCATTTTTTTAAAAAAAAAACAATAGAAATTCGATTATCTCGAAAACTACTAATTTTCGGACAGTGTATCATATGGTCAAATTTATTGCAAATTGTCTCTACTTTAATCCTTTTCAGGTAATACATCTAATTACCAATCACCCTGTATAATGCGCAGTACAATCCAGTTTCAAGAAATGGCTAAATGACTTCCTTAGTTGTAGGTCGTAAAGCTGTTGCTATGCTGATCAAGAGTGAATAACATTATACCTGTTCAATGAGTCACCTGTTGCTATGTGGACCAAGAGGAGAATATCCTCTTGTGTAAACAATAAGTCTCCAACCCATTCCACCTCCCCTTTCTCCCTCCACTGTGTTTAGCATCCAAAAGCTTTTTCACTCTTTAACCACCTTATTCATTCTTGTAATAGTAGAAAACGATATCAAAATTACATTATGGATTTGCAGTGCTCAGGAAGTTATTTTTTGTTATTTCTTGCCCAACAAATACTGCTGATATGCATCCTATGTGACAGAAGGTGCATGCGAATTTCGCCAGAGTTGCACTGCTTTTCTTGGTGTCACAGAACATTGCATTACAAAGTGAAAAATCGTGTGAAATGGCCTTCAAACTTTTATATGTGGTTTTTCTCATTCCTTCTTTAGTTTATCTAAAAAAAACTTCAAAATATATACATTTTCCGTGACTAATGTACCATTTATACAAGGCACATTCAGGACTATCAAACTAGCAGTTAGCAGTACAAGATTTCTTCCATTCAGGAATTTATACACTCCATATAGTATATATATTATTTGGTCAGTAATACATTTTAATTATTGTTTTCTCTTTCCTTACGTTTTCTTTCATCCAAAGCACCATACAAATCAGAACGTTTCTTCATTTTGTAATGAACTTATTTCAACTACATTTCACATTAGTGTCGTTATCTTGAATGTAACATGCGTGCTGACTATGTGGGTGCTCCGGGGCTCGAGCACTCACATAAATAATCTTGTGCGTGAGCCACACCCACAAGATTTTTAGTTTGATAAACAAAATAAAATAAATATTTCTCACTTGCCATTATCAAAAAATAAAAAGAAATTAAAACATTGAGATGGAAGTTAAAATTTCTAACCTCTTAAACATAATTGTTTCAAATGTGTTTGTGCAAAGGCAACCAAGCAACACCCCCCCCCCCCCCTTTCCTTGCCTGTCTCTGGCCAAGTCAAAGGCAGTCCCCACAATAACAATGGAAGTATATTGTATTGTGAATAGAATCCAGTCTTTTCGGCTTGCTTTGATGTTTCCTTACAAGTGACACACTACAATATGCCCACTCCATTCGTCAACAATTGTTTTAAAATAACTACTTGCCGATATTGAGCACTAATAAAGAATAAACTGAAACACAAGGAAGCCAATTTTGACCGACTACCTCAATAGTTGATTTTTTTCTTCTTTTGTTTGTTTCAATCAGATAAGAGCGGCGTGGTTTACGATTTCAGTGAAGTTGTTTTCCTGTAATCTGGATTATTATCGTTTTGTTTGTTCTCCAACATGACAATGGCTTGGAAGGACGCAGGAGCTTAGATTGTAGACTGGGAAGTTCTCATTTTCAGAAAAAAGGGGTGTTACCATGTTAATAGTTAGTACAAAGAAGAGGGTCTACTGACCGGACACTTGGAGCAAAAGATCTTCGCCGGGCAAAAATTTTCGCAATTTTCAAATGTGGCACAGGACATGTGTCGAAAGCTGAAACACAATATTGAGTATTGCTTCTTTACATACTTTCGAATTCGAACAGTAGGTTTGCTAGTCGCTATGGATAAATTCGTCATACGTTTGTCTTCGTCATCACAGGTGGATATTACTGACACTGAACATAGTGAAAAGCATGTTCAGTCAAAAAATAAGGAACCCGAGAATGTGTCTTCTGCCAGTTCCTGTAGTACATTAGCAACAAGTGTCAAGAAATCGTCAGGCAGGTCATACCATGAAGGATGGAAAAAGACATTTCCTTGTATTTATTATGACAAAGAATTAGACAACGTGTTCTGTAGTGTGTGTAAAAACACTTTTGATTTGAGTATAGTGCTTCCGTCAGCAACTTCTGCAGACAGGGATTCATGTAATGCATTTGTTCAAAATTGATTTTCCCAGTGGCAAAAGGCAGTTGAACGTTTCAGGGTTCACGAAAAATGTACACTTCATCATTCGTCCGTGACTGCTCTGGCAACTACGAAACAAGGAACCAGTGTGTCACCTCTTATCTCGACACATAAATTAGGAGATATGAAAAATGCACGCAAGGCGATTTTCAAGATGATAACGTCCCTCCAATTTTTAAGTCAGCAAGGAATAGCAAGTCGGTGTCACCGAATATTCATCAGGTTGCTGCATCAGAAGATGCTCCTGAGTTGAAATCTTGGCTGCAGCGAACTACACATAAGTAGGTTTCTCACGATATATTGAATGAAATTGTCTCTTTATTATCCAGCGATGTACAGCAAAATATTGTGAAATCTATTAAGGCGGCACAATATTTTTCTCTCATTGTAGATGAGACTTCCGACATATCAGTGAAGGAACAAATATCCATATGCTTCAGATTTGTCGATGAAAATCTGCAAGTTGAAGAAGTGTTTATGGGCTTCTATAAAATAGCTTCGACAAGTTCTACGACATTGTTTGAAGTCGTCCAGGATGTCATAAGACATTTATCTCTCGACATAAAATACTGTCGTGATCAATGTTATGATGGTGTGAGTAATGTCAGTGGACATTTAACAGGATTACAAAGTAGAATTACTCAGTTGGAGCCGAGAGCTATATTTGTTCATTGTTCGGGGCATAATTTGAATTTGGTAGTGCAAGATGCGATGCAAAGTATCAGTTATGTGCGAGACTTTCTGGTGATTCTTCATGAACTAATATCATTTGTAAGATATTCACCAAAGAGGCTAGCAGCGTTTCATTGGCTACAAGACGACAACAAAGATGGTGTTGTAAAAAACATTCCCAGACTGACTTTGCAACCATTCTGTCCCACAAGGTGGTGTGCGAGGGTAAAATCACTACAATCGTTGGAAAGTAATTATGACATTCTCTTGAAATTTTTGGAAGATCTGGCAGAAGAAAAAAGTGAAGTCAGTGGGAAGGCTAGTGGATATTTTTCAAACCTACATCAATTCAGATTTCTTATTTTCCTGAAAATGTTAATTTTAGTTTTCGGCAGGATTGAACAACTTCATTCTTCTTTTCAGAAGAAATCATTGTCATACCGAGAAATCAAAACTTTGGTGGAAACTTTGTCTGCAAGTTTAGCTTCACAATGGGATATATTTTTTGAGTTGTGGAATGAAACCATGAGGAAAGCGGAGGAATTGAACATTGATGAACCAGTTTTGCGTAGAAAAAGGAAGATGCCAAAACGCTATGACGAAGGTAGTGATCCTCATACGTATCAAACGCTGGAGGAAATGTACAGACAAATATTTTTTGAAATAATTGATGTGGCTGTGGATTCGCTAAATCGTAGATTTCAAACAAAGGTTTTGTAACTTATTTCACAACTTGAAGCTTTTGCCATCGGTCAAATTGGTGCTGATCGAATTCTGCAGTTCTATGGGACAGACTTTGATAAAGAAAGACAAGCTAACATTGCACAGGGACATATTTCTAGATGTGTGCAGAATGAACAAAGAAAAAGTGGCCAACTTGTCAGACATTACAAATATTTTAAGTAGAGAAAACAGTGGTCCCATGCGTGAAATGCTCACAGAATTTGTGAAGTTTGTACGGGTGATTTTAACTATACCTGTTACATCTTGTACCTCTGAGCGGTCATTTTCAGCACTTAGACGATTGAAAACTTTTTGCAGTAAACAATGACCCAAAAAAGATTGAATGATTTGGCAATTTTGCATGTTCATAAAGAAATGACGTAAGAAGGAATGTGTTTTATATTGAAAGTTGAAAGTCATGATTATTATTATTATTTGGTACATAAAGTTAGTCATTTTGTAGTTTCTGTTCACAACAAAATCCTTGCATAGTTCTTTCTGCAATACAATTAAAATTATTTGCATTTATGAAGATTTTTTCATTTTAATTTGTATGAATGTGGCATTTTCTTTTAGTAACGTGTTGATAATATCATTGCCTCTTGCAATCATTGGGCAAAGTTGTTTAAAGTATACAATACTTGATAATTACAGATCTAACCGCCATTGATATGCACCCACAGAAATTTTGGAAAGTCGGTGCCCTTGGAATGGAATACTGTTGCCATATTCAGAAACTGCATGATCTAAGCTTTACAATGATATATAACATGATAGGGTTCCGTAAACATGAAAATTCAATGCAACTGTCCCAAAACCATGGAATGATTCTGTACGGTTTCATGTCGGCTGTCTGAATTATTCCGTGCATAATACGCACCACAGTTTTTGGGAGCTAAAATTTTGGAAAAAAGTGTGCATTATACATGAGTAAATACGGTATTTTAGGAAAAAAATAAAAGCAAGTAATTTTATTTGCAAATATATGCATATGAAACAAATTACTTTCTCTTTTTTGTACAAAAGTCACACACGTCACCATGGAATTGCCCAGTTGCATATTTTGGTTTCTTCAAAATTGGGTGATGGAGATTAGATGTTCTTTTGTTGTGCCTCCTTGCATATTTGGTCATAGGGCCGATTCTAAAGTGATTTTCCAGTTTTTTCATAAGATGGCAACACTGCTTTCCTTATAAATTTTTGTAATCCCCCAAAAAGTGTCTATCTATTTCCAACATTATTAACCAGTTAGGTAAGTGAAGCAGGAGTCTACTTACAGTTATCAGAAACACACCTCCTTAAACTGATACCTCTCATTCTTAACAGTTTTATTTAGCACATGGTGCTGGAAGCTATTTATGTGAAGGCTTGTTGCTTTGTTTTGCAATCTCCCTCACACTGTATTTTTTTCATAAATATATGAAATAAAACACTAATGACTGGCTAGAAATTAAAAAAAAACTTGCATGATTTAATAGCAAAGAAGGGCATACACACAACTTCAAAAAAATTGAAAATAGTGTAAAGATTACAAACTATATACAGTGCAACACATGAAATGTTTAATACAATTTTGTACAATAAAATGAGCAACTTCTGTCCATTATGGGCATTAATAATAATAACAATCACACATATAAATTAACATTTTATTTGTCATTACATTCATAAATGTATGGAGAGAAGTTAAATCACTTTTTTGATATAATTAAATAGACTGCACTTACGAAAAGTGTAACAATGAAAATAGCACAATATGAAGGATATGGAAATTAGGTACTGAGAATCACTTAAACCTACCTCATTTATCTTATTTTTTAATAAATTTTACTTGTTTTTCACCAATTCACATTTTTAACTGCATGTTCATTCTTTTCCCAAAAAAAGGGGAATAAAATCAAACAATACACTATGATCATGAACATGAAAACACTAGTCTCTTCCCAAAAATTTGTGCACAAACAATATATTATCATCACTGCTCAACATACTGACAAGCTAATCATGTTACATTAGTGCAAGGTTTGCAATGCACTAATTATCTGTCGGCAACCTAGTGAATGGACCAACAAAATGATATTTCTGTTGCTTATCATGCTTTAGAATATTTATATCAAAATTAAACTGAAAAATCAAGTATTGTCAACTATTTTTTCTAATCAGCATGGACTTACTGAAAATATACATTCTTTATTACATCACACACAATATGTCCTGTATTATTTGGTTCAAAATACTAAATGAAGCCTATGTTCACTCATTATGCATACAAAAACTTGATTATGCTACAACTATATACATACTTTTGATCTATACTATGGCATTACTTTGGATCACACAAGTATTTACAAGGAATGGAATGGAACGAAGCAATATCTTTTATGAAAAGGTAGCCTTCCATGTCTCTGTCACTCTCTCTCTCACACACACACACACACTGTAACTGTAAATTCACTCACATAATATTCACACATGGCTTCATACCAATCTCACAATGATCGAAAGATCACTTATCACGAAAGTTACAAGAAGTTGTACGAGGTAACTAATCTCACTTGCTGCCCATCCTGAGTTGTGAACTCAATCGTCTGCCCATTTTCAACCATTTGTGGGACTCCGCCTTCTGTTACAACCACTTCTTGGGGGTCTTGATCCTCATGCTGAAATAGTGCAAATGAAGATAAATTAGAGTTGGAAGGAATTAATCAGCAATATTATCAGTATCAGTCATAAAGACATATGTATATTCATAAAGTTTGCTGATAATTTTAGCAATCATTGGAAATCATGGAAAACCTGCACAATGGTCTGAGGTCATTCTTCATCTAAAAAAAAAAAGTCAAATTGTTCGAAGTGTTAGGAAATGAACAGGTACATTATCTTCCTCTTGTCATTAGTAGCTATAATTTCTTTTAAATTTAATTTTATGTTTTGAGTCAGTTCCTTTACTCTTCCGTGAACAATAATTTGTGCAATGAAGTTGGTACTACTGTTCTGTTCGTTTCAGAGCTTTTTGTAATGATCTTCCATTTATAGTTGGGAAGAATGCATAATTGAAGTGTTCTCTTTTGAGTGCTGTGTTGTGAAACACACACATATTTTTCGTTGTGTACAGGAAGCTGTAAGTTATAGCAATAATGCGACCAAGAATTTTGAAATGAGGAATAGGGCCACTAAGAGGTGCAGTGAGGGGGGGGGGGGTGATTATTATTATTATTTGATATGCCCTTTCTTTCCTAGGAAAACTGGGTCAATATAATTGACCCCAACCCTTTTGGGAATGCTAATATACATACTGCATGTTGTATCAAAATATTGCTTGCCACTGAAGCTAGGGATGGGACAGATTAATCGGTGACCTATTGGTATTTGCCAATATGCCATATTGGTGTATCGGTTTATCAGTAAAATTACCCATAATTTTACCGATCCTATATACTTGGGTCTGTTCAAAATGTATCGGGGCTGATTGTTTCTAGCCAAGGGGAAGGGGTGAAAAGTGGTCTCCATGGGCAGGGACGTTGGTGGAGGATGTCAGATGTACAACATAGAGGACGATCAACGTGCAGGATGTCCATTAACAAAGCCGAAATGAGGAAAATGTGGCAAAAGTGACAGAACTCTGATCAACGTATTAGTGTTAGAATAATAGCAGAAACATTGAATTTTATGTGGAAGTGCTTGAGCGTTTGAGGTTAAGGGTCCGTCGTGTCCGAAGGGAGATCGCCGATTACTGGATTCTCCACCACAACCATGCACCGAGTCACACATCGCTATGCGTAAGGGAGTTTCTGATGAAGCACAATGTGGTAATGCTGCCTCAGCCTCCCCACATTCCAGACCTGGCCCCACCCAACTTCTTTCTCTTCCCTGGGCTGAAACGAACCTGAAAGGACTTCATTATGGGATGGTGGAAAGAGTGCAAGCAGCTTCAACACAGTGCTCGAAGGAGATTCTGGTTGCAGACTTCCAGTGGGCGTACCAAGCATGGCAGGAGTGCTGGTAATAATGTATTGATGCAGAAGGATCTTATTTTCAAGAATTTTAACTCATTGTACATATATTTGCAATATTTTATTTTTTCTGAATGGAGTCCCGGTTCTTTTTGGACAGACCCTGTATCTACAAATATCTTACAATTTGGTGCAATACTGGGCAATTTTGTTATAATTTTCATGGTAAAAAAAAGAAGGGTAAAGTACTCCCCTGTGCATAGCACCATGCCATGAAGTCATATAGGGGGTGAGGGGGTAATGCCCTACACTTCCTTGATCTGGTCGTGAGTGGGGGTGATGTGATCAGCATCACACCCCTGACCACATTTACCCCCCAGGGTTTCCCCCAGGTACCCATGTTATTCGACGCTGGGTGGGCGCCAGGGTCGCTTCCAACGTTAGAAAAGTTCCCGGATTTGAACCTGCCGGGGATCGAACCTGGGACCTTTAGCATGGTAGTCAGACGCGTTACCGACTGAGCCACCGTGGCCACCCATGGAAAAAAATAATCAATTTTGTGCACTTTTTAAAAAGTTAATGCCTAAATATGCAGCTTCTTTTGCATTGCAGAACCTTGGTTCATCTGGCAACATACATTTATTAAAGAGATCAATGAACCATTTGGAATTTTATCGGTAAGTATCAGTACTTTATGAGTATTGGTCAACATTTCATATTGGCGAGAAGCTGAAGATAACTGAAGCAGAAGATACGTTAAAGCAGTGTTAAATCAACATGGGAGAAATGTTTTGCTACAGTTTGCTACTTCTGACTTATCTAGCTTATTTGTGAACTCTTACTCGACAGTGTTAATGCATGACCTTATAGTCTGAACAGGTACACATGTACCAAACAAACATATACGTGTGTGCACTGTGAAATGGGAGGATATATTCCTAAGACTTTTCCAGTCATCTGTTCCTTTAGTATCAACAATTTGACAGCTTTTGTTGCTTTTCCCCATCAAAACCAAGGTGGGCATTATATAAGGTTTTTCAATAAGAACAATATGATTTTACAATGAAATGAAATAAAAATTATTTCAGATACAACCAAACTTTATATATTATTTTGAAGCATAGTTTATTACACTATGTTTTGAATAACACATCATTTAAGTGTCCACCTCGACTTCGTGCACATGAGTGAATTTGATGAACCCAATTTTCGATGACTTAATGCATCAAGGTTTCGTGGTCTGTTTGCATAGACTATAGACTTCAAATAACCCCACAAAAAGCAATCTAAAGGAGTTAACTTGGAGGCCAACTAACAGTTAAATTTCTTGAAATTATCCTCTCACCAAACTGTTCCTGCAATACGTCGATAGTGGCAGTGTGACATGTGGAACAACCCAACCACATGTCCTCCAAATCAATTTCATCTAAATTTGGCCACAAAAAATCGGTTAACATCAATCGGTACCACTCACTGTAACTGCATCTCCTACCTCGTTTTGGAAAAAGAAAAAAATGGCCTGATGATGCCACCATGCCATAAAGCACACCATACAGTGACCTTTTGCGGATGCAAAGGCTTCTCATGAATCTCTTGTGAATTGTTTTCACACCAAAAACAACAATTTTGTTTGTTAACATATCCACTTAACCAGAAATGAGCTTCATCTGAGAAGATAATTTCTTGCCCAAAATTATGATCCGTTTCAAGTTCAATAGAATGTCTATTTTCATAAAAATTTTCAATAATAACCAAATGTTCTTGAAGCGTGTAATTAACCATGATGAATTGTCACAGTATACTAAACACAAATTACAACTAGTGACAGTTATACTGTTTGAAGCATAGTTGTTGCCGGTTCATTTCAAAATCATATCATTCTTATTGGAAAACCCTTTACATGCGTAAATACGGTAATTAATATCCTGGAATCTTACTTTTCCATGAAACTATCTCTATAGGGTTCGATTAATGTTGGTGACAATGAAATCATTGAGTCAGAAGCATGTGTAATTGCTTATTCTTACTTAATAACACTAAATGTTCCCGAGTGGATAACGGCAGTGGCCATATAAAAATACTGAGACTAAATACTAGAGAGTTATGTTTTCATTACTTGTATTACTTGTGTGACATAGGATGGAACCCCAATTTTACATTTTACAATCTTAATCAGGGTGGCCATTCTAGGACCATGATAAAATTCAAGTATAATTCCCGGTTTTCAGGGTGAACTTTCCCAAAATTCAAGGATACAAGCAGATGTTTTTCTATTTCAGCGTTACGTATTACCGCCTCTCACCAGCCACACACACACATACAAATATTAACAATATGAAGGGTCTGTGTGATTCCAATGTATCCAAAAATTGCAATTCAATTAAACAATATATGTATTTAAAATATTTAATTTAAGGTGCGGAGTTTACGTTTGCCATTTCACATACTCGGACTCGAAATAAATTTAAAAACACAAATCACAAATATTACAGTATACACTAATCTAGGAGAAGTTGGTAATTGTATAAAAAATTTCAAACTCAAATTTACCTAATCAACTTCAAGATATTTTCTCTTGCAATAATCTTCCGTCTGTCAGAGAGATTGTTCTGCAAACGGCACTAACAAAGTAAACGAATTGAGAGAATTGTTTTATTTTCCATGCAGCTTCATTTTTTCTTCCTTAATAAAAATAAAGCTAAACTAAAAATTTGACACAGGCCATTTATAAAATAGTATAAATTCAATGTGATTTGGATTAATAAAAGCTGCAATTTTTCATGTCTACAGAAAAAAATTCATGCAGAATACACACAGAATTCCCAGAGCCAAAAATTCACGAATAATTCCCGGAGAGTAACCACTCTGTTAATGGTCGCAATAGAGTTGAGTTGGTTTGGTTTGAGTTGATGTTTTAAGTCCACTTTGTGCACAGTAAGGCTAATCGGGACTGGACCTACAGTTTAAAGTGGAATCCGAACCACTATGTGCCTCCACCGGGTATTGAACCCGGAACCCCTTGATTACAAGGCGACGGCGCTACCACTGTGCCATCGAGGAGTCCCTGTGGTCGCAATAGAACAAAATGTTATCAATAATGTTGGCAAAAGGTTTAAGCTATGCTTTAATCATGCATCGTTTCACAGAATGCACTTACCATTGTAACATCGTCCACTTTTAGCTGCAATTGTTCTGCTAGTTTTGTAGAAATTGCTTGTCCTTCAGGAGTTGTCAGCTGGATGGGAAGACCATCGTCTGTCATCACATGAAGAGCATGCCCCTCTGGGGAAGTCAGCTGGAATATAATTACAATATCACTGCTCTATGTGCACTCGAAAGCAACCATTGTACATGCTTAAATGGATAGCTTCAAGATCAACACCTTGGTTGCCATCAGGGATATGTAAGTAGGCAAAGCATCATTCACCTTGGCTGCCATCAGGGATATGTAAGTAGGCAAAGTATCATTCAAACAATTGAACAACAAAACAACCCAGGCTTTGTTGAATATATAATACAAATTAGTGAATGGGCAGAGAGTAATTGACACACTAAGGGCATTGCCAGATACAGTACATCAGTAAATTCATGTATTGCTAAAATTGTCAATAATTTAACCAATATGATGTTTCTAAAAATAGCCTGTAATTTAGTGCAGTTCTGCCATTTTGAAATTTTTTTATGAATATAAAGTTCACGCACGTCGTCTGATAATGTTCGTATGAGCTCGTGAACACTCATGCATATGTTTTAAATTACATACATATTAAATGCACACACACACATATACAGTGTCCCACAAAGGGGTTTACACTATTTGAATGTTAATAACAGAGAAAGTATTACAGATAACCTGATGGAACTTTTTATATCTGGATCTGTCATGATTAGTGCTTGTTGCCATCCATTTGTTTTTCTTTAATTTCAGTTCAGTTGCCAGTAGTGACAAGTAATTGACAAGATGGCGGGAAACCTTTCCGTTGAGCAACGGAAGTGGATGTTATAGTGTTTTTGGAAATGTGAGAACATGAAAGAAGTGCAGAGACGATGGTGGGCAGAATTTGATGTATGGACTTCTTGGGGGATCTTGTGAAAGTTTGTACCTCTACTTCCATCCCTCTTTCGTTCAATACTGATTTCTTCCTCCCACACCGTCCCAGATCACACACAGTTCCTTCCCTCTCAAAACATGTCGCGTAATTTCGTAATTGTAACACGTGACGATGACACTCAGTATTTTTTCGAAAAAATACTTTGATGTTCGAGTTTATACACATAATTTACTTTGACACGACTTCTTTCGCATCTGATAACATTTCTAGATAGCTGGTAACACTGACTCCCACGGTGTTCATCAGAGAGCTTTGAACACAATTGTTGTGCATATTGCATAAAACTGACAGCTAAGGGGCTGTTGGCCACTATACCCCCAAAATGTTCACTTTGCTGAGCGAACACTGATGCAAGCAGCAATACTTCTTTCATTCAGCACCAGAGTGCAGCATGTACAAGGCATGTCTAGGGGGCTCGAAAAGGTCTGTGCTATGTAGTTGCAAACTTCAGCGAGAAGTCGGAAAATGTGGTGGATTTTAAATTTCAGTGGGCGCTAAAATACACGGAATAGTGACGAGCACATTTTCTTTAGAAACTAGTCTGCAGGAGTTACATAATATCTTTCGAGGTTTATATGATTTGCGCATGTGCGTCTAAGGACCATTCAGACTGTGCAACTTTTTTAGTAATCAAAATCTTTCATGCAAAGAAAATAACTCTCACCAACTTAAATTGCAAACGAAAGTGCCGAATTCAATTACATCAATTCAACGTGCATTTTCCTAGTAACTATACTCAGAACAGTATGGGGCCCTATGGCCTAAATAGCTGTTACCTAACAAGTAACTGAGCATTGTAAGTGTTATATACACCTATATTCTGACTTGGGTGCCACAGAAAAATCATGAAACACTAAGGGCATCGTGAAGTGAAGAATTTGGGAACCCCTGCTTTAAATGGTCAAAAATCAATCATGGCAAAATGATGTTAGGAGGAAAAATATGAAACATGAGGGAAGGAAGGAATATGGGCATTGTCACATTGACTGATACTTCAATCATAAGCATTGCAACCGAGTTATTGTGGGCAGGGGGCATTCTGTAAAATACCCAAATACCTTACATACACATAATACATTTTGATGCATGTGCTTTCAATGCTGAATGAATAATGTCATTGGTTAACATATGGTGCGTGTAATAAAAAGTAGATTGCCAAATATGGTAGTTCTTGCATTGTACATACCTGAGATTGCATGTTACACTAATTAGTTTAGACTAGTCATTACTAATTATAAATAACATAATTAAAGTGGTGTTATTGTATTAAAAAAATGTATTACTTCAAATATAGCATATATACCGTGCGTTCATTTCGATCTTCGGCCGAGAGATCGGGAGAAGCGTGGCGGGCGGCGCTGACGGAGATGCCGACATTTGCGGCCTGTAATGCTCGCTTATTTTTATGGACATATGCAGACATTTATATAAATATTGCAAAACGAGCACTAACCTTTATTATAAGAGTACGGTTTTAATTTTTGTACCTTAGTGGCTGTATGTGCTGATGATTTTGACATGCCCATCTCCTGTGAAACACGGCGTAGAGGTTTGTTTGGAGAACGTTCTAACGCTGCACCAATTTCATCGAGTTTTGCTTCGGTTAGAATCCGTCGTTTTTGCTTAGGTGTTTTAAAATTTAACGATCCAGTTTATCGTAATTTAAGGACAAGATGTCTAACCGTATCTCTATGTGGAGGTGAAACGCTTGGGAATTTATGTACAAATTGCCTACACACTTCCCGACACGAGTCTGTTTTCACGTAAGTGTCATACATAAAAATTCTTTGTTCTAAAGTGAAACTTGAGCTGGCATTCCAATCGTCTCACTGACACAACACACACACACACTGCAATAACACAAGTAACGACAAGTAACCAAGAATAACACTCTTGCGCACAGTACGAAATTAACACGCTCTTGGTATACATCTGCTCGCCACTATATTCACAGCTCTGTCTTAATCTAGTCGTGAAGGAACAAAAACTCGAGCTCGGAGATTTCGGATTGCAAGGAAGCTCACGAAAACCATTGACTTTTGACGGTTTCGTCTGCAGCGTAATCTTGATACAGTGTTGCACATTCGAAACCTCCAAACGATCCCCATCGATACAAAACTTTTTCAAGGATATAAACTTAAGCAGGACGTTACTGGTCAAAACTATGATTAAAATGTTTTATTATCTGTGGCTCTTAACATCGTTTCTAAAGCGTATTTATTTGTGTGATGAATTACAGAAGAACTTTTGCGTGTTATAACACAGGTTAGTGCTCGTTTTGCAATATTTATATAAATGTCTGCATTAGTCCATAAAAATAAGCGGGCATTACAGGCCGCAAATGTCGGCATCTCCGTGAGCACCGCCCGCCATGCTTCTCCCGATCTCTCGGCTGCAGATCGAAATGAACGCACGGTATATATATATGAGGGTTGGGGAGTAAGTCATGGCAACCCAGTAATATTTTAATTATATGCAAAGGTGGACAGAAAATGGAGACTGCGGGAGGAAGCCTGACATGAGTACTTTACCCGCTGGTCAATAGATGGCTCTGTGTGTTGTACTGGATGAGCACGGGGCACTGGAAAAACAGTTGTGAGTCAGTCGTGGAGTAAGATGGAAGTGATCATATTGGAACAGCGATCGTACATCAACGTGGCCCTTCTCCAGGGGAGAAATGTGAGTGATTGTCATCAAGAATTGGTGGAAGTGTTAGGGAATAACGTTCTGCCATATCGAACTGTCGCAAGATGGGTAGCAGCGTTTCAAAGAGGGCACCAATCAACCAGTGACATGGTTCATGATTCCTACCAACAAAATATCCATAATGGATACTCTTTCAGTTGTATGCAAATTTTTAATACATCCTTCGATTGTCGAATTATTACTGTGTTGCCATGACTTACTCGTATATATTTATATATATATATGGATAAAAGCAAAGAGGGCCAAAAGGGCTAAGTAAAAATCAAAGAAGGTAAAAGGAAACACTCACCGGACAGTAGAAAAATTCAAAATTTTCGCTAACTTCGTAGCATCATCGGTGTGAGGAGAAAGAGACGGAACTTTCTCCTCACATGGATGAAGCTACGAAGTTAGCAAAAATTTTGAATTTTTCTACTGTCCAGTGAGTGTTTCCTTTTACCTTCTTTGATTTGATTTTATATATATATATATTCTGTGCCTCTACTCAAAGTGTCGTCGATCTTTTATCTACCTTCTTGAAAATGCGACTCAAATCGCGAAATATTGAATTATTTCTATTCGTGTGGTAAGTGTTTACTGTCTCCTTCATTATTTGTATTTATCCGCCCTTCTGGCACCATTTCAACCCTATTCCTGTGAGTTTTTTTTGTTTTATATATATATATATTCCTTGTTTTGGATGGCGAAGTTAAGTTTTTCTTCCACTTAACCATCTCTATTTTATATTTTATAAATTGATTATAATAGCTAACCGTTTGTGAAATATATAAAAACTAAAATTATTAAGATACCAAAAAGAAAGAAAAACACAAGAAAAATAAAAAAAAACACAGAAAAATACATACACACTGTAAGAAAAGCAAAAAAAAATACACATAAAACATCAGACACACATAACAAACATACTCAAATTACAGAAAAAGTCAGTGGGTGTTGGTCCTCCAAGTTTACATGAAGGTTTCATTTTATTTTCCTGTTTTCATTTCAGTACTGGTAAGTTGACTCCAGATTTCTTAATTTTCATTTGAATTGGCTGTGGAGAAGAGTTTCTTATGTCATTAGGGTGGTCGTTCCATGTTTTGGTAGCAGTGATCGTGAAGGAATTTCCATAAAACATTGTCTTGTGGGAGGGGATGGTCAGTAGATAGTTGTCCCGTGAACGGATGGCAAAGCGGTGTGCTGCGCTTAGGGGTTGAAATCGAGAAAGTATGTAGGAGGGATCTCATGAGTTTACTAGGTCCTTGAATGCCAGGGTAAGATGGTCAAAATATTTGATATTATAAATATAGCGCACACATGCATTTTGTATTCGCTGTAGACGACTTGCTAGTTCACCATTGAGGTCAATATACATTAAGTCATAGTAGTCTATTTTACACAGAACTAACGACTCTACGAGTGTTTTCTTTACCTCTTGTTGTAAAATGTTTTTAAGGCAGTACAGCGAGTGTAATGCTGTGTAGGATTTTTTGGATATGGCCTTCACATGGTCACATAAGTGAGATTCTCGTCCACGACGACTCCTAGGTCTTTGACCAAAAGCGACAATGAAATGGGTTTTCCGTCGACAAGAATGTCAGGAATATATATATATATATATATATATATATATATATATATATATATATAGCATATTTGGGGTAAATTGTTGAAAATAAGTTGAACTGTTATTCTCATTTTTTCAACTAAAGATGAAGTTACGAGGGAGAGGGGTAAATCTGCATCCAGTATAAAGATTTTATTGTGAACACCTGTATGTGAACCTCACGTGACGACACTGATACAGTTATACATTTTGAGGAATGAATGATTATGGTGACCAGACACATACATTCAAAAAAGAGGACACCGCAAGAAATGGCAACACATTTGCCATTACTCATAATTTTATAAATACATATAAAAAAAATCTTACCAGCACTTTACTCACAGACACTTTTCAGATGGTCTCTTTCAATAACATCCTCGTACTTTTGAGCAAAGAAAACAATCTCCTACTCTATTATTTAAGGAATGACAAAGAATATCTACAATTTGAACATTCGCTTTAAATAATTTCCAAAAACCGAGTTAACATTTTAGGTAGTTTAGATTGGGTGGAGAAATATGATTTTACTGTCACGAACATTTCTAGCTCTCTTTCAACAGCAGGAGAAAGTGACAGTCACCTTACACTATAAACCTCATATTCGTTTCTTCCATCCCTTAAGAGCTGGATATATTCTTGCAAGATAATTGTTGAATTTACAACGTTATTTCATGGAAGTAAATATTACTTAATAATCAAAATTCTCACTTCGCATTTCTGTATCGCGTATGTATAACTCAAAAATGAACTGGCCGACCTCTGTGGCGGAGTGGTTAGCACACCGCACCACAATGCCAAAGGTCCCGGATTTGATTCCCGGCCTGGCCATGGGTGTTCTTTCTGAGTGTCCCTTCATCAAAATCATCATATCATCGCTCATCTTCGCAATTAGCCAAAAGTGACAGAAAAGCGAGGTAAAATAAATAAATCAATCGAAAAGGAACTGCACAGACTACATGCATCCCAGCCTTCTCAGAGGACGAAGCAACGAGTTAGAATAATACTAATAACTAGGGTGCGGAATTTTGCTATTTTTATTCCTTTGTAGTAAAACACAGGCTTTTATGTTTAAAGTTAGTTACATGATATTTATAGTCCGAAAATGCATGTTTATAGTGCCTATAAATGCCTGTCTTGAGGATTAGTGTCTATTTTGCTTAATTGTGCCAAAAATCGCTATTCTGCAATTGTTGCATACTTCAGCTTTCTTTACGTGTCTTTGGCTTTCCCTACGTTGAAGGATGTAAGACTTTGTTGATGCTGTACTGACTGAAATCTAGTATTTGCCAGAATACTAATTGTATTGTTGGAAAATATTATTGTTTAAAATATTTTTTTTTGTTACAATGGTGCAAATTGTTTTTCATCATTTGTTCAAATTCGCGCAGTCGTTAGCACAAGCTCGTTTTGGGAGAATGACTTTACCTGACAATTCCCCGCAAATGTGATTTCGATCAAAAGGGTATTAATAGTTTCTTAATCCTTAGCGCACTTTTATGTATAAACTGAAGTGCTAATATAGTATAACCAAAGATAAGGATATCCTTATCTGTGGTATAACTCTGCATTGTAAGAAGAAAATTGAAATAAGTTCATATTAAATGCCTATTTTAATGTCCTTTTGTAAATTTTAGAGTCCCTTTTAAGTAGGGTGAATATATGTCCCGCTTTTACTGGGACAGTCCCATTTCTGAGTAGTGTCCTGTCGTCCCTTTGATATTATTTAAAAAAAACCTATTTGTCCTGTTTTATAAAAAGTCTAGGAGTTACCTTGAAAACCAAGTATAAATTTGAGACATTTCATTCTAAAAAAAATTTAATATTGTTTCGTATGTGTTCCGTTATTTGTAGAACAGTGAATAAGCATGGCCAAGAAGCATACATGCAGTTTCAATATGGACTTGCAACAAGAATGTAAAATAATGCGTCTTGAAACAAACTCCAAAGACAAATTTCGCGTTGTATCATATATGGGGGGGAGGGGTAATTTTCGGGGAGTTTTATGAACGGCTGGTGAAGTACAACGCTGTTCTCATTCACTGCTCCACAAATAATCAAATAACAATTGACATTTCTCAACTTCAACATAGCGCAAACAACAAAGGCTGTTCAGAAGGGACCAGTTATACCGAGATTATAATAATTAATATATTTTGACAACGGAAGATAATGTTTAATTTTATTGTATGTATCATGCATGAGATACTGACTCTGACTACCATGCGAGACCCAGGTTCGATCCCCAGCGGGGAATAACCAGGATTTTTTCCACCCGTTCAAGCGCCTCCGGCGTCCACCCAGCGTCGTGTAAAGTTGTTACTTGCAGGAAACTCTGGGGGAGGGGGGGGAAAAGGCGGCCAGGGGCATGGTGCTGATCACATCACCCCACCTTCGGCTGTGATCAAGAAAGTGTGGGGTCCTAACTCCACGCCCCTGTACGCATTCATGGTGTGGTGCAAAGAACAGGGGAACACTTTACTTTCTTTATCAATTATGAGATCCATACTTTAATAAATAATAATAATAAAAATACGTTAATGATAACAATAATTTTATGATTAGGCGTAACCAAACTTTTTACTTTTTACTCACCTACTTGGATGTCCTGTTTATGGGTAAAAATATTATGGTCACCCTACTTTTAAGTGCCTACTTTCGTGCCTTTTCCAAGTTAATAGTGCCTTTTTAAGTGCCTATTTTCATCAAATTTCGTGCTATCTGACTACCTATTTGAGAGGTTTTTAGTGCCTATAAATCCTAACCCTACTATTGATTCAGTCGGGATCGGGAAAGTGATCGTGTTCAGCTCGCAGATGCTAGGCGAGCATTGCTCGAATACTTAACGCACCCCAAGTGACATGTCTTAAATGATGATCTGATCGTTATATGTGAAAAACTTCTCTATGCAGCACATTTGCTATTTTCGATTCTAAACTCTTTCCAAAAAAAGGAGGACATTTACTGATTTCTAAAAAATCCACCCGGATGCTGGACAGACACCTAAAAAGGAGGACATGTCCGGATAAAAGAGGACATCTGGTCACCCTATGAATGATGCAGTTGCAAATAAATAGATTAAAAGGAAGTTCTTACTCATCTGTGAAACTGTTAATTTTTGGTATTCTATTAATTTTGGTAGCCACTGCCACATGTCTTGTGTTTGTAGCTCAACAATTTCTTAAGCGGATGGTGGCAGTGACCACTGAAACTAATGGAACACCAGAAAAACACTTTCACAGAGAAGTTACCACTTCCAGTTTATTGTATTAACAAAGTTATAATTGAAATGTATTGCATGCAAAATAATCTAACACAGTTATTTTTAGTGCCAGCAAAAGGTACTAACCAAAACTCCAGCCAGCCGAGTGTAAACAATGCAGTGATGTGATATTGCTTCTATCCAAGATTACCAACTATATTAACACGTTAACTGCCATGTGAGTTGTATTTAACTCACACGTCTCTTTACCTTGGGAGCCTCATGGTGCACAGGCAACACACACTACCATGCTACAACATACATGTTACGTGAAGATTGGCCCCATGGACAAAATTTTGAAGATTGTTCATGAAAATCTTATTTAGTGATGCTGTTATTGTTACAATTAATACAAACAATTTAAAAAAGCATGGATGAAATGAATATATGTACATTAACTTCTTTTATATTTATTTTTGCCTTTAAATTTCACTTAAATCTGACAAGTAAACAAAAAACATTTTCACTCATGAACTGTTTTCAAGTATTTCTGCTTGTACGTTTGGCCTTGAATTATTGCTTGCCAGGTCCTCGAATGATATTGATACAATTATATATGGCAGTTAAAAGACTCAATGCTTAGAAAAAAACAATAACAATGCTTGAAAAAAAAACAATAAATATGCTGTGAGCCAAATATAACTCAAGTGGTGTTCAGTGAAATAATTGATTCTAGCGCAGCGTGAGTTGCATATGGCTCGCGCACATAAATTTTTTTTAAAAAAATTCATCTAATCATCAAGAAACATATTGCTTTCAACATTTTTATTATATTCTCATAATAAAACATCATGGCCCCAGGATTTTTTTTTACTATTGTGGCAGTAAACGTATTAATGAGGGTAGTGAACCTTCAAAATTAATCAGTTGCAAGAACAACAAGAATAATGTGGAAACATGGAACTTTTTCAAGTGTGATCATTTTTACAGGACTACAAAAAGAGGTTAAAACGAGATTACTCTAGCTATGTACCTCTATTTGGTTTCCATCTCTCACAGTAAATTGAATGGGATTGCCTTGCTCATCCACAATTTGGAGTGGATGGTTCGGATGTGCTGGGACTTGGCCTTCCCTCTCCACTACCTGGCTCACGATCTCTCCTGCTGGACTCGCTTCAACAGATTCAGCTGCTGCTTGAATGGTATCATCATCAGCCTGTTAAATAACATCAAAACATTAGAATCATATTTTTTTTGTAAGTTTGGAACGCGAACATTTCAGCATAGAACAGGAAGTAGATACAACAGAACTTGCTGTACATAATAGCTTACAGCTAGCATTCATGGCAAAGTGGTTGTGTTACGACACTACAGGTCCTGGGTTCCAATCTCAGCTAGGCATGGGTGTTCCTTGTAAGTGTCCCTTCATCAATTTCATCAAATCATCCATCACTCATCCTCATCTTTGTGATTAGCCAAAAGTGGCAGAAAAGTGAAGTAAAATAAACTAAATCAAATCAATCAAAATACCTTTTTGATTGATTGTGTAAGTTGGTGTTTTAAGTCTACTTTATGCACAGTAAGGCTAATCGGGACTGGACCTACAGTTTAAAGTAGAATCTGAACCACTATGTGTCTCCACCAATCAAAATAGCTTACAGAATACATTAAAACCAGCGACATGAAGATTTCATTTTAATTTCCAATGAATTTCGATGTTATTTTTTACTGTAATTCAGTGTTATATTTCGCGGTTTAGGGCAAAATTCAGTGTTATTAATTTAAAATCGGTTTTATTTTTATAACCATTTTTACTGTTCCTTATATGCTTAAGATTTACACATTGTTTTAGTTGTGGAAAATTCAGACAAATTTTAGTTTTAATGACAAAAAAAATAAATTTAACATTTGTGAGAAATGACCAAATTTCTTCCATTTGTAAAACTATTTCATATCATCAGCCAGTAAATATAAAATGTTTATTGAATGATGTCACCCAAATCTTTAAAAATAGTCATACATTTCACTTTCCCCAATAATGCCAAGAAAATCCCCTATGACCTCAAAATATCATTTTGTGTACATACCCACACACACACACAACCTCCCCCTCCCCCTGAAATATAACAGGTGCTTCTCCCTAAAAATTTCCCTTCTGGGAAGACCCCCCCCAAGCAAATTTTATTTCAGGAAGAGGTTAAACACTGTCAATCATGTCAGCACCAAACTGCAAAAAATTAAGCGTGATAATTTCTATTGAATCGAACTTTCACCTGTTAGACTAGAAACGACAGATGAAATAGTGCTTCGGGGAGTCATTAGTTTATATTGTATATTTCGTGGCGTTTTTCACGTTAAAGTGCAAAATTCAGTGTTATTCTGAAAAATGGCATCATTCACGTTATTTCGCGATTCCTAAACACCGAAAACTTGCCTCCTTAACTTACCCAAATACATTTTAGACACTATATTGTGCTTTCCTTAACTTTTCAGTGTTATCGTTAAAATGAAAACTTCATGTCCCTAATTATAACTTACATTCCATGCCAAATTCCCTCTACCACTGAGCTACCAATCAAACACCTGGCCTCTCCACAATTTTCCCAATTTGGTCAACGTAATTCTCTGTAAAAGGAGCCAAACCACTGTACAATGCACTTTCACCAGGAAATGAACCCGGGACCCTTTCATCATATGATAGTAGATTTTTGTGAAATAGAAGTAATTCTAAGTTATTTATATTGACAATGGTTTACTGAAAAAAACATATAAGCTTCAGATTTAATAATGACAGTTGTGGTCCTCCGTTCATATTGGGGGTTCGCTGTAGAGCTAACAACTCTACACTGTAAAAAAATCATGTCAAGTTCCCACATGAACTGATCCTCGAGATCTCCCAGAGTTTTCCAGAATCTTCACATTATTTTCAGAGTGCTCAGTACCCAGTACATTACTATTTTAAATATATTGTATAGTGACCTCCCCCATATTCCCTCACAGCCCTTCTTTATTACTATTAGTGATCTGATTATATATATATGCACACAAGGTACAGTCATTAAATAAGTGCAGTAGTACATACAACATGGCTGCTCTTCTGTCCACCTGCACCAAAGAAGAGCAACAAAATGTTATTTGTTTCCTGTGGTCAGAGGGAGTGAAACCTTCTGAACTCTACATCAGAATGAAGGTTCAGTATGGAGACAAGTGTTTAAGTAAGGGGAGAGTGTACGAATGGGTGGAAAGATTCAAAAACGGAAAACAAAATGTGAGTAATGAATAGTGGAGTGGGAGAACAGTTTGCGTGGGAACTGAGACAGTGAAACAGCAGATCGACCAGCGGATCCGTGCCAACAGGCGAGTCATTGTTGATGAAATTGCCGTGGAATTCAACACAAGTCATGGATCTGCATTCAATATCATCCATTATGACCTTGGCTATAGGAAAGTGTGTAACCAATGGGTACCAAAGAATCTGTCGAGTGTTCATAAGCGTGCGGGGCAGACAATCTCTCAGGAGCATTTGGACCGTTATGCTCGTGAAGGAGATGCTTTTCTTCATCGAATTGTGACAGGAGATGAGTCCTGGGTGCACCATTATGAACCAGAGAGTAAGAGACAATCGATGGAGTGGAAGCACCCAACGTCTCCGGTCAAGAAATAATTCAAGACAGAGGCATCCGCTGGGAAAGTGCTGATAACGATCTTTTGGGATGTCAATGGCCCTATATTGGTGCACTTCCAGGAGAAGGTCAAACTGTAAATAGTGCTCGATACAGTGACATGTTAGTAAGCAAATTGAAGCCTGCCATACGAACAAAATGTCGGGGACTTCTCTCAAAAGAAGTATTGCTGCTCCACGACAATGCCCGCCCCCATACGGCTGTGCATACTATGGATACAATGCGTGATCTGAAATTTGAGGTGTTGAAACATCCATCATACAGTCCCGACTTGGCACCATCGGATTTTCACTTGTTTGGACCTTTGAAAAAACATTTGTGGGGTCAGAAGTATGCAGATGACAACGAGGTGATTGAGGCGGTGCAAAGATGGTTACACGCCATGCCAAAAAGTTTTTTTGTGGAGGGCATCTACAAGCTTGTGGACAGGTGGACCAAGTGTGTCGAAAATTAAGGCAAAAACATTTCTGCATGTATCCTTGTAAAAAAGTTATAATACAATTCCTGTTATTTAATGACTGTACCTTGTATATAAGGAGATAGGAAACACTCACCAAACACAGGAATACATTTTATTTTTTTATTTAGCCCTTGTGGCCCTCCTTCCTTTTATCTACTATATATATTGCAATATTCTGCGATTCTTGTTATTATTTCACGAAAAACAATGTGTAATACATGTCATGGTTTTGTAAAGTAAATGTCTAAATAAGCAGTTTATTTTCACAGACAAAACCCATTGTAATCACCTAGTTACTTATATTTATTAAGGAGGTGAATGAACCATTCATAAAACATTCAAATTGCAATCTTATATTGGATCAGGAGAACTTTGATTATCAGTAGGTCAATTAGTAATTTTTGTACTTCAGTAATTCAGTATCAGCCAATAACAAAACTAATTCAAAAATAAAATGATATATTTGTGCACATAATTAAGGCCTAAGGTTTTTGTGGCAGTTTTCATGGTGTATTAATTACAGTGCACAAAATGAATTCCAAACACATAATATACCCAGTAGTAATTGTAGCTTTCCGGTAAGGTGATTCAAACAAGTGTTCTCAGGTTACTGGCAAGGTTAAATTGGCATTAGCATTCAGTGTTTCAAGTGCATGCATTGCTCTCAAGGAATGATTCCGTGATGATGAGAGAAATGTATATGCTCCAAATGTTGGATGCTAATACCAACTTAACCTGGCTGGTAATCTGAGAACATTTGTTCAAATCATATGCCCAGTCTTAACATCAAAACTGTCACAACTTTGGAAGGTGGCTCCTCACCTGGTGTTAAAAGTCAACAACTTACTCTGGCAAGAATAAACACGTGAGTCATTGCTAGTTGAGTTACCAAAGTGAGAGAACATTTGTGTTTAGCTTCCATGATGGAATGGGGCTAGTATGAAAACCATGTGGCTGTTATAGCACTCCATAAGATAGAGAAGTCAGCTGGCAAAATTTTCAGGACCCTCCAGAAGCTTTGAATCTTGAAGAGGTTCATATCATACCATCCAGCATTTCATTGACACTGGAACAAGGAATGACAGGTCCAGAGAGGAACAGTGATGCATCATAAGGACTGTGCAACTAGTGAAATCAGAAGTAGCCAGTATGTGTAGAAAATGTGGACAGAATCAATCAGGAATGGTCCGTGAACAGAACATTTCCAAAATGTCATATCTCATGTACAGTGCCTTTCACAGTCGAGTCGTCCGTGGAGCGGCAGCCAGCTCGCCGGGCAAGTGGGAGCGTGTCTGCCACCATTTAGATTCACAGCTGGATGCATCAGTGCTTCAGTATCCAGATAGCTGGTGTCCAGTTTACACATGTTTGTGAAGTGTTAAGGTGTTTACAAGTGTTTTTTGATTGTTATGTTCTACTTTATGTATTAGATATTGGTGCTTTTCTGAAGTCTAATAATACCACGCTATCAGTACAATTTAAAACAATGAATATTTATGTAATTTTTAAGTCATTATGAATTTTTGTAGGGAAGGAAGTTATAAGGTGTTTCCAGATGAATTCCCAGATGTTCCTGTTCCACACAGAGACAGTGTTTGAAAACTTGTGAATAAATTTCAGAACACAGGGTTTGTTCTTGATAAGAAGCGAAGGGTGAAACGATGTGTGCTTACTGAGGAGAAACTAGACATTAGAGCATGATTGGAACATAATCCTCAAAAATCCCCCGGGCACCTTGCACAAGAAACATACATTTTTAAGTCGTCTGCGTGGCGAGCTATGAAGCTTTAAAACCTGAAGCCATACATTAGAGGAATTGAAAGAAAATATCAGGAAAGAAATTGAAGCAATTTTGGAAGAGAAACTGATACATGTTAGTGAAATTTGCTAAAAAGATACCGTAAATGTGTAGATGCAGGAGGAGAACATTTCCAACGCGTCTTGTAACAACGTACGTGTTTATTCTAATTGTAACTGTCCACGTAATTGTACAATCTTATTTCATTACATAGCTAGCAAGCGTTTCCAGTTATGTAGATGTTGCATCAACTTTGCCGGCAGAGCTCTCGCTGTCAGGTGCGCTTGCCACCGCTCTGCGGATGATTTGATCGTGAAGGGCACTGTATTATGAACTGACCTAGGGCTGAAATCTTACAAATGACATGCATGTCACATTCTCACAGCTGAGTTAAAGCATCGGGGGCAATAAAAGCAAAGTGCCTACTGGAGCATTATGCAGAAAATGAGCACAAGAATTTTGTTTGCTGCTGAAGAAATGATTACTGGCGAGGAGGCTAAAACTTGCAAAATGACAAAATCACAAAAGCTACTGCAATGGCACGAAGGTTCCAAGAGTACAGAGGTGCCACCATTCTCTTTCAATCACAGCATCATGGAGGGGGTTATGACAATATCACTGAACTCCTATTCTGCAAAAATGGGGTCAAAACATCAGCCCAAGTGTATTAGGAGTCAGTCCTGGGGCAATAATGAAGGATATCAGCAGCACTATTTTTCATGGTTAGGAGTGGAGTTTGCAGCAGGATTCTGGACAAGCACATAAGACTTGAACAACCCAGCCAGTGGTTCAGGACAAATATGCCCAATTTCATTTCCCGTTCTGATTGGCCATCTGGCAGTCCCGACTTCAACTCTCTGGACCACAAATTGTGGTTTGTGGTTCAAGACATGACTCACAAGACACCCCAGTATTGTCAGTCTGAAGCACTCTCTTGGAAAGAAAGTGGCAGATTTCCCTCTCGATACAGTGTGCAATACAATTGATGAGTAACAACAGAGACTTATATATGTGAATGCCAAAGGTGCTCATTTTGAACAATGATGGGCAGACCACATCATTTGTTCTTGATGCCTGTTCTGAGAAACAATGGGTCACAGTACACTCCTGCATTGGTGGGTCTATCCTTTTGGGAGAACTTAAGTAGCAGCAATCATGTTTATCAAAGAAAAAAGGGAGCATCCCATATATGTACTATCTCATATGATTTCATTTTCAAGGTACCTTCTTTCTTGATCACTCCTTATATACTTCTGTGTTCTGAACTTGTACATCAGAACATGGTCCTGGGTGCAGATCCTACCACAAAGCTACTTGCTGTAGTGTTTTTTTTCCTTTCTAAATCTGAAATTTTCAAACTTCCAATGCACAAAACGTTCATGGAATGTTACTTGGAAATACTTTATTATACTTTTAAGTTTCATTTTGAAAGGGGTTGCAACACTTTCAATTTCTCTTTGCATATGCATTTGTGTGGACTGATGAATCAGCACAACTAAAGCCAACCAATGTATGACAACAATGATGTTCACTGAAAGCAACAATCGTTCCCAGACTAACTGTATCCATGGATAATGACAGAAAGCTGCCTTTGAGGTTTAATTTTAAAAAGTCTGTCATTTTAGAATTCTGAGAAAGAACATTAGAGGAAATACACGCAAAGATCACAATCAACCTTCATAAAAAGAAGCAAAGATGGCAGAGAAAGGTAAGACACACCTTTTTTGTCAAAAATTGAGGCTGAAATTTGCAGCGAGATCAATATTAGCGTAAAACTGGTGGAAACTTATACAAGTGTTGGGCAGTTTTGGGAATTATTTTCAAAATATTGGGACAGGGGGTACATGATGCATTTTTCCCTGCAAATTTCAAGGGATATCATTCCATAGGACCCATGCGACAACCAATTGTCAGGAACAATGCTTTTCTCATGCCTACTATTCACTTTTTCTAATTAACAAGTAATCTTTTATTTACTCCTGCCACCTTATTATGAAAGGGTAAGAGGATAATCTTTGATGGATTGTAGGTAAATGTTCATACTATGAGAACAAACAGCATTTTTTCCTTTGTGCCTATTAAGAGTCTGCCAGGATTACAAAATTTTCCCGAAATTGTTTTTCTTTCTTAAAAAACTGGCTTCTTAAAAAACATGTTGCAAAGGGGACCACGTGTGTCTAAGGTGGGTAATTTGTGTTGATTCCCTGTATATTCCAACCAATTAGCATCAGACTGATGCAACAACTGATTTTTAGGAAGAATGTTTCTCAATTTATATTTTTTCACTGAAAAAATTATAAAACTGCCTATAAATACCAGAACCAAGTGGACTGTTTTGATATTCAAATGTATCATACCTTCATATGTACACCAATAATTAGGGACGGGACAGATTAATGAATACTCTATCGGTATTGCGGATATCGGTGATTCTAATTATTATTTACCGAAATTACTGATCCAATGTATTTATAAATATCTTATAATTTAGTGCAAAATTCTATAATTTTGTTCAAATTTTTATGTATAATCTCCATGCACTACTTTTTAGTATATATATGCAACATTTCTTGCATTGCAGTCACCTTGAAACACACATTTATTAAGGAGGTCAATGAACTGTTAAGGTTCCTCAAGGATTATTTGGAATTTTATTTTAGAAGGTTCCAGCTTCCAACTGATAGGAGCAAGAACCTAGATCTTCTTTGTCTGCAACCAAATTGTTAGACAATTCAAGTCAATTTGCAAAAGACAACTCCAACTTACATTTGGAACGTTCAAATATTAATATAAAAAAAATCATAACTGCTGTGACAGAAATGAAGAAAAAGAGTCTGTACTCCTTGGGACTTGCTGATCATTTGGAAGATTTTTCCTGGGATTTGGCCAAGTCTCCATGAGTTAAATTTTCTGAAATTTCCAGGTGTGAGAACCTTGTTTTATTTTTATTTTTTTAAGTCACACTCTTTAATTTCTTGTTTAAGTACGATAATAAAAATGCATACGAACCAGAAAATATAATGAATGTGTAAATTAGGTTTTAGATTTGGGTGAGCAATTAAAGACTATTGTGTTTTGTTACCAAACAGAGCCACTGCATCCTGAGTCTCCTCTCGACGGCCACGTATCTCCAAAGAGGAGAGCAGAGAAGAAACTTGCAGAAGTGCATCGTCGGAGAAGACAGACCTTCTCGGACATCGTACAGAGTACACATTCACAGGTTACAAAGAGGGAGAAAAAGGGTTATTCTTCGGAGCCAGTTCCAACATGCCCTGGTGTATTTCACGAGGAGAACAAGAAAAGAAGCACGATAGGGAAGATGAAACATGCACCGATAACAGTTTCATATATTTTCAAACAGGGTGATTTCACGGACAGTGACAGCTTTGTAGCCGGTAGCCCACTTGGCATAGGGAAACAGACACAATACAAAGCTGTGAGCTGTCCAGAAGAGAGCGATGCATCAAGTTCACTCCAGTCCTCTTCACGCACGGATGGAGGCGACAGCGTGGTTGCTCAGATGGAGCAGCCAGACAACACATATTCAGAAATTTCTAGTGGAACATATTCAGAAGACAACCATTCACAAATGACTCGCGAAATATATTCAAGCACTAATAATTCTACAGAAGTCCATGTTCAGAGTTCGGAAAGGATCGAAACTGCACCTGGATCAGGTTCACAGCCAGAAGCACTGAAACGGGGAAGCTCTGGAAAGACTAAGCAAATCTCGGCACAAGAATGCAATGGTCAAGTAGATGTAACTAAGGCTGACAAATACAGGAGCACATCAGAAACTTTATGCCAAATGTGCAAGGCAGAAAACCAAAGTTACTTAAGTGAACACTCAACTGGGCTATTAACTGATGTAATGTCGTGGTCTGGGACGGAAGATTCCGATGCTATGTTTGCCACTCAGCATGGCAAGTATGATGATATAAAAAGCCAAATAAATGACAGTCAAAATGGTAGTTTGGATAATGTAAAGGTTAGGACAGTTAGAACCCCAACGTCCTCCATACAACATAATAATGATGAATCAGACAGTGCATTAAGGAACGAGGATGAATGGGATGGGACAACGGACGGAGTATTCATATCAGATACTAAATTGAAGAATATGTTGGATGCATGTGGTCGGATGCCACTCGATTTTACTTCATGTATACTATATAAACTCTTCACACTTGTTGAATCATTTGGGTGTACTGTGTTGCAAAATACTGAAAGACTTCAACACTTAGAGAAACTTCTTTCCTCTCATCTGAAGCCAGGGAAAAGAACAAAGAAAAAGTCTTCAAGAGTTTCTCATTTAACGAAGGGTCATCTTTCTCGCAAGTCAGCCAAGTTCACGACGCCAGCATGGATGCTGAAGGGGGCCAGCAGACATGCAGTGGTGCCACATGAGGAAAATGAGAAAGGGAACTTTAAGGAGAAACAGCAAGAAAGTGAAAAAAGAAATGAAGATGAGCAAAGTAGATCAACAGGTCAACAGGTGTTGGAAGGCAACCATAATCACCAAAACAAAAGAAGTTTGCAAAGAAGTGATGCAAGTAAATCCACATGTACCTATCCCGAGAGATCTGATTCTCATAACACCGACCAGGATAAAGTCTCAAAAGAGACAAAAACATCAATGAAGAAAGGACACTGTACGGAAGGTGAACTGTGTAAACATCACACGTTGAACAGGAAAGACATAGACTTTGAAGAAAATCGCACACTGCATACATGCATTTCAAGTAAAACAAATTATCATGAGAATAAGTACAAGTCATCAATGCATCCAGAATCAACTCAAAGTGGATTGCAATCAGAGCTGGAAGGTGAGAGCAAAAGTGGTTACACTTTTATGGACAAAGCTGCGAATAACAAGGTGACCGTTTCAAACCAGAAATACTATAAATATCACTTAGCGCAAATGTCACAGTCAACAGAGTGTGAGCAGGTACCAACTACGATGGTGAATAATCGACGAACAGTATTGGGGGCTATCTGCTCGTTGAAACATACCGGAGATGTTAACAACATACATAGTACCGACATGTGTGCCACTACTGTGTTGCAAAATGTACAACTCAAGTCTGCTCACACAAAGCATGCAGATTCATCCACGGAAGCAGCTAAATCCCAGAAAGAAATACTTGTACAAGCATCAGGAATAGTTGGAAAACAAAAGAAACCAGAGAAAATAAATAATCCACCTCAGCATCAAGTTGAACTAGAAGAACACATTCAACTTGGACAAACTTCGATTCGTAAGTCCACTTCGGATATCGCACTCTCTTCAACTGCAAGTACACGTGCACTGGAAAGGGTATGCAGCAATACTAAGAGAACAAGCAATGATGGAATAGACGGCAGAAGAATGGCTTTGGGGGAGGCCCATTCTTTGCCACCAGTTGAAAATGCTGATAGACCATCTTATTCAGCAGATTTGGAAACAGAAAGGACTGCCCAAAGACAACATACGATGCTTAGCAAAAAGCTGAGACAACGAATCATGTCAGAAACAAGACACATAGATGAGGCGATTGATAAATCTAGTAGATTTACTTCTAGTTCTGCAACCACTGAAGCTACCATAGGTGATACAGTGCGACGTAAACCTTCAAAGTCTTATTCTTATCGAGATGCAAAGGGTAACAGCATGGATATTTCTCCAAGTTCACTGTTGACCAATCGTGATGGTCCAGTTGACAACATTCTTACTGCAACGGACGCTGACAGAAACAAACTTTCTTCCGTCACTCTGGAGAGACAGATTAAGAATGACACAGGTGCTGCACAACCAGAAAGAACAAATGCTGAAGGGTTTTATACCCAAACAATGATAGAAACATTTGATGATGACACAGTTTTTAATGTCAACCAGGACAAGATAGGCAAAGACAATGCAAGTGCCGAGAGAAAGGGAAGTACAGAAAAGAGGAGAAACTTCAAGAAACCTTTCCCTGTGGAATGTGCACTTCCAGGATTGGTTCCTCTCAATATGAGCAGTGAGAATGGACCAATTAAAAGAACAAGTTATTCTCTAACCAAACTTGAGAAAAGAAACAACTATGATGATTCCTACTCACAAAGGATTTCCTTACATCCAGTGAGAAGAGATAAGAATAGCAGACAACTTCTGTGCATAAAGACAGACCCAGTGGTGAGAAGGGACACCTTCAGAATGGAGCTGTCGATGCATCGAGTAGAAGGAGCTTGGCAAAGATATGTACGAGAAAATAAAAGTGAAGCTGGTGAAAACGATGAAAAGGACTTCAAACAAATTCCACAAAAATCACATGGTGACAACTGTTTAGCGGAAAATGTAGAGAAACCAGCAGAGCTCACAACAGAAATCCGACACACAAAGTGCAACGTCGAAAGAAAGCGGTCCACACTCAGGAGGATCCTTTGTCCCTGCTGCACTGTAGCAGTCAGTCCAGAAATGATCCGGAAAATGGATATTTGAGTTTTTGACTATTTCTACATATAAATCACATGTGTTTCCAATGTACACGTAGAAATATTTGGAGATGTTCCTCATTAGCAGGAGAAATTAGTGATGGCATTGTAAGTGTATGGACATTACACTCTTTAGAATTCACATAAATTGTGTGACAAAATTATGTAGATAATGATAATAAAGGACTAATAACAAAGCAGAGGTTTTCTCTTACCACTTGCAAGCTTAAATTGAATATCATTATCAATTTACTTTGGCAGCAGTGACTTCATTCATAGTGCAAAGTAACAATTGTGTTTATTCAATGCTGAACCACCTCAGTTTACAAGTAATCTCCACCAAGGTTTTCTTGTTCCAGTTCAGTAAGATCATGGGCATTCATCCAATCATCATAATCATTGCCATTGACCAAAAATGGCAGAAAACAAGAAAAAAATGCCAAAAATAACATGATCATTACTAGAGAGGCCATGCATGTTCCCAAAGTAAAATATTCTGGAGGTAAAATAGTCACACTTTTGGATTTCCAGGCAAGGACTACTTTGGGAGGTCCCTGGACTAAGGATAGGACGTACAGTAGGAACAATGCCTGGGGCATTTCAGTCTGCAGTTAATGAGATACTTAAGTATAAATTAGACATAGTACCTGTCCAGGAAGTTGGGTGGCCAGGAGAAGGTAATTGTAAAACTAGAAATTGTACTTTTTTCTGTGGTGGTACTGAAAAAATAATTTTAGAACAGGCTTCTTCATAAATAATAGAATTATCTTGGCTCTTAACACAGTAGAATTTATTAATGATAGGTAGGGGCATGCATATTTCGTTTTGACAAAAAAACGAAATTTGAAACAAACACATTGTAGTGTTAATTTTTTATGTGTTTGAAAGGTGTGAGATGCATTTTGTGACCATGTTTTGTCACGAAATAAGGCGAAATGAACTGCAAAAAGCAAAATTAACTCAAACATGAAATTCAGGGTATATTCACCGACGCGACACCTTCTGAGGTCTGAATTATCCTGAGAGTTATGCAATTCCCGGAATAGTTATTAATTCTGCTGTTAATATTGGAGAAGCAAAAATGGACTCCTTTACACAGAAATAAACTTAATACTCTGATAACTACATAAATGTGCTATTATAAGTGAAATGTTACTTCTGTGAAATAAGTGTAGTTTTTAAATCAAATTTAGGATTATATTCACAATTTTAAAACCAAAATGTATTTTTATATACCACTTTTCATCCAATTTTTCACCGCTATAACACCGATATTTTATTTTATTTACCGCTTTTGAACCCGAAATTGACTCAGTTTTTGTACCGAAATTTTGCTTTTTTATTTACCAAAAATATGTGCCTCTAATGATAGGATATCATATGCAGTTTTACAAGGTAGGTGGTGTAAAATTACTTTAATAAACATCCATGCACCAACGGAAGATAAAGATGATAATACTAAAGATGATTTTATGTAGAGTTAGAACAGGGCTTTGATAAATTTTCCCAGAATGATATGAAAATTCTGTTAGGTGACTGTAATGCACATATTGGTAAAGAAGAGGCATTTAAACCCACTATTGGTAAAGAAAGTCTTCATGAATTAAGTAATGATAATGGTATAAGATCAGTGGTGTGTCCTGGATTTTCATAAAGGACATGCTGTACACAATTTTTTTAAAACATATACATTATGGAATGGGGGATAGCATTATACGTATTCAGTAGTTGACGATTTGCACATTAACATTACTAAATATTGCATAATGTATAAAGTAATGAAATATGGAGAATAAAGTTCAAAACTCACCAGGTTTGATGTCTGATGTGGAAGTCTTCATAAAATTATAAAATTACTTGATATTTATAAACAGTTTATATTTACATTGGAGATTCACAATTTAGGTTTGTTTGGTTTATGCAAATAACATTATAGTAGAGGCCTAAATTATAATCAGATATTCAGGAACAAAAGACCAGACTTAATTAAAATAATTTAAATGTAAATTCTGCTCTTCTGTTCTGAGTGGTAAATTCCCTTATAACATCTTCATAAAATGAGAGCAATGCATTAATTTTCAGAAGCAGCTCATTTTCAATGGATAATATACCAAGCGTACTTAATCTTTCTTGTGATTGGGTTGCTTTAATATAATTAATTCTTCTTAATGATGAAAAAGATCGTTACACTGATGCAGTTGAAGCTGGTATTGACAAAATGAGTGTAGCCAACTTGTAAGTTTCACTCATAATGTTATGAATATTGTTCGTGTTCATATTGGTTCTAGTTCATGTACATTTTTATTTTCAAACTCTGGGGAAGAATAGAGAGCAAGCAATCAACTCATTCTTTAGCTTTACAAAGTCAATAATAATAATAATAATCCTGTATCACACCCTCTGTTTCATTTTCCGTCATTTTTTAAAAATATTTCAGGAAAATACTGCACTAAGGCATGTGGAACTTTGAAAGAGGCCCAGAAATAAAAATAAACCAAACTTTAAACTAAATGTGCATTGCACTGTACCTCCAAGAAAAAATCAATCGCTGCCACCTCTTTGTTCAACGAAACAACAAGCATACTCTTCTCCGTAGCTGTCACCTCACCGCATGCAGCCAATGCGATATTCACACATTGTGAGGGGGAAAAGCAGAGAGGGGAGGGAAGAAGCATGCGAGCAGCGCTTGTCCACATTAAAATCTTCCTTCGATGATGTGGTCCATCCGACAGCTTGCTCAGCGACATCATTAATGAGCATTTCTACATTCTAATTTCTTCATATAGGAGAAGTATTTATTTTACACGAGAGCGCTCAACTAAGCTTATGTTACATTTCTTGGATCTTAAGTGAAAGAAAGTAATAATTCTTTTCCCAAAATTGCCACATGCATCGCATGCACCCAGAATACGCCTCTGTATAAGATTAATTAATTTGCAACCTCAAAGAATTTAATTGTGAAAAGTACCACTTTTAAACATAAAGATAAATATACCTTGTCCTCTTCAGATGTCCTAATCAGATAGATCATATTCTAATTGATAAAAGAAGACATACAAGTATAATTAACGTTCGTTCACATAGAGGTGCTGACTGTGCCAGTGACCAGTATTTAGTAATTGCTAAATTAAGGGAAAGGGTCTCTGTGGTAAACCACAAGCAACAAAATCTAAAAGTTTTAAAATTTATTACAGGAAAATTTTCTGATGAAAAAAGAGCAGTGTACTCAGTAGGATCTTCAAAACTCACCTTTAGTTTTAACATCTTTGATTCTGGTCCATTGATATTTTCCACTAAATGTAAGGTTTTGGCTTCGTTAGGATCATCTGGATCTTGGTATGTAACATAAATGATTTGCTGAATATTTTCATCACCTTCTCCAGGTGCAGCCTTCACATTGCCTGCACCAAGACGGCCTGGCATTATATTCCAAACAGCCACTTCATCTCCAGCAGGTTTAGTCTCTCTATGCACCTACAAAATGTACAAATTGAACACAATCCATGAAAGCTCATAAATGAGGGTAACATGTCTTCAATTCTATTGAAAATTACATCTCAATTAAGCACTGGGTCAGAGTTAAATCAGTTGGGTTATAAATTTATGATAAATGAAGGCAGGGTAGCTACGATATTTTGATTATGAAATTCCCTGACTTTTCCAGGTTTTCCAGACCAGAAATGAAATTTTTCCAGACATATTTGTCATCATGATTTTTGCTTTTTAACCTCATGTTTTTCAATTAAATATGCAGGCACGTAAATTATTATGAATATGAATATACACAGTTACTAGCTGAAAATTTACCAAGTGATTTATATAATGCTATTCAATGAAAAAATAAATAACTATTGTACTTCCCCATTTACTAAGTCATTACAATTAAGGTGGTGTAAAAAATCAATAAAAATGCGGCATATATCAAAGCTTTACAATGTAACTTGTATACAAGCTTAATTATATCAATACAAATGAGAACCAACACAAAATTAGGTCATGTACCTTTAGAAAATATGAAATAAGTTTAATGATTATATTTTTTAATTTATTGAAAATAGTACATATTTCGGAAATTCAGCACGTGAATGGGACCGGTGACCAACCATACACCTAAAAGAAATATATATGCAGGCCATACTTTGGAATCAAATATCTCCATTATTTGAGTTTTCCACATGCTGGAACCAATTTTATATTACGGGAAAATATCGAAATCTGTCTACTAAAAGGTAACAGTTCCGAATGTTTTATGTTGGTTTTTTTGTTTCAAAGTTTCCTAGCAGGAAGACTAATTATCATAGAATTTTGGCATTCATTGTGACACGAAATTTGAACCTTCCTTAAAATAATGAGCCCTATTTGGATTCGAAAAAAGTTATTTATGTTGAAAAAAAACAACTTCAAAATGACCTTACGCAATCATACACGCTTCCCACGGAAAAGGTATTCTCCGGTTGACAAGCGACAGTAAGTATCGTAAACTAGTGGGATTGAATGTAGAAATTAATCGGAACCTTAGTACAGGGTCTTTATTTTAATTGTAAGACAACGAAACCTGACCTTCCTAAACCACTTTTCAGCAAAATTTCATTCTACACGCAAAAAATACGTAAAATTACTATCGGTACCAAACCAACATTCCTAACCTAACAACGATGTCATTTTATAGGTTTGTCGCGTGTTACTCACAAATCCAGAATATAGAAAAGGAAAGTTAAAAATTGTACTTACGTATGTGAGTATAGTGCTCTTATTGTAGAACGACGTTTCAGAGATTGACTATCTCTTTCCTCAGGTTCGTATAAAAACTAAGTACTTGGCATAGTACTGCGTCAAAAATGTAATATGAGGATTGTGGTTAAGGGTTGGTTAGGGTACATTTAAAATATTAAGTTTTTGCTATTAGAAGTACGTAAAAACCAAGTCGTTCCCTAATAAAACTTGTACAGTAGACCTATTCACAGGTAAAAAAGTTAAAAAAGTTAAAATTCTAAAAAACCTGCATAAATCACAATGCAACCTGCAGGTTTGGCCTTTCCTACCCAACTGTGCTTATCTATCCACATGAAGGTCAATTCTCAACGAATATTTCCCCTCCCCTTAATTTTCTCGTTTCCCCTTATTACGTCACAAATCCAACGTGAATTCACGTTCCTCTCTTGCAGCTTGCATAACTTCCGGAGTGACGTGGAAACCGATATTGGGTTCAATCTTCCAGGCTTTATCCCATTTTTTGAGGAAATTGATCCACCCTTCTTCCAAATTTCCTTCGTCCCTATTAAGATTACTCTTCCCCCCCCCCTACAAATACTCGCTGTCTCATACACATTTCTTCCTAATTTCCTCCCCTCTTTTATGATTACCTCTTTTTTTGCGATTCTATGCCCACTTTCCAAAATATGTTCTGAGAGACCCGTTTTGGGAACTTTTTCCCTTATGTCCTTTTCATGCTCGCTCCATCTTTTACCCATATTTCGGCCCGTCTGTCCTATGTACTCCTTCACGCATTGGCATTCTATTCGATAAACCCCCTTCTGTTTTTCCGGTATTTCCCTAGTTGTCTTTCCTTTCTTATAATCGGTGAAGTATTTTTCTACATTCTTTGGTGCTTTCATCCCGCAAACGATTCCAAACGAGAGAGATTTTGGAATCGTTTGCGGGATGAAAGCACCAAAGAATGTAGAAAAATACTTCACCGATTATAAGAAAGGAAAGACAACTAGGGAAATACCGGAAAAACAGAAGGGGGTTTATCGAATAGAATGCCAATGCGTGAAGGAGTACATAGGACAGACGGGCCGAAATATGGGTAAAAGATGGAGCGAGCATGAAAAGGACATAAGGGAAAAAGTTCCCAAAACGGGTCTCTCAGAACATATTTTGGAAAGTGGGCATAGAATCGCAAAAAAAGAGGTAATCAGAAAAGAGGGGAGGAAATTAGGAAGAAATGTGTATGAGACAGCGAGTATTTGTAGGGGGGGGGGAAGAGTAATCTTAATAGGGACGAAGGAAATTTGGAAGAAGGGTGGATCAATTTCCTCAAAAAATGGGATAAAGCCTGGAAGATTGAACCCAATATCGGTTTCCACGTCACTCCGGAAGTTATGCAAGCTGCAAGAGAGGAACGTGAATTCACGTTGGATTTGTGACGTAATAAGGGGAAACGAGAAAATTAAGGGGAGGGGAAATATTCGTTGAGAATTGACCTTCATGTGGATAGATAAGCACAGTTGGGTAGGAAAGGCCAAACCTGCAGGTTGCATTGTGATTTATGCAGGTTTTTTAGAATTTTAACTTTTTTAACTTTTTTACCTGTGAATAGGTCTACTGTACAAGTTTTATTAGGGAACGACTTGGTTTTTACGTACTTCTAATAGCAAAAACTTAATATTTTAAATGTACCCTAACCAACCCTTAACCACAATCCTCATATTACATTTTTGACGCAGTACTATGCCAAGTACTTAGTTTTTATACGAACCTGAGGAAAGAGATAGTCAATCTCTGAAACGTCGTTCTACAATAAGAGCACTATACTCACATACGTAAGTACAATTTTTAACTTTCCTTTTCTATATTAACAACGATGTGTGACCAGCGTACGTTTAATTCCTCTATTTCGCACCAGTTTTTTTAAAAATAAATTCGTTGTACATGCACAAAACACGTGCATATTCGAATAATGACGTCACTGATACTGCATAAAATCACTAATTTATCGGGTGTAACACATCTCTGCAATGTAAAAACTACGACAACGAGCAAATGAACCAGTTGATCAGGTTCCTTCTGAATGGGTCGCAAACGAAGGACTCAAATTCACAAAACGGGTTCATGGGGGGAACAAAGTACTGAGAGTCCCTTTGTTTTTACTCGGCATCCGTACCCGTCCAGTGTGGCGTCAACCACTGAACGGGTCGCAAAAGATGGACTCAAATTCACAGAACGGGTTCATGGGGGGAACGAAGTACTGAGTCCCTTTGTTTTTACTCGGCGTCCGCACCCGTCCAGTGTGATGTCAACCACAGCCAGTTACGTGAAATTCTGCTCTTCAAGCTTTATTGCAGATCCAAAACCAATGACCTGTACGAACACCAACCTGCTCCGCTTCACGTATCAAAAGAGAACGGGTTCCGAACGGGTGTGTTCTTGAAGAAAGAAAATTTCCTCACCACACATAAAGCTAAAGCAACATTTTTCCTTAAGAAATTCTGAGGATGGCTGGTGCGTAGGTTTCATCTTGAGTAGCTTGTTTTCTAAGCAAAAATCTCACGCCTCTCCAAATTCCGGTCTTGAACAGTTTCAGAAGAACGAGTCGCAAAATGAACGGATCCAAGATCCGAGAGTGAATAAATATAGAATCGAAATGCGAAGGAACCATAATTTTGTACGTAACAGACTAGAAGTTATAATGACGAGAGGAACAAGTTTCTGAAATGAATCTTTTGGGGGGGACTGGAATCACAACAACCGAATTCGGAACTGCAAATGAACCGTTCGTTCATTTTGTAACTGGTTCTCCTGCAACTCCAAAATGCTCGTAAATTCCAGAAAATATGCAAAATTCCCTGACTATTCCCTGACTTTTCCCTGACCAACCAAATTCCCTGACTTTTCCCTGTTTTCCAGGTTTTCCAGTCGCGTAGCAACCCTGGAAGGGCTTGGGTGTAAAACATGGTGACATTTTGGTAATTTTTGAGTTAGAAAGTAAAATGTACCATCCTTCAATTTTCGAGTGAAATTGCAATGTCATACAATTTGCATTGGACTCAGTTAAGCCTTGTGAAATTGCTAAACACAACAAAAATATAATTTTTGTAAAGTATAGCTTCTAATAACCTTTTTCCTTAATGAACTCAGAAATGACCAGAATGTCACTTACCATGTTTTACATCTGAGCCCTTCAAATAAATATTGACAAAACAGTTTTTAAAAATGCCAGATCAGCAGTATATAACAGTGGCGAAAAAAAATTATTATGTTTATTATTCTACATTATGAATGGTAAGAATATACAAAATAGGGATGGGACAGATTAATCGGTACTCTATTGGTACTGGCCAAAATAGGCATATCAATGTTTATCGGTAAAATCACAGATTATTTCACCAATCTGATATATCTATAAATATCTTATAATTAGGGATGTGAAGTTTTAGTTTTAACAACACAGAAAAGTTGAGGAAGGCAAAACACAGCCTTTAAAATGTATTTGGGTAGGTTAAGGAGGCAAGTTTTCGTCGTTTTGGAATGGTGAATTACACCATTTTTTTTTTCAGAATAACACTGAATTTTGCACTTTAACGCAAAAAAATCCGTGAAATATGCAATATAACTGGGCATAACACTTCCTTTGTTCAAAAACGACTACCTGAAGTGCTACAAGTTCTGCCATTTCTAGGCTAGCTAGTGAAAGTTCAATTCAAATAGATTGCCATGCTTAGTTTATTGCAGTTTGGCGCAGAAATGACTGATAGTGTTTAACTTCATCCTGAAATACAATTCGTTGCAGAGATCTCCTCAGAAGGGAAGTTTCAGAGGAAAGGAAAATTTACAGGGAGAAACACCTGTTGTGTTGGAGGGGAGGTGGATAGAGGTCTGTGGGTGTAGGTGTATGTATGTACACAAAAGGTTATTTTGAGGTGTAAGAGGGATTTTTTTTACATTGTTGGCGAAATTTCAGTCAGTCAGAATCACTGACGCTGCATGGTTTGTGCATCGTCTTGCATTTCCTTTTTCTGCCATCATGTATTTGCAGTAGCTCAAGCCAGCTATAAATTAATTAGTTTGCTTCTGAAAGACTTTATGCTTCAGATAGAACTACAATATTTTGTAACTATAGTATTTTGTAACTATAGTATTTTGTAATCATTGAACTGCAAACTAACACACAACACGGGAGCGGAAGGATTTCTTGATTAAGCGCAATGGAAGTGAGAGGTCCTTGGAGAAGACAAGTTTGTTTGTTTGAATTGTTGTTTTACATTCACTTTATGCACATAAAGGCTAATTGGGACTGGACCTACATTTTAAAGTGGGATTCGAACCATCATGGTGCCTCCACCGGATATCGAACCTGGAACCGCTTGATTTCAAGGCAGTGATGTTACCACTATGCCATCGGAGAGGCCCAAGAAGAAAACTAAATCGAGTTGAACAAACCAGCAACTTTGCATTATCGAAGGCTTCGAGAAGCCTAAAAGAAGGAAAGAAGACAATGAGTACATTGCACTTTGAACAAATTACCTTTGTTAAAGCAATCATTCATTGGAGTGAATGGAAAAAAGTGCTATCTTTCTATTTATAAGTGCGTTTTGTACAGGAAGTGTTATGAGTGAATACTGTGAACATTTACTACACACCATCTGTGCATGGAAAATCACCAATGTTATTGTAAACTGAAAAGTGAATTCAATACAATAATTTTTGAAAATGTTATTCCGTGAGAGTGAAAAGTTTGATATATGATTGTATAACCAACCAAAGGTTGGGTATACATCCCCAATACATACAGGCAGCACTCCACTCCAACCAAAGTACAAGGCCAATTCAATTCAGGTAGAATTAATAGGAATAGACATTCCCAGATATGGTAAGATTAACAGAAATTAGGCCTAATTAGTAAAAGTATGATATAACATCGAAATATTAAGTAATTAATAAGCCCCAGACCAAAATTCATTGGTTATCAAAAAAACAACCTTTTGTTGATAGGTAGAATTCAGAGAGCACATGTTACTTTTCATGCAAATTTTTTATTAATACAGATATTTTCAGGATAACATTTGTGCAAGCACAAATTAACTTGCTTTCCCTGAAAATAACTCCAAGTCACAATTATATGTGCAAACAAACCACAAAAACATCAAAAAATCGATGTTTTTGGACAAAAGACAATCGGTCTCACAGCACCAGAGCCATCTGGTGAGAGTCAGTGGAACTAGCCCTGACTAGACTGCCATCTATTGGGCTTCTCAAGGTACTTGATGAAGGCAAGTAACCCAAGGTGCTGTGAACCAATCAGATGGCCTCATGGGCGTGGCTACCAGACAATGAGTCTGAGATAGCTTTTAACATGAGAGGAAGCCATCTTGATTCCACTTTGTGTTGAGATTTAGTACAGTTCACATCGCTCCAGTTGTTGGGCCTGAGTAGGCCAGTGGAGAGAGGACAATGGAGTAGCCATTGGACTCCAACATGTGAAATATCTACTAAGTGCTTGGAAATAGTCCAGTAGTGTATAATATGAACGAATTACAGCACTTAAAGTGCCTTAAAGTGCATGGAACTAATATCCATGAAAATTCTGAAATCTTCAAAACCACATGGTGAGGACAATGAGCCTTCAGGAAACCATGATGTTTTGTATCCAAAGACATCCATGGTTATTCGACCCATCCTTTGTCTTACAGCTCCCTGGAACAGTTCATGTGCAAGCCAATACCCATATGCATTAAGATAACGCTATATTTTTAGTGCAAATTCATTGAAACCCCCCATTTATAGTTGGAGTGACAAGTGTGTGTGTGTGGCAAGGCCCAGGTGTGATGAGGTGAATGCAGAATATGTAAGTACCATGTTTTTGTTACCCATTTGTTGGTTCCATATGTAAAATCAAACCTATAAGTTTGTGCAGTGCTTGTATATAGTTAAATGTAATAATACCCCGAATATTAAATGTGTCTTTCCAACATCTTGATTTATCAATTCATATTTGGGCGGGTAAGTCCGGGAAGCGTACCTCTCGCTCCGGAATAACTAGGCTGAAAGTCCCTATGATAAACCAGCAATCATTCGGACATCCTCCATGTTAATGGTCACTGGAGGACAGCGTAGAGCTGCACGGGGATGGGTGCGTCCAGGTTGCATAGCAGGGTAGTTTCGTAGGTTCAATCAAGCCCAAAGTGGGTGAGTAGGTTAGGTTCACCTATCCTATTGCTCGGCAACGTAACCTGGAGGCACGTATCCCTGGACCAGCCGCGTAGACGAAGCCATTCAACTCCCGAATCTATCGTCTGTCTTTTGTCTCTCGCGGATCGCAAGATTATGAGACTCAATACCGGCACTCCCCAAATATGAATACCAGATCAAGGTCGCTGGAACGGCCAGCAGGTCGTGCGTTCCCACCCAACAGTAGTGCAAGTACCAGTAGTAACCCCCAACTTGACCTCATTGTGGCAATGCTCCAGGAGCAAGCGAAAGTCTCTGAAAAGGTTAGTCAGAAACTTGAGGCACAGGGTCAGAAACTTGATGCGCAGGGTCAGAAACTTGAAGCACAGGGTCAGAAAATTGATGCTCAGGGTAGGGAATTTGCCAAGGCATCGGCCGAAGTAAATAGGAAACTTGAAGCCGTAAGGACGGAATTCCAGGCCAGACTGGACTCCATCCACAATGCCACCACGAAGACCTCAGAATTGTTAACTAAGCAAGTAGCGACCAACCAATAGAATTAACCAAATAGAGATCCAATGTAATGACTTAGAGTCAAGGTTAGAAAGGGATTTTACACAAGTGTCAGGCCAGATTTCGCAACTGAGGGAACTCGTTGGCGAAGTGCAAGGCGGTGACAATCAGACCACCACAGCTCAAATTCTAGGGAGGTTAGATGCCCTAGAAAACATATGCAGAGAGCTCACTTGCAGTGACCACATGGTCACGATCGAGAACAGGGTTCTCGAGCAAGTGAGGAAGGAAATGCCGAACTGTCAGGTGGAAGGCCGCAGCTCGCATGTATGCATTTCCGAGGGCCAAGTCACTGAGCAGCGCACCTCCTCACAACAAAGGGTTGGTGAGGAGCAGCTGCCAGCAGAACAAAGGTCTGACGATGCAAGCCTGATGAGGATTCTTGCTTGCCTGGAGGGGATGGAGAGACAAATTACTCAGTCCGCCCTTCCGCTGATGTCAGCTACCAAGCCCGTCTCACCTGCATGGAATGTGTCTGTCCACCAGGCCTTGTACCAAGCCAAACGACGACCTAAGGGTTACGAAAGCTCTGACCAGAGTAGTTGCTATGTGTCTCCCCCTAACAAGTACCACCCACTTGGTAACTCCCCGGAATCCAATTCCGAAAGCTCGGACGCCGAAGTCCGCAGCCAGAGGAAGAGGAAGAACCAGAGGAGGAACAAGAGCAAACCTAGGGTTAGGTTTGCTGATCTCAAACAGCTCCCAACCTTTAACGGGCAGGGGAACAGGCTGGCCTCAGATTTTGTGCAGGAATTTGAGAGAGATCTCACTCTCCTGGAGGTAGATTTGGCGGATGCCCTCCAAATAATCTCGTTCTGTCTACGGGACGAGGCAGGGCAGTGGTACGAGAGGAACGAACGAAAGTTCAAGTCCTACTCAGATTTCAAAAGGCAGTTCCTCTCATATTTCCAAGGAGATGGGTGGAGAGCTTCTTCCCTTGCGAAGGCTCTCAATGAAAGATACAACCCATCCCAGCACAGATCAGTGCACAAGTATTTCTGGCGCCAAGTCAAAATGATTAGGCTTGCGTTGCCAGAAATCGCCGACAACCAGGTTTTCACCCACGTTGTGCAACAGCTGCCGCGCAGCTTGAAGGACCAGTTAATCCTGGCTCCCTTCGTCTCTCTTCAGGAGGTGGCCAACTCCATACTTCGGTATGAGAGTGTGCAAGTGCCATGTGCAAGTGCCACAATATCCTGAGAGGGAAGTTGCAAGGCCAGCACGACCCAATTACGGGAAAACCACGACTCGCATTAACCGGACCTATGTGAGTCGTGGTCAGGGTGAAGCGAGCGGTTCGTCCAAAAAGGAGGACGCTCACATGTACAAATCTGCGAGGGGCTCCCGGCCTAAGGAGTACCCAAACAGAACCAAGGTAGACCGGAGAAAGGGTGGAACGTTCCAGCGTAAGAGTTCCGCCAGCTCGCACGGGTCTTCCGAGCATCTCGCTGAGGTGCATCCAAATGTGCACAACCAGGGAAACTAGGTAGGCAACGTCCTGACGTGGGGAAGGGCGATGCCAAACCTAAACCTGTCCCACAATGTTCAGATTCATGCAAGCACACTCCACTGATAAATCAGTATCAGGCAGTGGGTGATTCAATGTTGTCACGTCTTGCGCAAAGAAAATTCGGGTATCCTGTCCAAAGAGACAGTGATGGTAATTACCACATCGGACTTTGCATATCTGGACAAACCTCAGCGCAGTTGCTCAGTGCTTTGAGAAGGGAAAAGTGTGTTCATAAAAATGTATTAATGGTATCCACAAATGATATGCTCCGAGGGAAGGACATCAACCAGGTGTTCCGGAACCTCCAGGATATCATTTACACCCTAAAGAGGAAAGGTGCTCAGAAGGTCATTGTTCTGACTCCTCCACCAGTTCCCAGGTTAGCCAATGAGAACCGACACAGGTTCTGGGCCATGTATGACTCACTAATTGCAAAAATATTATCCCTTGATGATAATAGCAATGTAAGGGTTCTGGATTCCTCATCGAAATTTGTGCACAAGGGCCAAGAAATGAACATGTCGCTGTTCGAAGAAACCATGGGTCACGGTCAAAACATGAGACCCGACCTGGTTCACTTCAGCCCACGAGGTATGGATACCATACTCAATGCACTCGATGAGGTAAAATGGTTCACCAAGCCAGGTCACACACCCAAGGGTAAACAAATGGGATCTCAACAGAGTGAGATGAATGCCATTCTGCCCTACTACCAACCCTCGGGAAACTAGCCAGTGCTGCTCTCGCAGGGGGTGATGGTGGCCAAGGTGTAACGAATCCTCCTAGGTTAGTAAATATAGCATTTTTAAATTTGGATGAATATGACTCAATAGAGAATGAGTTCTGTAGCTCCAGTAACAATTGTGTAGTCCCTATAAATAAGCATAACAATAGGTATGGTACGGCAATACAGGTGACTCTGGTAGATGTACCTACCAAAGCGCTCGTCGATTCTGGTGCTGAGGTATCTGTGCTGAGTTCCAAGATGTGGAAACAGATCACGCACAATGCATCCCGGCCCAGACTCATTAAGTGTGACAATATCAAGTTAGTAGATTACTCAGGTGCTAAAAAGCAAAAAATCCTAGGAACTGCTTCAGTAGGTGTCATTGTCGAAGGTACGGAGATTTGCGTAGAGTTCGTGGTCGTAAACGAACTCAGCATAGACTGTATTTTAGGTTTAGACTGGTTATATGGGATTAATGCACAAATAGATTTTTCATCCCACCAATTAATGTTCAGAAAAGGGTCACACTCCACGATCACCGAGTTCTTGCCGATAGGTCCCGATGCAAGTCAAGACGAGGAAGCACAGATCCACAAGCTGGATATATTTCCCCTGGATACCTTCCAGAAGTCTGACATGGCATCCATACCCGAGATACGAGATGTCGCAAACAATGCAACCAGTATCTCCCAAGCTCAAAAGGAACAGTTGTTTCAAACACTGTGTCAAATGAGAACTGTTTTCAGTGACCGCCCAGGCAAGTGCAACATTCACGAGCACAAAATTACCCTCCACAAGTCTGAGTATGTAGCTAGAAAAAACTATCCCATCCCTGTAAAGTACAAAGATGGTGTAGCGGAGGAAATCAAACAGCTCATTGAATGGGACATAATTGAGCCCTCAAATTCTGAATATGTATCCCCAGTTTTGCTAGTACAAAAGCCTAATGGATCTCTACGTCTCACGTTAGACCAACGAGAGATCGACAAACTTATCCTGCCTTTAAAATTGAAACCCCTCAACATGGAGGAAATTTTCACACAATTCCAAGGTAAAAAGTACTTTTCAACCTTAGATATATCTTCTGGTTTTTGGCAGATAGGCCTAGAAGAGGAGTCTAGGAGGTACACTGCTTTTACTTTCAATGGCAAGATGTACCAATTTAAGCGATTAATCTTTGGTCACATCAATAGCATGCAGGTGTTCATTGAAGTAATGAATAAACTGCTGAGTGGTACTGAGGAGTTTGCCTTAGCATATGTCGATGACATCACAATCTTCTCTGCCACCTTTGAAGAACATTTAGTCCACGTTAGTAAGGTACTTGCCATCTTTCAAAAGGCTAACATGACCCTCAAATTGTCCAAATGTTCATTTGCCAGAGAACAAATTAAGTAGTAGTAGACAATGGTCCCCAGTTTAGGGCCAAGCAATTCACTCAAACCTTTGAAAATATGGGCATTCAGGTTCTGTTTATACCATCGTATCTCCCATCCGCCAATCTAGTTGAGAGGACCCACCTCGAGATGGGAAAGCTCTTAAAGCTCATGTGCAATGAAAACCATAAGACATGGTCAGATAAATTACCAGCAGTGGTTAGCATTATCAATCACTCGATCAATGACACCACTGGGTACGCACCAGCAGAACTTAGGCTACTTGTTTCACTCAGGAACCCCGTTATGGAACACTTTCATATTCCTACAGGTAAACAAACCGAATGGGATCAGCAATTGTTCATGGCTGTATCCCGGACGGCCGAAAGGCGAAACAAAGCCAACAATAAGGTAAATGAATCACAGCAAAACAGGACTGTGATCAAAGTGTATGATTTAGTTTTTCTTAAATCCCATCTCCAAAGCAAAGCTCTAGAGGGACAGACCCACAAATTGTTCCACACCTTCTTCGGTCCATTAGTTTGTAGTGATCAGGTGACAGATAACATATTTAATCTTGTTCATTGTGTTAGCGGTAAGAGCCTACCCAACCAACATGTCAATAACATGAAGTTGTGGAGGTGTAGCTATAAGGTGTATAGTCATTACATTGAGAAGCTCAGACTACTACATCCGGTGTTAGCATCAAGAGTACCTCAAAGAAGTTAATTCAAGCCAAGGGGCCTCTGAATTCAAAGAGGACTCAACCTCAATCCCGACGGGGTGCAGCCGTTTCCCTACGACTTGCTTTGTCTGTTGGTAAGACGAGTAACTGCGCACAAATGGCTCCACCCTCGTACCCTTGTGATACTTCCCCATGTAAACTGTAGATGTCTGCTCGTCAGCTCTACGTTTCTTCCTAAACCCGATATCAGTAGGACCTAGGAGAGAAGTACGCGACGGTATGGCTCCTGCCCTATAGTATTAGTCGCATAAGAGGTATTGGTATCCCTCTAGCGCATCCAGGGTAAGACGCACGGATAGGAGTGTACAACAGGTACAAGATGAGGAGAAAAAGCTACACATTTTTCGAACACTAGTATTAATATATGTTAAAGGTCAGAGGTTTTGTGGATGAGGTTCTGTCTGGTCTGTGACATTCGCCCATTTGTACATAGGGTAGAAAAATTTATGTCAAGATCGTGTAAGGGATTATTTTATCATTGTATGCACAGGGTGGCTACAAACGAGCAGAAATAAAATTCCCTGACTTTTCCAGGTTTTCCAGGACAAAATTTACATTTTTCCCTGACAATTACAAACTAAACTAAATTGATGTTTTTGCAAATAGAAAAAATAAAGTCACACAGATCCACGTATGGTTTTGTTAAGTACCAATATTATCTTCTATGAAATTGACTTAATTTCTCTATTCTCCATGATTTGAATTCAAACTGCAAAATAGTGAATTTGAAAAAATATTACAATTCACAAGCTAGGAAAGGATTACGGAATTTTGTCATACGCAGTAAGTTTAAAATAAAATACTTGATTATTTTTAAAGTTACGACTAAATGAGATAAGAGTGAAGAGGAATGATTAAGAAATACAATTTGTAATTTATCAGTCTCCTTATACATTCTCGGTATTATATGTTCATATTTCCACTGACGTTTGGAACCCTCTGCTTGCAAGAACCATGAGTGCGGACTTAACCACTTAACTCTCGCATATAAGTGAAACAATTGAACTGTACAAAAGAAAGTGTCATATTTCCTTACATTATCAATGGGATTTCTGCTTAAGTACAGTATATTCAAGTGAAGTACTGTGAAACTGACAACATGCAGTTATACAATTATTGCTGACGAAAAGGATATGTAGGTATTAGAAATTTAACGCAAGGTATTTATAGAATTGCATTGTATAGGTACCTGATTTAGCTAACCACACATTAAAACAGGAACACTCTAATAATAAAAGTTTCTGAAAGTTCATATACGAGGGGCATCCTGAAAAAAGCTCCAATGGTGCCTATACGCAGCACTAGTGGTCGGAGAGCGACACACACACATGCAGGCAGGAAGAAGTAGCATGTAACTGTAATCTGGTACAGTTGCAATGCAGCCGTTTTAGGACAGTTCTAGGTTAAAGATTGCAGCTCTCATACAGTCTCCCACCGACTGCGATGTAGCCTACATTGCACGCTCAGAATTTGGCACAGAGCCACCAGCAATCGTGTGAGGTGTTCAGACCGGACGTCGTGAGTGATAGTATGGTCAGATGATGGTGCAGACAATTCACGGAAGGCCAATCGAATGTGCACAACCCCATACAGCTGAGTACATACGGGCCCTTTGCATCACTTCAGGTGAGAGATCTTGGACCACTCCCTGTACAGCCCTGGCCTTAAATGTACCGACTTTCATCTCTTTGTTTAACTGAAGAGGTTTCTGAAGGATTTGAAAGCTACACTGCGGTAGAGATAGTTCCAGTCTTTGCTGTCAGACACATATGCCATGGGCATACAAAATTTAGTGCCATGCTATGACAAATGCCAGAACAACGGTGGTGATTATGCCGAAAATTAGGTTAGGACTCTCTGTTACTAATGCAATAAATTACAACTGATATTCTTGTTTCATTTATGCCTAATCGGTAGGGACCTTGATATTTTGTTATTGTTTTAAATTGGTGTATTTTCTTATGTTTTACGTTTTACTATACGGTGTTATTTTCCCCAAAATTCACATTTTCATTTTAGCGCATTTTCTGGCAAATATCTGAAATTATACCTTCGTGGTGTCTTTAAACTACTGTTTCAAATTGTAAGTCGCATGGCTTACGCCTCTTCGTGAGAGTTTGATATCTTGAAAGTTATTTGGGAAAGTTATTTTCCACACCCCTTTTTTAATTTTAAGGTAAGGATTTTAGATAATGGAATTTTCCCCATATATTCTGAAGGGTGCATAATGACCATAAGTGGCGACGCACCCAAAAAATTAAAATCAATCAATCTCACGTGACAGATACCGATATATTATGGCACCAAAAATTGGCATTATCTTTTATTGACTTGTTAGTGTTACGTTTCCCAAAATTCGCGTTTTTATTTTAGAACATTAATCTGCCAAATATACCGAAACGTAATACTCCATTGTGCTTTTAAACTATTATTTTAAATTGTAGGTCACATGCTCTACGTATTTTCGTGTCAGTTTGATATGTTGGAACATATTTTTGAGGAAGTAAAAGTAAAGTGCTCCCCTGCACTTTTCCATGAAGTTGTATAATAGGGGTGTGGAGTTAGGGCCCCACACTTTCTTGATCACGGCTGAAGGTAGGGGTAATGTGATCAGCACCACGCTCCTGGCTACCTTTATCCCTCAAAGTTTCCTCAAGGTACCAGCTAATGATGCTGGGTGGGCGCCGGAGCAGTTTGAATAGGTGGATAACATCCCGGTTCTCCCCCGCAGGGGATCGACCCCGGGTCTCTCGCATAGTAGTCAGATGCCCTAACGACTGAGCTCCATTATTACCCGCTCGACAAATGCCGATAGTGCGCACTTAGCTTGGTAATTCAAAACATATCTCGTGCGACAAATTCGAAGATGTGGCTCCCGTCTGACGGTAGATACGCACTCGATCTCCTGTTAGAACCCTGCCACTTTGCTCTGTGATGCAAATGGTTTTGATAGAAGTTGAAAAAATCGTGGGAAATACTGGTACATGATTTAATGTGGCTGTCGGAATTATTCCATGTACGTATAACTCTATAGTTTACTTTTGAGTAAAATGTTGGAAAACTTGCATGTTCTATTTACATAAACATGGCCTAGAAAAGACAAGAATGTTGGATTTCATGGAATTTTTCGTTATTTTAGGACATTTCTTTTAAAAAAATCACTAAAAACGCCAACAGTTAGCATTTTATGTCAAATTCGCATTATTTCGATATTTCGAACGGTCGAAAAATGTGTCCAGACATCACTGCACATTCCTAAACATAACTTCGCAGCAATTACCATTATTCACGGTTTTGGCGTTTGCGAAAAATCAATGCCCCTACTAATTGGAAATTACTTTCTGGCCACCCCTCCTATAAATCAGTAGATGGAAAGTGAAAATTTAGCAGAGCTGGCAGAGAAAAGTATATTCTTGAAGAAAGTGATTTGCTTTTATGATTGAATGATTTGAGTAAATATTATATTAAAATATTTACGTATTTATTATTAGTATTTTATTTCATAATATTGGACATTAACCTTACTGAGTGAGAGATTAATGACCATCTCTCATGCATTTAAACAGACAGGACAGAGAGTGGCGTCAATTTTATTGCAATACTAGTGTTGCAGTAAATTTGAGGTTGCGAGCATGCACTTGCCAATTTTTATAACGTTCATCAATGCAGATTTATGTTTCACTTTTTCGTGATAGTATTTAATATATATCCCATTTTGTTGGATTCTTCTTGATATCTAAGAATAGTGCAATGTCATTGTAAACGTATGTTAACTTGTGCGAAACCAGCAATACGTCAGGATGATGAAAGAAAACCTTCGTAAGCACTGCTACATTAAATAAGGTGAAGTGAGCCAGAAGAGTAACAAAATTCGAGGAGTATATTTGCAGTCTAAAGCTCTTCTTGTTTATGCATGTGATTTTTGTTTGATGTTGCAGTCCATGCAATCTCTGTCGCATGTTGTAGTGAGGTACTTTGTCGGGTGGCTATTCGACAAAAATCGTATGTATCAATGGAACCTATTTGTTTCCATGTTCCTATAGTTTGCCCAACAAAATGCCTTACTACGACGTCCGACAACTATCGGATGGCGCCATCCGCTCTTATCCCCTCCATCATTGACAAGTCCCCTTACTACTCCCATACGGAGAAGAAAAAATGATAATCCAATGCATTTCCCACACGTAATATTTAAAGGTTAACGTAATATTTAGAGGCTTAACCTTTACTCCCCCGATGATACCATATGGTATCATCAGAGTAAGGTCGTACTGGCCCGATGATACCAAATGGTATCATGGTGCTGATTACGAAATGAATGTGCTTTTTGGACCTTAATACTCTTATGTTTGGGTGGAAACTCTGACTCAGGTCTGGAGCAAGCCTGGGAAATTCATATTGATGACCAACCTCCCCCCTCTCTCCCCTCTCCGCAACATATCCATGCCACATTTCCGAACAGAGTTTCACATTTTGGCTCATTATTCAACTTGTATGGCACCCAGGAACATGAAACATGTTTCAATCTCTTTGGAAACGTCCATTCTTTGAAGATAATACTAAGGTTTGCGCCTTCTCCCCAAAATAGCGGGAGAAGAGGGGGCAAACTCCATATTTTTGTTTTTCTTTCATTGAAATTTGGATGTCGCGCCCCCAAACCCCCCTTCCTCAGTTCGGCATTCTGATTTGTACACCTTTGCATGCTATGATGTTTTAGCTGCAAAACAAAACTTATCCGAAGTAGATTGCTCCCATATTCCCCTAGTTATAACAATTTTCCTCCAAAAATGCAAATTACCTATTTTTTGTAAAATATATATAGTATATATATATATATCTATCACATTTTGGCTTATTATTCAACTTGTATGGCACCCAAGAACATGAAACATGTTACGTTCTGTTGAGAAATGTCCATTCTTTGAAAAGAATACTAAAGTTCGCGCTTTATTTCCAAATAGCGGGAGAAGAGGGGTCAAACTCCACATTTTAATGTTTTTTTCATTGAAATCGGGGGTCGGGCCCCCCAAACCCCCCCTCCTCGGTTCGGCGTTCTGAATTGTACACGGTTGTATGCTCTGATGTTCTAGCTGCAAAACAAAACTTATCCGAAGTAGATTGCTCCCATAGTACCAGAGTTATAACAATTTTCCTCCAAAAATGCAAATGACCTATTTTTCGTAAAAAAAAAAAAAAGTCACATTTTGGATTATTATTCAACTTTTATGGAAGCCAAGAACATGAAACATGTAAAGTTCTGTTGAGAAATGTCCATTCTTTGAAAAGAATACTAAAGGTCGCGCCTTCTCCCTGAAATAGCGGGAGAAGAGGGTGCAAACTCCAGATTTTTATGTTTTTTCCATTGAAATTCGGGGGACGTGTCCCCGTAAGCCCCCTTCCTCGGTTCGGCATTCTGAATTGTACACGGTTGCATGCTCTGATGTTTTAGCTGCAAAACGAAAGTTATCCGAAGTAGATTGCTCCCATAGTGTCCGAGTTATAACAATTTTCCTCCAAAGAGTGTTCGAATTTAAAATTCCCGCCGATAAGCCAGGGCGGCGAGAGAAATTTCTCTCTCTCTCTCTCCTCCTGCCATCACTGATTTCTGGCGCCGTGGTTGTGTTGCGCATAAAAAAAGGGGCCTCTAAGTTGAGGCCGAAACTTACGAACGATATTTCCTGTTCCCGTGCAGAGTTCCATAACGATATCTTTAAATAAATAAATAAAAAATAAAAAAATTAAATGTCAATGAAGACGAGGGCCTCCCCGATGGCGCAGTGGTAGCGTCGTCGCCTTGTAATCAAGGGGTCCCGGGTTCGATACCCGGTGGAGGCACAAGTGGTTCGGATCCCACTTTAAACTGTAGGTCCAGTCCCGATTAGCCTTACTGTGCATAAAGTGGACTTAAAACAACATATCAATCAATGAAGACGAAATTCCCTGACATTTCCCTGACTTTTTTTGACACCTCAAATTCCCTGACTTTTCCCGGTTTTCCAGGTCTGTCGCCACCCTGATGCAAAAGTCAATTTCATTGTTGTATACAAAAGCCTATTTCATTGTTGTGTACAAAAGTATTATTTCATTGTTGTATACAAAAGCCTATTTCATTGTTGTATAAAAAAGTATTATTTCAGTATTATATGCCAAGGCAATTTCATTGTGGTATAAAGGGTAATTTCATTATTGTCGACCAGGGCCATTTCTTTGTTGGACACAAAAGTGAGTCCAACCATCATATAGAGATTTATTTCCCTATGAGTGCAAATCTATGCTAGATCACTCACTACCAATCAAGCAAAATATTGTTTAGCAATCATTGGGTATTTGCACTACCGATGGGTTAGGTTCGACCAAACCAGGGTTAGCAGTAATAGAAATATGTGAGCACCCCCAAACATATAGGGTTGTTTATGAGGAACAACCCAAAAACCAACAAGGGTAAGGTCAAAGCCTGCGTGTGAAGTGGGGCCAGTGAGTACATCACTCCAACTCCCCCTCAGTGTCACCACAAAACCCCGGAGCAAACACACAAAAGTGCATGGTGTCATAGGCAGCAGCAGACCCCCAAGCATATTATACCAGGAACTAGAGACAATCTTTTCAGCGTTCCAGCAATATGGGGAAGCAGGGAGTGTGTCAGGGGTTCGTAATCGAACATTGACGTCCAGAAACGAACCACCATGACAATCCTACAGACTTCACAAAATGAGTGCATTCCACAGATTGTACACAATCCCAATGGGCAGCCAGGTCGAAGCATTGCTCGGCCAATCAAGCAACAAAAACATTTGATGGCAACGCAAAGTGCACAAAGCCAGGCGACAGCGATCTCCACCTAAGGAGATATTGAAGAACAATTGTGAGGTGATCAAATGTGGACAACATACCAAGGTGTATGGTGAACATTTTTTGAAGGTACTGCACCCTCAAGTGAATGAGGGGCAGAGACATTAGATATGTACCTAAAAACTACTAAGCAGTTCAGTTCGAATACAAAAACTGTATTCAGTGCGACAAAAAGCAGACATAACATGAATAACTAAAATCATTTATTGAAAACTTTTAAGTGTGTGTTATATTATCCATGTATATACCGTCTAGGAAATCATTCGATATATCGAACAGAACAGTATCTCAAACATATATCCAAGTGACGGGCAAGAATAATTGCAAATTTATTCTCTTTCATGTATATGTTCTTTTCGGACCATAACAATTCAGTGTGTATATAAATATTTTGTGTATGTATTTGGGTATAGTGTAGTAAAGGGTAAAGAAAAATGATCCGCTTCACGTATCCTTTTTCTTTTCCCGAGGGCCTGGGATATGTATAACCAACCAAAGGTTGGGTATACATCCCCAATACATACAGGCAGCACTCCACTCCAACCAAAGTACAAGGCCAATTCAATTCAGGTAGAATTAATAGGAATAGACATTCCCAGATATGGTAAGATTAACAGAAATTAGGCCTAATTAGTAAAAGTATGATATAACATCGAAATATTAAGTAATTAATAAGCCCCAGACCAAAATTCATTGGTTATCAAAAAAACAACCTTTTGTTGATAGGTAGAATTCAGAGAGCACATGTTACTTTTCATGCAAATTTTTTATTAATACAGATATTTTCAGGATAACATTTGTGCAAGCACAAATTAACTTGCTTTCCCTGAAAATAACTCCAAGTCACAATTATATGTGCAAACAAACCACAAAAACATCAAAAAATCGATGTTTTTGGACAAAAGACAATCGGTCTCACAGCACCAGAGCCATCTGGTGAGAGTCAGTGGAACTAGCCCTGACTAGACTGCCATCTATTGGGCTTCTCAAGGTACTTGATGAAGGCAAGTAACCCAAGGTGCTGTGAACCAATCAGATGGCCTCATGGGCGTGGCTACCAGACAATGAGTCTGAGATAGCTTTTAACATGAGAGGAAGCCATCTTGATTCCACTTTGTGTTGAGATTTAGTACAGTTCACATCGCTCCAAGTTGTTGGGCCTGAGTAGGCCAGTGGAGAGAGGACAATGGAGTAGCCATTGGACTCCAACATGTGAAATATCTACTAAGTGCTTGGAAATAGTCCAGTAGTGTATAATATGAACGAATTACAGCACTTAAAGTGCCTTAAAGTGCATGGAACTAATATCCATGAAAATTCTGAAATCTTCAAAACCACATGGTGAGGACAATGAGCCTTCAGGAAACCATGATGTTTTGTATCCAAAGACATCCATGGTTATTCGACCCATCCTTTGTCTTACAGCTCCCTGGAACAGTTCATGTGCAAGCCAATACCCATATGCATTAAGATAACGCTATATTTTTAGTGCAAATTCATTGAAACCCCCCATTTATAGTTGGAGTGACAAGTGTGTGTGTGTGGCAAGGCCAAGGTGTGATGAGGTGAATGCAGAATATGTAAGTACCATGTTTTTGTTACCCATTTGTTGGTTCCATATGTAAAATCAAACCTATAAGTTTGTGCAGTGCTTGTATATAGTTAAATGTAATAATACCCCGAATATTAAATGTGTCTTTCCAACATCTTGATTTATCAATTCATATTTGGGCGGGTAAGTCCGGGAAGCGTACCTCTCGCTCCGGAATAACTAGGCTGAAAGTCCCTATGATAAACCAGCAATCATTCCTCGGAATGAATGCTGGTCTACTGGGGACATCCTCCATGTTAATGGTCACTGGAGGACAGCGTAGAGCTGCACGGGGATGGGTGCGTCCAGGTTGCATAGCAGGGTAGTTTCGTAGGTTCAATCAAGCCCAAAGTGGGTGAGTAGGTTAGGTTCACCTATCCTATTGCTCGGCAACGTAACCTGGAGGCACGTATCCCTGGACCAGCCGCGTAGACGAAGCCATTCAACTCCCGAATCTATCGTCTGTCTTTTGTCTCTCGCGGATCGCAATTGTGTTCAAAGATTTGGGTGATAGCCTTCAATAAATATTTCATATTTTGTGTCCGATATGAAATATTTTTCCAAATGCATGAAATTTGGTCATTTCTCACAAAGTTAAGCCTTAAATTTCTTTCTTTTTGTCTTTAAAACCAAAATTTGTATCTATTTTCCATAACTAAAGCAATTTGCAAATATTATGCATGGAAGAAACAGTGAAAACGCATGTAAAAATAACACCGAATTGCAGTAAAAAATAACAGCAAAATTTAGGGAAAAATAAAACTAAAACTTCACGCACCTACTTATAATTTAGTGCAAAATTCTGTCAATTTATTATAATTTTTATGAATAATCTCCATGCCCTACTTTTTGAAAAGTAATGCGTAAATATGCAACTTCAGGGTGGCTACTCTACGGCCATCATAAAATTCAAGTATAATTCAAGGCGAACTTTCCAAAAATTCAAGCAGATGTTTTCTCTATTTCAACCTTATGTATCAACATCCACACACAAATATCTTACTAATATAAAGGGTCTATGGATTCCAACATTATAAAGTTCTAATCAATTAAACGGTATACTTAATATAATAAAAATATTTTATTTAAGGTGCTGAGTTTCTATTTACATCAGAGGCACAACCACGAATTTTTGTCTGGGGGGGGGGGGGCAAGTATCAGGATAAACGTACTTATACTACTACTAATAATAATAGTGTTAATAATAATGTTATTATTATAACAGTATTATTTTTTGGAAAAGATGGGGATGAGTGATGCTATGATGAAATTGATGAATGGACACTCACAAACATCCATGCCCCAGCTGGGATTCGAACCCGGGACCAACATTATTGTTTTTTTTATTAGTAGTATAGTATCAAAGAAGTTATTGTCCTCTTAAATTATGCAAAAAGGGGGAGAAGTTGGTGCTAAAACATTTGTGTTCGAACAAACGATTTTAATTATTTTTCAACATGTTCAATTTCACATTAATAATGGAAAACAAGCACACAAACTATTTTTGAGACAAGAAATGCTTGATACATGCATTCCAAATGTAATTCTTTCTTACATTAATATGTATAACTTTCATGCACGATATATGTTTCACATATATGCAACATGGAGCAACGGGGACACTAAATTGTGTACGTATTCAGTTTCTTTAAAACATATATTATATATAACATATATTATTTAAATACATTACACAACCAATTAATCCATCTCACAATAAACCAACAGCAAAAATTACATAAATTGTCTCTCAAATGTGCACGCTTCCTTTCTTCAAAACAATTGTTCAAGCTTTTAAAACAAAATCAATTAAGACAAGTCTTATTTCTCTGTCTGGTAATTTACAATAGAGTACGTTACAGAAAACAACTATACATTGCGAGCGAAGCAAGCAAGAATATTTTTGGATCCAATTTTTCTGCAGGCTGTAATCAATATTGATTTCATAGGGTGCAAATAATTTTACGGGATGCCATTGCATTCTCTCTTTTACAACTTTTGTGCCTCCCTGATGGTGTAGTGGTAACATCTTCGCCTTGTAATCAAGGGGTCGTGGGTTCGATACCTGGTGGAGGCACATGGCACAGTGTTTTGGATCCCACTTTAAACTGTAGGTCCAGGCCCGATTAGCCTTTCTGTGCATAAAGTGGACTTAAACCCAGAAATCAATCAATCAATTTTACAACTTTTTTCATTGATCGTTCGGTGCCCAGGGCTAGCTCTCGCCGCCCCCTAGCTATGGTTATGAACTTGATAAGACTAAGAAAGCAGGAACTGTAAGCGAAGCGAGCAAGAAAATTATACGAAAGTATTTTTATTTGCATAAAATGTGAAATTGTGGGTGGTAATTGCCCCTGCAAGTCCACTTGGCTGCCAATGTTTTCCCAGCTTGCACCCCTAGAACTCATTTACGTCCAAGGTTGGAGAGGCAAAGCCCCGTGTGGTTGCGTCATTGTTTACAATTTCAAATAATCAGACTTGAAATACATCTACAAACACAAGTCACAGATGTTAGGAGATGTACTAATCTACAAAAAATTGTTTGCCAAACTCAAATTTACCTAATCAATCTCAAGATATCTTGCAATAATCTTTCATCTGTCAGATTGCTCTGGAAAGGACAGAGAATTGTTTTATTTTTCACACAGCTTTCCTTTCCTTCATAGATAAAAATGAAAGCTCAACTTTGAAAAACTTGCTTCCGGGCATTTATAAATACATGTATAATTTGAATAGGATTTGTATTAATAAAAGTTGTAATTTTTCACGTCTATGGAGAAAAATTGAATTAGAATTCACACATACTTCCCGTATTCCCATAATTCAAGGAATTCCTGGTGAGTAACCACCCTGAACTTCATTTGCACAGCAGTCACCTTGAAACACACATTTATCAAGGAGTTCAATGAAACAATCAGGTTCTTCAAGGACCATTTGGAATTTTATTTCGGATCAGTAGAATATTGGTTATCGGTATCGGTAAATTTTATATCGGTACTTTAACGGTATCGGCCAAAATTTCAAATTGGCCCATCCAAATACAAAACATCACTTCCATTATGTGGATAAATAGTTTTGATGGATTTACTTATGCAAAGAAACAAAAACAAAAAGAAAAGAATGGAATTTTACCTTACCTTTTTGTGCTTTGTTAAATTTGAACAATCAGCAAATGCTTTTCCACAAACATTGCAGGAATACGGTTTTTCACCTGAAATAAATAACTCAGTATTAGCATATCTTTTAGGAATCATATCTCTAAAAATAAAGTGTAATAGTTTCTCCGTATTTAAAAAATCAAATTAAAATCTGCCCTAAAAGAGAGGAAGAAGTACAAAAAAAAAGAGAGAGACTACAACACACAACTAGTCTTCACGTTGTGAAGTTCGACAAATAATTTCAAGGACTGAACACGCACTGATTTTGCCTCTCCTATGTGTATCAAATTATAGGGAAAGATTGAAGTCATTCATTCTGATATACTAAAAAAGCTAATGAGGATGTACCTGTATGAAGACGAAGATGCTTTTTCAAGGCCCACTGTTCTGTGAATCCTCTGGTGCAGAAGTGACACTGGAACGGCCTTTCTCCCCTGTGGCGGCGTGTGTGACATTTCCATGTGTCCTTGTGAAGGAATGTTTTCCCACAGAACTCACACTTCCATGGACGCTCACCAGTGTGTCTCTTTATGTGGAGTTTAAACTGGAAATACGGTTACTTATAAATGAGAGCATAGTAAAGAGATTAGATATTATATAGTACACACAAGTACCCAAGAAAAGAACGCAAGATACCATTTTAAGTTTTGAATTTGTAAATACACATTTTATTCTGCATTTAATATCTTAAACAGGATATTCATTCCAATTAAAAGTGGTGACTTAACACAAAACTTCTGGAAAAAAAAGATTTTTTGAGCATTAGGAACACACTATAAAAAGAAAACAAACTCAACATGTGGCTCTGCCTGACAAAGCTAAATTGATTGCCAGTTCTAGTAACAATTTAGAAAGAAATATTAGGAATTAGAATTATTTATAAATGATAATGAATTTGGAAACTTTTACATGGGTACCAACAACAGTGCTGCATGGGACCACTTTCGCTTGCTCAAACTCGTTCGACTCTCCCACGCTTTTAGTGGAATGATTGACAACGTCATAAGCAGCGCTGGCTACCTACAGAATTGTTCACGGCAGTTCGGTACATACCGGAAATAACTCATACTTCCTTCTTGGCATGAAGATGTTGCCACATTTAAAGTGTAACAAATGAAAAACAGCAAGAGTTTACGCTTTTGCTACGCACTTCGTTCTCGCGGTCGCTCCAGCAGACGCCAAGAGATTATTTTTTTTTTCTTTCTTTCTTTTCAGTGGTGAAGGAATGCGAGGTGTACACAAAATCACATGCAACACGCATTAAATGTGCTGAAATGTAGAGGTAAGAATCATTTCTTGTCAATTTAAACAAACATGAATGGACATTGGAATCAGATCCGTATCCAGCTTTGGGTTGGAAAATGACAATTGAAACAAACAAAAAAGTCGGTTACTGACAAAGCCCGCCGCATGGATTACAGCTTTACCTCTCTGGCTTCACACTCATTGTTTAGTTTCAATTCACAGTAGTATTCGAATGTTTTCTTCTGCAAATTAACAATATTTTCACTTTCTTTTGATTCCATTACATCTGTACTACTGAACAATCACGATATTTGTATGTTTAGAAAGTAATAGTAGAAAGTATTTAAAATGAAAAAAAAAAAACCATTGCTTAATGTGAGTTAACCAAAGAATCAGGGCATTTACGGATCACAGCTGATATTCGAAGAAAACTCTGTACAAAATTAAAAGAAAAAAGGTAGTTATTAACCATTTTGTCTTGTAATCGAGTAGTGTGTTTGATTCCCCGTGGAGTCATATGGACAATGGTTCGGATTACATATTATAGTCTAGTCTCAATTAGGTTATCAGAGAATAAAGGGGAAAAGTAGCAATTAAAATTTTACATATTTTAAAAATTTGTACAAGAACCTTTAAAGTTATTTTTAAAATGTAACAACATATTCTTATGTTGTTACGTTTACGCCGTAAAGTTGAGAGTGACATTTTAGGAAAATCATGTTCGTCTTTGATGGTTTTATGAAGTTTTCCCTAAGTCGGTAGCTCATTTTTCCTATGCATAACATGCACTGTCCTCTTCATAGCAGCCTGGGTAAAACTATCATATTTTCCAAGACGAATCGCCCCATATCACTCTTCTTCTTACTTGGTGCAGAAAGTTTCCCTCTTTGTTTTCATTAAAGTCTATCTTAATTTTAATAATAGTCGACCTCTGACATAGCTATCCCCGTTGCTTCAGATGTCATTCGAGTGGGAGTCTTCATTGTGTCGATACCGCCAATAATTTCTTTGCCCGGAAATAGGCATACACATTCAACACTGTTCGGGAGAAGGACAAACATTTATTTGCCTTTTTTATGCTATTTCTTGTAGCATTCTGGAGAAAAACATGCCATTGTTCTCCTTGCTCACTTCATGCACTCTAACACAATAATAATTAACGAAATAGAAACAACAATGCAACACGAATAAATCAAGAAACTAACGAAATAGAAACAACAATGCAACACGAATAAATCAAGAAACTAACGAAAACACAGAAAAACACTGCAATAGCCGGCGGAGAGAAAATCTGAGAGATCTGACATCGTTGCTCTCTGCCCCCACCTCACCTTTCTGTTGCACTATCCCCCCCCCCCACCTAGAAACTGATGTGAAACGCTTCCGGTATGTACCGATCTGGGCTGAACAGGACCTTAAAACCCATACATGGAAGGAAACCACTCCATGCAATTACAATTCTGAATCATAATTTGTATATTATTATTATGTAAGACTCTAATACAATATATAAGAAAGTATGCAATATCTACCAGGGTTGGCTGTTTTGAACCACGTTGGTTTAAACCAAGTTGTTTTTTTTTTTTTAATAAACGATCTTTGTTTTTTTTTAATGAAAGGTATTCAAAATAACAGATAGAAGTTTATTTGTTTATGTAACTGAAAATTAGCCTAATTAAATTTTCAATAGTTGTCTATTTAAATTAACGTAATGAGAAATGAACCATTTCCTGGGAAATCCCCTTCTCTAATGGGGAATTCCCATTCAAAGGGAAATTCCCCATTTCATGATAGCAAGCAGTTTGTGAAGTTTAGTGACAGAGTGTGGACCTGTTAGCTTTGGCCTTTGTGTATTCTAAGCTTAACAGTTCAAAATGACTGATAGAAAATGTGATATTGTTTGGCTTTCATTTGGTGGTTAAAAAGGATTCATGAAAGTTGTTTGAGGGCCAAATCCAAAGATGTAGTTATGAACTAGAAGGCCAAGTCATCAGAATGAAAAGTCACCTATCAAAATGTGCAATTGCACATGTTGAATTTGAAGATGATGCAGGTAAGATGTTTATTTAATTTTCAATTTAGTTCATAATACTCCCTATTAAAATCCAGTAATTTTTCTCAAATCAAATCTCAATAAATGTATTCAGATATGTAAAATAATGTAATCTCTTGTATAATTTATAAACTAGGAAATGGAATACATTAAAGATCTATATTTAAATTCACACAAATTAATGAAAATAGCTGTATCTGTCTGGTGCACCACATGTAAAAATTTATTGAAATTGATTATCTGGATTGGTAAATTTGACAGCTTAATACGAGGTGCATTCAAGTTCTAAGGTCTCCTATTTTTTTTCTTCTTCTTCATAAACCACTTACACAACAGAGATGAAACTTCATTTACTTCTCAACAAAGTCTCCCTCTAGATATACACACTTTTCGCAATGTCGATGCCATGATTTCATGGCCGCTGCGAACGCTTCTCTAGGGGTCTCCTTGGTTCACTGGAAAATTGCCGATGCAATAGCAGCATGAGAGGAAAATGTGCGGCCCTGGAGAAAGTCCTTCAGCATTGGAAAAAGCCAAAAATCAGTAGGCGCAAGGTCAGGGGAGTATGGACGGAGCATGTTATTCACTTCAAATTAGTTTTCCATGAAGAGAAGTTGAACAATGGCCACCCGAAGAGGAGGTGCGTTGTCCTGATGAAAGAACACAGCTGCAACCATTTCCGGCCATTTCTTTTGCAATGCTGGAAGCAACTCAGTTTCATAGCTTGTACCCATCATTGTTGTGCCCTTAGGATAGCAATGCCTTTGCTGTCCCAAAACATCCCTTTTCTCAGCAATGGAGTAACTGGCGGCTGGTTCGCGGGCGAGGCTCATTTGGTTTGTTTTCATACGACGTTCGACATTCCTTGAACTATGGGACACACGAATGCACATTGCTCAGGTCCGTGACACCACCACAGCATGTCTCAGTCAATTTAAGATGAATATCGATGGGTGTCACTCCACGCAGGTGAAGAAAATGGATAATAACACGCTGTTCTTTCGATGTAAAAGATGTCATTTCCAGTATCAAAAACATGTCTTGTTAGATAGCACCACTAGCTTCCTATGGGCCGTATCGTTCTGTCATCTGGCCTCACCAACCTTCTTGTCAAACAACTCTCATCTTTATAACTGCTTGTATTAATGAAGAAAAAAATAGGAGACCTTAGAACTTGAATGCACCTCATAATTACATCTGTGATTATCTTAGATGAAAGTGGGGCATTTAAATCAACAAGTGGTGTTCACTGCATAATTTTGGATTTTGTGAGGGAATACTTTTGTTTTACAAGTCTAGTGTAACTGCTACCCAAGCATTTTATCAATGAATATTTACCATTTCTTAAGGATGTGTCAAAGGGGAGGTGATCCAGTTTTGCACCCAGGAAGCATTGGGGTGGGGGTACCAAAGAAATCATGGATGAAATTTCTCATTATCTTATCTTAGAATGGCTGTTAGAAAATAAGAAATGTGTAGATTTCATGTTGAGGATTACAAGTTACAAGAAGCTAAGCTAATCTAACTTCTGAAACCGTAAATTGGTGGTGGTGGTGGGGGAGGTGCTAAGTTAGGAAATGTATCACTACATGTGGAGAATTTGAAACAATCTAAGCCAACCTAGTCTTCATGACTAAATTCAATTTGTGCCCTCTCTGTGCAAATGTTAGGTTAGTATCCCAGGGGGCTACAAAACGAATCTAGTCTTTGATGTTATGTTGGACTTGATTGCCATGTTAAAAAAAAAGGTAAAGTTCTCCCCTGTTCATTGCACCATGCCATGAAGGTATATAGGGGGTGTGAAGGTAGAGCCTCACACTTTCTTGATCACTGCCATAGTGGAGGTGATGCAATCAGCACCATGCTTCGGCCACCTTTGCCCCCCCTCCCCCAGGGTTGCTCCCAGGCATCCATTGATGAGAGGCTGGGTGAGCCCCAGAGCTGCTTATGCAGGGACATTGATCGAAAAATTCCACCTGCAAATCACCTACCCCAGGAACTGAACCCGGGTCTCCCACGTGGCAGTAAGAGGCTCTACCGACTGAGCTACCATCTTTTGTAAAGATTAAACAACAACTTGGGTAGCCGAACTAGCTTCCATTTTTTTTTTAAAAATGTGAGTGTATATTATAGGCCTATGTTAATGCAGACATCAATTTTTCTTTCAGATAGCATTTCAACCTCAAGTTCACTTGGTACTAGTACATCCACTCATGTTTCAGCCACTATTGCATCTTCTTCTAATATTGGAAATAAATCAGAATACACTGAGAGCAAGAAGAGAAAAATTGAAACATTGGGTTCATATGTATGCAATGCAGAAGAAGTCTTTGGATCAGCAAGTAGCTCATTTTATATTCACAACAAATACTACTTTTTGTAGTGTTGAACATTTTCAATTTGTGCGACTTGTGCAACAACTTTGCCCAGGTTACACCCCTACAAACAGAAAATAAATTAGTGGGTCTTTATTGGAAACTATTTTGTGAAAAAAAAAAGGAAACTTGATCCCTTATTCTGAAAAATCAAAGTGTATGCCTTGGGTTTGATGGTTGGTCAAATGTCCACAATGAACCAATAATATGCCTTACAGTTACCACCAAAGAAGGAAATGTTTATTTAGTGGACACAATTGACACATTTGTTCATGCTCACACTGCCGATTATCTAACAGAGTTGGTTTTTAACAGCATTAAAAATGTGAGGAAGACAAAGTGCAAGGTTTGTTCTGTTGTTACAGATAATGCTGCCAACGTTGCAAAAATGCATCTTTGCTTGAAAATTACGTAGATTTGGATGTCTTCACTTATGGTTGCTCAGATCATGTACTAAATCTGCTAGCAAATGACATTCAGTTTCCAAATGTGAAAGAGCATGTGCTAAATGTAATAAAGTACTTCATTTTGCTAATGCATGTTACAGAAACTCTGGTGCCCCAAAACTCCCAAGTGAAGTGCGCTGGAATACCATGGTAGATTGCTTGGAGTCATATCTTAAAGGCTGGGCAACTTTGTTAAAAATTTGTGAACAAAATTGTGAAACTATTGATAAAGCAGTGCAAACCCAAGTTTCCAATTTTGTATTAAAGCGGAATGTAGCTTAATCGCTTAAAGCCTATTGCCACTGCCCTTGATGAAGTACAGAAAAACAACTGCACCATCTCTGAGTCAGTACGTGTGTGGAAGAAACTTCAAATGAAAATTGGAGTTACAAATGAGAAACACATTAAACAAAAATTCAAAAACAGATATAAAATGGCTCTAACACCAGCCCATTTTTTAGCTTACATGCTGGATACAAAAGAAAAGAATTCATCACTTGATTTAACTGAAAGCAGCATTTGATTTTGTAAAGTTGAAGTATCCATCAAGTTCAGTTCTTCCGTTAATTGTAAAGTTTCAGTCAAGAAGCTCACCTTTTCAAGAGTTACTTTTTCAGAATGAAGTCACATTACAGGTTACAACCTACAAATGGTGGAAAAGTCAAAAGAATGACATTGATAAATTTAATGACAAAGTTTTTCCCATTATTGAACAGTTGTTTACAGCACAGGCTTCTTCAACAAGTGTTGAAAGAATCTTTCATCATTTGAACTTGTGGATTCAAAATTGCGCAATCGATTAGGCACAGAGAAAGCATCTAACCTTGTGTTTCTGTTTAAAGTATTTAATAGTGATGTGAAAATGTAAACTCTAATAGTAAGCAGACTGAAAAAACAAAAATATTTTCAAGAAGACAAATGGTGTTTATAGTTCTTTAATTTTTATGTTCAAATCAATAATGAACCTGTAGGTACAGAATGTTAGTGCATTTTGAACTCAACTTAAAGTTTTAGTTAACTAGTTTGAGTATTGTACAGTAATATATGTCACTAACTTTTTTGTTCTTTCTTGTAATATTCAAGACATTTCTATATGAAATCACTACATTGTAGTTCTCAAAATAATATATTTTGTGTATCATTTTGTCAGTAAATTAGAATTTTGAGCAAAATACATGTTCTATATTCAAGAAAAACTTCGTATTTACCTCACAACTAGTCCAAATTAACTGTAACCAAATATTTTAAATTATACAGTAAAAACTGCATATCCCGGAACCTCTATAAGAAGGAAACCTGTAAATATGGAAAAAAAAAAGTCCCCAGAACGGACCGATTTTATACCTGAAAATGACCTGCTTAAGGCGGAAACCTCTTTAACGTGGAAAAGGAACACCTAACACTGGTAGAACCAGCCTTTGCCTCTGCACTGCTGCGTGTACTACTTTGAACTCCACATGAAAACTTACCTGTGATGAAGTGGTGAACTTCCTTCCACAATAATCACAGCAGAAAGGCTTTTCTCCAGTGTGTATCCTCATATGCTCCTGCAGGTTTCCATTTTGGGAGAAGTTCTTGCCACAAACCTCACAATGGTAGGGTTTCTCACCTGCCACAAAGAATATAATTCTTGAATGAGTGCAAATTTCACAAGTGACACATTAATATACTAGGGATGTGAAATTCTTCATAATACCAAAGATAAGCTACTAACATTTTCTGATACTCGTAACCAATATTTAGGGGCATGCATATTTCGTTTTTGACGAAAAAACGAAATTTGAAAAAACACATTGTATTGTTAATTTTTTATGTTTTTGAAAGGTGTGAGATGCATTTTGTGACCATATTTTGTCACGAAATAGAAAATTGATTAATTCTGCTGTTAATATTGGAGAAGCAAAAATGGACTCCTTTACACAGAAATAAACTTAATACTCTGATAACTACATAAATGTGCTATTAGAAGTGAAATGTTAATTCTGTGGAATAAATGTAGTTTTTAAATCAAATTTAGGATTATATTCACAATTTTAAAACCAATATGTCTTTTTATATACCACTTTTCATCCATTTTTTTTCACCGCTATAACACCGATATTTTATATTATTTACTGCTTTTGAACCCGAAATTGACACAGTTTTTGTACCGAAATTTTGCTTTTTTATTTACCAAAAATATGTGCCTCTACCAATATTCTATGAATTCAGTATAAAATTGCGAATGTTCTTTGCATACAAGATATATTTTTGAGAATGAAGCTTTATCACTGAATTTATAATTAATATAAAGTAACATGTAGGTCCATTTTCAACAGGTAACTTACCTAATCTAACTAGGAAAGAATACATTTTAATCTTCTTCATCACACAACACAAGGAAACAAGAAAGAAATTGTCTAACACAGAACAAAGAAAATTTCCGGAAATGGAGGTAATCAAAAACTGAGTCACAGCATATAAGATTCACCCTGTTTTTTACACCTATTCCCAAAGGAAAAAAGTGCACCTTACACACTAGCAAATACGATAATTAACTTGTTTAATTAATGTATGTAATCAGATGGCTCCAATGGGTTTTGCTATGCAACAGAAAGTGGTTATTTAGACATGTACTTTACAAAATTAAGGCACATGGACTACATTACAGGCTTCTATGGGTATCACGCGACAACTTGAGCTCTGGGGAAAGTGGAAATCTGAGGGGGCCATATGGGTTTTGTCAAGAAAAAGCCAGGCTGGTAGAGCAAAATTCCAATGTTGCCATCTACAGATGTAAACAATTAACTGGTCACTCAGTTTAGATTTGATTTGCATAATTCAGAAAAAGGGGGTTCTGCATTGCGAAGCCAGGCAAGAAATGCGGGAGAAGTCTCGTTTCCAGAGATACTTGGCTGATATCCGTGGCGGAGTGGTTAGCACAGCGTGCTACGACGCGAGGAGCCCAGGGTTTGAATTCCAGCCTGTAGATGGTAGTGTCCCTTCATCAGTCATCCTGATTAGCCAAAAGTGGCAGGAAAGCGAAGTAAAATAAACCAAATCAATTAATCCAATTTGGATAGAGGGGTTATTAATTCATTGATTGATTTTATTTATTTTACTTCACTTTTCTGCCACTTTTGGCTAACCGCGAAGATCAGGATGACTGATGCTAAGACGAAACTGATGAAGGGACAATCACAAAGAACACCCATGCCCAGGCCGGGATTCGAACCAGGGACTTATGACGTCGAAGCACACAGTGCTAACCACTCTGCCACAAACCGTAAATAGGGGTGATTCGAAGGCTTGTAAGAGATTCTTAAGTTGTAGCAATACTGTACCCAGACCTATCAAAGAAGTTGCAAGAAAAATCACATTATGAAAATGTTTACTTGATCTTTGTTGTCCTTATTAAAGAACTGATTCCAATAGAAGGTTTTGGTGGAAAAAAACAGATATTATTGTTGTGTGTGCCAATTTGTTTTGAGATATTCATGACTGCCCAAACACTGGAAGAGCCGTGTACTATTTAGATGAAACATACATGAACGAACATCATACGGTGCCAAAACATGGCAGTGTGACAAAGACGTTGTAAGGCCTTTACCATCAAGTGGAAAAGGAAGGAGAGGCTTCTAATGGCAACCATCGATGTAGCACAGTTTCTGGTGGCCTTTCGCAAGTAAAATATTTGGGGCCCTTAGTGAAAAAATATATATACAGGAAAACCTCGTTAATACGATATTGGTTAATACGAAGTACCCTTTAATCCGAAGTTCTTCCCATTCCCCAGCCGATAAGATAGGATTTATAATGTATTTCAGTACGGATAAATTGAAATACGGATAATTTTTAATACGAAGTTGTTTACAAGACCCTTCCGCAAAACTGGTTTCGCTTAATTCGAAGTAGACACCTGCGTAAGTCGACAAGAGAAGATCGAATGTGGAGGGAGCTTGGATGTTATTTTAACTTGACCTTGACATGTTTCCTTGTCCTAAGAGCTGCTGACAACTCGAGGGAAGCAGCCCGAAATGCCCGCTGGACATTGACATTCTTTGTCAATGTGCATGGGAGGTCAAGCCCTTTCCCCGCTGAATGCGCCACCTTGGAAATATTCACCTGTGCCAGATGAGAAATGCGAGATAAGATCACACGAATGTTCCAAAATACAAGATGCGTGGCACCTGGAAGTCTCATCAATCTGTCTAGCTCTGAGCTCAAGATACAGCAATTTCCCGGGAGCAAGCAACTTTTGGCCTGGTAGCAGACAACTTCCGGTAACCACTTTCATTAAAAGCGTGTTCTTTGTGCCCTGTAGAACCTCATAAAAAAAGGGAAACTGTTACAGATAATCAAAGCCGCATAGGCCAACTAAAGATCGTCAACCCGCTTAATGCGTTGTCATCTAGGTTTCCCGCAAAAGTTGACATCGATCTTACGTATGTTGCAACTCCAGTTTCCCGCTTCATACGTTTCCCAATTGTGCCGGTCATAAAATTTGCCAAAACAATGTTTTGTTGTCTGAGTGACTTCTCCCCTTTATTTATCAGCAAACGGAAAGGGGGGGGGGGGTCCGTTGCTAATTGTTTCTGCCACGATATTCTTGCTCGTGTGCGCACACCGGCTCCTTTGGCATCTAAAAAAAAGCAAAAAGTTCTGAAAACCTTCTTTAAAACGAACAAAAAAAACGCATGATACATAAAAGAAAAGTGACCCCCTTCCTTCTCCTACAACAGCTCATTATCCGCCACTGGTGTGCATGGTAATGTGATTTTTCACACTGCTGATAAAAGTTCGGTCTTCGACAACTGCGTTATCTTTAAAATGCCGATGATTTCCCTTCTACCACCTGCTGCTCTAACTTCCCGCCGGTCTCATTGTGTTTACCCTGCAGCTGGCGCCAGTGTTTAGTCTAGCGTCTGGAAACCTCTGGCTTGCTGATAACTGCAATGACTCATCCAGTGGGAAGGAATAAGCTTCATTGCTTCATTGTTTTGAATCTCGCAAAGGCATATAATACCCGCTTTTCTTCAGAACCATTAGCGTGCTGCTGTTAAAAAAAAAAACGCAATGCTCAATGTAGGAATACGAGAGGAAAAGTTTTGGCGGAGCGAGTGTTTGACCTCCAGAATACTCCTGAAACCTACAATAAATTGTCGATTAATCTGAAAATACGCAAGTTTCGTAAAACTTGTTTTTAGTTCATTTTATACTGCTGAACTAAGCGGGACTAAATATACAGTTTAAAGTGGGATCCAAACCAGAGTGATTATCGAGTGCGGCACTGTTTAATGTGTCCTAGGATACACATTGGGTGCAAAAATTGCAAGTTGTGTGTTTACTTCTTCAGAGTTGATTACAATGCAAGTTGAGGAAGAGTTTGGACTGCTCCCTGAAAAAGGGGAGGGGGCAAAAATGAAGTTAACTGAAGCAAAGAATACGTGACTTTTTTTTACGATGTGTTTTAGACAGCCGAACCAGAATGAAATTTACAGGCCCGATTTTTTTGTTTTGTTTTGTGCCAGGGAAAGGTTGTGTTCTCTCCCAAGAGAATCTTCTCTTACCAGTTAATCCTGTAACGGACAATGTTCTAGTACATAAAATATAATATTCATTCTGTCCGATTATCTCCCGTCTCTTGCTCGCGTGTGACTACTGTCAAGATTCACTTCTTGCAATAAACGAGATTGTTTTCTTTTCCGTAGGTCTCCATGCAAACGGGTTTCTTATGAACTAAAATTGTAAGAATTTCATGGAAGAGCAACAACTTTGCACAATTAAAAGAAAATACCGTTTTTTATAAGACTTTTTGCCACAACATGCATCCCGTGCATAACCGGTTGTATAACTAGGCAGGATAAATGGTGTTAACCGACTCCTTGTAATCTTTGTGTCCGCGTTAAGCTCCGTGTTCTCATTTTGTGTAACATTTTTTTACACTTCCTTTAAAATGTACATTATTATTATATAGTACATATAAAGCTTGTTTTCTGGGCTACCACCAAGTATAAAATATCCTTTGTGGGGCTAATTTATACTCTACTTTATTTACACCTGAAAACAGGCGCCATCTTGAAAAGTTTGGATAACTCGAAGTCGTTTAATACGAAGTTGACATTTTTTGGTCCCTTGAACTTCGTATTAACGAGGTTTTCCTGTATATATCGAGAAGAGATGTATATACGCATTGATGATGTCAGAGGGATGGACAGACGTTTTAACGCAATAACTTCCATTACGAAAAGGAGAGAGGAGGAAATGGGGGGAAGAGGAGCTCGCAGCATTGCGTACAAAGCAAATATTGCCGTAATAGGTTAGATATATCTATAAATTCAATTAAAAGAACGTAGTGTATATACAGCTTTGCTAAGAAATGCTCTTGGTTATCAGGCATTCTCGTAACATATATTGAGAATAGGAAGAAATTAATGTGGTTGCAAACACTGCTTTTGAAGGGCGGAGAACTCATTATGAGGGTTGTCACTGCCTCCGCGATCAACTCGAATACTTACTCCCCAGAGCTCAAGTTGTGGCACAAAACCTATAACACACACCTACAGACATATATAGAAAGCGAGAGAAGGGGGATAGTCCATTTATAATGAAAAATAGACATATCTTGGAAAATAGACATTGCATGAAAAAAATGTTCTGTATGATAAATACAGTGCCCAGGAAAAGTTACTACCCCACTGCAATGTTGCCATTTAATTGATTGTCACATCACAATGAAGTGACTTTTCCCATATGAATGTATTCCTGCTTGATTAATTGATGCCAGAGAGAGACAAAGACTAGTTACAGCTAAGCTTGTGACATTGCTGAGTTGATGTGTGAATTAATAAATCTTAGTTTCCATGTGCATAAACATCTACACAGTACTATGAAACAAATGGAATTCTATGAAAACAGTAGATAGAATTTCTTCTTACCTGTGTGCCACCTATAGTGCAACGTAAGACTGGTTTTGTGAGCAAAATGTTGACCACACAATTCACAGAAATATTTCTTTTCTCCAGTGTGCTTTGGTTGGTGATTAAACAAATTAGCTTTTGTTTTAAAGCTTGCACCACACAATTTACATATATAAGGCCTGGAAAGAGTAAAAAACCTAAAATAACAAGTCATTTTAAACCAGAAATAACAATGCTAACAATATTACATCTAGGGCTGAGCCAATATTAATAGCAAATATTAAAAAAAATATTTCTACTATGAAAGCACAATAATGAAGTATTTTCTTTTTCTTTTTTAAATTTGGGTTAAATAAAGCCTCAGAAAAGATAGTGACATAAGGTTTTAATACTTGACTTACCAGAAATTGAAGTCCCAAGGTATGACAACTGAAAATCTCTGAAATCTAATTGCAAAAGGTTTGATTTATTAGGTACCCATGACCAGTTGGTGTTGTCAGCTCCAGTTCTCTATTCATTCTCTTTGTCAAATCAGGCAGAATTCATTGTTCTTTCACTAATTTCATAAGTAAATTATCAGAAACCTTCAGTTCATCACATACATTTCTTCTTGACCAAGTGGTAGCAATCAAACTGACCTTTTCAACATTAGTTTTCGCTAATTTACATTTTTCTTCTTATAATTTCCATTATATGATTGTACTGGCCATGCAAAGGATTTTCACACTTGCTTTCCTTTTCTTCAATTCTAATACTTTGTGAGAAGCAACTTTCCAGTTTCCTTTCCACTCCTTGTATGATGTGAATAGTTTTCGATCAAAAGCACTTTATTGTTTTTCTGCAATCAGCCTCCTCAGTTTTGAAACAGGAGATACATCAAAAACAGAGCAGACTTCATACATTTCCATTAGTTTTTCTTGGGTTGGCACAAAGACATCATTTCCATTCTGGCATTTAAGTGAGTCACTTTCTCCAGATATGAAAATTTTACTCCAACATGTCAGGCATATTGATTTGACTGGTATAAGGCTTACTTGACACTTTTTGCCTTACCATATGATGCAAATTGATTTTAAAAATTCCCTTACTTAACTTTTTCTTTAAGTGGTACTTCTGAAGATCACAACATACTTTACCATATAAAAAACTATTTTCAATGGTATATGCATACTGTCTCTAAGCCATCCACATGTAGTCTTGACCTAAGAAGTGTTTTATCATTTTCACTGAGTTCGTGCCGGACCCTGTGGTCGAGTGGTTAGCACATCGCGCTGCGACGCCAAAGGTCCTGGATTCGAATCCCGCTCGGGCTTGGTTGTTTGTGAATGTTCATTCATCAATTTCATCACTCATACCAATCTTCGCAAATTACCCAAGAGGCACAAAACATGAAGTATAATAAACTAAATCAATCAATCAATCACTGAGTTCGTTAAGATTAATTAGGTCTTTGGGAACTTTACCAAAAGTGTATTTATGACAGTCCTTATGACGAGTCATAATGCCATTGAAAAGCAACGTATTCATTTGTATTCTCGATCGGATAACTTACGCCAGTACTCACGAATTAGCTCGTCCTTTAAGTTCGAATGATTCTCGCCATGTTGTGCGTTTGCTCAGCGAGTTATTGTCCGAAAGTGAAGTTAATTCCCAAAGTAAACACGATAGGTGCTTGAGTCTGTACTGTTTTAGTGATCACAGCAAAACACGTAGTGCAAATTCAATTTACTCTTTGTACATGTAAATGTCTTTGATCAAATCTTTTGTGCTTTCAGTCTTGCTTAAAAACAATGCAAAAGTTTTATTTCCTGAACGATAAAAGTGGTTGGCTAAACAGTTGCACGCTATAGAGGACGGATTGTCTGTTGCGGAAAAAGGCAGGCTGGGACTGGAAGGAGGCACGGAGTGGGGGAAAGAAAGAAAAATGCTACGTATGGCCTAATCTGTCAAAGTTCGTGCAGAAAATGGCACTTGTGGATTGAAAACTCATTATATTTCCGTGCAATAATGGGAAAAGAGGATGTTGTGCTTTTGAAGTCTTGGAGCCAGGTCGGTGTGGTGAGTAAATAAGGAAAAAGCTTATGCACCGGTGAGTGACGTCTTCCTTGTCCAGTGTTCAAAATGGGAGGTAAGAATATCTTCAGCCTTTTATGGCGAGATTAGTTTGCCTGGATCCGTAGGCAACATATAACGAATGCAAATGCCTTCATCGGATATCATAGATATCTATCTATCAATGGTGACCTGTTCTTTCGTTCTCGAGGAGCAATCGAGAATGAACGGTGATATTGGCAGTGATTGTGCATGGCCATCTTATTATTGATTGCATGGGCACGAATGTAAAACGTGGCATATTCCTCTGAGTACTTCTTATGGTTGTACTATTGTGGATGAAAAATCACGAGTGATTTTTCCTGAACATGTGAATGTTAATATTAAACCAACAGAAAACTGGTGACGTCCATGTTTCTATATGAAGGGTGACATGTAGGTAATATTGACTTTGTCACCAGTGCCAGTATTATCTATTTTTTATTCTTGCCACAAGCCAAAAATTGTACATTCAACTCTGAAAGTACCACAAAATCGGATCGTACTATTCTCCTCGTAGCTGGATGCTTGTCTGAGGTTCAAATTATTTGTGCATTTAAAGATTTATAACTATCGCTTGTCAAGATAAAGGCATGACATTTTGTTATCAAGATTTGGGTTAGAACTAAATGTAGCTGATCCATATGTACATTTAAAATACTGTTCAGGTACATCCGAGTATACACAAGTATAAAACTATTAATTGATAAAGTGCAAGAAAAGTCAGATATTAAGAAATATATTGTTTATTTAATAATTCCAGTTTATGGGAAGCATATATATGTTAATACAATTGTGATGCATTTAAGTAAGGTTCAGCATAAGCATATGCAAGGTATGTCCAAACCAGATACTGAGCACGTTTTGTACAGTTTGCACTTATCCTAAACTCTGTGTATGGTTTGAATAATCAGCCTGTTTGTAGATGTCTTACATATGTGATATATTTGCCCAAGTACATATAAGTACAAATGACTCAGCAGAAGTTTAACTCATAGAAGTTTGTGGCTTATACAAGTCGTACAATTCAGATTCTCTCAGCCATATCTGTGTACATCTGTCATTTTTTTAATTTTATTTTCTTATAATGGCTTAATAAACACTTGTTAGGTGTTTTCTGGAGTTACATTTATACATCCTGTGACATGTGTGAATTTGGTTGTGTACGTTTAACATCTATGCGTTAATAACACATTTTTTTTAACACATTTTTCGCAGAAGGCAGATTTTCATGTGCAAACAGAGTCAATGCTTAAACATACTTCTCTTCTTATTGCATAATCATCCAGGGGTAACATCAACTTCATATTTTCTTGTACAATTGAACGGGTTAAAGTTACAGTGGTGTAAGTCACTTTGTAAAAAAAGACAGACACAGAAATCAGATCGAGATAAGTCAATCTGTTAACAGAAAACGTGGAGTACATCAGAGATTCAGTCAACTAGCAACAGATGACAGTTGAAGTTCTAGTGATAAAGGAAACAGCTGTTCTGTTGATCAGCAAAGTGCTGTGAGTCAGACTCTCTGTTTTTTTAAAAAAGTGACTTACACCACTGTAACTTTAACCCGTCCAATTATCCGGTTATTTGTGTTTATCCATACAGATGGATGTGGAGGGGTAATGTAATAAATCTGTTTAATCATCCACAAAGCTCAGTCAGGAATTTCAGGAACGTTTGGTGCTTCTGGTAGATTTATGCATATTCTATTTAAGTAGTTTGATCATTTAACTGAAGAAGAATTTTTCTTATTTCTAATTATTTTTTGGGGCTTGAGATTTTTTTTTTGTAGCTTTTATTTTTCTGATTTTCTGCTTTACCGTAACCCTCCAGTCTGTGCTACCAGCGCTGCCGAGCGTGACGCTAGGTAGACCCATGGAAGGCAAAATATTGAAGGTGGTTAACTTGGAGTAGTTTGATTTTTGGGATTGGGGTTTCTCATGATGCGTAGCATCTCATAGGAAATTAAGACACATCTTATCCTCTCCAGTTAAAAATTCTACAGAATACTCCATTTCCAGTCACAGATAACAAACATTCACAAGTCAGTACTCTCGGCACATTAGGCAAAGGAAGAATGACAGAAGAGATTGTCCATGCACAGATCAATTCTAGGCTTGCTTTACATCCTATCAAAACATCGTCTCTGAATCTTCTACTGTGCATGACTCACATCTACTTCAACGAATGTCTTTTCTCGAGAGAGAAAAAAAAATACTTCAACCAACTTTGACCCTCCAAAATAAATAGCCTACTTTCAGTGGAGTGTCCAAGGAGGGTTTGGTAGGGGTTATAACCAAATACCTTTGGCCTAGTAATCCATAAACAATTACGTCAAAGGAAGAATAATGTGGGAAAAACAGGGCTGTATACTAAAAAAGTATATGTAACCCCCTACCCCCCTTTCAAAATTCATGGGCATGCCACTGCCTATCTTAAGTTGCATGTATTGCCACATTTAAAAAATATGGGGGAAGCTTAGTTTTGGAGCTGACAACACTAACTAGTCATGGGTACCTAATCAAATCTTTTGTAATGAGATTTCGCAGATTTTCAATTGTCATACCTTGTAATTTCAATTTCTGGTAAGTCAAGTATTAAAACCTTATGTTACTATATTTTCTGAGGCTTTATTTAACCCCAAATATTTTTTTTTAAAAAAACAGACTTCATTATTCTAAGTATGGGATGTAGTTTAATCTTACTTTGCAATGTCAGAAATTAGGTGACATATGTTACCTCATATTGACCAAGTTGAGATTTTTACGTGTTAGGTTCATGCAGGGCTTCCTTTGTGCCAAATTTTAGAATGAGATATTTAACCCTGAAAACCCTCAAAATTCAATGAACGACCATGTTTGAGCCCATGCTGTAAAAAAGGATTGTATTTCTAAGCACTGATATTTTATTTACCGACACCCTGCAGGCAGGCCTACACATGAAAAAAATCAAGCCTTAGGCTAAACCCCTACATTGAAAAAATCAGCCTTAAAAATCCAATTTTTTAACTATTGTTACCCCAATTTCCACCATAATTTTCGTACTTATGATGCAATTTTAAGCAAAACATACTTGAATAGCATAGAAAGTATACTTCATTAGCTACAAAATGAATTTTGTTTCAGGTCTCTAGCTCTAATGGTTTTTGAGTTATAAGGTTTCTGAAAAGTGCAACATGAGCAAAAAAAGCCATGCGCCATGTTGGAAAAATTGATGCCCAGGAGAACTAACGACAATATTTTTTTTTGAATATTGGTTTTGATATCTAGAAACATGTACAAACATATGTACTAAGAATATTTTTTTCTAAAATGGTCATACAACCACCATTGGATCGTTTGGCATGGAATGACCCTAAAACAACTTGAAGAGGAAGCAAGAAGAGCTGGATTACACTTCAATGTAAATAAAACAAAGGAGATGAGGGTAAATAACAACAATAAAGAAGGGCTAAAACTCTACAACATTGAGATAGAACAGGTGGACTCATTTGTATACCTGGGAAGTGTAGTCACAAAAAAATGGTGGAGCAGATACTGGAGTCTGTTTGAAGCAAAGGACTGCGGTGAAACTTGGTGTAGAGACTATTCAGACCATGGGGAAATGAATGAGAAAAATAGTTCAAATTTTCATCACCAGGTGAAATTTGGCACTGAAATAACAATCATCAGAAGTCGGACATGAAAATCTTGATTTAAAGTTTCTCAGTGCAGCAGTGCTCAATATGTTCATTATCAACATGAATCACATTTTGGAAGCATAAGAGCACGATTAATGGTTGCACAGAACATTTCCAGGGAAGTTGTTCGCTGTGAACCAGATTACAGCATCACATTTCGACCTGGTGGTGAAAATTTGAACTAGGCTTTACTATGGTCAGCATTTTGTTCCCCATGGTTTCCATAGCCTCTATACCAAGTTTCACTGCAATCTGTTGCTTCCAATGGGCTCCATATGGCCCATTGCTGATTACACCCCTTGTGCAGAAAAGCACATTTTCAACAGGAACAAAATGCAAAACAGCACTAAAATGAAATGCTGCAAGAAACTATCCTAGGATAAAAAGGAAGGCTAAACGATGAAAATTACAATCTGAAAAGTAGACAGTTGCTGGTTACTCAGAAAAATTGCCCATATTGTCGTGACACCATGTATATTCTCTGCTCAGTTCAATTAATAACATTATTTATGGAAGCAAAACCATCTCATAGCATTAAAGAAAAAACATTACCTACCTTTCATCTGAGTGAACAAGCTGATGCCTCTGAAGCAACTGCTTATGCTTAAATCCCTTGCCACACTTATTGCAAACAAACCGACGGCCATTGTTATGTTCAGCTTCTTTGTGGTACACAACAGAACTCGGATGGTTCAACAGCTTTCCACAAATATCACATGGGTAACCTTTATCGGACTTTTGGACCTGAAATTATTAACAAAAATTAATAAGCAGGCACAAAGAAAAGTCAACTACAAAGCAATCCATTGAAGTGTACACTGTCATGTCGGTGTTAACAGTATTGGCAAGCTAGGCACTCGTGGCCATTTGGCGGCATTGTAGTGTGTCGATGAAGCAGTTTCTGCAATTATTTTAAAAAGTGATTTACTTACCAGATTTATAAAAGGAGGTGTTCAAACTAGTCACCTTTCATGCACACACATTTTTGATACATCTTTATTAAGACACCCAGTAATGTAGGATGGTGAGGAGGTAGAAACCAGTCCTGAAAGTAGACACGAGACTGTGAAGTGATAAGGTCCTTGTTTTGCATTGTGTGACCTTTTTATTAGTCTGAGGACTGTGAAGTGATAGTGTGTTTGTTATGTATTGTGTTCTTCTAGTGTATTCAACTGCAAAAATTGTTAGCAAATGTTTTCTTGTTTTCTACTGCACATCATGTATTTCTTTATGATCCGTATGTGTTAACTCAGTCCGCACGTGAAGTTCAAAGGCGATTTCAAACAAGATTCCGGGATGTAAAGTCACATGTGATTTTTTATCTCTGGGGTAGATTTATACAAGTCAAATCCACACACCCTGGAAGATCTGCAATGTAACATCTACAAAGAAATGACCAACATTAAGCAATAGGATCTGTAGCGAGTTATGGAAAACTTCATCAAGAGGTGTCAAAAATGTGTGTATCAACAAAGGTGGCCAGTTTCAGCACCTTCTTTCATGAATTTGTAAGTAAACAATTCACTCTTCAAACTAGTTACGGAAACTTGTGCACTTAATTCACAGACAATCTACAGTGCTGACATACGGCCGTGAGTGCCTCACTTGCTGGTTGTGCAAACACTAACGTGGTGGTCTACACTTCAATGGATCGCTCTGTACATGCATCGCTCTGTACATGCTGGTGCTCACTTCAAGGCAAGAAGTTTTACAGTATGATTCAAAGAAAAACTTTCCAGTGTACAACTAAACTGAATAATATGCAATGAAGATTGCAAGCTTACTATGAACATGTATTCATGCACGCAATACTAAAAATATATAAAAGTTATTTATTAATACAATACACACACAAACTCATCACATGAATAAAGAAAGGAAATGAGCCAGAAGGATGGATAAATAAAAATGGAAGGAAACAGAAAACATTTATCATGCAAAATGAAAAATCCTATCTCTCTCATTAAGTGTGAGGTGTTAAAACTTTATTTTCGTAAGTGTGAGTTGTTAAAACTTTATTTTCAAAATTATAAATGTTAGTAATAAAACTTACTTCATGCGAAAGCATATGTCCTTTTAAACTATTTAAATATGCAAATTTCTTTCCACAAATTTCACAAGAGAATGGTTTTTGGCCTTCATGAATCGCCTTTAAATGCACCTTAAACAGAAAGAGAATACAAAAGTTAAAGTACAATTCAGCACATACATATTCAATAAATACAACTATCAGCCTAATTTATTCACTGATACCATCCAATACTTTTTAGCAGTTTTGGTATTTTGTAGGCCAGCAAAAATCTTCATATATTTATATTATTACAACAAATATAAAAATGATGAAACAAGGAGTCAGCTATGTTATTATTAAACAATTACTTCTTTCGAGCTCATTTATCACATTCCAAATGAATATGGCAATCCACCCAAAACACTGAAGTTCTTGTTTGTTTGTTTGAATTGTTGTTTTAAATCCACTTTATGCACAGATTGGCTAATCAAGATTGGACCTACAGTTGAAAGTGGGACGCAAACCTCTGCAAAATGTGCCTCCACTGGGAATCTAACCTGTGATCCCTTGATTGCACGGTGACAACATTACCACTACACCATCGAGGAGACCGACTGAAGTGTTCATGTGCAACTAGAAATGACAAATTTCAATATAGCCTGGATGTTCTAAATTTAGCATGCAAAGCCAAGCTTCCTTTACTTAGGAGGTAATATCACTAATATTAATCTTATCATCCAGAGTAGAGACATAGTTGGAAACAGTGTTGCCAAATTTAGCTCTTCCCGATGTTATAAAGTTTCATGAGTCAATTTAAGTGTAAAATAACTCTTGAAAATGTTACTTATATTGCAAAAAGTATTTCTGTTACAGTTATAACTCCTGAAAAAAGTAACTATTACTAGTAACTTCCACACACTCTAATTGAGGTTTCACTGATGTGCCATAAATACCAACAAATCATATAAACTGTTACGATTACAGCTGAGTCGATATTGATGCTGATGTATCAGCAACGGCATTGAAAAATAGCTGATAGAATTTATTCATTGATACTGGCAGATATTTCTCTGGACTTTGGTATTTCATATGTTGTAAAAATGCCACGTAACACTTTCATGGAGCATAATTTTCCTGGAATTTTATGCAAAATTTGAAAATTTCACACATTTTGCACAAGAATTAGTTCGAAGTGGGATTCTTTCCACTCTATTTATGGTATCCTATTTAAAATAATTCAGAAAAGCATTACTTACACACAAATACAAAAAATGCCAGAAGGGCTTATCAACACGATCACGAAGTCATAAAATATTTGAATTTCTTATTGTTTGGTATTTTCTATTTCTGTCAAGCAGCTCACCTCGTAACTTTGTTTGGTTTGAAATGATTTATCACACTGATCACAAGGAAACTTATTTTCTGTAACTACTTCTTCTGGATCTTTTCCATCTTCCAAACCTTCTATGATTCCTGCAAAAAAATGAAAATATTTTCAAATAAATGCTGGTAAACAGTAACAGCACATTCTACACATGTCAAACAGTTACTTAATTGAACTAAAAAACATATGTGATTTGTTAGATTAGAACTGTCATTGTGAACATTCAAGCAGTTTATGCTGCTCCTACTTTTTAAACGCTCGGTTATGAAATTAGGCAGGTGGCAGAAGTTCACACTGTTGCCACGTCGGAGCACAATCCCGTGTGTTCGGAGGTTTAAGAAAATGAAAGATCTTGCTGTAGAGTTGGTCATTTTAATCCATATGATACAAACTGACAGTATTTGCTCGAGAGGTCAGGGATGACACAAAAGTGGCCCAGAGAGAGGTTGGTCTGATGCTCAACATTGACACACAGTGCACGGGAACCAACAACCTTGGTCCCTCTCTCGCTTTGCTTTCCCATATGTGGAACCAGTGCAATTCTGCCCAGCCACCTATTTTCATGGCCGTGCACTTAGTGCAGTGTTTAGTTCTAAGGAACTCTTAATGCAATGTGAAATGATAATAATAAGAATGAGGCTGAGTTGCAATTGAAAAATGATTTTTACAAGTTGCACAAGAAGTCAGGACTGAATATGAGTGTAGAAGGAAGCCTCATTACAATAACTAATTGCTTACTTTTAAAATCAGCTTTGTGAGATTTTATATTATGAAAAGCAGGTTATACAAGTAAGCACCCACCACATGAAAATACTAAACTTCACAAAATGTGTAAACAGTACAGAGCGACTACAAAAGAACCTTTGGGCAGAAGCCATTGCGCATCTTCCCCTCTATCTTGCTGACATCAAAAAACTGCACCCTTTTGTGTCTTGACAAATGTGACAATGGCAAATGAGTAAGGGGCAAAGAGAGGAGTGGGGAGATGGTTTACTTTGAGGCTCCCATTTTTGTGTCCCACAGAATTGTGACTGGAAATGCAGCACAACGTCAAGTGTGATAGTCTTGTACACCATTCCTACAGTTTGAACCTTTCACCTCGATTTTCACATTCAAGGTTCCTACTCATTTTGCACAATCGCCGGACCCCGTGGCCGAATGGTTAGCACATCGCGCTGCGATGCCAAGGGCCCTGTGTTTGAATCCCGCTCGGGCTTGGTTGTTTGTGAATGTCCATTCATCAATTTCATCATTTCATCACTCATCCCCATCTTCGCAAATTAGCCAAGATGCACAACAAGCGAAGTAAAATAAACTAAATCAAATCAATCAAATGAAATCATTTTGCACAATCAAATTCTGTGAGTTTTCCAGGTACTTTGATAAAAAGTAAAAGAACATTGTAATTATGGCTGAGCCAATGTTTCAGTATCAGCCAATATCAGTGGTATCGGTATAAGTATCAGTTGGAATTTATTTACCGATACCGATACTTCTCTGGCATTTTGGTCTTTCATGGGTTTCAAAAACTATGCTTTAGTGGAGTCTAATTGTCGTGAAAATTATGCAAAATTCTAGCTTTCTTTATATTTTTTTTTTGCACCAATTTTGTGTGAAGAATGGATTTTGTGATTACATAAAATGTATTTTAGTATTCTGATGTTATTCTTGAATATTTTAAATCAAAATTCTTGGTAAATTGATGAATACAATATTACACACTAATATTGATCAATATCTTGAGCAACTTTGAATAATTACAATTTTCAGGTATTGGTATCAGTGGGAATCGGTAAGAGTATCAGCCTCGGGAAATGTCCAATTGTAATATAATTAAGCCTTCTTTCCATATTAAAAAACAGTAAGTTGATGACCAAGGCAGTTTATTAAGATGTAAAAATCACTTACCAAGTAATGTTTCAACCCTGTATCAGGGTCTTCCTCAGATGAAGAACTAAACTAAAATGATGAAATATACTACACACAGAAAGATTACATACATAGCAGGGTCACAAGCCACACAAAAACAAATAGAGTTGACAGTCCTTATCTTGGAAGATTTCTCCAAAGGAATTAAACATATCACCTCTTGACAGTTGACTAAGGGGTCTACCACACTGATAGGTATTTGACAGGTCAAGATTAGCAAGAGTCTGGAACCACCTGTTTACCATTCCCCCATGTCTCCTGCCTCTTTGGATATGGATGAATACCTCCTCCTCTGGTCGTCTTCTTTTCTCTTCTCTTTCTTCTTTGTTCATTCCTTTTCTTCATCCTTTCAACTTTCTCTAACACACTCTTCCATTCCTTGTTTATCTTGAGTCCTCCATTCCAATTCATGATGTCTTCTTCTTTCTTTCTTATTTCTTTGGCCTCCTTCCATTTTCTCACCAGTTCTCTCTTCTCTTTTCCTACTCGCCTAGCCGAATCCCATTCTACTTCATGTCCCGTTTCTCTAGTGTGTTTGAATATGGCATTCCTGTGTCTCTTCAATCTCACATCATCCATGTGTTGCTTTAACCTGTCTTTCAGTCTCTTCTTCCTTTCCCCTATATTTACCTGTCAAATACCTGTCAGTGTGGTAGACCCATTAGTCAACTGTCAAGAGGTGATATGTTTAATTCCTTTGGAGAAATCTTCCAAGATAAGGACTGTCAACTTCATTTGTTTTTGTGTGGCTAGTGACCCTGCTATGTGTATGTAATCTTTCTGTGTGTAGTATATTTCATCATTTTAGTTTAGTTCTTCGTCTGAGGAAGACCCTGATACAGGGTTGAAACGTTCCTTGTTAAGTGTTTCTACATCTTAATAAACTGCCTTGGTCAGCAACTTAGTGTTTTTTAAGAGTATCAGCATCGGTATCAGTATGGGTTCAAAGCGGTATCGACTCAGCCTTAATTGTAATTCAAAATATTCCACCCATAAAGAAATAAGAGATATAATGTGAAATATGCATTCACTTTCCAATCCAGCCAAGCAACAATAAAAAAAAAACGACTTTGACAGGTTTTTGAATCTGTATATATAAAAACGTACTTATGTATGTGTGTTTCTTTAGCAATAACTCTCGAACGAATGGAGCGATTTCAACCAAACTTGGTACACGTATCACTTTCAATCTGGAAAGAAATATAGTGGGGGTAAGACAGCCCCAGCACCACTAGGAGTGGGGGTGGGAAGGGGACATAAAATAGCAATCTGTTGGGTGGCATTTTCGTGTCATATCCTGCAAGTTATGCTTCCTGCAACACAGTGCGGTGAAGTTGGTTGCCTACACAGAAGGTGTGATATTGCTATCCTTGAGCAATTTCAACATATATCACTTACAATCTGAAAAGAAATACTGTGGGGGTAAGACACCCCTGGCACCCTTAGGGGTGGGGGTGGGAAGAGGGGTGACATGTAAAAATAATAGAAAACAACTGATATTAGTGTGGAACCCATAGTTTTTGGGGTCACTAAGATGAATAGTGACACTCCCAATGACGTTCAACTCCAAGTTAATTTTACACTATAGTTACAATTCATTATTTTCCTGTCTAATAGAAGATTGGGATAAATAAATACTCGGGCAACGCCGGGCAATAAGCTAGTAATATATAAAAATGGATGTATATGCGTTATGTGTGTGTGTTCCAGCATAACTCTCGAACACCTGGAGCAATTTCAACCAAACTTGGTAAACATATGACTTACAATCTGGAAAGAAATGCTGTGGGGGTAAGACATTCCTGGCCCCCCTAGGGCTGGGGGTGGGGGTGGGAAGGGGATGACATGTAAAAATAATCGAAAACGACCGATATTAGTGTGGAATCCATGGTTTCCGGGGTCACTAAGATGAATAGTGACACTCCCAATGCCGTTGAACTCCAAGTTCATTTTACACTATAGTTAGAATTCATTATTTTCATGTCTAATAGAAGTTTGGGATAAATAAATACTTGGGCAACACCGGGCAATCAACTAGCAATTTTATAAAACTTCCCATCTTTTCCATAACCTCATTGAATTTTCTAGGTTTCCAAGATTTCTAGATAGTGGGTAAAAAAAAAAGGTAAAGTGCTCCCCTGTGCATAGCACCATGCCATGAAGGTGTATAGTGGGAACCCTGACAATATTTGGTTCGTATTGGGCAGTGGCATGCAGGAAACCACACAAATTCTGAATCAGCAACTGAAAAGAGTAGAATCCCCAGGCTAGTTACTGGGACAAATGCCCAGTAAATATATAAATACATAAAGTGCAATTCTCTACATAGTGTGTTTGAAAGTAGCCTACCTTCACCCGTATGCTCAGATGTCCTCTGATGAAGATTCAAGTTCTCCTTGTTCGTGAAGCGTTTGTTGCATGTGCTACACTCGAACTTGACACCTTTGTGGTAACCCCTGCTGAGAAACATTAAGATACAAGCATAAATTTGGATACATATCAACAGAAGATGTAGAGATAATTTCCTACCTACAAATGAAGATATTAGCAATTTGTACTATAGACCAAATGATGCTCTTAGGGTGCTAACTAATCTGACAAATCTTTGTAGTAATTTATTCATTATTTCATATTATAAACAGCACTCTCTTTGTTATTACAAGTAAAATTTCACAAACTTTTCGTTTGCATCCTCAGATCCAATGGAGATGAAAGAAGAAATCTGTATTTTGGATTACTTGGCTTGTTGGATCAGTTACAAGGTGGTTATTGTTGGTAGTTGACAAAATACATTGTTTTCTGTTCTTACGTATATTATATTTGTTACTAGATGCTGATGCCTTCATCGTATATTTCCTTGACTTTTGGCACCCATGAGAAATAATGGTTTCCAAATTCATACAACACAACTTTATACTAATATGTAACCGACATTACAATGCAAATGATGAGCAGACTTTTAATTTAATATAAAATTTAAACTTCAAGTCCTTAGCACTGAATTGGGTTTTTATATACAAGTTCCACAGCAACTATGAAAATGCAATTTACATTTAAACTACGGCTCAGCCAATTCCAATTTAAACCAATGCCACATATCTTACAGATTTCCACTGTTACTGATACTGATGCTTAAAAATTGCTAATATTGATTATTATGTAAGTATTCCATGGCAATTATATGCATCAATTTACCAGTTTCTTCTTAAAAATATTAAATTGAAATATTAAAATAGCTGTCATCTAATCACAAAATCCATTTTTCACACAACACTGGTGCAAAATAAATGAAAATTTTCGATTTTGCATAAATAGAGACAAAGTATTGCATGTCATTTGTGTAGATCCTGCAAAATACTCAGTTTCCAGAAAAGAATCTGCCAGTTTCCGATAGCAATACATCGGATTTGGCTTGGCCCTAATTCAAATGCCACACATTTGTTATCTGTATATAGAGCCATGGTGGTCTAGTCGGTAGGGTGTCTGACTACCATGCAGGAGACCCGGGTTTGGGTGATCTAAGATTGGAATTTTTCCAGCCTTGTCCCTGGATAGAGAGGCTCTGGGGCTCACCCAGCCTCAAATCAATGGGTACCTGGGGGCAACCCTGGGGGGTAAAGGTGGCCAGAGCATGGTGCTGATCACATCACCTCCAAAAGGAATGGGATCGATAATATGTGGGGTCCTAACCTCTACATCCCCTAAATGTGCCTTTATGGCACGGTGCTATATGCATAGGGAACTTTAGCTTTATGCATTTGTTATTGTTAAATTATTTTTTAAGCTCCAAAAAGAATGAATAGAAATCAACAACTTTAAAATTATTCAAATTTGTACAATGTTCTTGGACAGCTTTTGTTAATTTTTCTGAATGATGAATTAAACATGTGTACAATGGAAGAGAAATATTTCACAATTGAATGGAAAATAGACACAATTATTTCTTATTTTGAACATTTATTTTGGGGTGTAAGAGGTGACCCTTTCTACGGACACCCAAATGTCAACCTCCCTTTCATGCAGTACACACTTGACTGAATTTTGCAGACTAGCAAGGCTCTGGTGTCTAGGCTCACAGCCAATGTAATCCTCGGTCCGACTTGTGCGGTGTGCTGTCCTTGTATGCTTGCGATTGTTATATCAGCCATACCATTTTATCATTGTTCATCCTCATCTTTGTGATGAGGCAAAAGTGGCAGAAAGCAAATTAAAATAAAACAAAACAATCAATCGATTTAAAATTTCTTTTCAAATTTACTATTAGCAACTGCAATCAATTACACTTTGTCAAGTGAAGAAGCATGGAGGGAGTGTGGTTCAAATATCCTACATGAATAACCAATACACATGTAGATAGATATCTTTGTACACAAATCACACATTTTCTAGTATCTTGCAATAACAAGAATCAATGAAATATTTAAAAAATACACCGAGAGAAATAATTCATTACCTGTGGATTAGGTATCGCCCTCTGTGCTGGAAACCTTTTCCGCATATTTCACACTGAAATCTGATCTTCCTCCGCCTTCCTCGAGGCCTGCCCCTTCCCTTCCCTTTGCTCACGATCACCAACTCCCCAAGATCTTGCCCCTCCTGAGTCTCCAGGTGGCCAATTATCTCACCTTCTGGAAGACATTTAAATAGACAAAAAGTGTAACAATTAAAAGTTGTTTAGAATATATATCAATATAATGGAATGTCAATATTTACGTTTTATGTACTTTTAGGACCATGAAAATTGAATGTAGAATGTAACAAACTAGGAACTTAAAATTGTATTAAAATTGAAGTATTGCATTGTAATTATCACACCATACTATCTTAAAGTACACCGTGTTTAAAAAAGAATGACCCGATTGTAAAATGTTATAATTATGGAACGATGGACATTCCGTGAATGAAAGTTGTGTCAAATGGGTGTGAAATACAATTTTAGGGAATCGCCGCTAGATACCACTCTGCACGTTGAACCTGTCCATAACCTCAATCTATTGCAAGATAGCGACAACTCAACAAAAGGCTTTTTGCGTCCTGCAGTTTAGCAAGACTGAGTCAGTGATTACAGTCCAGCGAGTTTCTCATCAGCATTTTGGGATTGATCTGCCTTTGCCGAAGTACATTCATCGTTGGTATCGCCAGTTTGAGGAAACAGGATGTTTGTGCACGGGTAAGAGTCCAGGTCTACCTCGCACTTGTGATGACAGTGTGCAAAGAATTCAGCAAGCGTTTGAGCAAAGTCCAAAAAAGTCTACTCATCGCGCCAACAGAGAACTTGAAATTCCTCATACGACTGTCTGGCATGTGTTAAGGCAACTTTTGATCTATAAACCATACCGATTACAACTAGTGCAAGCTGTTCGTGTTGGTGATAAAAGGACATGGAAGAAGACAGATTTTTACCGTGGCTGATTTTTAGTGATGAAGCTACATTTCATGTAAGCGGTAAAGTTAACAGTCATAACGTGCAGATATGGGGGCTCCCGAATCCTCACGCAATCATAGAGCATGAGCTAGATTCACCAAAAGTAAACGTTTTTTGTGCAATTTCTCACACCATGATTTATGGCCCATTCTTTTTTGAGCAAAACACAGTGACGGGAGTGAGCTATCTTGAAATGCTGCAGACCTGGCTTTTTCCACAACTTCAGGACTCTGATGATTTCATATTTCAACAAGACTGAGTCCCACAACACTGGCACAACAACAATGTACGATAATTCCTCAATGACACACTGCCTCAACGCTGGATAGAGTGCACGGGATCCCGAGACAATGCCCTGCACTCTTGGGCTCCAAGATATCCAGACATGACCCCATGCGACTTCTTCTTGTTTGGATACGTGGAGGAACGTGTTTTTGTTCCACCATTAGCTCGTGACCTAGACAAACTCAAACACAGGATATCAGCCACAGTGACTACAGTAGTAGTAGTTACCTTGCAAAAAGTGTGGGATGAATTTAGCTATCGACTTGATGATGTCCGTGCGGCTCATGGAGGACACATAGAACACTTGTAATAACATTGCTAAAACTTTATCATTTTGTGAGTATTTTGAACTTTGTTCCATTTTTGTAAAATTTGTTTTTATCACTAAATATAACATTTTAAAATTGGGTCATTCTTTTTGAAACACCCTGTATATGAAGAATTACACAGACACAATTGAAACATTAAAATAGCTATGATTTAACCCTTAAATGCATGATGTGACAAATGTCACATGGAGCATTTTCAACTTTTGCAACGTACTGTGACTCAAGTAATGTTCAGAGATAAAAGTTTTGATTCATTACTTAATTGTCGGACCTCATACGCTCAGCTTTTACATTAGAAAGCAAATGTGTAATTCTTGCCATGAGAATGGAACACATAACAAGCAATATGGAGGTATCATTTTGATACCGATACATCAGCATCTACATTGGCTCAGTGCTAGTAAAAATAAAATGCATACCTTCCTGGCTGTCCTGTTCTGCAGTAACTCCTTTCTCTTCTGTCTCAGTTTCTTCATCATCAATGACACCTTCCTCCTTAAAAATGCGTTCCAGTTCCTTTCCCTGCACTGCCTCCTTGTACCTAAAATAAAATGAACGCATTACAATAAGATATCAGATGGAGCATAGTTAAGAAGTTGAAAATTGTACATGTTCGTATGATAAGTAAATAATAATAAAAAAAACAATAGATTAGACTTCTTGGATATGATACAATATAACAAAAAAACGTTATTCATCACACTGACTTCATCCTCAACTTTACTGGATCTATTTTAAAGTCTATGTACATTTTGTTCTAACTGCATAGTACAGCAATTATTCATATTCAGGTACAATTCCTGGTGCAATTCTCCCACAATTTTCAGAATTGAAGGAATTCCCAGTCAGGAGATGACTTAAAATCACTCATTGAAGTGAGTGACAAACTTTCTTCTGAAAAGAAATTTTTCTGGGGATAAAAATTTTAAAAAGTACAAAAACATAGGCAATAACCCCAAAACAGCAGGTTTTTAGTGTGCTATTATTTTTAATCATGTAAAGTTCAATTGCAGGTAAAAGCATGCTCTATTCAGCACACGGCGTAAGAAAATATTTAGGTGAATTTATATGTTCATGAAGACAAAACAAAATCATAGTGAAACGTTTTACTTCTGGAGGAAAGGGACAAATTTATTAATTGGTAACCTACTGGTAGCAGCCAATATAATGGTAAAATTGTTGAAAATTTTATTGATCCAATATATCTAAAATTGTTTATAACTTAGTGCAAGATTCTGGCATTTTAACTTATTTTTATGAATATGAACTCAGGGTTTCGTCAAGTGAATTTCTTAATATGCCATTATAGTCATATATATTAATTAAGCAGGTGATTTAACTACCCATTACATTCATGAAACATTCATAAATAACGAGACTGATACATGAACGAAACAAGTATATGGAAATAACTAAGAAAAAAAAGTAACATCCTTTGATATTGATGGAAATACATTGGAGAGGGTGCACCAGTTTAACTATCTTGGGACATATATCACAGGGGTGGAAACTAGTCAAAAGGGTTAAATTTGCCAACGCAACTGATGAAAAAGAACTTCTTTAAAAAATAACAAAAACTGACAAAATATTATTACAGATTAGTAGACACATGCATATTTCATTTTTGACGAAAACACGAAATGTGAAATAACACATTGTAATATTAATTTTTCATGGTTCTGAAAGGTGTGAGGTGCATTTTCCTACCCTGTTTTGTCACGAAATAATGCGAAATGAACTGCTAAATGCGAAATAGACAAACACGAAATTTAGTTTATTTACCAACGCGACACTTTCTGAAGTCAGAATTATCCTGACAGTTATGCAATTCACAGAAAATTCATTAATTCTGCTGTAAATATTTGAGAAGCAAAACTGAACCCCTTTATACAGGAATAGATTTAATATTCTGGTAAGGACATTAATGTGCTATTACAGTTTGGTCCAAAAAAATATCCCCACTTGCAATATTTGTTTATTTCTTCATATATTTCAACTTAAATCTGTTTCAATGTCATAGGAACGGCAATATTATTTATTTTAGAAATAAGTATCAATTAACTGGTGACTGTAAATAAGAATGCCTATTATTGACATCCTTTCACACAGATAATTGAAGTGAATTACATCATACAAGAATTGAATTGTATTTTATTACGTATATGTTTGATAGCAATGTTGTAGAAGGTTGTGCTTCTTTTTATTTCTGCTAAACAATTTTATTTCAACACCCCAGAGTAATTTTCTTCATGTGTACATGCATCTGGAGAAGTACTGACTCTACCAATTAACGCATGAGAGTGGAAGCGAGGGCATGGAGGGTAAAATGCGGCTGCAGCTACCATCCGTTTGCATCAGCGTGCACTGGTTTGCTCTGCCCACTCACTTTCTCCCCTTCACTACCACACGGTCTTGCTCTACGGATTCCCAAGACAAAGTATAGGTAGATCTCTATTAGTAAACTTCAAAATTATTTGTTAAATCAGGTTAGTTTTCATTCTCATGTGCTTTCAATAAAACCTTTGGGTGGGGATATTCTTTTGGACCTAACTGTAGAAGGAATATGTTTATTATGTGTAGTAAGTGCAGTTTCTAAATCAAATTTTGGATTATATTCACATTTTTAAAACTAAAATGTCATTTTATATACTGCTTTTTCACCGCTATAAGAGCAAAATTTTATTTTATTTACCACTTTTGAACCTGAAATCGACTCTGTTTTTGCACCGAAATTTTGCTTTTTTATTTACCAAAAATATGTGCCTCTACAGATTAGGGATAAAAATAATTAGCATTTTAAAGGAAAATTGGAACTTCATAAACAAATGTTTATATTCAGATTAAAATATGTTTCCATTGCTGTATTATGATAACACTGTTCCCTTTTAAAATAATAATTATGAGAACAAAATATAATTACTATAAGATGTTTACATTTATGTTAAAAAAAGACGTTATCATTACATTCATACATTTCTCCACAGCTTTCTGCAGTGTGTGAATCATTCTTATTCTCTTCTTCCACTGCTTTCTCCACTCCTTTGCTGTGCCATGTTGTCTTGCATACTGTTATATACCATCTGCAATAACAGACAGTAACTCCAGGAAAGAGTTGAAACCTTGGTACCAATTGTAGTACTTTCTTTATTGTACTTTTTTTTGTGTATAATTTTTGAACAAAATAATATTATTTCAGTGTTCGGAAAGTTACAAAGTGCTCTCCTGTGCTCTGTGCCGTGAAATGAAGGCATATGGGTGTGTGGAGTTAGGGCCCAACCCTTTCTTGATCATGGCCTACGGTGGGGGTGATGGTAATTCTGCGACAAGATATGCCCCTGGCCACCTTTGCCCCCCAGAGATTCCTCCAGGTACTTTATATGACGCTGGGTGAGCACCGGAGCCACTTCAACTGGTGGACAAAATCCCAGATACCCCTATCGAGGATCGAACCCAGGTCTCTCGCATGGTAGTCAGGAACCCTAATGACTTTTTTTTTAAGGAATACCCCTATGCGGTAGTATCCACCGTTTTTAACATTTTCTCAATTTTCACGTATGTCAATTTTCTCTGTTTTCTGTATTCTCATGGGGACAAACACAAACTTCCATGTCCAAACCGAACTACGTAGAATTTGTCACTTCTGTGTTGTACTAACCACACTGCTACGGAGGTCGACTGAGCTACTGCGACTCAAACATTTATATTTACATTAAATTTATATTTATTATCCTTTTTCGTAAGGAATATCCATTGGAGGGGGTTTCTAGAAACTGTATAACTTTATAGAAAGAGAGAGAGATCACGCACATAGAATATTTCTAACAAGGGAGGTCTGTTGCGCATAAAGGGCATGTCAGAGAGAAATACATTTGTTGTACAATTTCAAGTGTTTATGAACCAGAAAATGATAAAAATTATAATGTAGTAGCCTATAATCAATGAAGTGAGAATGGCATTTTAAACTTACCCCTTCAGTTCTATCTGAGACGATTACATAAACAAGCGAGAATGATGGCTAGGGTCTTCCTGATTCGTTCGTTTGTCACTTGAGTGTTGTAATTCACTGTTGTATCAATAACAATGGCGAGAGATCTGTTACATTTGTCATTTCAATAAAATAAGTTCTCACACACCTTAAATCAATAGCACTTATCAAAATATATTACTTTTTTTCAAAATTTCCAGAAATGCTGAATAATCGTAAGTAAGCAAATTCTAACCGGAAATATTTTTACTTCCATTTTTAAATTATCAGGAACTGAGATAAATGAAATCATATGGTAACAAATATATTGTTTTCCATTCATATGCGCACTTGCTAGCTCTCGTCTTCTTCAGTTTTGTTCATAGTACCAGTACCATACAATTCTTTCGTAATAACACTGAAATATTGCAGTACGTCCCTTTTCAGTTTAATTCGATATTATAGCAAAGAAAAAAAAAACTATTGGATGCTGCTTACAGAAGGGGGAAGTTATAAGGGCACAGAGGAACACCGCAGAGGAACAAACTACAGAAACAAGAGACAGTTCACAGCACAAAACTGACAATGGCAAACTGTCAGCAGTAGGAAGGAATTCTCCTCCTAGAAGCTTATCTTCCCGCTTCTGGGAAATCCACCTCCCTTCCGAGGTGTGCATATCGCTTTAGAATTCAGGTCTACAAAATGAAAGATGAAACATAGGATAAACCTTGAAATTCCTGGCACCTGGCTGGAGACTACCAACTGCACATCGACAAGAACAACTTTCCCTTTTTCTCTTCATCTATTGTTTGCAAGAATTAATGTATCAAAGGATGAGTTTTTATATCGCAGTAGAAACTGAATTAGGGCTCAATTTAAGTCCTAAATCGCCAACAATTTACGGCACTTACACAGCAATTTAAGTGTCGCAAAGTAACTGTAAAGTTACTGTTAAAATGTTACTTCTATCATAGAAAAGTAACTCAGTTACAGTTACTCACTTTTAAAAGTAACTAGTTACAGTTACATTTTCTCAAAAAAAGCAACTGTTACTTGTAAGCAGTTACTTCCAAAGACATATTATTTTTCTTCAGCAGTTTTTGTTATGTGCAGTAACATAAAAGAAAAAGAAAAACAAACCAGTCCTGAACTCAAAAAAGTACTGATACAGACTTTACTGACCAATATTTAAAGAACTGACAAATTATAGACAAAGATGAAAAAAACGAATTTTACTGACAATTTTCCACCACTATAATACCAGCTATTTTGGCCTTAGAAAACAGCTAAAATCTCAATACTTAAGTGAAAAGATCAAAGTTAAACTCTCCAAGACCAAAACAGGAGTATGGCTCAGACTGCTGACTGATTAGGATCTTCGAAAGGAAACATCTTAGAATAACACATGGCGTGCTATGCAAGAACAGCAACTGGAGACCAAAGTATAACCATGAACTGTACAAAATCTACAGACACAGAAGTAGTGACAGATAAAACACCAACGAGACAGACAGTCTCTGTTGAGGTAGAATTAAACATATGTCCACAGTGGACTGTAAGCAACACTAAAGAGGAGAAGAATATGACATTAAATCCTTAAAATATTAGTAAGTTTTGTAGTGGTACTTAATTAGTAATAGCAAAAATTACATATCGATCCATCTTTAATTTTTTGCTACCTATGACACACATTCCTTGTTTGAGTTTTAAGTTCACTATATATACACAGATATGTTAATTTGGACTAGATCTCACTATTACCACTGTGCCATCAGCGAAGCTACACGTAGGCATTTCTGATAAAACAGTGCCTAATGTTGTTGCATTTTTTTGCACTTAGTACAGTGATTCAGATTCCTCTTTAAACTTGAGATCTGGTACAAGCAACAGCAAATACGAGGGCAATTCGGAAAAAAAACTGCCACTTGGTTATCAATGACAGACACTCGTAGATACAGAACTTTTATTATACACACTAGAAAAGTACAATATTAAATTACTTTTCGACATAACCACCATTCAAATTGAGGCACTTGTCATAACGTTTTACAAGGTTTGAAATTCCTTCTGTAAAAAAAAATCCCGCCTGGGAACGAAGCCACCCTCTAACAGCATTGTGAAGCGCATTGTCATTGTCGAAGCAGTGCGATGTAAGCTAGTTTCATGTGCCTGACTAGGTGGTAGTCACTTGGTGCCAAATCTAGGCTATAGGGTGGATGATCAAAAACATCCCAACAGAACTGCTCCAAAAGTTCTTGAGTGCATCCAGCGGTGGTCTCATCGTCGGTCACAATTCTGTTAAGGAATTGTTCTCCTTCCTCGGCATAACGTGAGAGAAAGTCCACAGCAGAACCAATTAGGTGCTTTTTGTGCTCCTCAGAAAGCAGTTTTGGAAATCAACGAGCACAGAACTTGTGGTACCCCAACTTTTCTGTCACCACCTCATACAAAACAGTCAGAGTAATTTGAGGAAAGCGAACAGAAAGTTCAGATATTATGAACCGACGGACTTCACGGACTGTTTTGTCAATTTCCTGCACGAGTTCATTGCTGATTACAGATGGGCACCCACTTCTTGCCGCATCGTGCATGTCAGTTCGTCCATCTTTAAACATGCGACACCATTCACATACGACACCTTCCCTCATCACGTTTGGTCCGTAAACATTACACAGTTCGCGATGAATTGCAGCTGCCGAAAGTTTTTTTACACAGAGAAATCGTATTACTGCACGTACTTCATATTTGGCGGGATTTTCTATTGGAGCGTACATTTTAGTGGACGAATCAACTACAACACAACCTTCTCCTTCCACTGCTCACTGCCTACTGCGCACAGCGCCACAGGACTGACGTCGCTAACCCCGCCTATTTCTCGCTCATGAGCAAACTGAGGTTTTTTCCCGAATTGCCCTCGTATATCAGTAGGAACGACAACATATCTGCAGTGAAGGTTAGAAACCCTGCATGCTATAGGGCAGCTTTGATAAGGCATCTGAATTGCCTCGAGTTGAATCAGGAAATTGGCGATCTTTAGTACCCAAGGGTATTCTGAAAAACGAATGTCAGAAGAGATTTGTGCTGTGAATTTGTCTAGTACGAAATTGCTAGCTTTGATTATGATGCTTTTTATTTAGCATAGCTTTTCTGCCACGTTTGGTTAATCGTGAAGATGAGGATAAGTGATGGCAGGATGAAATTAATGAAAGGACACTCCCAGCTTATGTCCATGCTGGGATTCAAACCCAGGACACAAATTTCATCACCCATATATTACAGATTAAAAAATGTGTGTCCAGTATAGATTAGTCATTGTGAATTCATGTAAATCAGCAAACATTTTGCATTGTTTCTAGATTATTCATTAGGATAAAATTTGGACATAACGAATCTGGGTACTAGATATGCAATTTGCAGATCACAATTGCCAAACCCAACTGATCTCCACATGTAAGAGAGAGAAAGAAGAAAATTGGATAATGAAGGTGGGGCTAAGAAATGGTTATAAAGTAGAGGAAATGAGGAGAATAAAGTGGGTGGCACTTAAAGTTTTGAATAAAGAAGGTGGAAAGAATGAGGTAAGTATAATAAAGGAGATGGGGAAGTAGAATACAAATACGTCGGCATCCCATATGTAAAAGGGGTGTCCGAAAAATTTGATAAAATTCTAAAAGACTTCAGGTTAAAAGGGGAAATGAGAGCTCCCCGAAATATAGAGGAGTATTTCACAGAATACAAAAAGGATGGAAAGGGGCAAAAAGAGGCCAGAGATGAGAAGGGCGTGTATAGGATAACTTGGTCTTGTAGTAAAGCATATATTGGAGAAACCAGAAGAAGCATGGGAACTCGCTGGGACGAGCATGACAAGGATATAAAGGAACAATCACCGAAGACCGGGCTTTGCGAGCATGTTCAAGAATTGAAACATAAGGTTAGAAAAAGGGAAGTGGTAAACAGAGTTCATAAACAACCCGATAGGAACTTTCACGAGGCAGCAAATATTTGTGTTGATAGGGGGGAAAAGACTAAATAGGGATGACGGCAACTTGGATCAAAATGTTTAAACGATGGGGAAAAAACAGTGAAGAGTCTGTTAAATTCCTTGTCACACCGGAAGTGACTCGCGCTGCTTCGGAATCTGTGGAGTTCACATTGGAAGAGATGTAGCACTCGTAAGCTACAGTAGTCATTCATTCTGTATGGTAGTATGGGTACACCGTTCTTTTAGAATTATCTCTTAGCCTACATGGCACTTTTAACGTAGTAATTTTAAATTCTATATCCCAATAACCTTTTTTATGTAATCCTGGATTTATTTTTACTTATATGATGAAGTATTTTATTTACTGAAAAGAAATACCTGAAGAAGCAACGCGTAGCTTCACGAAACGTCGTCTGCAAGGAGTTTTATGACTATTATACTCACTCATGTAAGTTGTTTATACTTTTTACACTGTGAATGAGTGTAATTATAAAAGTGGCATAAAAACAAAGTAAAATAATAATAATAATTGCAAGATTACTACAATGTCGAAATTACATTTGAAGAAAATGTGAGAAACACAGAATGCTCCCGAAAGTTGCCAATTGACTTGTAGCATGACTTTTGGTACTGGAGTTGTGAGTCTCAGGAATGCTTCGGTGTTGACAGCAATGCCAACCCTTTTTCCGTTGGGCAAAACTTTCTCCTACTGTTTTATCTACGGCTGGGTGTACCAATTAGTAGGGCCTGCCCTACATGGGTGCAGAGCAAGGCCTATAACCAATATTTTTTCAGAGGTCTGAAAATATCAGAGATTTTTGTTCCTTAATCTGAAATACAGGTGTCCTAAATAATCAAAATAAAAACATTATTACAAATAGTTTATATATTTTGTAGTATTACATGTTGAAGGTTCAAACCAAGAGTTATAAGTTTCTATATTGGTGTTTCTTTTCATTCTTGACGCGCCACTAGTGTGACATTCATTATGTTCACATATTTTGGAAAATGAGATATGCAGTAGTAAATAATTACAAGAGAACCTTTGTACTCACGTTTTCCATGAAGCTGTTATTAGTTTGTTCTATTAAGTCTATTTCGGTACGAGGCTTTGCAGAAAACATGAGCATTAGGTTTCTCTTGTAATCATTATGTTTAATTACAAAACCCTGTGCGTTCGTTATCAAACTTTTATTACCAGTATACCTACGAAAGTGGCAATTTTTAATCATATCCAATAACATTATCTATCAATCTCTTATGTTTACTTTTCATTGAATGTTGATGTTGTAGTGAATTTACACTGTTTGATGTACAATAATATCACTTCATGACATATGATTTATTTATTATTAAAATATTTAACTATGATTATTATGTAGTATCTTATTCAGAATATGATTTCAATAATTGTGGGTGTTTTTTTAAGCTTGTCAAAACAATCCATGAAGTTGGTAACAATCAGATTGGTTGCTTAATTGGAAGCACCAGCATCTTATAAACTTGCAATAAACCGGGCACAAACAATTATTTTTATCTGTCTTGTATTTATTTATCTTAAGCAAAGGGCTTTGGGCATGTGCCCAAGTTGTCTCTGCCTAGTGCCAGCTCTGCCAATTGGCATAATGGGCTCTCGGTCTATGGGAGACTGATGTATTCATGTGCTTGTGTCAAGTACAAGCAAACTGTCCGCTGAAGAAGCACCAGAAGAATGTAATTAATTCCTGAATAGATGGTATTTGAAATAATAAGGCACAAGTAAGATCACTTTGAAAAGAACTGCATTATTACCGCTGAGGAATTTTTCTTCTCCTCCTGCGTGTCCTGCCATCGACATCATCTTCAATTTCTTCTGCTATTTCTTGGGTTGTTTCTGGAGATTCCGGTGGTTTCTCAGGCTCCTTTTCTTCACTTGGATCAACCGGCTTCTTAGGAGGACGACCACGTTTCCTGCGAGGCTTTTCGAGTCCCTCCATTCTCAAAGCAGTTTCGTGAACAGGAGAAAATAAGGCTCCTTCTGGAGTAACTAGGTAAAGATATGAATGGAATACATTCAGTATACATACAGCTTTATCTATATATATATAACACCAAACCTTGTTCTACACACACACACACACACACACACATTGTTGAGGACACCTAATTGCCCTATCCAGCGATGTATCAATTTTACATTTTTTCGAGAACCAAGTTGAAATAACCTAAAATGTGGGAAAAGTTTATAGCATTTCTCTCGATTGCGACCATGAACATTGAATGTATAACGTGGGAAAATGTAAAGCCAGGGAACGTAAAATCAGGGTTCCACTGTGCTCATTTCTTAATTACAGAAATCACTTTGTTACCACAACATGGCATGCAAGTATGGACAGAAATGAAAGAGACCCACTCAATCATTTTAATTTCAAATTCCTCCTATTCATGTCCTTCAATCATCATCTCTGTACACAAAACCTTCCCCATCGACTACACCTTCCTTCCAAGCAATGTCTCATAATTTTATGACAAATCAAGACACTAACCAATTGAAAGCCCTACAAGCATTCCCATTCTTTTCAAGATCTCATTCTCTGTCCACAATATATATGTAAAAGTATTAAAACAGTATTAATTTGCATCAGTGGCCAAATGCAGTGACTGGACGATTCACAATGACAACACAAAGTTTTGGGTGTGTAAGTCCTGGTACATCTTATAGTTATAAATTCATTTGATCATCATTCATCCTCCATGTTGAAATTAGCCTAAAGATACAGAAAAGCTACATATACTAATATACTGCTAATGTGAATTACTGTTCTATCACAATTCAAAATTTAGTACCACCTTAAGAAGGTATTAACCATGTTGAAGAATTAGATCAGTATTTCTCAACCACTGGGCTGCAGCCTGGTATGAGGCCCTGTCGTCACATACACTGTACCGTGAGAGGTTCTCCAGAAATTTGTTATTTTAGTTTTGAGCAGAAATTTTAATTAACAGAAACAAAAATACATACTTTGCAAGAAAAATATTTGATGTGTGAATGTGACAAGTATTTGGTTGATAAGTTGACGCACTTCAGCCACTTCACCTATTCAACTAACACAATCAGTGGAGTTCAATGCATAAATATCTTCTCAATACCACTATCATTAATTGCATGCTCCTACAGACAAACTGTGAAACCAGCTGTGTGATTCGAATAAAAACCTGTGCACATGTAATGACGATATGTTACATAAGTTCCCAATAATAAAATCATGAAACCAGGGAGTTCTTTTTGAATAACCCTGTATACCAGGTGAGCACTCTCTCTCTCTCTAGCCTTCTTAAACCCGAAGGTTCATGGCTGCAGTAACACAGGCCTTCCATCTGTCCGTATCTTGAGCAAGATCTACACATATACTCTTTTCCATCCCTACTGACTTCCTTTAGGTCATCTCAACCTTGTCCCTTCATCTTCGTCTTGGCCTTCCTACAAGTCTCTTACCATCAGGTTTCCCAACAAGAATCCTGTAAACTCCTTTCATCTTCCATTCGTGCCACATGGCCTGCCCTCCTAAGTATACCAACCAGGTGAGTCACCTAAAATTACCACCGGAAATATTTCGTGAACAACAATAAATATTGAAAAACTGCTTTCGCAGATATATAGGTATGAGAGGGGCTCATGAAATTAGTGGACACAATACGTTCAACTACAAACTTAGTTTTTTTAAATGGAAACTCCATTTCATTTTCAGCTCATTTGAAAGTACAAAAAAAAAAAATTATTAAGAATGGTGTTTGTTACATTGTAATAGTTTTAAAGTAATTGTAACATGAAGTCGAGTTGAAGGCGCATCCTCCACTGTGACTGTCGGCAGACCAGAGCCGAAATGCTGTAGCGCATACAGCCTGAACGCTTGGGCTGCATTTTTCCTACACTCGCCATAGATAAGTTTCATCCCTGCCTTTTCAGAGTTTGAAAATACTATTTTCTCCACAACAGTCCTGTCGTACGTACAGTATCACAAACGTCTTGTTAATAAGTGTACTTTGTTACGCCCTTGCTTTATTTGATAAAGTTGATAAATCAATTTGAAAAAGAAAAAATGTATCAGGCACAAAGTTTAAAACTTGAAAACTTAAAGTTTTGTCATGACCAAACGAGAGGAGTTGATTGTTCTGATGTACTAAAAATTATGACGTAAATGAATGAACGCCAATTAAAAATTAGAAAGATGTTAATGTACTAACATTTATGTATGTAATTGATGGCAGAATGTTTAAAATTTATACTTTTTAATTAACAAATATTAGTTAACTCAGAAAGATGTATCAGAACATTTTAGATAATTTGTCAAAGCTTACTTATGTACGAACTACAAATTTTATTGTAACCCGCAGTTGTTTGAAAGTAACAATTTTCCTAAGCACAACACATAGTATGCAGAAGAGTACCCATGTTTGTTACAATACACAAATATTGTCAAAAGGGGGATATGTATGTTACAACACACGAATCAACTTGTGAGAATGTTTGTTTCAAGCGTCAACTTCACGTTACAATTACTTGAGAACTATTTGATGTATTACAATGTAACAAACACAATTCTTAATGAATTTTTCCATACTTTCAAATGAGCTAAAAATAAAATGGAGTTTCATTAAAAAAACAAAACTAAGTTTGTGTTGAAAATCATATTTCCTTACGTAGTTGAACGTATTGTGTCCACTAATTTCATGAGCCCCTCTCATACCTATATATCATTTTAGGTGACATCCTGAATAAATGTGTTTTACATAAAAATATTTTTTTTCTGCGGCAATTTATACTGGATTGGTAAAATATACACTTAGTACCAGCCGAAGTTTCAATTTCGTCCAAAGTGTTTACAGGAACCTCAAACCTCATGAAATATACAATTTCAAAAAGGTTAGCGGCATGGAATCATTAAGACTAGGGCTGGAATCTAACCACCAATACTTTTCCAGAATCCAAGTGCCCTGGGAATTCCACAAGAATGCCACTAAACACTGTTGTGGATTGTAAATATTGCGAAAATCATGCAATCTACAATTTTTTTTCTTATTTTTCTAACAGCATTGTGGGGGAAGGGGTGGATTTTCTGATTTATAACTCTCATGGGAAATTATGAATATTTTAAAGCAAAATTGACAGATTTATGGTATATAGTTTCGATCGAAACCTAAAATATTAAAATTTACAATATTGGGATCGGTGGGAATTAGTAAGGGTTTGGCAGTGGTATTGACTCAGCCCTAAATAAAACACTAACTGAAAGTCGTATTACAGTGGAATCTTGATTTTAAGTTCCCAAAATTTACATTTTCCTGCATGATACACCTTTCCTTTCTGGTCTCAATGCAGTTAAATATCATAAATTTTTCCCACATTATAATTTCTACAACACCAGTCCCCTGAAAAACATATAACTCCACTGCATTCACATCCATTACTAAAACATAGATTTGTAAAATTGTAGGCAACCTGTCTTGGCTATTATAATTGCCATATTATGTGATTTTAGGAACAGTGGCATGCCCAAGAGGTTGGAGTTAGAGAGGAGGGGACTGTCTTGCTCCATGCATGTATTAAGGAGGCTAATGAAACATTCATGGGTTATGGTGACCCTCCATACCCCCTCGAGAAACTTCATATGAATGTTTCTTGTTGTTTTTAGCGCACTAAGCAAGTAATTGGTGATTTTATGAGGTATGATTTATGACGTCATGCACATGAGGAATGCCTAGATTGTTAGGTTAGGCCTGTTAGGTTTGGTTCTCTTATGATGTCACACTGTTCTACGATATTTCAAATTTACGATGTCTTCAATAGAGAACCTGCGTGTACATTTGCGAGTTGCCAAGAACAAGAAATGTGTGAAGTGTAGCAGATGCTATTTTTAACACTTTCTTTTCATGGTGATGGTAATTACGCATTGCCCTTCGATATCCGCAGTTGATTTCTTGCGTGTATGATGAAAATTTCTTCAAATAAGTGGCGAAAGTGGTCCGGGATGTGAATAATTGGATGTTACGTGGTCATATTTCGAGGATAAATATCTTTGTTATTTGTGGTTTCTGCATGTGAAAATCACTTTCAGGCACCTTAAAACATCAAAATGTGCAGATTGGAAAAAAAAAGTTGAAATTTTTGTTCTTTAAGAAACATTCACAATTTTAAAATTGGATTGGTCAAATAATGATTACAACATCAGCAAAAATTCCATATCTGTCTATCCCTACCTAGACCTGATTATATTGCCAGTTTAATGAGTATTATGAACCTGTGAATACTTACTCTGAATAAAGATCGTGTTTGTCCCATCTGTCGTCTGGATGAACTGTTCACCTGATGCTAGAATCTGATCTGTAGCATTCTCCTGGCCTTCTTTCATCAATCTCTGCTTTGCTTCTTTCCTCTCTCTTTCCAACTTCAAAGTAAAAGAATAATTTATTTTCAATTTTCAATTGCAGATCGTGATTAACATACATGTGTATAGTGCATCAAAACATTGAGAAAATATATATATACAAAACTAGAAATACCATATTCCTATTACTTTAACCATTAACACTGCAACAACAGCTACAAAGACTACATATATATCTTAAAACTGGACAACATCTATTAGACCCAGTATGGAATACTCAATATTGTTTTCTGAAGATTTGTATTGGAATTTGACACACTTGTTAGAAATGTTTTTGTTAACTTATTATCAATTTTTAATTTTTGGTATTCCATGTTGCTTTTCTGCCACTTTTGGCTAATTGATGATAAGTGATGATTAGATTAAAGTCCCATTCTCAGGTCAAGAGGAACCTGGAAACTTCGGAGGTGAGATCAAAAGTTGACAACGTGACATTCTCTGCCACCAAGCCAGCAAATTTTAACCAAATATATGATATTATTATTTTAAGATATTTTACAAAGAACTCAAAATTTAAAACATTTCAGTGGAAAGCACATGAGTTTGATTAGTGACAACATGCTTTGCATGATTTTCTGATGAAACGAAACCAACCAAATAGTGGTTACGACACATGGTCGATCATCACAGAATCACAGATCATTTATTTGTAGTTGTAAAAAAATCTAAACCCACGTCTAAAACACCCATCCATCTGTCATTACAAGGATACTAAATCACAAGTTGCACCCAGAAACTCTGGTCAATGTGAGTATGCAAATGTGATGTTTGCGATAATATTGTAGGTGATGGTGACCCTCCATAACCCCCCGAAAAATGTGAAAATGTTTAGTGGGTTAGGAAGATTATAATTCATATGAACGTTTGTTGTTGTTTTTAGCTCGTGGAGATGAGTTAGAAGTGAATAATTAGCGATTTTATGTGTGTGATTTATGATGTCACGCACAGTGTGACCGACATCAGAAACCGGGTCTTACTAATCGTACGAGAGGCAGACACCTCCGTGTTCCGACGGGGTTCTCTCTTATCGCACAACACTACAGCAACATCTCGTTCAGACGCCAGACGAGGATTGCCTATGTTGTTAGGTTTAATTCCATTAGCATAAATACACTGAAAATTTGTTTTTCAAACTTGTGTTCTGACATCAGACGAGGAATGCCTACGAGGTTAGGTTAGATTTCATTAGCATAAATACAATGAAAAATTATTATTTAGGCTCAGCAAGCTTAACCTAACAACATAGGCATTTAGCGTAAAATTAAAAAGCATTAGTGAGATAAGTGAGACTCGTTATCTACAGGACATGCGCTCATGGTGAGTAGACTGTGATTCGTCTGCCCCTTGACACATTTTGCCCCTGCAACAACGAATTGGAACTGTATGCTTTCAAGATACGTATATCATTTACCTTGAAGAATTATGTCATGATAATAGCAATTATGCATTATCATTGTACATGTTTCAATGATTTCTTGCTTGTATGATGAAAATTTCTTCAAATAAGTTGCGAAAGTGGTGCGAGTGTAGAGAATTTTGATGTGCTGTTGTCACATTTCGAGGGTATATATATCGCGCTTATTTGTGGTTTCCGCCTGTTAAAATTACTTTCAGATACCTTAAAACATCGACAGACATCTGCACGTTGAAAAAAAGAAAGTTGTAATTTTCGAGGGGGTACGGTCGGTCATCAGTCCCATATTGTACTCTGCAGCACAAGTCATAAGACGGCATCATGTTGTACTTCTTATTAATTGTACACATTTCCTTTTGCCATCATGCATGGCAGAGTGATCAGCATAACATGCTAGGAACCCAGGTTCGAATCTTGGTTAAAGCATGGATGTCTCACTGAATTTGTCCTATCATCTATTAAATACAATTTTCATTCCATCCTCATGGTTGGGATTATCCCAAGGTAGAAAAGCAGGATAAAAATCCTGTACATGCACATGTTAAAAAGGCATGGCTCAACTTCTGATTGCTTAATGCCAATGTTATCTTATCCATGCATCTATTTAAAACAAACTCAAAATAATGCATAAGTAGTTCATAATGAAAAATTTATTTCAAATGTATTCTTACTTCTAATACAGGTAACAGAAAATGACTTTTGTGGTACCCTTGACCCTCTGAATCCCATCAAGAAATGTAATATTTTGCATGGTTCATGATGATTATGAACATTTTCTGTTGTTTGTAGCTTGTGGAGATGTGTTATTGTGAAATAAAACATGCACATTACCTTATTGTGAAGCAGAACAGCCTGAAGGCTTCGTGGTGCAAGTGAATATAACACCTAACATGACATTCCACAACAGCAGCTATAACTTTACCTCATTAGATTAGAAGTGTTAGGTTTGAAGCTGATAGCCATTTCTGACGTGTTCTTTGCCATTTTAGTGTGCATACAAGGTCTTTACTAATAAAAAACTGCGAAAGTACTCCAAGATGGCAGGTTTTTACTTAAGTGGGCCATACTTTGGGATCAAATACCTCCATTATTTGTGTTTTCTGCATGCTGGAATCAACTTTATATTACGTAAAACATCGAGATCTGTCTATTGAAAAAAATCAGCATAATTCTCGAGGAGATACAAATGGGTTAAAGGCACCGATTTTTTATTCCTACACTGCAATCCACTAGTGCATTTTTCCTTGCACTATCAATTGAGAAATTCTGCTTCCTCTCCCAATTTATTTTCAGAATGCAATTGAATGCTACCTGTTTTGCTTGTTTTTGAATTCATATATTTGTTCTTTTTCTTTCTGTTGTATTGAATACCAAGCATCAGCTCGACATACTGAAAAAAAGTATGTTATTCTTCAAACTTGTAAACATTGAAACACCCATTTTCATAAATTCTTGAATTTTATGAAATGAAATATTACCTGCACTTTCCACAATTCCCGTATCTTCTTCTGTCCTTCAATAAGCAGTTCAAAAAACTGAACTGTGGCCTGCAGCTGAATGTTGCAACCAGGACATATGGTTCTTGGTAGTTTGCCATCATCTTGAATCTGGAATGTAAGAGTATAGAGTTAATTTGATAAAATTTCGATAGCTTCCCAACACCTCTCACTCATTTATTTTGTCATTTTTAACATTTGTACTTACCTATTCTGCATTGTGAAAGATTTTTCAAGGTGCTATTTTGCTTTTTTCACAAAAAAAGAGTAATTATTAAACCACTGACATTAGCTCCACAAACCATTGATGTTAGCCCCACGAACCATCACGGGGACGAGCTATGCCTACGAAGTTAGGTTCCATTAGCACTCCTTTCGGTAACAGTTCGTTATATCGGAGACACTTTTCTTCAAATGAACAGGAGAAATTACTTACGGAAATCAGTTTCCATAGCATAGTCGAAGTTCTTCGAGGTATTTTCTTTCATCTTTCAATCTATTTCAGCTGGAAATCAATTCCCATTGCTTCAATTTAAACGAAAACATAAACCACGCCATTTTTTAACTATGTTTGCCTAACCTAACCTTCTGTGAATGGTCCATGGGGCTATCCAGGAATGGTGTTTGGGGCTATTCGTGGATGGTTATACTATCCCAAATGGTTTTTGGGGCTATGCATGAATGGTTTGTGGGGCTCGCACACTGACGTGCGTTCCGGTAACAGTTCCGATTGTTTTATGATTTCTCCTAGCACAAAGACTAATTATCGTAGAATTTTAGAAATCATTGTCACACGAAATTTGAACCTTCCGTAAAGTAATTAGCACTGTTTGGACTCGAAAAAAGTTATTTATTTAAAAAAAAAAACAACTTGATAATTATTTTACGCACTTCTCATGGACAAGATATTCTCAGTCGACAAGCGACAGTAAATATCGTAGAAGAGCGTGGGAATGAATATAGAAGTAAATCGGAACCTTAGTAGAATGCATTTAGGGACTTTAGTTTAATGCTAAGGGAACCAAACCTAACCTCAAAAGCATATATTGAACAAAACCTTAAGTAATCGCTGAAACTCCGCAGTATGTGTTAAAAAATTGCATTCCTAGCATGATGAAATCGCAATAAAACAAAAGGAACTTGGGCCGAAGATTCTTAGTCTTTTTACCAAAATCGGAAAAAAATGCTGAAATATAAAAATTATATAATACTTCTATTTTGAAGGGGAAAAGGGATTCTTCAAGTGTGTAATATAAATTACAGAAGACAGGTGGTTTTATATGAAAGGTGAGCGCGTATATACGTAAATTCTGTACACTATTGAAATACACACCGGTAGTAAATAATTTGTACAATAAATCGATGGTTTACATTACACACAAAACTTTGCCTGGGTAAATGCCAAAACTACAAATACTGAATAAATGTATTTTTTGCAAACAAACTATGTAAAACATGCAAAAAGCATATCATACCAAAGACACATGTGTTTATGTTTACAACTTCAAGGTTCGTGCACTAACAGTTAGTTCACTCTGGTACTTGTGGACAAAACCTGTTCAAAGTCTAATAAGCAATTAGTTTGTTTGACACCCTTGATTGCTACAACTAATTTTATGTATTACTTCTATTTATATTATATCAATATAGAAGCAAATGAAGGAAATTTATGAATAGCTTTATTTATATCAAGCATATCAGAGTAAGTTACACCACTGATTAATGTAGTATAGTATCAGACGAAATTTGTGCAACCAAGATCAGTACACCCTCTACATTGATATAACAAAGGAAGTCAAGTTGTTATCTCATTTCACAAGTATTACAAGCAACCGTACCTTTATGGGAAGATAACGATTCACCAGAGAGCTCAAATTCGGCTCAATTTCTTCTGCTGTGTATAAATATACGCCTCTAGAGTTTTCTTCGGCACATAATCTGCAATAAGTTGAATCATATAGTGAAGTTCCCATAATGGCGACACAGACATGTTCATCGATTCTAAGAACCAGCCAATAAGGATACGGTTTAGGTCTGAATCTGCAATTTTATGAAAGGTCAGATCTTATTGGCTATCGAAATCAAACTATGAGAAGGATCCCAAAAGTGAATAAATTTGTATGCTACGCATTAATTAAGGTTGAAAACTTTCATCGCGAAATACGTAATAAAGGATTTATTATTAATAATAATAATGATGATGAAAATAAATCTGACTTTGGCTTCAAGGTATATAATTCCCAGACAATGGTGGACGGATTAATAGTGAATTTCTTTGAGAGTTTGCTTGCCTTCCCCCCTTTTTAGTTCTACTCCTTCTTTGATATATTAATTGAAAATAAAATTTGATTTTCATGTATAGCCGTAGATTGGTGGGATTGCCATCCCAATTTCACATGCTTTCGGTTGTCAGTAGTGTGCCAACCAAGCGGTATGAGGAGAGGGAGGAACAAGCCTGTAGACAGAATTTTATTTCGGTGGGGGTCTTATCCCTAATCATATGAGAGTAGTAGCCCTGAAGATGAATTTCTCAGTATATCACAACTTATTATTGCAATATGTTTAATTCTGCTTATGAAGTAAAATTAATGGCCACTATACAATATTCAAATTAGATATTTGAAGAATTTCGGGAGGGGGCTTCAGCCCCCGAGCGCTCCCCCTGGCTTCGTGCCTGGGAGGGGTGTAAAACCCTTCGCGACAAGATACAGAACTGACCACTAACATGGACGTCCGCAGGATTTTTTCCAGGGAGGGGCAAGGAAGATATTTTTTTCCAGGGGGGGCCAACATGGCATATTGTCCCCAATAATAGTGTTCATCCCTCAAAAAACATTGCTTAAATTTGAATTTATCATGTTTGTGTAATAATTAATACACATTATTGTGGCTGAAATTAAATTATATGTGTGAAATATGTAATTTTTGGTTGACTTTCGTTTTCCAGGGGGGGCCACGGCCTCCCTTGCCCCCTCTTCCGGACGCCCATGACCACTAAAATGAAGACAAGACGTAATACCTTTACGGTCAGATGCAAAATGATTGTGCAAAATATGCGCAAGGCATTTATTGTTATTTTGCTCGAAACAATTTCAAACGAATTTAAAACATTAAAATCTATAGGGCAAATAGGCAAAAATCCGCACTCTAATAATAACAATCAGCGGTGATTCCCTCATGTAGGATCAGTGGCGCAGGAACGTTTTTCATTTGGGGGGTACAAAATTCAGCCTCCCATATTATATATATATATATATATATATATATATATATATATATATATATATATATATATATACATAATATTGTTTTCTCCTTCCCTTATTTTATTATTTTAGTACCGGAATCTAATTATAGGGTGAAGAAAAGGGGCTAGCGAGAGGTTGTGTAACAAGGCTCAGACCTTTATAAGTTCGGAGTGACGCCTCCGTCCTCCAGGTACATACCTGCGCTCTGTCTTCCTCGATGTTGACTCACTCAAACCAAATCCAAAACTGATCCCGAAATTTCTTTCCGATCTTCTCAGATCGGTTCGGTTGCTTCGCTATCCAATTCCAATACCTGTCGCTTCAGATCCGTCTGTCAGGCTGGTACCTTTCCACGGACGAGGCAAGTAATGGAATTTGTAAGGTCTGCATTCCAAACTGACGAGAACATCCTGTCTCGGTAATGTTTCGTTTCAAGTACACCTTCTAATTTTTACCTACAAGTCAACAATATACGTGTGTATAGTATATATATATATATATATATATATTACTTCACAGGTACCTTTTCCTAGGTCCATTTTAGAATAGCACACACGAATTTCTTCTTATTTAATGCAAAATTTGCACAAATAATTTTTATTTCTTTGCTTTTATTTATATTTATGATTATCTTAAAAACAGATTTTAAGACCAGATAATAATTCCGAAACATATAAAGCTCTGAACCTTGTTCTGACCTCATTTTGAATTTAATGGAACGGAAAATCAGGAGTTCGAAATGTGAAAATTGCGAACAAAGATACATCTATTCATTTTAATGCAGGTTGCGATTTAAAGGGTGTGAGAAGGATTTCCATCCCCTCTATCTTGAGCCATCCCAACCAGGAATAATCATCTCCCACCTACTGGATATAGAAACCATGTTATTGAATATATTATACTTATAGAGTTGCACTTCATTTTAGTTCATTTTAATTTTAAAGTCCCATGCCTACATATAAAACAATATCTTTAAAAATTCATGGCAAAGCATTTATTTGTAATATAATTAATTATCTGTACCTAATGACGCTCTTCAAGCACCAAAACCGAAATCCTTCATCTCAGAGCAAGCAAGGAAAACCATACGCTCAAAAGTTTCTATCTTTTCAATCTTTGGTGGACAGTATGAAGAGCCAGCCAAGGTTTCTTTTCGTATGCAGTGGCATTAAATATAGATACATGCGTGTGTTTTAGGGTGACAAGTGAATTGCTTGTCCTCCGTGGCGGAGTGGTTAGCAAAGCGTGCTACGATGACAGAGTTCCCGGGTTTGAATCCCGGCCTGGGCATGGGTGTTATTTGTGAGTGTCCTTTCATCAGTTTCGTCATGTCATCACTCATCCTCATCTTCGCGATTAGCCAAAAGTGGCAGAAATGCGAAGTAAAATAAGACAAATCAATCAAACAAACATTCACTTCTCACTCAAAGACCTTGTGAATCCAATCCAAAATCAACTGAATGTGAAAGCGGGTTCAATGCAATAGTTTTAAACCTACTTTTCCTTTCAATAAATAGACCCCCAGCGCATTGTTTTCATGCAGAAAAATTTGCAAGAAGTTGGATCAAGTCTAAGCATCACAGTGCCCTTGACAAGCAAACTGGCAAACCATAAACCTGCAGTGATTCTCATTTCTCTCGTACATTCATCTGATTTTCTTACAGTTTGACGACTTTAGGGTTTAACTTAAAATGGCGTTGTGTTTTTGTTTCATTCGATATCAAATTAGATTTTAAGCAATTAGTGTCTTAATTCTAAGTATACCTAATTCATAGGTAAAAATAAGTTCTCCTCCCTCTGATACAGTTTAAAGTGGAATCCAAAGCACTGTGCATGTGGGACCACTCAATTACAAGGCGATATATCTCGTCCTGATTGTTTGATTGATTTGCTTTATTTTACTTCGATTTTTGTGCCACTTTTGGCTAATTTTGTAAAGATTGGGATGAGTGATGATATGATGAAATTGATAAATGGACACTCACAAACATCCATGCCCAGGCCGGGATTCGAACCCGGGAACATGGTGTCGTAGCGAGCTGTGCTAACCACTCCGCCACGGGGGCGGCATATCTCGTCCTGACCCACGAAATGTTTAGTAGGCAACATGTACATTATGTCACCACTCTCACAACGTACAATATGTAATTAAAGTAAAAACTTTTCTTAATAACGTTTGTCTGCTTTACATCTTGTTTCGACACTGCGAACCGTCAAAATACGGAATTTATCCTGAATAGATAAAATCGGGCAGCACAGGCTCTACTGGATTTACAAAACAGAAATATGCGGCTAATTTGAAAAATCAATGAGATATACACTTGATATGTATGAATAAGACAGTATTTTACATCTATTTTAAGCAATTTCTTCAAATGTGATAACCAAAGTTTCCAACGAGATCGTCTCGGACATCAAGTATTGTCTCGCTTTTATTTGCACAGATTTATTTCATTCTCGTCTTGAAATTTGAGAGGAGAGACTTTTCTTGTCTTAGAAACTTCTATATTTTCAACAAATCTCTTAATAGCTATATAGGTTTTAGTATAGTTTTCTGAGGTGTACATTATTGTTGTTGTTGTTGAGTTAGTGTTTATGCACATTCAGGCTAATCGGGACTCGGCCTACAGTTTAAAGTGGGATCCGAGCAACTTGTGCCTCCACCGGCTATCGAACCCGGGACCCCTTGATTACAAGGCGACGACGCAAAAACTGCGCCAGGGGGAGGCACTAAGAGGTTGTACCCACCCAAGTTGGTCTGTCGTATCTAGTCTTGTTTGTGTTAGTATTTCGTTTCGGAAAATTCAATTTCAAAAATTGAAAAGAAATGGTCAGTCATATACTCTTCTGATGAAGATTTGTATCTTATCTTCGAATCGACGCGACCGTTTCTTAAGAAATGTGTACCCCCCATACGCAAAAGAGTGGTTTGCCTGGCCTGGAGAGTGATTTTCTGAGAGTAGACTAATCTTTACCTGATTTCACTGTTCCACACACATTTTGAACAGTTTTCATCTCCTTAAAGAAGTTTCCAAGAACACAGGTCAATGAACTAAATCGTAGTAAGCGCAATACAATGGTTTGAATTGCTGAGGTAAGGAAGAAAATGCTTATAAGTTACAAACCATTTAAACTTTTTTATTGAGCGAATTGAAAATAGGTTATTTTTACAGTAGCATCTTGCGTCTGTCAAATTATCTAAGGGGGTATAGGGGGTACAATTACATTTACGAATTTTGGGGGTACAGTACCCCCTTCAAAAATTTAGGGGGGTACAATGTAGCCCTGTACCCCCTGTTCCTGCGCCACTGTGTAGGATTACAGTGGCGAAGCGTGGTGTCGCTGGACGGGTAGGCTCATGCGTGGGAGTTCACGTTAATATGGGTGCGACTTTTTTAAAATATGAAAACATAGTCTTTGAAGTTATTTTTTGAAAATGTAACAACATATTCTTGCATCTATCAACGTAGTAGAATAGTAACTCTTGATGTGGGCTAACTCGTAAATCGTTTTTCTTGATTTTATTGCAAATTTAGATGTCATTCGAGTGACAGTCCTCAATGTTCCGATGCCCCTTCTTTCTTCCTATACCCGGTAATAGGCTTTTATGCTTGTTTTTGCAGCATTCCAGAGTAATACAAGTCATTACTCCCCATGCTCACTTCACGCTTACAACAATGAAACCCAACCCCGTGGCGGAGTGGTTAGATCGCGCTACGACGCCAGGTGTCCTGGGTTCGGATCTCGGCCTGGGCATGGATATTTCTGAGTGTCCATTCGTCAATTTCATCATATCAGCACTCTTCCTCATCTTCGCAAATTAACCAAAAGAGGCACAAAAAGCGTAGTAAAATAAAGGAAATCAATCAAATAACAATAAAAAATAAATGAACGAAAAGAAAAAAACAAGATAAAATATAACAATAAAACAACAACGCAACAGGAGTAAATCGAGAAACTAACGAAAACGCAGAACACTGTGATAGAAAGATTTTTCGCCCTCGGAACAAGTTGTCACGACAACGCAATGGCAGTGCCAATTGCCAAGGCGACGTGACTTACTCACTTCGTCAGTTTGTATACACAAATATACTACGGGCTATCTATCACGTTACCAACGTGTAGACAATGAGGCACAGGCGAAGAAAAATGCACAACCGCTGATCGGTCGCACGGCAGCTGCTTAACTGGACGCGACGAACATCTCGACACTACTGTCAACTCAACCTTTTTCACAGCGAACGCGGCTCTGCTCGTCTTACCTACCTGTGAGACTTACTATGGCCGTTACGCGCGCTTATTCACGCATGAGGGTTGACCTTAGCTTTATGTAAGACGCAATTCATCTGCGTATACCGCGTGAGGCACCTAAAAGTACCACCTGAAATAGCGAAGAAACCAGAAACAGTAGCGATGTGAGGTTTGCGGGAAACAATAATATCAAATGGGGCTCGTAAATCGGAGGTATGGGGTGGGTCGAAAAATATCGACAAATGGGGCATCTAGAGCAAAGTCATATTTTTTTTTTAATGGAACGATATACAATAACATGCATAATATAAAAGAGCACACGCAGAGAAACACAACGCCGTTGGTCTCATACATCTACTGCACATAGGAACGAAGATATGGCCATGTGAAAATATGTAAACAAACTAACAAGTGGCCCACTTGACCGTCAGTACCACGGCATGTAAGACTTCTCAGGTGCCTGACAGAACTGCCTTTACGCAGAGCAAGTTTTGATAGCAGGTCCACGAGATCGTGTTAGTTCATAGCAAGCAGTTGTAGTGGTAAGAGCGAAGATTATGGTGTTCACAAACATAGAAAAAGCGGACATGATCCTGATTTATGGGGGATGCCGAAAGAATGCCTCAGAAGCCTACCGTGTGTACGCAGAGAGATATCCGGACAGATGACAGCCATCTCGACGTCTGTTTGGTAAGTTATTTATTAAATTAAGAGACACCGGAAGTGTAACACCACGAGCACGTGTGCGGAACAAGCCAACTACAGGTGAGGCAGGTGCAACAAATGTTCTCGCCGCTGTTGCTGTGAATCCGCGCGTTAGCTCCCGTGAAATTGCCAGGGATGCTGGGATGAGTCAGCGAAGTGTATTGCGCATTCTGCACGCACACAAATTTCACCCATATCATATCTCCCTCCATCAGGAACTTCACGGGAATGATTTTGTGGACCGTGTTCGGTTTTGCACATGGATGTTACGACACGACACACCCGATTTGTCACGTATCCTCTTCACTGACGAGGCAACTTTTACCAATCATGGAAATGTCAACCTAAGGAACATGCACTATTGGTCGGTGACGAATCCACATTGGCTTCGCCAAGTGGAACGCCAGCGCCCATGGAGTGTGAACGTGTGGTGTGGTATAGTTGGTGAACATCTCATTGGCCCTTTTTTTATACAAGGGACACTGAATGCTGACCGATACATACAGTTTTTACAACATGAACTGCCTGTACTATTGGAGGACATACCACTTCAGACAAGGAGGGAAATGTGGTACCAACATGACGGGTGCCCAGCTCACAGTGCAAGACGCGCTACAGCATGTGTGGAAAATACATTTCCAAATCGTTGGATTGGACGTGGAGGGCCTGTCAAATGGCCGGCTCGTTCCCCAGATTTGTCACCGTTAGACTTTTTCCTGTGGGGGAAGCTGAAGGACATAGTCTACCGGGATGTGCCAACAACTCCAGACGATGTGCAACACCGCATTACTGCGGCCTGTAGGGACATTCCCTAACGAGATGCTACATTCTGTGCAACGATCTTTGCGTGGGCGCCTCGTTGCCTGTATCGCAGCTGACGGCCACCACTTCGAACACACACTTTGACAGGTTTTCGCTTCTTTCGCAGCGGTTCTTCGACATACTGTCATGGTCATTTTCATTATGCTGTAACACTGTCAAATACATGGTCCTGACGATGTCTACTGTAATTTTTCTTCCTTTAACGCGTTCTGTCTTCATCTTGTCCAATGGCTTCCGACATCTCATACTTGTACATGCCGTGGTACTGACGGTCAAGTGGGCCACTTGTTAGTTTGTTTACATATTTTCACATGGCCATATCTTCGTTCCTATGTGCAGTAGATGCATGAGACCAACGGCGTTGTGTTTCTCTGCGTGTGCTCTTTTATATTATGCATGTTATTGTATATCGTTCCATTTAAAAAAATATGACTTTGCTCCAGATGCCCCATTTGTCGATATTTTTCGACCCACCCCATACCTCCGATTTACGAGCCTCATTTGATATTATTGTTTCCCGCAAACCTCACATCCTACTGTTTCTGGTTTCTTCGCTATTTCAGGTGGTACTTTTAGGTGCCTCACGCGGTATATAAACTGCTCGCCATTAAAAATGCAACACCCAGAAGGATTAATCGGAATCGGACGAAATGGGCACAGTGTGTAGAGGAGAGGTGCAGAAGGAAATGATTAGGTGTTCAAGGCCGTCATGCGTCATGTGCGCCTGCCATGCCATCTGGTAAGTGGTACCTGTAGCAGGTCAGATAGGTGCAGAAGAGCAGTGAAAGTGCATGGTCGTGAGTGTAGTGTGTTAAAATCGGTCAGCAATGTCACGTCGTCGAATACGGCAGCGATTCCAGCAGGTTTCCCAGTTCGATCGCGGCCGAATTGTTGCATACCGTGAATGCGGATTATCCTACAGTGAGATCGGTGCCCGTGTAGGACGGAATGCATCCACAGTGATCCGTGTATGGAACCAGTGGGTCCAGGAAGGCACTGTAGAGCGACGTAGAGGTTCACAACGTCCGCGTCGGACGACGGAACGAGAGGACAGACGTCTGATACGCATGGCCCTTACAGACAGAACGGCCACGTCAACGAGGATTGCGCATAAAGTACGGGATGTTTTACAACGTCCAGTGTCCCACGAACCGTGCTTCGTCGTTTGGCGAACCGGGGAATTTTTTCCCGGCGCCCACTGTTGCGGATTCCTCTGACGCTAGAGCATAGGCGTTTGCGTCTGAGATGGTGCCAAGACTGTCGTGCATGGATGGCGGAGTGGAATGCTGTAGTGTTCTCTGATGAATCCCACTTCTGTATACAACATCATGATGGACGTACACACGTGTGGCGGCACCGTGGCACTAGGCTTCATGACGCCTGCATCATGCATCATCACACAGGGCCTTCATTGGGTATCATGGTATGGGGTGCCATCGCCATAGGTGTTCGTTCGCGTCTCGTACGCATTCAAGGGACATTGAACAGCCAACGGTACATCACACAGGTTCTCATCCCTGTTGCTGTCCCATTAATCCATGCACTGCATAATGCCACTTTTCAACAGGATAACACGCGCCCCTATGTTGCAAGGAATGTCCTCGCATTTATGGAAGCTAACCACGTGCCCCTGCTTCCTTGGCCAGCACGTTCGCTGGATATGTCGCCAATTGAACATGTCTGGTCCATGGTGGGTCGCCGGCTGGCCGAACTCAGGTTTCCGGCACGTAATGTTGAAGACCTCTGGCACCGTGTGGAAGCCGCTTGGGACGCCATACCGCAAGCAGACAACGATAGACTCATTCTGTCCATGCCTCGCCGTGTTGCAGCAGTTATTGCTGCCCGTGGAGGCTGTACACGCTACTAGCTCCTTGGGGTTATGCAACCATGTTCTACGTGTCACATGTCACACCACCGAGCTCTAACTGTAATCATTTTCTTATCTTATTATGAACTACATATTTGCCAAGTTTCGTGTTTCTATCTCATTTCCTTCTGGGTGTTGCAATTTTAATGGCGAGCAGTGTATATATGTTCATATAAATAGAACTGTGTATTATTTCACTCTCCACTATAGCCTTTCAGTAACACACACACACTGAGAGCTGCAAATTATGGTAATCCTAGCCTGCCTCTGTCTTCCAATACCTTATGTTCTAATTTCACCTCGGCTAAAACTCAGACGGCTAAATGGGATACTCTGACCCCTCTCAGGTACGGGCTTGGTGAATAAAGCATTGAGAACTTAAGGGAGGTGTTGGTGAATCATGAAATAAATGAACGACTTCTCTCAAATTTTAAGATTGGCAACTGCATCTTCTGGGAGGTTACTTTTACCTTTCTTTTCATTCATTTTTATCCAGGAGTTGGTTTATTTGCAATACATACGAAAGCTTACATTACACTCAGTTACAATTTACAATACATGAATATCCTTATTTTTTTAAAAAAAAAATACAAAAAATCGTTAATATTCGATTCGATGAATTCAGAATTCTAATTTGCTGCATGTCTCCATGGGAAAATCCAAATATGTATATGTGCAGGGAATAGTTACATGTGTATGTGTGTCGCTAGGAGGAAGCCGTACCAGGGAAGAGAACCCTGTCATTTTTGCAACCGTAGACGAAGCTTACGGCCTACCATTCAGTAGCAGACAAAAACTTTCGTACGTGCCCCTTCCTATAGTATTGCGACCAAAATGTGTCATGAGTATCGATGTCAATACGGGCAGGATTTAAGCAGAATAGAGTCTGCGGTCTCCACTGAGTACTTGGGATCGACAAACGTTAGTAGGCATAGCTTGCATCAAGATACACGCCAATGATGACATTTTCCATTGAAAAACGAGAGACATTGCATTACATGTCTAGTCTTGCTTCCTTGCCCAAATAAGTCGGCGTTGAATAAATTTTGAAGAAGGCCAAAATAAAATTCGAAGATCTGAAATTCTATCATTTATCCGTAAGAATAAAAACATATGGGTCAACAGTGACGAATACATGTCCAATAGGCAGGCGATATTAACTTCAAAGAATTTCGGCCGATCCTAACCTGTCGTCCCATAACATTATAAATTTCGAAGTATAAACGCGCTTGGCGAAATACAGGTATATTTATTCCCAAGTGTCATTAGATGTTTATATCGTAGAGCCGACGCTGATGGAATGCGTGCAAATTGCGGTGCGGTGCGGTGCGGTAATATGTCATAATCGATATGGAGTGTCATACTTATATTTGACTCTAATCGGTTAATTCTGTAGACAACATCTTTAACAATTAACTTCATATACATAATAACAAGAACAAGCTTCGGCAACTGTCGCTCGAAGTTTAAAATATTGTGTTCCCAAAGTGAACAAAACAATTACAATCACCACATACGTAACACAAAATTAAAAAATTACTTCAATCTCGGGAGTTTAATGCGGAAATGACGAGGCCCCTCCGACCCCAGCTTGCTAATTAATGGATTTGTGTGTCCTCTTATTTTATTCCAAAAGGATAGTTTGGCTTGTCGTAGTGCTACATCAAGAAGCTCTAAATTCAGATCTTCATGTATCTGGATTATGCGAGTAAGAGGAGGATGCCTTCCAATTGCTCTGGCAGCTCGATTTTAGACTCTTTGCAGTTTAATTAAATGAGACTTCGCTGCATGCTGCCAGGCGGGACTGGCGTATAGTAATATCGGCCGCACCATCATTTTATATAAATGCAGGCGTGTCTCGAGTGTGAGTGCCATGGACCGGAACATTGGGTATATATATCCTATCCTTTGTTTGGCCTTCTTAGTCTGGGCATTGATGTGTGGTCCGAAGGTAAGGCGTTTATCAATCAACACCCCCAAGTATCTAACTTGTTCAGCGCTGGGTACATCTCGCTGAAATAGTTGCAAGCTGGCCCCTTCTTTGGCATTGGATAGACTAAAAACGACTGAAGTACTCTTTTCTGGATTTATCTTGATTTTCCACCGTTGAGCCCAACGTTCAAAGATCGGCAGGAAAGTTTGCATCTGTTTCTGACACTGAAGCACACGTTTGCCGGTAGTGAATAGTGCAGTGTCGTCTGCGTATGTGGCAATTATCCCTTTGTCTGGGGTGGGTACATCTGCAGTATACAAAGAGTAAAGTATCGGAGAAATCACCGATCCTTGAGGTACCCCAGCACGTACCAGCCTTGGCGTCGATTTCTGCCCATTTATGGACGTAATGAAACTTCGGTTAGACAGAAAGCTGGCTATGACCTTTCTATAGCTGAGTAGAAACCTCATTCGTCGCAGTTTATACAGGAGTCCAGCATGCCAAACTCGATCGAACGCCTTTTGTACATCGAGAAATAATCCTAATGCTCGGCGCTTCCAATCAAGACGAATCGCTACATAGTCAACGACGCGAACAAGTTGTTCGTTCGTCCTATTGGAAAGGCGAAAACCAAATTGGTGATCTGGGAGCAGATGATTAGTTTCTATGATCTCATGAAGTCGTCGTTATATAACTCGTTCAAAAAGCTTGCTAATATGAGAAAGCAAACTGATGGGACGGTAATTGTTGGCATTGTGTGGATCCTTGCCAGGTTTAGGTAGTACGATGAGTTTCGCCAATTTCTACTGAAGTGGAAAGTAACCAAGCTTCGGGATGTTTGTAAATAACTTCGCCAAAAAGATGTAGCCCTTACGGGACAGATGCGTCAGTGCAGCTGGCGGTATCCCGTCTAAGCCGGCAGCAGAGTTGTTTTTCAATTTCCGTGTTGCATTTGCCACCTCGCGAGGTGAGACAGGTGGAATATCCAACGACGGAGACTGGCGTTGAAGACGTTGGAAAGCAGCATCGACGATCTGTTCTGTAACAGCGTCATGGAGATCATTGTTTGGTTGAAACTGATCATAAAAATGATCGACTAGAAGCTCAGCTTGCCTCTGGGGATCCATAATTGGGCCTGCAGGGCTATTTATGGCCGTCATAGTAGGCTGTTGACGTTGATTTAAGTTACGAGCAATCTTCCAAAATGTAGGATCAAGCTCTGTCAGTTGGCCAAGTTTGCGATCCCATTGGTGGATTCGTTCATGGTGTAAGTATTGATGAAGATGATGCTGAAGGAGCATCCAGTCTCCCCGGTGGATGGGCGATCTGGAGTGATGCCATCGTCCAACGCAAAAGTCGTGTTAATATAAACAAAACTGGAGTAGCCTGAGTAGAGAGTGGATTTCTTGTGAATGTCGTGGATTGGCGCCAGGAATCTGCGATGACGTTGGTGAAAATAGTAACACCCCTGTCGATGTCTGCAGATGATGACAACGGAGTAGTTAGGTCAACGGAATTGTGGACAAGAGCGGTAAAGGGAGTCCAATCAGTAATAGCTTCTCGTAAGGTGCGGAACTGATGTTGATATAAACCGTATCCGATGGAAGCAGCGACAGGGAGATGATCGGAATCGAGGTCCCAAGTTACAAATGGCATAGTGCTGAGGCCGACATCTTTGGTCAGGATGACATCTAGCACATCGGGGCTATTTCCATTGCGTGGATAATGCGTCGGTTCGTGAGGAGCAGAGATGGAAAAAGCCAGCTGATCCATTATACCAGCCAAAGCGTTTCCGGCTGTGTTGGAGGTGATAGAATGCCAGTCACCGTGTTTGGCGTTCAAATCGCCCCCCAGTACAATTCTATCGCCAAGTGTTTCTAGTACAAGGAAATCGTTGGTGGCCAGAACTTCTTGTGGAGGCTTATATGCTGAAATGACAACTAGGTCTTCATTTGGTGCATGGAGCTACACTGCGAACGCTTCCAACGAAGCTAAAGGTGGAACTGGTATCTTGATAGCAGTGAGGCCACGTTTAACAAGTATTAACAGACCTCCCTTACGACGACCAATTCGATCTTCTCGGAATGTTTTGTAATTGGGAACTGTCCATGTGATATGAGGTTTAAGATGAGACTAATTGGTAAGAGCGACATCTATATTCCGTGAGTATAAATAATGTTGAAGCAATAAGGTCTGTTTTTCGATGCCATTTGCATTAAAGACAAGCAGATTTATCTGACGTAGAAGTCCGTTGCGATTAAAAGCACCCATCACTTTGCATTTCAATGAGTGTTCGCAGAACAATCGTGACATAGTTCATGATGGTTGTAGCGCGTGACATTCGCTGGAGTCCTCTATTAATGTGCTTCAATATATTTTCGAAGTGCATTTTATCAACCATATCCAGTAGAGATTTCAGTATGGAACCCACATCTTCTTCGTTTTCTTCATTAGCCTTAGGACGTTGTCGTCGTCTGTTGTCTGCCCCACTTCTCACGATATTTGCAAAGCTGGTGCATCCTGAGAGGAGGTTACGGCTGAAGTGGTCAAGGACTCTGTGTTCGCATTCGATGCGCGTTTTGACTGTGTCGGTTGTACTGTTTGCCGTTTCGCCATGGCGGTGAAGTTTCGGCAACCACGGTAATTAGCCGGGTGATTTTCCTTACAATTACAGCAGACTGCGGGTATTTCTCTGTCCTTCTTTGGACAATCTGCGGTAAGGTGGTCACTTCCACATTTCACACAACGTGGTCGAGCTGCACAGGTACTTTGAGTGTGGCCCAGACGCTGACATCGGTGGCATTATAGGATGCTGGGTGGTCGATATGCCAGAATCTTGATCCGATAATAGGAAAGGTACTCTTCTGTATAGATGTCAGCAGACTTTTTCGTTCCTGCGAAGTGTGACCAGATACAGAGGTAATTGCTTCCGGACGTGAGTTTTTCGGTCCCTCTGCGTCATGCGTTTTACATTTTGCACATCGTAAGTTTTCTTTGCCAACTCCGCAAACAAAGTATCATAGGGCACATCGATAGGTAATTGCCTGATTACGACCTTCAGAGGACGATCTTGTCGAACCGGTGCACTTGCAAATTCAATCTTCTTGGTGGTGAGTTTGCGTTCGAGAGATTCGAAGTCAGCAATTGAATTGTCTGACAGTGAACTCGGATACTGCTAGCTGTATATCGAATTCGCGGTTCGGATTTCAGAATATTGTGCAGCGTAGCCACAAATGTGTGCGGGGACGATATATTGTAAATAAATATCGGAGGTATCTTGCGATTGGACGAAGTTGTTTCACCCGCGAATTCAATTCCATCTTGATGTCCGTTGGTGGCAAATGTTCCTGAGAATCAGAGTCCTTGGTATAAGTCTGAAGAAGCTGATATGCATTAGACACTGGCACTGAGGCAGCAAGTGGCACAGATTGACTAGGCTTCGCAGCTTTCCTTGGATTCACTAACTGAAAACCATCTGAGTTGGTATCTTGGTCTGCACTGGAAATCGATTGTTGACGTTCTCTCTTGCTAGATTCTTCAAAATCTAGCCTACTCACCGGTCTGGAGTTCAGGGCACCACGAAAACCACCTCTTGGGTAGGGATGATGCCGAGGGATGGAGCCGATATTTCTGGATTTCAGATCTTGGAAATGTGCAGTCATCTGGGCTGCTGGCGTGCCATCCTGGTTGGCAGTCTCTGTTGATAGGTTCTCTTCCATCTCGACCTCGTCTGACTAGTCGCGTCCTCCTTCGGTACCCATGGCTGAAGAGATGAACAACACACCGGAAGGAATGCGGTCGTTTAACGAAATCTTCTGCTTGTCCGACATATAGGCACAGGTTCCACAACTAGGCGACGTCTTCCGTAACCCCCTGGCGTGGCTTGGTATCCACCACACCAAAGACTCCACTCCCTTTTTTCGCGTGCAAACTAAGCTCCGCATCTACTTATATACCTCTCCAATCGATGCTCACTTGTTAAGCATTACGTAATTTGCACAGCGCGACTCGCGACATTTCCAAAAAACTAAATACTCATCAATGTCTATATTCACAATCTCAATAACAAAGTTTAACTAATTTCCACGTTGCAGCAAAAACAAATAAAATTGTATAAGGGGAACAATTCATCTCTGTTAATAAAGACTAAACTCGAATCATTGCCCGTTGCAACTTGAACCTTATTGAATACATTAAACTTAAAAGAACAGATTCGATCTTCCCATTGTTGCTAAACGAAATCTATGTCAATCTAAATCATAAACATTTTTCTGCCGTGAAAGAACACAGATTTACATATCCAATATTAAAGATTCGGTCAGAAAATTAACATATGGTTTATTACATTAGGTCGCGTTTACACTTATTGTTACAATAAAGGAAATATTAGTGGATTATAAGCCTAGTAATAATCTTTCTATTTATCAAAAATTTAGAAATATATAAGATTACAAATACGAAATATTAATAATCAAATAATAAGAACCAACTAATGTAAAATAATCCAGAATAATTAACGGCACATGGATATGAGCCGTGAGGTTCATATCAAAGTTGTCTTTACCTTTCTACCCCCACTTTCCCTTTCCCCTCGTTGGACACCCCGCGCTGGACAGTGAAGCCCAATTTGTACCGTGTGTCAAGCGTTGCCAACTTCCCAAAAAGGAAAAGTGTGTTGATTAAACTCTTAAATTTTGCTAAATGCAACTAAATTGTGCTCGGATAACTTAGTCTTAAGTTCATATTATGCATCTACTTTGGGGGGAGTTGTGATGTGAACATGCGTTGTTGTTTAGTTAAACAATATTGGTAATTTCCCCCATTAAATTAATTACAATGGTTTAACCAATATAATTGGTTCAATATAACGCTTGAAAAAGTTTGAGAAAATTCGACGACTACGAATGGCGGCGCTTGATTTATCTGTGACCCCAACTTTCTTCCAATTTCCTTCAATAAAATGTTCCTCGCGAACTAAGTAAGTAAAGATAAAGAAAAGATGAACAGAAGACGGTGGACCAGATGTGGCTGGGTCGGCATGCTATCTCTTGTTTGAAACAAATAAGATCTGCGATTTTTCAACTTTTTTTTCCAAAATATATTCCTCTGAATTCAATTTATCTGTCTCCCAGGAACGCATGTTTGTAGATGATGCTATATTTTTGATTATGCCAAACTCAGGGTGCTAGGTACAAACAAAGTTCAAATTGTACTACGTTTAGCACAATTACGCTTGGGTTGGCATCACTGCGTGAGGCCGGACTCACTGTGTCCATTTCGGCCGAACGCGCCCCTAAAATTATGCTTTCCCGCATGAATCACATAGAATGTTATGGGACCAGCCGAGGCCCTCGGAGAAGTGACTCGACATGCGACGATAGAGCCCCTGGCAGGGATGGTAATTTGTGGAAATTATCGTAAGACCTAGAATTTCAGTTTTCTTGTATTAAGGCGTCGTTTAATGAAATTATAAGTAATAAAATAATCCGTAATACCCAAATATATTAGGGTAGGCCCGGTCTCTGGGCTTCTTACGAGGCTTCGCCACTGTAGGAAGTGTGTTACGTATCCACATGCCCGAAATCAGTTGTATATAGTTCAAGAAGTGGACGATAGATGGTAGTCCGCGGAAAGAGCAGGAGTACATTAATTAGAGGAATAATGTGAGAGGAAATCAAACCAAAACAAATGTATATACTACAAAATTATTATTGACGTTCGATTAGTAATAATATATCAACAATGAACTGTGTAAAGGCGTTATAATATAATTGGTACTACTTTACTATACCGGAGACACCTATCAATGATTTATTTCGCAATTTTTACATTGCTAACGTACTATTCTGCATTGCGGAACATTTCTTTAGGTGAAATAATGGATTTCTATCGAAAATAATGTCTATTTCTTACATACGATAGCCCCACGAACTATCACGGGGACGAGGTATGCCTATTAGGTTAGGTTAGGCCTGTTAGGTTAGGTTCCATTAGCACTCCTTTCGTTCAATTTAGCATATACGGACAACATCGGAATTACAAATTCCATGGCATCTTCCACAACCGGCAACAACTTCACGACGCATCCTCGACACGTCATCTTGTAGCAGCAGCAATAGCGCGTATTGTGCTCTCGTGCAGAAAGCAAATGGCCGCAACAGCAATAGCGCGTCGGAAACAGATTTTCGTAGAAAACCACATGCATTCACATTAAAATGGATCAAAACTACATTCCCGAACATCAACAACGCTACAGAAAATGATTTGCGTAAGTACTTTCTCCTGTAAATTTGAAGAAATCCGTCTCCGCTATAGTAAAGTGTTACCATATAATCACTGAGGAACAATGAAATTTGCCGTGACCGGAAAACAACCTATTTCTATGTTTTTTGACTTGCCGAACACGAAAATGATGTTCTTTTTTTCTCCACCACGTCTAGTTTTTGAAATAACAAGAAATTAAAATAAATGTAACAAAGCTTTTTTTCGCCATATGATATACAAAGATTCTTCAAGAGAACATATGTGGCTGTTTTTCCTGCATAATATGAAGAAAGATTGTAACAATAACAAAAAGGGCAAACATTGTTGTTTACTTTGTTATCCGATAAGATAAGAGTAGAGAAAAGTCTTTGTTAAAGAGGCAAGGTGATGCATTGTACTGTGTCTTTATCAGTTGCGTTCTGTTCGCTGGAAGTGTATGTTGTGTGCTTCATCGCGATTGTTTTGTGTGGTATTTGAAAATAGTGCAGTGATGCCTCGTAACTGTGCAAATTCACCCAATCTGTTTTGCTATGTGTGTAGTGAGTTCACGACAAAATCCCAACGAAACTCAATTACAGCAATAGTGAAGAAAGCTTACGAGCTATATTTCGGATGCAAAATCGGAGAACAAGATAAAGGGTGGGCTCCTCATGTCTGTTGCAGTAGATGCTCGCGATATTTACGAGAGTGGTTACATGGTACCCATCTATCCACGCCCTTTGCTGTTCCTATGGTATGGCGCGAACCTCGAGATCACATTACTGATTGTTACTTTTGTTTAACTAGTGTAACGGGATTCTCAAGAAAGTCCAAATATATCCTACAGTATCCAAATTTACCTTCTGCGATAAGACCAGTGCAACATGATGAGACATTACTTGTTCCAAAGCCACCATTGGAATGGTCTTTGGAAGAGGAAACGGATACTTCCTCAGATGAACCGATATCTTCTCTCGGACATGATCCTGGCTTTCAAGAGTCACGGAAGATGCGGTATCTTATCACCCAGCCAGAATTAAATGATTTAGTATGTGATTTGAACCTTACAAAGAAAGAAACGGAATTGCTGGGTTCAAGACTACAAGGGTGGAACCTGCTGGAACCAGGGACAATTATTACATTCAGAAAATGTCAACTAAAATGTTCTTCTTTTCTTCTATGAATGGGTCCCTGGTATCCTTCAACAATGTCACTGGATTAATGCAGGAGTTGGGAGAAAACTATAAATCAGATGAATGAAGGTTGTTCATCGATGCGTCAAAAACTAGCTTCAAGGCGGTCCTCCTGCATAATGGAAATGAGAAACCTTCAGTACCAGTTGCTCATGCGAGTGAAATGAAGGACACATACGAAATCATTGCTTTGATTCTTACAAGTGTTAGCTACGACAAACACCAGTGAAAATCTGTGCTGATCTGAAGGGGATGCAATCAGGTTTCACGAAATTCTGTTGTTTCCTCTGTGCATGGGACAGTTTCCCATTACAAAACTAAACACTGGCCTCCCAGAGAATGTTACACACATGAGAAAGAAGTGTCTCTCACAAACCTCTTCTCGACGCCAACAATGTGTTACTCCCCCCCACTGCACATCAAGTTGGGGTTAATGAAGAACTTTGTGAAGGCCATGAACGAAGAAGGAAAGGGTTTGAGTACTTACGAAGCAAATTTCCTGGTGTAAGTGATGCTAAAATAAAAGAAAGGATTTTTGTTGGCCCTCAAATCTGGGAGGTAATGAACGATCCCAATTTTGAAGAACTGTTACGTGAATGTGAAAAAGCAGCATGGGGTGAGTTAAAGGGTGTGTGTCGCAATTTCCTTGGCAACCATAGGGTTCACAATTATTCTGAACTTGTAGAGCGTATGCTGGCAACATACAAAGAAATGAAGTGCAATATGTCTCTCAAGTTACACTTTGTGTTTCAATTAAGACTTTTTCCCCTCTAATCTGGGGGAAATGGAAAAACGTTATAAAGGCATATGGTCTCCCAGTTTACTAGCTGATTACTGCTGGAACACAGTCTCAAATGTTCAACACGCCTGCTGTAAGCGGGAATCATACAGAAATACGTTTTGAAGGTGCATTACTTTTACTTTTTACTTTATTGTTTATTATTTTACTGCAACTGCAAATTTTAGTGCATGTCATAACTACATCATTTACAATCATATTTGGTTTTCTATGAACCCAATGTATTACTAAAATTCACACTATCACATTAAGGTTTGGAGCAAAATGCTATATTTTACCCTTCTTTTAATGTGCGGTGAAAATTTTTCAAAATGTTTTCCGCCAGAAATGGTACGTGATACAGCATTTTTGTTATGATTTTTGAAATCAGCGCACCCAATTTATTAAAGATCACCTATTTTTATCCAGCGGCAATACAAAAAGTATTAATTTGTTCCTCAGTGCGTCATAGCTATCACATACAAACAAGAGGAAAGTAAGGAAGTCAAAGAACGATGTGTAGCTTTTTCCTCTTTCACTTAACCCTATGTATTTGTCCTTTCTTATTCCTTTACACATCCAATGTTTCATTTCTTTGCACGAGCTACATAAGATGATTTCTTCCTTATTTCCTGCTTCTCCACAACAGTTAAATATTTCCTTTATTTCTTATGATTCCTTCATTATAGCTTCTGTGTTCTCATCCTCAATTTTATTTTCATCTTCCATTTTAACTTTCTCTCGCTTCGCTGTATGATTCGCAATTCTCCTAGCCGCAACGTTGGTCGCCACTTAATGGACATTTCCACTCAATTTTTTTTACAACAATTTTGAAAACTACACCCTGGAAAAATTACCCCTGCAAGTTCTCGCGTTTCTCTGCGTCCAGTTTAAGGCAGAAACGAGACTTCCAAAGTTGCGAGGCTAGCGTTGTGCTGAAAACACGCCGCCGCCATGTTACTACGTCACTCCTTAGGGAGGGCTGGTTTGTCGTCTGCTTCGAGGGTCCAGTTTCGGATGGGTAGCTCACGGTGAGCGAACACGTGCAGCAGTTTTACAAATCTGTACCGATTTAAATAATGGAAGAAGGGGCGATAGGAGAAAGGAAAGCTATGCTTTGTAATGATCATTCTTCTAAGAAATATCCCTGCTGCTCACGTGCAAGATAAATGAAAGGCTTCAGCTGCGTGTGTGTTCTCAGGCCATGCGAAAAATATTGTTTATAAAATTGTTTGCTGACCAGACACTCAAAAATATTTTTTAAAACTTATATTTATCGTTATTTACCGTAACCTATGTAGTGCAAAATATGAATTTTCACATTCTTCACTTTATTTATAAAGCCTATTTAACTTTCTTTTCCATAAAGGAATTTCAGTTTGTGTTCCATTACTGTTGCGCAAATTATGATCAAATATTTTTGTGCAGATTACATTAGTTGCACAGTGCATATCTATACTTAGTTTATGTATAATTATTACAAGTAAATAATGTGTATAACCATGGGCGTATTTAAGGGGGATTCAACGGGTCCGACCCCCCCTTTTTTGGTTCACTAAAATTACCAGTTTCCTTGTTCTATCCGCTTGTTTTACCAGTTTCCTTGTTCTATCCGCTTGTTCATAAAAAAATCCTTAAGACTTATTTCATTCTCTTAAGTTAGAGACGTATAGGACGGGATACGGATGGGAAGGAAATTTCGTAATTCCACACACCAGATGGGACTGCAGACCAATATCTGCAATTTCTTGATAGTTTCGGAATTTCTGCGATAAGAAACTACATTGAGACTGTCAAATCAGTTATTTTTTCCCCCTCGAATCATATTAAAGAAATTTGGTTCTTAAAAACGTAGGGACACAAGATGAACAGAAAAGTATCAATACTAATAAGTAGTGTGACTACATACACACAACTTTGTCGGGTCCAGCACCCCTCCCCCCCCTGCTCCCCAACAAGCTTCCGGCCAGCAGCGTCCTGGATTTTCACTTACGAAATAAAGCAACCCTAATCATACCAAAAGTTGATCCATCCCTCCCCCCCGTGAACTATATATACGCCCATGTGTACAACAATATCCCATACTGAAATGGTACGATATAATTATTTTGAATTTTCTAATGCGAAAAAAGCCGCCTCATCTCGTTACCCCGAACGCATTAATTGGTTGGTTCACAACTTCACCACCAAGGATCCTATCGAGACGAGACATGGCAGCCTTGGTCTCGTTCTCGTTGAGAGTTGTAAATGTCTGTCTCGTGTTTATTTGTAAATGTCTCATTGACAGTCTCGTCTCAATTTATAAACATCCGTCTCGGTTTGGGAGGGCAATTCTCGTTCTCGTCTCAAGTCTAGAAAAATATAGAATTAACAACGTATGCAAAGGCTTATCATTATAAATACAAAAAAACTTTTTTAATATATATATATATTTTGAGACTCCTCGTTTCGAAAACTAAATATTATCCTGCTTATATATGCAAACTAAACAGCAGATTCAGAATTACCAGGAATGAACTGGCGTTGTAATTATTATACACAAAATTCATGATTTATCTGAGGAAGTCGCATGTTCCAGGTTTGACTCGACCTGGGCATGACTGTTTCCTTGTGAGTGACATTTCATTGAACTGGATTTTGTTACATGGGAGGATGTTTGCTCGAGACTTTGGGGACAGCTAGGGGGATGCTTCTATTGTTAATGTTAGTGTTGTTACAGAGTTAGAACAGGTCTTTGATAAATTTTCTCAGTATGATATGAAAATTCTGTTAGGTGACTGTAATGCACAGATTGGCAAAGAAGAGACATTTAAACCCACTATTGGTAAAGAAAGTCTTCATGAATTAAGTAATGATAATGGTATAAGATTGATTACTTTTGCAACCTCAAAGAATTTAATTGTGAAAAGTACCACTTTTAAACATAAAGATATCCATAAATATACCTGGTGTTCTCCAGATGGTAAAACTCATAATCAGATAGATCATATTCTCATTGATAAGAGAAGGCATACTAGTATAATTGACGTTCGTACACATAGAGGTGCTGACTGTGCCAGTGACCATTATTTAGTAATTGCTAAATTAAGAGAGAGACTCTCAGTGATAAATCATAAGCAACAAAATCTAAAAGTTCTAAAATTTGATACAGGAAAGTTTACTGATGAAATAATTAAGAAAGATTACCAAATTAAACTGTCAAATAGATTTGATGTTTTGCAGGATTTAAATGATGATGAAAATATAAATGAAACAGACGTAAATAAGAATTGGGAGCACATACGTAATGCAATAGAATCAGCAGCTAAAGAAAGTATAGGATACCATAAACCGAGAAAAAGTAAGCCATGGTTTGATAATGAATGTCATAATCTAATAGAAATAAGAAATCAGGCTAGACTTAGGTGGTTAAATAACTCAGATGATATAAATCTAAACAATTATAATAGAATAAAGCGAGAAGTTAACAGCACGTTTAGAAGTAAAAAAAGAGATTACTTGAAAAGCAAAATTAACGAAATTGAAACAAACAGCAAAAATAAAAATATCAGAGATTTATATAAAGGTGTAAATGAGTTTAGAAAGGGGTGGCAACCTAAAGTAAACTTGATAAAAGATAAAGACGGTGAATTTCTAGCTGACCCAAGCGATATTCTAAATAGATGGAAGAACTACTTTAATGACCTTTTAAATGTCCATGTAAAAGATAAATCAGAAGTGAATGAAGTACACACAGCAGAACCTTTAGTTCCAGAACCCAACTTGACTGAAGTTAAAGATGCTATTAAAAGGCTAAAGAATAACAAAGCACCTGGCATTGATTTAATACCAGCTGAGTTAATTAAATATGGTGGAAATTCATTAATATGTCAAATTCATAAATTAATTTGTTTAATATGGAATAAAGAAGAAATCCCTCAACAGTGGAAAGAATCCATAATTGTTCCTGTGTTTAAAAAAGGTGATAAAATGAACTGCAATAATTACCGTGGAATTTCTCTACTCTCAACAACATATAAAATATTATCTAACATTCTTTTAACAAGACTAACCCCATATGCTAATGAAATTATAGGTGATTATCAATGTGGATTTAAACGTAACAGATCAACTACAGATCAAATTTTTCACATCAGACAGACACTTGAAAAAAAATGGGAATATAATCAAAATGTCCATCAGCTATTCATTGATTTCAAAAACGCATATGATTCGGTCAAAAGAGATAAATTATATAATATATTAGTAGAGTTTGGAATACCTAAGAAGCTTGTTAGTATGATAAAAATATGCACCAGTGAAACAGAAAGTAAAATTCGTGTGGGTAGTAATATGTCTGACAAATTTACAATTCATGATGGGTTAAAACAAGGAGATGCATTATCTCCATTGCTCTTTAATTTTGCCTTAGAATATGCTGTTAGGAAGGTAAAAGAAACTAAAGAAGGACTAAAATTAAATGGTTTGACCCAGTTGTTAGCATATGCAGATGATGTAGACTTACTGGGGGATGATATGAATACAATTAAAAATAATGCTAAAATATTTTTCAAAACTGCTAAAGAGATAGGTTTGGAAGTTAACAAAGAGAAAACTAAATATATGCTTACAGGCCGAAACCAAGTGTTAGGTAATAATCAAAATCTAATTATTGATAACAACTCGTTTGAACCAGTTTCCAAATTCAAATACTTAGGAGTAATATTAACAAATGAAAATTCTATTAAAGAGGAAATAAAAAGTAGACTTCATTCAGGAAATGCATGTTACTTCTCTCTTCATAAACTTTTGTCTTCTCGTTTAATATCTAAGAAACTAAAAGTTAAAATATACAAAACAGTAATTTTGCCTTTAGTATTATATGGATGTGAAACTTGGTCCCTTACATTGAAAGAGGAACATAAATTGAGAGTATTTGAAAATAAGATCCTTCGGAAAATATTTGGACCTAAAAGGGATGAGGAGACAGGTGAGTGGAGAAGGTTACATAATTTAGAACTACATAATTTGTATTCATGTCCAGATATTATTAGAATAATTAAATCAAGAAGACTTAGGTGGGCAGGCCATGTGGCACGAATGGGAGAGGAAAGAGGAGTTTACAGGATTCTTGTTGGGAAACCTGATGGTAAGAGACCTGTAGGAAGGCCAAGACGAAGATGGAGGGACAACGTTGAGATGGACCTAAGGGAAATCGGTAGAGATGGAAAAGAGTATATAGAACTTGCTCAAGATAGGGAAAGATGGAAGGCCTGTGTTGCTGCAGCCATGAACCTTCGGGTTTAAGAAGGCTAGAGAGTTAGTTAGTTAGTTAGTGTTGTTCACGAGACGAGGCATGTTCCGTCTCGTCTCATAAAAGGAGATGGGACAAGTGAATGATTTCGAAATGAGATGGGACAGAAGAAAAAGTTCGTCTCTTATCGTGGCAGGTTGGGAATTACTTAGATTGTGCAGTTGGTGGTAGTGTGTGTGTGTGTGTGGGGGGGGTGTACTCCTGCACCCCGACTTCGAATACTGCTTGTAGTCATTCATCTTCATTGTAGCGATTAGCCAAAAGTGGGAAAAAATGTGATGTTAGAGATGATACATGATAAATTAACCATGCGTTCTCATCGTTGCGGTTAAACAAAGTGAACGGAAAAGCGACGTAAAAGTAGGCTAAATACAAAAATTTGCAATATATATTAACTGAAGAAAACTGTCATTTACTGCAGGAAATTTAAAAACTCACCGTACCTTTTTATACCGTATCACCTCTTATATTGCAGAAATTGGCGTCTAAAAGTATTATCTTAAAATTTGTGTAGAAAATATTATGACGAAAATAATTGTAATTCCAGAAAAGGCATTCCTATAACATTAAGTTCTTGCCAGTCAGAACTAACCTATGTATTCGCAATGAACAAGGCTGTTCACGTGTTCAGCCATTGACTATTACAAGTTTTGCTTTGTCACCCTAACGGAAAAACCCCCTACCGAGTGGCTGAATTATAGTAAATACTACTATACTGCTAGGGCATAATTCATCTCCAAGAAATGGAGCACAGATTTTTGCACTGAAAGTTGTAAGATACTTGTTTTACACAGTAACAAGTGAATTTTCTGTCGCTTCCGCGGCTCATGCTAAGTTGACGGGACGAGCAGAAGCCCCGCCTGCATGCATTTCTAAGTGATGACGTCAGAGGACCTCCTGTCTGTGGAGAGGACGTTTTCAAATGCGTGACGTAGTAGGTGAATTTCAGCGGTGTTTGAAGGCGTGTTTCTCGAGAACCGAAACAAATATCGCCGAGGTATTTTGCACATCTCATGTTTGTGTCATTATCTGTAAAATGAATGGATTTAAAACGTTTTTCATGTCAAAGTGGAAATGCTACCTCTCTTTGTATACGTCACACTTTAGGAGCACAACTTCGGTATACCACGGCTAATCTCTAGGGTTATGGGTTCTTTTCTTTGGAATGCGAATCAAACAGCAGCGATATATGACAATGGATATAAATAAAGGAAATATATATTCTGAAACTTCTGCGATACAGCGATTAAATACATTAAAATTTTATACAGAAATTGTCTTCTTTCTTCCTTGGAAAGGTTATCTTCTTCTTCTATGGAAAGGTTAATTTCTTCTTCCTTCTTCTATGGAAAGGTTAACTTCCTCTTCTTTCTTCTACAGAAAGGTAACTTCTTTTTCTAGAGAAAGATTAACTTCTTCTTCTTTCTTCTAGGAAAGAAGACCCATGAAGCCCTTTCAGAAAGAAGACGACGAGACGGTCGGGAGATTATCCAGCCGCCGGTCTTGGTCCGACCACCAATTTGGTCTTCTACATGATCAAAGCAGGATAACAAATTTAAGCCTAAACGGCTAGATTCTTTGGATATACCCAAGGATGTATATATGGATATCCGCGGGAGCATTCCTGAAGGCCCGCGATGTGGAGGCCAGAAACATGGAGGAGAGAAAATATGTTATCAGCGGATGTGATGACTAAATAGATGTATATATCCTCTTCACATAGAAGAAGTCTATCTATGTGCACATATTAATATAAGAAGATGTTCAATTATAGAAGAAGAAGCCTATACAAGAAGTGTTGAATTATTTATTAAAGAATTAACGAAAATTCCAAAAAGTAGAACAAAAATGGTTACAAAGAAAGCTATACATGCATGAAGAACGAATTGGCAGTACTTTTCCCCGACATATACATCTGTATGTATGTCACAGAATCTTGCAGTATTTGCAGTAGAAAAAACAGACTACTGACTGGCCATAGTTGCCAGCTCCTTATCACCACACTGCACAGAAAGCCAATATGCTGAACAACAGATGTATTTCACAAAAGGAAATAAAAACAAAACATAGTACACGGATACTATAGTTTTACGAGTATCAACAGCCAGCCCACTTCGAAACACGGATTGCACACAAACATCGTGGACCGCTCACAGTCTGTACAGCAAGTGTCTGACGCGAATCACTCGACCCCACCGGTCAGCTGTTGCCACTTGGCAGTGCTGCCCTCACACAATGGCGGAATTTACATGTACTACACACTTTATGGTCATATCTCTCCTTCCCTGGAGGGAATAATTTTTGACATAGGAAAAAAATATTTACAACACACGAAATATACAAAAAATATAACAAGTTTACTCCAAAGTTCAAAATAAATATTTGAATAAACAAAAATCAACTTAAATTTTTATCCGGTTCTACACTTCAGGATATTTGTTCATAAATTCATCCAATTAAAATGTTGTTGTTTCTACACTACAATTCCATTTTTCAAGTTTTCTACATGATGGTTTTCTGTTACTTTTCCTTTACTTAATTCAATTAAACTAAATACACCTTTTCTGAGTTCCTTAAAAACATAATAGGGATCTTCATATACATTACAATATTTTCTAATTCTCTTGTCAACAAGACTACTGAGATAATGTGTTTTGAGAAATACCAAATCATGAATTTTGATCTCATCTTTTTTCTGTTGTATTAAATTCTGTCTCAAGTTTCTCATTTTTCTCTTATTTATATCCTGCATAGTGGCTGAAAAAAGTTTATCATCCCAATTCTTTTCTTCTGTCTGGGGAATATTAAAATAATTTACTACACTGGCATCTAACTTACGATTGAACATTAATTTCACTGGTGCATATCCTAAACTGGAATGGATACTATGGTTTATTAAATGAACTATAACATCTATATATTTTGGCCAGTCTTCTTGACTTTCTGAACTACACATACGCATCATTCTATTCAATTCTGCATGTACTCTTTACTAAATTAGAACTTGCATGATAATTTGGAGTATACATTACTTTAACACCTAGATAACTTAATGTATCCACATATTTATTTGAATGGAATGTTGTAGCATTATCAGAAACAATACCATCTGGAATACCCATATGTCTGATGTATCCTTCTTTCAAACAACTTAAAATACTATCTGTATTACAATTACGAATAGGATAAACAAAAAGATATCTTGTTTTTAAATCTTGAATTATCAACAAATATTTATTGCCACACTTGCTTCTGACAAGTGGCTCTTGCAGATCAAAAAATAAAATAACACCATTAGAACAAGAATCATGAAATGAAAATACATTTTTAGATGGATGTCTATCAGCTTTGGTTCGTTGACATATCTCACAATTTTTAACATATTTCTGCACATTTTCTCTCATTGCAGACCAATAAATTATTTTATTCACTCTTCTGAGCATTTTGTCTGCTCCAAAATGACCCATGTTGTCATTATATGAGCTTAAAAGTATTGGAACTAAAGATATAGGTATACACAACTTATAATTATTAATGAAATGAAAATAACGATACAACAAAATTCCATGTTATAACTTAAAATACTTTTTCCAGTTTCTTCATCTAGGCTCTAAAGTACCTATAGTTATCTTTCCAGGCAAATAATCAATGAGTGGTTTAAAAATCAAATCTTTCTTTTGTTCATCTATAACAACTTATTTTGGTATATTTTATTCCTTAATAAATCTACTACATTTACATGCAAATATTGAGTACTTTGATCTGGAAAATTTCTAGAAAGAAAATCCGCTAATATGACAATATAAATAATACATTGTCATAACAACATTTCAAAAAGGTTAGGCTAAGTTCAAAGTTCCACATTTGTGCAATATTTATAATAAGTTGGTCATAACAGTTATTTTTGACTGGCAATATGAAAAACAAATATCTTCAATCATATGTGTTCTTTCAGACAAGAAAGATATGATACATTCAAATTTATAATTAAATTTATTGAAATTGTGTACATTTGCATTGGCATCAAGGTTTATATACAAAGGTCAACTCTTTAAAATTGTTCAATGTATAATATGATGTCATACTTGGTATTTTGTATCAACATTCAAAAAATGGTAATTGTAATCATTAGATAAGTATATTGTAATATACATAGTAAAATAGCTGTAACAGAGCAAATATGTACATTTACAACACAAACATTCAAGCTGTTAAGCACTTATGGACAAAACTATAAAACAAAAACAATTGAAGATTGCACATACTAAAAGATTTGGCTTGAACTAGTTGCTCTGATACTAGTTGTCTGTGACTTGGAAAAGGAGATCAAGATGGAACAAAGATAAGTACAAATTTAGCATTATGGAATGGGGATATATTTGTACAATAATTGTTGCTTTTAAAGCATTAAACTTGGCAATGTGATAATAACTTGGATGCTTAAGTTATATAGAAGCCTTTTATGACTTGAATGAACTTTGATCATAATATAATCTGATAAAGATTCGAAAGTTGTGGAATGACACTGATATGTATAATAGATGCCATGTTGAATTGGAAGCAGTGAATAAGTATCTGTTTTCATCTTCCTTAAGGGGCTGGCTTGTGAATGTTACAGTTCCTTAAATGAGTGCTTGGAGGAAGGTCGCATAGAGTGACACTTATATGTTCTACGTTTGGAGGTGATTTGAGAAGATGATGAATTTCGAAAACTGAAGCTCAGAATTGTAGATACAAAGACTTGCTTTATCCTGGAAGGAGATAACAAAGATATATATATATATATATTTTCTTATGTATAGCATTGATATCTTATAAATATTCTTGTAAACAAAGGCATAATTTGATGCTATTGTAATTTTGGTTGGTTCTAGTTTTTTCTTTCATTTTTATCAATATAATAATTATAAAGTTTTCAGTATATGTAAATTTAAATTTCCTTTCCAATATAGCACCATAGCTACTACCTATTGTGCTGATACTGAGTTTGAATTAAACTGACTAAAATGGTTAAACTTAGATTATGAGGACTCAAATGGTACAATTATTGGATAGGAAAGAATAAGTTATCGAGTTGTGAATATTCTTCTTTCTGATATTAGTTTCAATACCTAACATTATGGAGAAGGAGATCACATTGGCTGACATTGTGATGATGCTCAAATCGCAGCAGGCAGAAATGAAAGAAGGTATCTCTGCAGTGCAAGGTAAAATGAAAGAAGGTATCTCTGCAGTGCAAGGTGAAATGAAAGAAAGTATCTCTGCAGTGCAAAGTGAAATGAAAGAAGGTATCTGTGCTGTGCAGAGTCAGATGAAAGAAAGCATTGAAGCCAGTAAAGCTCAAAGTAAGGAACTTAGAGAAATTAAGGTAGATATTTCACAGTTCCGTAAGGAGTGCTTAGATAGAACAGAAAAGTTAGAAAAGAAAGTTCAATTACTGGATCAAAGGATGAATGATGAGCTAGTTTATCTTGCTGCGGATATGGATAAAAAATTAGACTATACAGTTAGTAATTTATCCAAACAGTTTACTTCTCAACTGGACCAATGTCTTGAGGTTTGTGCTCAGTGTAGTGTATCACTTGGTACATTAAGTAATGATCTAATTAAGTTACGAAGTGAAACCAAGTATGCTAATTCAACTGAACCACAGGTTGATGTCAAATCTATTGGCATACAACATGATGAGGTTGATAAAGAAGTTATGTCTAGCAGTGCAAGGCATATTATTATCACTCGCGTTCCAGAGAATGATGCAATTAGGAGTGATGTTGATAGTGATAAGTCGGTGGATATTAGTACAAGGCACAAGTATTATAGAGATGATGAATTGCATAAGTTGCATGATGTAAATAATAAAGGCAATATCAACTCTTCTTTGGAATTAGGTGTTAAGAATGCACTTCTACAAATAGAAACCAATATCATGAGTGTAGTTAATAATGCATTAACACCATTATCAACTCATGATATAATAGCAGTTAAAAATACAGCTAAAGCACAGAGTGACTTTACACCTCGAATGAGTTCTCACACTGTAAATCAGAGACAACATACAGTTGGGAATAAAGATGAAGTTTGTCTTGGTTCACCTAAAAGTAGTCTTGTTAGACATAATATAGGAGTGAATACTGAATCTGAGATGTATAATAGTACAGATTCAGATCATGATAGAGTAAGTATGCTTAGTGGTCCATACCGAAATACAAGTTTAGCATCTAAGCGTCGAAAATTGAGGAAGAACAAATCAGTTGCTAATAATAATGTTGATGACAAAATTTCATATGCACAACATGATGCTGGTCATATGAATAATGTTAGTCATTCAGTAGATGTTCCATTGACTAATTGTAATAAGAGTCAAATTAAAGTTCTCATTAAACCACAGGACTTGAGGCATTTCCCTCATTTTGATGGGATATCTTTAGAGTTTGCACCATCGGAATTCTTAGAAAAAGTAGAGGAAAACCTAGATATTTATGACATCAAAGAAAGTCAATTCTTGAAGTACATACCAAAACTTCTAACTGATTGTGCTAGAACTTGGTACTTAGAAGTAAAGAATCAGTTTACCACTTATTCTGAATTTAAAGAGGCTTTTTTGGCACATTATCAGAATGACCGCTGGAAATCAGTAAAGTTGACTCAAACTTTGAATTCTCCTTTTACAAAAGAGAGTAATGTAAGCCTGTTACAATATGCGAATAAGAACTACAAAATTTTGAAGTCTACTCAGCCTCATGCTGAAGAACCTCATTTGATAGCACAATTAGCCTCATTATTACCGCACAGGATTAGTGAACACATGGTGATTAATAACGTACGTACATTGCACCAAACGTTGCAAGTAATTGAAAATTTTCAATCTTTAAGAAATAATCCTGCACGATTCAATGACATGAACAGAAATAATTATAATCCAAAGAATAAGGCTAGAGTAGCAAATGTTTCATGTGCTAATGATCAAAATAGAAATAAGGATAGGTATTCTAATAAATTCTATAGAAATTCTAGGACTTTTTCTAATAATAACGAACAAACATCTTCTGATGTTAGTAATCAAATTCAACAGCAGCATGATAAACAATCATGTGATACAAGGGTGCAAAACACAGTATGCAGAGAGAGCAATAACAATGGTCCTGGTTATGATAAAATAGAATATTACCGATCAGATAGTGACGGTGGCCGTAGCAAAACTAGTGACGGTGGCCGTAGTAAAACTTATAGAAACTCTGCTTATACTCGGAGTTCAGCTTCTAATTGGAGACTCCAAAGCCAATAACAAAATTAAATTTAGGAATCAAATTAAATATTTAAGTAGGCATATACATGATATTTATTTATTTATTTTGTAATGTAAAATTAGTGATCTTGTGCAGAAGTTTCTTGCCCAAGTTAGACAAATGCAAGTTGAAGTTTCTTTAGCTTCTATATCTTACATAGATGTAGTAACTGCTTAACACATCAACTTAGAAGGGTGGTTGGTTGGGAGTATCTTCTAGACTGTTGGTCTAGGGAGGTATATTTGGCCACAGTACTATTGTTCATTTTGATGGACAAAAATACAATATAATATTTTGAAGTACAAGTTTGTGATTTATTTTATGCACAATTTAGTTGCATGATCACTATATTTAAGTTTATTAGACTTAAATATAACTCCGCACGTTTGTGGGAAACTTGGCATTATTATGCACAACAAAAGCAAATTTTAAAACACTTTAATAGTTCATCTATATAACAAACTTGAATAGCTGGTGAAAGATGTTACCCAAGATGTTAGTTAAGCATTGGTAGTGTACCAAGAATGTAAGTGCATTTAAAATGCTTATATACGAGAATTATTTTATTTGCTATTAGGGAATTAAGTCAATAATTCCTGAAGATGAATTGTTTCCTCGTATATTTTATGAAGTTGACATGTAGCAGAGACATCCACTAGATGATCCAAGCTCGTCACTCATAATTCCATGCCACAGTTGCATGAAAGCATTGTGAAGTGTTCACGTAAAGGCAATAGTGAGTCCTATTGTGACACTAAATGTAGAAATATTTATTATATGAATATATATATTTATTTTTATGATGCACATGTATCTTTGGTGCTTTATCAAGTTTGGATTCTTCCAATAGTAATCAGGTAGTGCTGATAGGTTAGGTATTTATGATTTTAAATACACTTATCAAGCTAAGCCACACGATGATGCTGCTATATATGATGATTGAAGGTTGACTATTTCCACATCTTAGGGGTATAAATTTATGAAGGAAAAATACATATTAAGACCAGTTACACTAGTTTTTTCAGGGAATGTAATGTTCCATTTATGTTATAATATAAATGTACTTAATTAAATAAGTGATTACTCTGAGCCACGTGTCTTATATTTATAATGATCGTAAGTATCAAGTATCTTTTGAGATAACCATTCTTACCATGTTTTGGATTAAAGATTTGTTAGATGTATTTTTGATGACTTCTGAAATCACACATGACTACGTTACAAAGATTTTAGTCAATTAAGCCTCAGAGATATGTTATTTTATCAATGCACTTGCTAGGATTGATAAAATATTTATACAGACTAGGATGAAAATTTGTTGGTATGAGGTATATTTTAGTTGTTTTATTCTAAATGAATAACAACGTTAATTTGTGATTTATTTTGACAGCATATTAAAGGACTTTGACATGATCATATAATATCTTTGCACTTGAAGATATTATAATAATGAGCTTTCACAAGGTAGTGTCAGTGTGATGTCATTCTCTATAAGTGTGATCTATATTAAGAGTAGACACAGATTGATTAATTATTTGACAATTTCAGATAGTAGCCTATTTTCTCAATTGCAAATTCAAAGCAATTCTGATAATCGAAAATTGATTCATGGTTGTAAATTCTTTTTAATACGCACATGTAGATGTTTGACAGTGTTATACATCTGAGATTATATATCCAATATTTATGTTCATACTTCATAAATGTATAATGCAATATTTTCAAACATATTACAAAACATGATAATGATATCTTAACTGATAACATATTGTTTATTTTGTTGGTTTGAAGGACAAAAGATACTGCTTTGTTTCACAAACATACCCATGTGGGTTGGTTGGTTGAGTTCTTCTCTTAGACTGTTGCTTAAGGGTGGTACAGTGAGTCACAGTACTTTATGCACAATTTTTCTTTAGTCAGACGTCAATGTAAAAATTTTCTCATTTTTCGTGCTTCTTTCCTTGAGTCTGAAACTTTAGTTCAGGTATGAAGTATTCATGTGTAGAGTTTGCCTTAAGTTGATCTTCGTAATCTGACATTGGTCCTCATTCGTATATCTTGATCCTTAGTTGTGATTAGCGGTGGAAAAATTCAATATAACAAATATTCTTTGTTATGTGTATTTTGGGTGCAAAAAATGTATAATATAATGTGATAGCATGTGCATAATAGATTTTAATATTAAGATTTAGCTGTGGCTTAAAAACATTTTCTAGAGCTCTAAGATTCCAAGAGTTGAATTGTAGGCTCAAATAGAAATAAACTTGACAAGAAGCAAAGACGTGTTGATCCAAGCTTAAGTCAAGTAGTAGGTTCCTTTAAAATGCTAGAATGCATTATGGCTCCAAAATGTGTTCACAAAGGGCAGAATAGGAAATTCGTGCCGTGACGCTGTGAGTTCAGGAACAACAGTTATTTGAGATTTATAATTTTTGTGCGCACATCATAATTTATACATTTCTTGCATGAATTGATTTGTGATGTAAGAAATCTTAGTTTCGACACTCTGTAAATCTGAGGATGTTTGCTTTTGATGCAGGGACTTAGATTCTTGTCTTGTTAGCTGATGTTACTAGACAAATGGATGAATACACAATGGGAAACTTAGTTGGATCATAGGTAACTTACTCTACATATAGAAAATTATAATTAATATATTTTTGGCTAAATAAAGATTAATATAGAAATAATGCTCTCAGATTAAGAATGAAGTTCTTAATGGTGCTTTATTGGTTCATAATAAATAAAAATGTTATGTAGCCACATTGTTTTATGTAAAAATGGTTCATATGGAACTTCATTAGATAATTGTTGGTATGTAGAACTTGATTTTTTTTTTTTTTGTTTGTTTTTCAACATTATTATGTACTAAAAACTCACTATGTGTAGTTGCACTGTATTGATTCATGATGAACATGTTCTTGTTGTATTGTTGGAAAACAAATATTCAGTTATACTCAGATGAATATAATGCTAAACATGAAAACAGTTTGTAAATATAGAGGAATTATATTAATTATTATATGTTAAAAATCTCAGTACTGCTCAGATATGTTGTTGTGGGTTCGTCCCTTGTTGAGCGCCAGTATGACAATATAAATAATACATTGTCATAACAACATTTCAAAAAGGTTAGGCTAAGTTCAAAGTTCCACATTTGTGCAATATTTATAATAAGTTGGTCATAACAGTTATTTTTGACTGGCAATATGAAAAACAAATATCTTCAATCATATGTGTTCTTTCAGACAAGAAAGATATGATACATTCAAATTTATAATTAAATTTATTGAAATTGTGTACATTTGCATTGGCATCAAGGTTTATATACAAAGGTCAACTCTTTAAAATTGTTCAATGTATAATATGATGTCATACTTGGTATTTTGTATCAACATTCAAAAAATGGTAATTGTAATCATTAGATAAGTATATTGTAATATACATAGTAAAATAGCTGTAACAGAGCAAATATGTACATTTACAACACAAACATTCAAGCTGTTAAGCACTTATGGACAAAACTATAAAACAAAAACAATTGAAGATTGCACATACTAAAAGATTTGGCTTGAACTAGTTGCTCTGATACTAGTTGTCTGTGACTTGGAAAAGGAGATCAAGATGGAACAAAGATAAGTACAAATTTAGCATTATGGAATGGGGATATATTTGTACAATAATTGTTGCTTTTAAAGCATTAAACTTGGCAATGTGATAATAACTTGGATGCTTAAGTTATATAGAAGCCTTTTATGACTTGAATGAACTTTGATCATAATATAATCTGATAAAGATTCGAAAGTTGTGGAATGACACTGATATGTATAATAGATGCCATGTTGAATTGGAAGCAGTGAATAAGTATCTGTTTTCATCTTCCTTAAGGGGCTGGCTTGTGAATGTTACAGTTCCTTAAATGAGTGCTTGGAGGAAGGTCGCATAGAGTGACACTTATATGTTCTACGTTTGGAGGTGATTTGAGAAGATGATGAATTTCGAAAACTGAAGCTCAGAATTGTAGATACAAAGACTTGCTTTATCCTGGAAGGAGATAACAAAGATATATATATATATATATTTTCTTATGTATAGCATTGATATCTTATAAATATTCTTGTAAACAAAGGCATAATTTGATGCTATTGTAATTTTGGTTGTTTCTAGTTTTTTCTTTCATTTTTATCAATATAATAATTATAAAGTTTTCAGTATATGTAAATTTAAATTTCCTTTCCAATATAGCACCATAGCTACTACCTATTGTGCTGATACTGAGTTTGAATTAAACTGACTAAAATGGTTATCTTTTCCTCTGTACTCCACTTGAAAGTCATAATTTTGGAGTTGTAAAGACCATCGCAAAAGACGTGAATTCCAATTTTTTGCATGTCGAAGCCAGATTAGGCAACGATGATCACATACAATAGTAAATCTGTTACCTAGGAGATATTCCTTGCATTTATCAATACAAAAAAGAATACTAAGGCATTCCAATTCACTAATTGTATAGCGTGACTCATAATCCTTAAGAGTTCTACTCATGTATGATATTACATGTTTTCACCATTAATAATTTGGTATAAGTAACCACCAAGACCAACAGAAGATGAATCAGTTTGAATGTAAAACCTGTTTTCAAAGTCTGGATGATAGAGGTTGACATCCTGTACAATTGCTTCTTTTAACAAATCGAAACTAGATTGTTCTTTGTCTCCTCAGTGCCATTTTTTTCCTTTTTTCAGCCACTCATACAAGGGTGAACATAAATTTGGAATAAACTTCCTTAATCAAGTAAAACATCCAATGATTTTTTGAAGACTTTTAACATCTTTAGGGGTTGTAATTCAGCTATTGCCTTAACTCTCTCAGGGTTCATACTGATACCATCTCTATCTATGATATGTCCTAAATACAATAGTTTTTCTTTGCAGAAAAATGTATTTTTCAACTTTATGGTCATTCCAGCCTGCCTAAGATTTTCAAATACTTCTCTCAGATCTTGCAAATGTTTTTCAAAACTTTCACTACATATACACAAATCATCTACATATATGATAACAGAGTCACTTAAAGTGTTACCTAGAACTTTAGACATAGCCATTGTAAAAGCTTGGACACCGTTACATGTACCAAAAAACAATCTCTTGAATTGAAATTGTTTTCCTTCAAAAGCAAACGCCGTGTAAGGCCTAGACTTTCTGTAAGAAGTATCTGATGAAATCCAGTGGACATGTCTATGACTGAAACATAAGATTTATTTTTAAATCCTCTTAAAGCAAGTTCAATATTTATTGGACGCAATTGGCTGGTTTTTTTATGTAAGTTTATAAGCCTAAAGTCTGTACACACTCTTATACCTACAGAAGAATTAGGTACTACAACTAATTGATTTAAATACGGAGATTCACAAATTTCAATTACATGGCATTCTAACAATATTCCAATATAATTTCTCACATCCTTTCTATATTGGTAAGTAATAGGGTAAGGCTTACTTACTAATGGTTCTAGTTCAATGTTATGTTCATATACCTTACACAGGCCTGGTTTTTCATCAAATAAATGTTGAAACTCCACAACCAAATTAAACAATTGCTCTTTTTCTTCTATTGACAAGATTTCTGTCTGATCTACCTTGTTTCTCAAATCTGTAGTATTGGCAACCATTTCTGATACATTTTTATTTAATTCAACATTCAAACATTCTTGAAATATACCATCTACTTTTTCAGATACACATGGTAAAAGCTTACTCAACTTATTACCTTGAGCCGTCTTCAGTAAAAATTCATTACATGAAAAATCAATATGGGCTCCTATATTGTATAAGAAGTCTAAACCTAATAAAATTCCAACATTTAGGTTCTTTACCACTACAAATTCTATTAAAATATCTTCTCCATCAAAACTTAGATTGACAATGATCTTGGCTAATACCTTGTGTTGTTTCTTGCCAGAATAATCTACAAGTACTATGTCTGTTACTGGTTGTAAAATTGGTCGTGTAACTTCTTGAGTAATCTCTTTCCATTTATATTCAGAGAGAAACGAGAGTTCACTACCCGAGCCTACGAGGCATTTATAATCTAAACCATTAATTTCACAATTAAGAAAGCATATACCTTTTATTTTTTTCACTAACATTAATAGGTAAATTCATGTTTTTTGTACTGAATTTCTCTTCTTCTATCATCAAGTCATTATAAAAGTCAACATCTACTTGGCAAATATGTACATAAGTGTTAAGCTTAGGTCTATACTCTGAATTTATGTTAGTGGCTTTCAATAAAGTTTCAACACTACTGTCAAAATCTTGTATCTTATGACACAACAGCATTATCTTCGCCTATTGTACCCTGTGTTGCCATACTAATAGGCTCACAATTCAGTTTAAGCTTTCATGAGGCACAAATGTAGAGGCTTTAGCTCTCAAAGAAGAATTTTCTCTTACAGCACTACTATTATTCCTATTTGGAATTGGAAACTTTACTGCATGTACTACACCAGTATTTTCTTCAAATTCAGTATTAGTACTACTTGTTCGCATCAGAGGCTTCCTCTGATCAAACCTGTTATATGGATTATATTTATTTCTATCATTAAATCTACTGTAATTTTCATTTCTGTGACCTCCTTGGTAATCATTGAAATTATTCAGAGATCTATTGCTTACAGTATTATTTCCAGATTGATAATCTGTATTGTTGTTATACCTTCTATAGGAATTAAATCTATCACGATTGTTGTTACCAACATTTCACGACCGGATCAAGCAAGTGTGTGGCGTTACCCCCACACCCCCTATACGTCTTCATGGCGTGGTGGTATGCACAGGGGAGCACTTTACTTTTTCTTTTTTAACATTTCTTGCACTATTATTTACATTTCTGGACGTATTTGGTTCAACATTACCATCAAACTTTCTTACATTTACTTGCCTAACAAACCTATTGGATGGCTTTGAATCTACATCATAGGAATTATAAAGAGCTTCATGTCTTGAAACCAATTCAGCTGCAATTCCCAATGAGATATTGGGCTGATTAAGTATAGCCTCTTTCACTTTCATTGGCATTTCATGAGCAATGAGAATAAGTTTTTGTTGATCACTCATTTCAGGTTGAACTACATTTAACACATTTACCTGTGACCAGAAATAACCTAACAAACTTTGTTTACTCTCTTTGGAAAATTTCTTACATAGTACATGTTAAACAAGTACTCTTCCATGATGGAGTTTCAAACACATTTAGAAACAATGCTTTAAAAGTTTCATAATCATCTATCAACTCTTTGTTTTGATCAAACCAATGTTTTGCAACACCCTTAAGAACCATGGGTATGTACTTCATGTAATGTTTAATTGGAATGTCTGACATTAAAAAACTATCTTCAATTTCTTTTAAAAACTGAGACGCTAAGTAATCTGTCCTTGTAGCATTGACATTTGGCAACTTTCCAATATCAGAGTATCGTAATACACCATGCTTTTTCTTGAACCTTCTATTAATTTCGGATTCAGTTTCACTAGCTACATAACCGGCCGCGGTGGCTCAGTCGGTAACGCGTCTGACTACCATGCTAAAGGTTCCGGGTTCGATCCCCGGCCGGTTCAAATCCGGGAACTTTTCTAACGTAGGAAGCGGCCCCGGCGCCCACCCAGCGTCGAATAACATGGGTACCTGGGGGAAACCCTGGGGGGTAAAGGCGGTCAGGGGCGTGATGCTGATCACATCACCCCCACTCACGACCGGATCAAGAAAGTGTGGGGCGTTACCCCCACACCCCCTATACGCCTTCATGGCGTGGTGCTATGCACAGGGGAGCACTTTACCTTTTTTTTTACCTTTACCTTTACATAACCTTTTCTATCTTTATAAAAACTAGATTCTCTTTTGTTAACACCATTTCCACTTGTTCTTAAAGAATGACTAAGTCTATATCGTGTTTTCTTATACTCTACTGAGCTTTCAGTATCAGAACTAGAAGTATCAGACTTTGTACTAGTAGTTTTCTTACTGAATGTAACATTGGAACATTTTTCTACTGGATATCTCCCATCTATTTGACTAGATCTTGAAAAACTTAGATTAGACTAGCAATACTACTAGGATTTTTACTTAAATCACTAAGTTTACTGGTGCTTTGCACGTGACTTTTGTTAGTTTGTTGCTGAGCAATGACCTGCAATGCTCTTAAGTCTTTCGAAATATCTCTTAACTGATAATCAAAGTCAACAAATTTATTTTCTACTATTTCTACTTTTGACACAATGTCCGTTACTTGTTGAACGCAACCCTTATATGTAATTTCACATCCTGCAATTTTATTTGATACTAAATGAACGCTTTGACTCCTGTCCTGTATTGTTTGACCTGTCTTCGTTGAAAGTTCTGTGAATACTTCTTGTAACTGATCAATATCAGCATTCTGTTCACCTACTTTAGTAACTACAGTTTCATACCTTGATTGGTCAGTACCGATAATAAACTTTATTTCTCGAAGTTCAAGATCATTTTGTTTCACGTGTTCATTCAACCTTTCTTGTAACTTGTTACTTTGATCGGAGCAGTTTTTTTGCAACCTCGTCAATTTTTTATTCTAACTGATTACGAAAAGACTCAAAATTATTCTTTACATCAGTTAAAGACTCACGAGTTTGAACACACAAATCAGTAACTCTTTTTTCAACCTTCGCTTCAAGGCGAACAAATTCGTCGTTAAAGTTAGATTCAAATTGATTTAGTTTTCTAGACAAATTTTCGTCAACATGCGAAACACTCGTTTTCACTTTGGCAATTTTCTCCTTCTCGTTAGCAACACAGTCTTCTACTAACAATAATTTCCTTGTAACACTTTTTTCTACTTCAGAAAACTTCGAACCCAACGACGACAGCTGAGAATCCAACATTCCATCCCTCGCCGCAACGTTCTCTTGCAGGGAGGTAACATTTTCTTGCATGGAAGCAACATTTTCTTGTGGGATCCAAAGGTAGATAGCTGCTGCTGCAATACGTCTCCTAGTCGAGATTCCAACTGCTTCAACGACTATTCAATGCCTGGTTTTGCTGCAACTTATGACCTACTTATCCTTTACACCAAACGCGCGTAGCTGGCAGTCAAGGACCTTCCTCAACATTCTTACCTTCGTTATCAAATCAACTTTTCCCTTCGCAGCTCAATTCGTAATGTAACGGCCAAAATCTTCGTGTTTCGTTGTTCGATCAGTTGTTCGTGCGCCACTTATCACCACACTGCACAGAAAGCCCATATGCTGAACAACAGATTCATTTCACAAAAGGAAATAAAGAGAAAACATAGTACACGAATACTATAGCTTTACGAGTATCAACAGCCAGTCCACTTCGAAACACGAATTGCACACAAACATCGTGCACCGCTCACAGTCTGTACAGCAAGTGTCTGACGTGAATCACTCGACCCCGCCGGTCAACTGTTGCCACTTGGCAGTGCTGCCCTCACACAATGGCGGAATTTACATGTACTACACACCTTATGGTCATATCATAGTAAATCTTGATAAAAATTTGTTACTAAAACAAATATCTCCTACAATCCACCTCTCGAAATTACGTATATCTTACAAACATCTAATATCATTTCTCACAATTTAATTTTAAACAGCATTATAAATAATACTCTTACAATGTGTCTCATGCAGATTACGACATAGTGATTTGGTAAATAAGTGTGCTGGATTATTTTCACTTGATACAATTTGCACTTCCACAACTCCTTCCATTACTTTCTCTCTTATGAAGTGATGTTTTATTGCAATATGCTTGGTTCTTGACTTATCCACAAAGTTCTTAGTATTTGCAATAGCTGCTTGACTGTTACTTTTGATCACTGTTGGTTCCACATCTGCATCTTCTAATTTAAGTGAATTCAGCATTTGTTTCATCCAAGTAATTTCACGTGCACAAGACGCTAATGCTACATATTCAGCTTCCATGGTACTTAACGTAATTTCAGTTTGCTTTATGCTTTTCCAAAGAAGGGGAGCATTTGCAATAATGACTAAGTAACCAGTAATGCTCTTGCGATCCTCTTCACAGTTCACCCAGTCAGCATAGCAGTATACCACCATTGATTTTCCTACAGGTTGATATGTAATACCATAATCCGGTCTGGTCCTTTGAGATAAATATAATAGCCCAACAATAAGTTCTCGATAAGGGACATCAATTTCTTGTCCGTCTTCATCTGAAAATTCAGGTCGATTTTCCATTGGTGTATTAACATCCTTGGCATCTTGTAATTCAAATCTTTTCACCAGCTGATCAACATAATCTTCCTGTGATAATGTTATCCCACCGGTATCTTGATAATTGAATTTTGATAGTTGAATTTTACCCCTAGTAAATGTGATGCTAATCCCATATATTTCACCTTGAAACACGATTCCAAACATGTTTTCAACCACTGTCTCGCTGCTTCATTTTGTGATATGACTAGTATATCATCAACGTATACTATTAGTATCAATCTTCCCATTTTTGAGTCTAAACTGTAAACACAAGGATCAACTTTGTTTCTAATAAACCCTTTCTTTCTTAATCTCTCATCCAAATATTCATTGCAACATCTTTCACTTTCCTTTAAGCCATATATAGACTTTTTCAGTCTGCAATACATTCTTTCTTGTGCCCTTTTTACATAGCCTTCTGGTTGTTTCATACATATAGTCTCCTTCAGTTCACTATGTAAATAAGCATTCTTCACATCATATTGGTCTAGTATCCATCCTTTTCCGACAGCAATTGCAGTAAGTAATCTAGTTGTGTCGAAACTTGGTACAGCAGCATAAATTCCATTATAATCTATGCCCTTTTTCTGTGTGAAACCTTTAGCTACTAATCTTGTTTTGAAGCACAAATTATTCTCATTTTTCTTTCTCTCGAATACCCATTTGCAATCTACATGTGTGACTCCATGTGGTAATTCTGCTAATTCCCAAACATGATGTTCCTTTAGTAATTCTATCTCTTCTTGCATGGCTTCAACCCAATGCCCAGCTTCATTACCATTCATAGCCTCTTCAAACGTTGTAGGATCTTCATCGTACTCATTTTTCACTGAGTATGACTGTTCATTTATTGTCTGATTACAGCAATGTTCTTTCCGAGTCGAATTCTTTCTTAGTATCATACGATGTTTTCTGGTTAAATTTTCTTCAGGAGATTTTCCACTCATTTCCTCTTCTTCTTGGGACATATTTTCTAAGTTATATTCAGATTTTGCTTGGACATCTTCGTTGAAGAATATCACTTCTTCCTTTAAATTTTCTTTGTCTTGGGAGTTGTCATGATCGTCAACTTTGTTACCATCTTCTTTGAATACACAATCTCTCGACTCTATGATTTTATTTTCTCTTCGCATCCAAATTCGGTATCCTCGTCCACGAATTGCATACTCAACCAGTATACCCTGTTCAGCTCTTGTACTTAATTTTGAAGTACGCTTTTGCTTTGGTGTGTGTACAAAAAATCACATGTAATGGCTTTGAGATGTCTCACACTTGGTGTTTTTCCAGTCCACAGTACATATGGGGTCTTCGTTTCATTATGACTATTTGTTGTACGATTTCTAATGTACGCTGCTGTGTATGTTAGTTCAGCCCAAAGTGTCCTTGGTATGTTACTATCACTGAGAGCACTTCTCACATGATTCATAAGTGTTCGATTCATACGTTCGGCCACGCCATTTTGTTCTGGTGTGTATACCATTGTTCTGTCATGTATTATTCCATGATCCCTACAAAACTCATCCCATTATCAGTTTGTATTCTTTCAAACTTTTTCCAGTTTGTTTTTCAACTTCCACTTTCCAATCCCTAAATGTCCTAAACACATCATCTTTGGATTTCAAAAAATAAACATATGTATACCTACTTGCATCATCTATTATGCTTAATACATATCGAGCTCCATCTAAACTTTTCACATCCAAAGGCCCCATGAGATCGGAATGCACAAGTTAGAGTACTGACGTTTCCCATTTTGTGTCATAACTACTCATAAATGGTTGCCTAGTTGACTTTCCTTTTAGGCAACTATTACATGGCGTTGGGTTATCTAATTTACAATTAAGCCCTAACACAGTCTCTCATTTTGCCATTTTTAGGATTTGATGCTTCCCTACAAGCATAAAACGCTGATGCCACAAATCTAACGATTCATTATGCATTCTTTGTGTTGACACAGCACATTTTGCACCCTGACTTAATGTATTTACAACATATAATCTACCTTGCTTTTCAGTCTGAATCAATTTGTTCCCGTACTCATCATAAATATAACAACTCTTATTGCTTTCTGTTACCTGTTTTACTGATAAAATGCCATGTTTCAAACCAGGAACCAAAAAAGTATTTTTAGCTTCAAATTCACTAAGTACTCCTTTATTATTTTTGATTTTTGCTTCAACCACACCCTTGCCAGTTATTGGTGTTGTTGTACCATCAGCTGTGATAATGTTTTCAGCACACGATTTCTTTTCAATTGTTGAAAAATAATTTTCATTTGGAGTCATGTGATTCGTTGCACCAGAGTCTATTATCCACACATTTTCATTTGCAATAATAGTACCAAATGAAATATTCATGCTTTTGATGTTAGGAGTTTTCCTTGCACAGTCCTTTTTTGCACTGTATTTTGATGTACAGTCCCTAGCAAAATGTCCACTCTCTTTACATTTATAACAAATTATCACACGCTGGTGTTGGGGAGGTGACACATCCATCTGTTTCTTAGTTTTCGAAAAAGGTGTTACTGTGTTTTTCTTCACGAACATAGCGGATTGTCCTTCAACTTCATTTTCTGTCGTCTAGCAGCTTCCGCGATCAGACGTCTCTTCACCGTTGCACATGTAAATTCACCTTCGGGTAGATTACATATAATTATAGAAGAAGTATATAGAAGAAGAATCCTATGGAAGAAGAAGCCTATAGAAGAAGAAGTCTAGCTACGTGTATATAATTATATAAGAAGAAGCACATAGAAGAAGAAATGCATTTACATGTAGAAAGAAGAAAAAGCCTATAGCAGAAGAAGTCTATCTACGTGTATATAATTATATAAGAAGATATTCAATTATAGAAGAAGAAACCTACAGAAGAAGAAATCCATTTACATGTAGAAATAAGAAGAAGCCAAAATCAGAAGAAGAGTCGTAGGAAGAAGAAGAAGCCAACGTCAGAAGAGGAGACGTAGAAAGAAGAAGAAGCAGCCAACGTCAGAAGAAGAGACGTACAAAGAAGAAGAAGCCAACGTCAGAAGAAGAGACGTAGAAAGAAGAAGCCAACGTCAGAAAAAGAGCCTTTACATGCGATAGAAGAGGAGGATTTTAGGGATATAAGGACCTTATGGCCGAGATCGTGGAAAGATAACCACATATATTGAAATGTATTAACCTCATGTTTTTCAGAATATACGGTGGTTCGTTTAGCACTCTCTGTTGTTAGTAAACTGCTTGTTTCCTTTCATAAACCTTTGACGTTTGTTACTCAAATTTAATAGACCGACGTATCTCATGTCTTTATCCCTGAGCTAAGCTGGACGGTGTCTGTACCTAAACTGGCGTGGCAAGTGAGGAACTTCCTACAGTCCATTTACACTTATTTCCAATTCTGTACTTTTTACTTTAATGCGGTTTATAAAATTGAGAGCGATGTACGTACGTACGTACACTTAAGAGTCTAATGCTATCACTCACTCACTCTAGCTGTCGCCCCAAGACGACCCTCGAAGTGTCGCTCGACGCAGACGACTGCACTCGCGCACCGTGCCGATTGGCCTTGAACCATCTATCGTTTCAGTTCAGTCGAAGGTGTTTTCCCTGATTTAGCCAGTAAGGAGCATTTTATGGAAGGAAATCGGTAGAAAGTTTGGTAATTATTTTTTACATTCAATTCACAAATATTCGAATAGTACTGCATTCCGCAAATTAACAATGTTTTCAAATTCCCTTTAATTTTATTATTGATTGATTGATCAGTGCTAAGAATCTAACTTTATTAGAAGTTGCAGCACTTTTAGAATGCACTAGACCTCCAAATTTCCAATTTTTAAAATTTACTTGGCTGTTTTTATACAATTTTGAGGTATTTTGTTCAGAAATAAGCAAGCAAATGAATGAATGTGTGCTGTTACATCAATATTTTTATACCACTATCTATTTACTTATTCATATAACAATTATAATAAGAGAAATAATAATAATAACTATTGTTTCTTATCCTTAATAACAACGTACGTTTTGCTGTTTCCTGGCGTCTTCAAGGAAGCCATGTTTTCATGCTAATAACAGCCAGGCTGCAAACTCGTAAGAAATTAGGTTACTAACTTCAGAAGTGCTATCATATTCTTAAACAATTTTATTCACAATTTCTAATTTATTGATCATCTGTATTTCACACCCTGGGCTTCACGCTTCGCAGATAGCGTAGCTAGCCTACATTGATTGATTAATTTGGTTTACAGTAACCCCCCGAGCAGTGGCGAAGCGTAGAGTTCCTAGCAGGGTAGGCACAAAAGTGCGATAATTTCCATTAGTTGCTTAAATATGTAAAAAGAAAGGTAGGGGGGCTATGTCATGGAGACTGGTTCATTGTCTCTCCAGGCCGCTACTTTACTTTCATTTCGTTTTTTTTATTTGTTTGTATTTTTTCAACCCCTGATTTATGCACACACCTCCAGAAAGAACTACCAATCATGGGACATCGCAAAAATCCAACGAATAGTGCTCGAGCCCTGTTGTCAATTCTTCATAACTTTCTTTCTAAATTTATTTTGCAATTGAGGTGAAAAGGGCTAGAACCCCCCCCCCCCCCATAATTTTCAGGTCAGTCTGACGTTTGTGCCGTGAGCAGACGACAGAATTCCGCACTTTCAGCGACTGTCAATTTGGTACGTTCTACTGCTGCCAACTTAGTTTTTTTAGCAAGACTTCCTCGCACCAAGGAAAACACCATTGTTATCTGTTGTCTAACTAAAGGAATGGTTGTAGTTAATTCCAGTCTTGGCTTTCTAGAGAAATGAATTTCTGACACCTGTATGTGCAAGTAAACATAATTTAAATTTTGAATATTTTCGTCTCATTTGTTCTGCTCTATGCTAATTGTGACGATGAGAATGTATGGAGAATGAATTAAAGATGATCAGGAAACATTGACATGACCACAATTAGGTCACCAGGCTTCGTAACGTGTTAGGATGACCACCACGGGGCTTTCAAGAAAAAACATAAGTAAAGGTGACCTCTCTCATTCAGTGTGTATACTTCGCATCCTAGTTTGTTCTACCCCTTGTGTTAGTAGACACCTTTACGTGATAATCGAACACAGAATACTTGTTTGGGACCCGGCAACACGACAGGTTACTATGTAACATATAAACAGGTTATAATAAATGTAGTTGCTTGAGAGAATAGAATCCCAATTTTTAGGCGCAATTCAGCTCTTTACCGACAATCCAATGTGACAACACTGGCCTGTTCCGCCAGACCTGAAACAGACATGGCCCGCGCAATAACCCCATAACAGTCTTTGTCCTAAACCCAAAAAAGTCTTCCCTTGCACTGTACTCTCATTGACCGCCCTCTTCTCTTGTTATCCCTTCAGGGTAAACGAAACTGCCTACCTCTTCGCTTGTGTCGGCTGCATAAAAAAATGTCTGCTTGTAATATCTATTCGACGACAGTGTTAACGCATTAAATAACGTTCCAACAACTTTTTATATATATATATATATATATATATATATATATATATATATATATATATATATATATATATACACACATTTTGCTGTCACTTGCCACTGCTACTTGTTGCAAAGGAAAATATAGTTGAAAACATTTTAGAAATGATTGTTATAAGAGGGAAACATGAAAGACCAAAAGTGGGTCCTACCTTACCGATGATTACATATTCACTCGATTGTTCTTGCATTTCAGTCCAGCACTTCTTGCATAAATCTGATCGCTGCACACGACACGAATCACAAACAAAGCTCTACCGTCACGAACCTCGCGCTCTGAGCCACGCTTCCTTGTAGCGTCCTGAGCAGGAGGCAAGTTTTCACAGACAGGAAATAAACGAGGGAATCCCCGTTCACGACGAAAATAAATTATTCTATTTCCAGTGAAAGTAAAACTACTTTGTAAATATAAGGGGTAGCTAGCATTTTAATTTACATAATTTGGTATGAAGACTTACTTTACAAATATAAGTTCTTTAGACTTCTGTTTACGCTACGGTGTTGGGTGAATCGACAAGACCATCAGCACTCTGACCAGAAAACGAAGTCAGAACTACAGTACTCCGTAATTTTCAAGTTCCGTACAAAATATGGAGAATGTACAATGAAATAGAAATATCTTTGCACGAACACAGGCTAATGTTTACAAAAAATGCCTGTACACCACAAATTTCCAACCCTGGCGGAAATGCAGTGTTGCTGATATTCTGTTCGTCCTAGTGGGTAACCTCAGGAGCACGTCAGTGGCGCAGAAACAGGGGGGTACAGGGGTACATTGTACCCCCTCAAATTTTTGAAGGGGAGTACTGTACCCCCTAAATCCGTAAATCCCATTGTACCCCTTGTACCCCCCTTAGATAATTTGACAGACGCAAGGTGCTACTGTTACAAGAAATTTCTGTGAAACATTGGAATCAGATAAAGTTTACTCTCAGAAAATCACTCTCCACATGAATGCTCCTTTGCTTGATTGATTGATTTAGTTTATTTTACTTCGCGTTTTGTGCCTCTTGGCTAATTTGCGAAGATGGGGATGAGTGATGAAATGATGAAATTGATGAATGGACATTCACAAACAACCAAGCCCGACCAGGATTCGAACCCGGGACCCTTGGCGTCGAATGCTCTTTTGCGTAAGGGGAGTACACTTTTCAAAATAGATTGTCGCGTCGATTCAATGATAATATACGTATCAATCTTCATCACAGGACCTTTTCTTTTGAATTTCAAATGAAATTTTTCCGAAACGAAATACTTACACAAACGAGATGACACATGAGAGACCAAATTGGAGGGTGCAATGTTCGAATCCCGCTCGAGCTTGGTTGCTTGTGAATGTCCATTCATCAAATTCATCATTTCATCACTCATCCCCATCTTCGCAAATTAGCCAAGAGGCACAAAACGCGAAGTAAAATAAACTAAATCAATCATAACTTTGTAAGAGGAAATACTATATTTAAACCTATTATATATATTAAGAGATTTTTGAACTTAGAGATGATACTGAGACAAGAAAAGTCTGTGTTTCCTCTCAAATTTTGAAACGAGACTGAAATAAATCTCTGCAAAATCATAGCGAGGCGATACTTGATGTCCGAGACGATCTCGTTTGAAATTCTGGTATCATATTTGAAGAAATTGGTAAAAATAAATTTAAATTACTGTGTGTCTTATCCAGACATACCAAGTGTATAATTTATTGACTTCTTTTTTTTAAATGTCGTGTATTTTGTTTACTGTAATTGCAAAGTTAAACCATTAGTGACAATTGCGAGTCTGTGATGTCCGGTTTAATCTATTTAGAATATAATTAAGTATTTCGACAGCATCGAAACAAGATATAAAGCAGAAAAACGTTATTAAGAAAAGTTTTGCTTTAATGACATATACGTTGTGAAACTTTGAGTGGTGACACAATACTAAACATTTCGTGGGTCAGAACGAGATATGTCGCCTTGTAATTGAAGGGTCCAACATGCACAGGGCTTTGGATTCAACTTTAAACTGCAGATTCAGTCCCGATTAGCCCATGAAGTGTATATACATATAATAAGTTTTAACAACTTCTGAGTGGACACCGAAACTAAACAAGCACAAACAAGAACGAGAAGGACCTCACCACACAGGAGACGAGATAAGGCTGTGACAATTCTCGACTCGTCTCATCTCGATATCATTCCAAGGTAAAACGAAAGGTTTCCCTTTCCTAGACATTAGAACAGGGTGCAATTTGTGATTTTATCAGAGGACGAGAACTTACTTTTACCTAAGTATTAGATATAGTACTTAGAATTGGACATTAATCGCTTAAAATCTAATTTTGATATCGAATTCAACACAAACACAACGCCAATTAAAGTTAAACCCTAAAGTCAAACTGGAAGAAAATTACATTAATCAAACGAATGCAAGAGATAAATGAGACTCACTGCAGGTCCTATGGTTTGTCAGTTGGCTTGTCTAGGGCATTGTGTTATCTAGATCACTCAATTTCTTGATTTTTTTTTTTTTTTTTTTTTTTTTTGCTCGAAAGCAATGCACTGGGGGGTTTAAGGAAAGTAAAAGGTATGTTTAAAACTTCTAAATGATTTTTCTAATCAGTTAAGGTTAGGTTTATGACATTTCACATTCGGCTGGTAGATATTGGTAGATTTTGGATTGAATTCACAAGGTCTTTGAGCGAGATGGGAAATTTTGATTGAGTGATTTGGTTTATTTTACTTCGAATTTCTGCCACTTTTGGCTAATCGCGAAGATGAGGATGAGTGATGATATGATGAAATTGATGAAGGGACACTCACAAATAACACCCATGCCCAGGACGGAACTCGAACCGGGGACCTCTGGCGTCGTAGAACGCTATGCTAACCCCTCCGCCACGGAGGCCTGCGAGGTGTGAATGTGTTTTGGATTTTTTTTTTTTTTTTGTAGATGTGAAAATCTTTAACTGTGATGCGCACATGCTTTTGCGTACATTAAAGTTCACCTTTTCATGTAAACGAGGAATTCACAAGTCACCTTAAAACACGCATGTATCTGCATTTAATACTACTACATACGAAAAGAAACCTTGGCCGGCTCTTCATATTGTCCATCGAAGATTGAAAAGAAAAATAAAACAACTTTCGAGCGTTTGTCTTTCCTTGCTTGCTCTGAGATCTGAACTATTTCGGTTTTGTATGTGTAATGATAGTACTTTCAGAGCGTCATTATGTACAACTAATTATGTTACAAATCACATGTATAACTTGGTGTGGGCAAGGGGAGCACTTGCCTCCTCCCCCAAAATATTCAGATTTATTGAAATTTACAGGTTTGGGGATCTGAGGAGCAAAGTAGTAATATTTGTGATTTCGCAAACGTTTAGCAATTGTGTAATCCTGGATGCTGATTTTATGGGATGGAAAACTTTTAGTTTCTGTTCCCCCAAAGTTAAGCCCCAGGTTTGATTTGTTGAATGATTTGTTATTTTTTTAAGTCCACTTTATGCACAGAATCGGGCCTGGACCTACAGTTTAAAGTGGGATCCGAACCACTGTGTGCCTCCACCGGGTATCGAACCCGGGATCCCTTGATTACAAGGCAATGACGCTACCACTGCGCCATCGGGGAGACCCTCCCAGGTTTGATTTTAACGCCTCAAAATTAGGCCCAATGTCTTATTTTTCCCTCTCAAAATTAGGCCCCAAGTCTTGATCTTCCCCCTTCAAAATAAGGCCACAAGTCTGATTTTATCCCCTCAAAATTAGGTCCAAGTCTGATTCTGCCCCTCAAAATTAGGTCATAGTTTGATTCTGCCTCCCTCAAAATTAGGTCCCAACTTACGCCCATGTTACAAATAAATGCTTTGTCAAATGTTTTACAAATATTCCAGACTTAGACCTCTTACGAGTTGATCGGGAACCATCTCAACTCAGTATTTTTTTAAAAATACAACACCCTATAGATGTCTGAGGAAATACCGAATACACGGCTTCTAAAATGCATTGGATGTGGTACACATCTGCCATAAATTGTTTAAAGATATTTTTATGCTTAGCTATGGGACTTTAAAATTAAAATGAACTGAACTGATGTGGACTCTATAAGTACGATATATTCAATTATATAGTTTCTATATCCGGTTGGTGAGAGATGATTATTCCTGGTTGGGATGGCTGAAGATAGAGGAGAGCAGGAATCCTCCTCACCCGCTCTAATCTCACCCTGCATTAAAAATCAATAGATATATCTTTGTTCGCAATTTTCACATTTCGAACTACTGATATTTCGTTTCGTTAAATTCAAAATGAGCCCAGATCAAGGTCCAGAGCTTTATATTTTTCGGAATTATTATCTGGTTAAAATATGTTTTTAAAATGACCATAAATACTAAGAAAAATAAAGAAATAAAAATTATTTATGCAAATTTTTAATTAAAAAGAAAACAAACAGGAAATTAGTGTGCTGTTCTAAAATGTAATATTTCCCATGCCTTCACATTATACCTAGGTACTACCTTTGAAGTAGTATGCGTAGTATGTATATAGTATATAGTATATATATATATATATAGATATATATATATATAAGTAGAGTAGATTGGTTCCTTCTGCATCATACTTGGTACGAGGCCTATTATTTTTATTAATTTAAGCACAATGGAAAACCTATTTTGACGATGTTTTTGTCAATTTTATACTATTGCAAATCTGTGTTTTTTCACCTCATACTTGTACGAGTGGTACGAGAACTATTGTTTTTATTAATTTAAGCACAATGGAAAACCTATTTTGATGATGTTTTTGTCGATTTTTTACTATTGTAAATCTGTGTTTTTCATCTCGTACTTCGTACGAATGTCATAATTTCTTACGAGTTAAAGTACACCTACACCCACCTACACCCACCCACACTCACCCACACCCATACCCACCTACACCTATTTACTTCCGGTCCACTTCCGGTCCACTTCCGGTCTACTTCCGGTCTACTTCCGGTTTACTTCCGGTCTACTTCCGGTCCACTTGACAGACACCTGTGAGTTTTTCCAGTTTTTTTTAAGTATACACCCACGCCCACCCACACAAATTTACTTCTGGTCTACTTCCGGTCTACTTCTATTGCATCATGTTGTGAAACAAGTTATTACGCTACATAGCGATGGCTTGTAAGGGTAAACTATTGCATCATGTTACGCAACAAGTTATTACGCAATATTGTGATGACCCTGTATCTGATGTGTTGTTTTCTGATTGGTTGGGTATGACGTAATGCGATGACGTGTTGTTTTCCGATTGGTTCACTGTTTCTGATGTTTTCTCCGCGGCGGTCCGCCCTTAGGTTACTTAAAAGGTTTTCGCATTACAGATCAGTCAGTATCGTGAGAGTGTTTGAAGAGTGCGGACGCGTTGTTGCAGTGCTGCTCATAATTTTTATCATGTGCTAAGCACAGGGTGATATTTTTTATACTTAGTACAAATATATATCTTATATATAATAAAAAAATAGCTAATTAAAATAAAACGTCATGAATATTTTTGGGTTTAAAAAGCAACAACAGAATCAGCCTGTAGAGAGAATTCAAGCGAACATGGATGTCTTGAGAGAAATTTATCATCAATTGAAAGGGTTACTTCTTGTTCACTTTAATAGTATTTGGTCTCATGTTGACGAGGATACTGGAAAGCACTTATTTGTATTTAATAATAACAACTTATCATCATATAAGTTACCTGTTAGTGGGAAAATTCAAATAAACGTTTCACCACCCAATGCGGCAGTTTTGCACATAGGTCGAAATTTGTATAGAATTAAACATAGTACATTACTTCCTGATACGTCTTATGATGTGGAAGCTGGTGAATTTTTGTATGCTGAGATAATTGGAGAGCATGATAAATTGATTCCTCTGTTTATCGAAATAAGAATAATCTATCCTCTTATTAATATATAAAATACCTAAAAAAAAAACATGGATATCTTTGGTAATAGAAGGCGACAGGAGATTCCAGATAATTCAAGCGAGATTGCTAGTTTAGATGTACGTCTAAAGAAACTGAAATCAGTTTACTCATATTACAGAATTCGCTAAATCTAAATATTCAAGCAGAGATTACAAATCTTCAAACTCAACTGATTGATCCTATAGTAAAATTGATGGAGAACTCAAATCTTTGCTTGAGAAATATGCTAATTTAGCTTCAATAGATAATCTCCAGAACTTAGAAGAGAATATTGCCAACTTGAAAAGAGAACTTGATAAATTTAGACAAATCCAGAGAACGAATACCGAACAGCTGAAACAGCAATTAAGTGACCAGGCAAATAGTATTCGTACCGAAACTACAGACATTGGAAGATTTTATCAATAATTTACCTTCATCTTCTGAATTAAATGCTATTGCTCGGAGCGTTGCCGGCATCAAATTGCAGTTGGAGACTTACGAAGATTTTTGGAAGATACAAGGTACCATAGCTCACATAGAAGATACTATGGCAACTATGAGAAATGAGCTAACAAGTGTACAGGAAACTGGAAACGAAACTACTTGGCATTACTGGTATCCTAGCTATAGTTCAACAGCAAGTTACTAAGCTTGAAAGCTTGAATACTGAATCAGAATTATCGCATTTCCATCATCTTATTGACGACATTAAGAGTAAATTAGAGACACTGCAACAGTCTACACCTAGGCAGGATAACATAATGCAACTGCAAGAAATTTTGAAAAATGCAGCTGATGCAACAGAACTCGATGCTATAAAATTAACTCTTACCACACTTCAGAATACTGTAGCTGTTTGCCTACTTCTCAAGAAATCAGAGCTATGAGGAGAGCAGTACATCGAATTTTAAAATCTGAGGATATCAAGAACATTCAAGCAGAAATTGCGCAAATCAGAGAAACTGTTGCCAGTCTCCCCAACAATCAAATAATTAACGAACTACATGCATTATTTACAGAAATCAGAAGTCAAGTACACGATCTTGCTACCCAGAGTTCTAAATTGAAACTTGTAGAAAATTTACAAGAGATTATTTCTAATATTACGTTACAAATTACTACTCTTGAAGCAAGTCAAGAATCTGCTTTATCAGGTTTTGCTACTCAACTTCACGATCTCAAAGAGAATTATAAACAACTGTATGTTGATGTAAAAATCAAACCTAGCTACGATGAGTTGGTTCTTACTATCAACGAACACTTGGAAGCGGTATTAAGCAGACTAGATGACGTAGATACTCGTCAATTTTATTCTATGGAAATTGTTAGGTTACAAAGTGTTCCAAATGCTCGAGGGCACTGGACGTACGCCAATGCTGGCAATGTTTACAAATTATATCCGTACACTCAGGTACATGATTTTTTTTATTGATGGTAGTTTACGATTTCTGAAGTTTAGTTTTCTAAAACATGGAAAACATATTGAAGTTCCTCAGTTTACTATAGTGCGAAAAGATGGTATACACAAGGCAGTTCAAATACCTATTGCATACTGGGATGAGTCTACAAATAAATATAAAGTACATGACGACGAACAATTATCAGTTTTTGATATTGAAATTGGTGACAAGCTAGTATTTGACATAAAGCGGTTATACCCTGAGGACAACCCATTTTATGCCATATTCTCACTTCGAACTCGATGTCAAGACAAGATATAGTGCATGAATTACACAAACCAACCCGTCGCAATTACAAGCGATTAAGTGTAGCAACAAAAGGTATAAATGAATTCTTCCAGGCTGATCTGATCGAGATGGCTCCTCGCTTAAAGGGGGGGACTTTAAAAAATTTGGATAAGATAAATCATGGTTACAAATATATGCTTACAGTTAGTGATACCTTTCGCAAATATGCATGGGTTCTTCCCATAAAATCCAAGACTGGTACTTGTGTTACCGAGGCTTTTAAGTCGATATTCAGTGAGGGAAGGATACCAAAATATTTACAGACAGATAGAGCGAAAGAATTTTACAATGCTACATTTGCTAAGTTAATGCAACAACATAATATTAAACATTATTCTACATACAGTGATCTGAAAGCTAGTATAGTGGAACGATTCAACAGGACATTAAAAAATCGCATGTGGAGACAATTCACTCTACAGGGCAATTATAAGTGGGTTCAAATTTTACCCGAGCTAGTTCATGATTACAACAATACAGTACACAGTACTATTCGCGTGAAACCTGCTGAGGTAACCAAATCTGATGAGCAACGATTGATTTCTACTGTTTACTGTAAAAAATATACATACACTACCAAGAAGCCAAAGTTTAAAATAGGGGATCAGGTAAGGGTCAGTAAATATAAACAGTTATTCGAGAAGGGGTTTACTAAAAATTGGAGTACGGAGTTATTCTCAGTGGTTCAAGTTTTACCAGGGAATAGAAATACATATATCATGAAAGATAATCATAACAAAATATTGAAAGAGAGATTCTATGAAGAGGAACTTAGTAAAACAAAATATCGAGATACATATCTAATCGAGGAAATATTGAAGAAGAAAATAATAAATTGTATGTGAAATGGCTAGGTCTGCAAGACAAAAGTTGGATAGAAGCAAACTAGGTGATTCTTTGACACCAACATGGAATGTGGTACAGCGTTTACCAGATGTAGTGGAAACTAATAAGAAAAATGGAGAGTTGTTACCTGATAACATAAGATGCCTCATTGCAGGCCCATCAGGTTGTGGAAAAAACACTTTGCTGGTTGATAATTTCTTACTTGCCCCCAATTGGCTAGATTGGAAAAATAGACACTTGTATGTATTCTCAAAGAGTTTAGAACAACCGAAATACCAACAACTCATGAAGCTGTACGAGGGACTGGGCATAGCTACATTTGCGTCAACAATAAAACCTCTCGACCAATGTTTGAAAAATTCTGTTGTGGTGTTCGATGATGTTATTTTGGAAAATCAGAATGAGATTAAAAATTTCTTTACACAGGGTCGTCACAAAGAAATAGACTGCTTTTATTTAGCTCAAACTTATTCCAAAATTCCCAAACAGTTACTACGAGATAATACAAACTTAATCTATTTGTTTCGTCAAGATCATACTAATTTGAAACATGTATACGATGATTATGTGGGAGGAGATTTAAATTACAACCAATTTTCAAAATTCTGTTCATCTTGTTGGAACAGCGACGATTTTGGATTTGTCACTATCGACATGACTCGTAAACCTAACAATGGTAAATTCAGAAATAAAATCAACGACTTTTTAAACGTTGATACGATATAAAATAACCATGAATAAAAAAAACAAAAAATATGACGAAACATAAAATAGAAGATAATTCGAAATTACGAGAGTACTTGTCCAAACGTTTCAAAGGCTGGAAATCAGAGAATCGAGGTTTTTACGAACAACACAAGCGTCAAGACCAACATATTATCGATGCAATCAGTGGTCTTGGTAAAGAGATTAAGATTGTGACAGAACAAAATAAAAACCTCATCAATGAATTGGTACCTCTTACTGCTAAAAATTATGCAGGTTTCCCTCCTACGCCATTATCTAGTATCCACACTCCTCTAGTACTTAAGGAACCACCTGCTAAAGTAGCTATAGAAGAATCAGAAAAAATCGAGTTGGGTCCCCTGGCAAGGGATTATTTGAGTACTGGAAAATTCGAAAAAGATGAAGTATTTGGATTGTATCCAACTATGGAGGGTAATGAAGGCGTAGTATGGAAAATTGGCAAGTCTAAAGTAACATTTGAAGGGGACAACATAAAAATTAATTTGAGTGGGAGAAACAGCTGGTCTAGATATCCTGGTACCGTAGGGCTATGGGAGCTCATTACCAAAAAAACAACCAAAAATTTTTACAGAAGATGATTATCAAAGTTACTCTGAAATTTTGACACTCTCTGATGCTTTGTACCAAAATAACGATGCTAGTCAAAAGCGTGTAAAATCGAGCAGCGGGGATAAATACAAAAATCTGATTAAACCTATCTGGAATCAACTGAAAACCGGTAGTGGTATAAAACAATACAATACTCTACCTAAGCAATTTGTATGGGTAAACGGTGTGAGAAAACTTATAGATAGGTTGCTTTTTATAGCAGGGGAGGAAAATGCTGGGAACAATAATTTCCATAATGACAAAATGGGTATTGTAAACATGATTAGTGACAAATTAGCTAATTTTATCGTAAACGATCCTAAAGGTATAGGACACTTAATTAAAATTATCAATACTCTACCTGCTATATTCTGGAATATATCAGAGGGTCGAGGTTTAGTGAATGATATTATTAATAAACTTCCATTCGAGTTACACGTACCCGGTTACCAATATTGTGGTCCTGGTACAAAACTTGAGAAAAGAATAGAAAGAGGGGACAGGGGTATTAATCCTCTGGATGCAGCTTGCAAAGAACATGATATTGCATACAACACACACAAAGATCTGAATGATCGTCATGTGGCTGATCAAAAACTGGAAGAAGCAGCTTTTGGAAGATTAACAAGCAGAGATGCATCGTTGAGTGAAAAAATAACAGCGTTGGGTACAACTATTGCTATGAATATAAAACAAAAATTAGGGTGGGGTTTGTAATATAAATACACTGAAATATAATAATAACAACAACAACATGAAACCAAAATGAGTTGTGTACCAAATACCGTATCACGATCTTAAAAATTTAAAACTTAATTCGATTTTAACTAAAAAAAACAACAAGAAAAGAAGAGGCAATGTATAGCCAAAGGGAACGGAATGAAATTATTACTCAGTACGCCACAATTAAAACGATTGCAAAATGCAAGAAAGAAAACGCACAGTGGTGGATTCATATTCAGCATTCCAGCTATCCTGGCTGCATTGGGGGCAGCTGGGAGCTTGGCTGGGGGTAGTGCTGCTATTGCCAAAACTGTAATTGATTCGAAGAAGAATATGGCAGAACTAGAAGAGCAAAAGCGTCATAATCTTGCCATGGAGAAAAAAATAGGCAAAGGTGTGAAGTCTAGAGCACTTAGAAAATTTAAAAAAAGAAGAAGCACTCACAAACCAAGACATTGAATCTTTAGTTAAAATATTTAAAATTAAACACTTCAGGGGGGTTTTCATGTCTGATTCTCTCCCTAATTCTCTCCTGATTCTCTCACTCTCGAGAATGTGGCGTGGTGAATTTGGACAAGTCCGAAAACGTTGGTACTCACTGGATATGCTATTATAAACAAAATGACAATGCTTTTATTTTCGATTCTTTCGGAGGGGTACCCCCTACAGAATGAATTCGTTACTTGAAACATGTTAAAATTTATTACAACGACGATCGTATTCAAGATTTCGATCAAATTATATGTGGCCATGTTTGCATTACGATGCTCAGAATTTTAAATAAAATACCAAACATCAAATTAAAAGATTTTCAAAAAGCTGTATTATATATTAAATATGGGAATTTTCCAATATCTCCAGCGAGACTTCGGTTTTGAAACTACATCTTCACAATGATATTATATATCCAAAATCCATAGCTCTGAGAGCATTCTACAGTATGTATCTGATTCCGAATGTAACTACCTACAACAATACTATATTAGTAGGTAATGAAAAAATAATTATTCCTCCTGGAAAGTATAACTTATCTACTTTACAATTTGAACTTCCAACCACTGTCTTGCTTTCTCAAAATTCTGTAACACAGAGTAGAGATTGTAACTACCAATGAAACAGTGGACTTATCTACCATGGGGGAACTTTTAGGACTTTAGGAGAACAATAGCAAATTAGAACCAGGTGTTAGGCACGTAGGTAAATTTATACCGAAATTCTTAGCTATAGAGACATTGAATATTCACTGTAACATTGCCAAAGGTATGATTATCAAAGCAGAAGAAAATTCGATTGGCATCCACAAGGAGACAGGTATCATTGCTACATTTAAACCGAATTCGGAATTTATGGAACCTATCTTCTATTCCCCAATCCCACCAGTCTATTTCCCTGTTGCTATTGATAAATTTAATTACATAGAGATAACTATTACAAATGAGAAAAATGAGATCATCGATTTTGCCGGTGCTAATAGCACTGCGATAATAGAAATTAATATTTAAAATATATAAATAAATACCAAGATGGAAAATATCGAGAGTTATGAATTACAGTCCTTCCCTCCAAACAGAAGAACATTTGCAAATTTGAATCAGCCCAACAAAGAGATACAGTATGACATCACAGTAGGGGATGGGTTCATTCATCCACATAGATCTGATCTGTATATAAAATTTGATATTGTAAAACAAAGTAATGCTGAATAATATCCTCTCCCTGTGGCTAATATAAAACTTATAGATAATTTTGTTCCATTCTTATTCTCTCAAATTGAAGTCAGAAAGCATGGTACAGTGATTGACAGGATTGATTGCCCTGGAATTACATCCACTACAGTAGGGACATTGAAACTTTCCAAATCAGAGAGTGCATATTATAAAGTTGGTGGGTTCGAAGCTGGAACAAAAATTCAAGCAACAAGTCACACAGTACTGTTCCCCATGAGATTGCTATTTGGATTTTTCTCTGATTATAAAGAAATTATGTGGAAACGTGGTTTGAGTGTCATATTTCGCAGAGCACCCAATGATCATAATGCCATCATGAGATACAAAACTTTGAATTCAGATGGAACAGCTAATGAGGCTAGTTTACCCGAAGCTGCGAAATGTGTGATCCAGTCTATGGAGTTGCGAATGCCTATAGTTGAATATGAATCGAATTATGCTCTCAAATACAAAGCCAACATTTTGAAAAATCCTCAAATTCCGATTCAGTTTTATACATACCAATGCATACAGAGGTCAGTTGAGGGTAAATTGTTTGAATTTGATCTTACTAGTCAGTTCCAATCTTTGCAATATGACATGCCAGAGTTTGTCGCTGTGCTGTTTCAGACAGAGAGAGATTACAATCAGGAAAAGGATAGCAGCCAGTTTGATAATTGTAAAGTTAAAAATGTGTATCTGAAGAATGGCAGAAATGAAGTATTTCCTTGTGAAAATTACAATTTAAACATTGCAGAACAAGATTATTTAAAATTATACGTATGAAGCGTGTAGTGCTTTTAAACGAGTAACTGAAGGTAGCATAGACATGTATTATAATCCAGATGAGTTCATAATTCACAGACCAATGATTTTAATCAATGCGTCAAAAAGAAAATTAGTAGTTATAAATGATCGAACTAATATTAAATTAGTATGTGAATTTCATGAAACTCTATCTGAAAATACTACATGCAGTGCAATTTTAATTGTAGAGAAATCATATATTTATGATGTAAAAAATGAAAGAGTGATAGAAAATTTTTAATGGTATAGTAGAGAATAATATATAAAAAATTAAACTACGTGTAGACTGCAATTAGTATTAACTTGTAAACTAAAGTGTCCCCAAGGCAAAGTATGGATTCCACACTCGAGAATACACCTCTTGTCGTCAAGTGGATCCAGGTCTACTTTTTTTTATTTTATCCGTTGTAATCTCATGGTTTGAGCTTTGTATTCTATTATCCTCTCGAAGTATCCTCGACTGTGAAGAAAGACAACATATATAATCTTGGAATGTTAGTTTGTTTTCCACAGTATCTTTGCACGTTCCTTTTGCTTTCTTCGTGACGCTGCTCTCTGTTCTGAATGTATATATCTTCGAACGCAAACCAGCGAACTCAACAATAATATCACCGTTACACTCATCTTTGAACTTGCCGAGAACCTTCTTGTTGTGGGAAGGAATTCCAAATCTGTTGGGTTGAGGATAGGAAGAAGTGTCGAAATACCCAAGCATGGAAGGATGTTTAAGATCTTCGTAGAGGTTAGATGTTTGTATGTCATAAATAAAACTATCAGTGTCCATGTACAAAATTGACAGCTTATCATTATAGAAAGGTTTCATAATATTATAGTGGAATTCGAACATGTACAGTTTCGACAAGTCGAGAACCGTTGCTCCAACGTAAATAGGTTTTCTGAATTTTATCAATTTTATATCTAGATTAAAAAGTGTTAAATTCTCATTGTAAATTTTTCGCGATTTGAATCTAGGATCAGATACTAATTTTCTACATTTATTGTTATCTGAAACCAATTTTATGTCTACATGCTTTCTGACGTTCTCCATCGTCTTTCCATAAACGGCATTATTCATTATTTTATAAAAATCTTTATCTAATTCTGAAATGGCAGCTGTTCTGTGTCTCGTGGTGGTCTCAATATAAGATTTTAACCATGCAGAGTGTTTGAACTTGAGAATTCTTCTCACAATTACTACCTGAACACTCTTCCCAATCAAAAACTGGAGATTCTTGTAGTAGACGACATATCTCTCTTTTCTCTCTAGAGTTAACATAAGCTTGCTTTGATTAGAATCAAGTGGACATTTAATTTTAGAAACTACATAACTCTTAAATGTTAAGAATTAGAAAGATTATAAGTGAACCTCCCCGCCTCGGTTAGCGGTAATAATTATGCTTTGTAATCGTGGGGTCACGAGTTCGATCCACGGTTAGGTACATTTAATTAAGTGGCTCGAATTCCACTATAGGCTGTAGGTTTTGTCCCGATTAGCCTTTGTGCAACTAAACATTGCAATTCAGTGCAAAAATCAGCAAGCTTGGGCAGTTTTATTCCTTGAAAGCCTAGGTCTACATGTTAATAAATTATTATTTATGACGTTGGGAAATAATTTATGCCGAGTGGCCAATTACTATTGCATGGAGAAGAATCAGATGTGAAACACATATAAAACTATTGGTTGTTATTTTCACTACTAATCACTTCTGCCCAGTGCGAGAGCTGCAACTGTATCCATTGATTTATGTCAATGATATTGATAGTCAATGCTTTTGTCTCATAGTGTAGGTGAATTTGCACTGAAAATATGTTTGTTCTCTCAGTGTTACCTTCACAATAGAATTGGTAATATCCTCCAACTTATAAAAAATATTTTTTCACACTCGTTCCAAAAATAGTGACATGATTTACATAGGATAATAATTGTTAACATTTAGCTTCGTAGGCATCGTATTATCATCATCGTTTGACCCTCCAACAACCAAACAGCAATCCCACAGCCACTGAACACATCCACCTACCAGATAGGCAGCAGAGTATCTGCAAATTTCTTTGGCAAGTTTGGAGACTTGTGATTTAACAATCACTTAGTACGTATTAAATAATCAATGTCCGTTGTTGATCCATGCAGATCTGCAGCTGCTACCTCCAACCACGATTTTACGTACAGCACGTTGTAATAATCTTGCGATCTTATAAAAGCAGGAAATGTACTTGAACATTGCAATGGCCTTGTCCTAAGGGAAGTTTTATAATGGAAAATATTACGTAAGATAGCTTCTAGTTCTTTTATTTTCGATCGAAAGGAGTGTAACGTACTATAAAAATCTGGCGGCTATAAGGAGCTTAGATCTGTTGTGGGGGTTTCATCCCCCTAACCTCTTTGTAGCGCCGTCCCTGGCTCTTTGTATTTTGTCCAATGAGTACAAGCTAGCAAAATTGTGATTTTCAACAAGTTTGTAGATAATTCTGCAGCTGTTCATAAAAACAGACGTACGCGTATTTTATTAGTTTCTTGCTGTGGTTCATTTTCCCATTTCACCAAAAAAGTATTCACACTCTTTGCATACGGTGAGTAAATGTGGGGGAAGGAAGAAGTTCTCCCTTAACAGTCTCACTTAGAAATTTAGTGCAGAGGAATCTTATAACCCTTCTTAAACAACATTATGCTTTTATAGAAATAAAAGTAAATACTATTTTCAAACCGACGAAAGTTCCAAGTAACTACGTAGGGGAAGGGTAGTGTATTACTTCCTATGTAATTGGACTCTCCCACTAGTAAATTTCTTATTAACACCTCCACATATTTTATTTTTTAGTTGTATTATCTGTATGTGTCTGCAGAATAAATTGTCCATATATTGCACATGAATAAATTATGTGTAGTTGTTTTGAATTTGCGGTACTAATCCACGTTTATACGTAAATTAGTCTTTGAACGACAGAGGTGGAAAATAAAGCGCCAGCAGAGAACAATGGTGCCACTGAAGTTGAAATTCATCTAATAAAGTGATTTTAGGTGCGTCGGGACACACACGACCGTGTTTTGTGCCCATCAATGTAATAAAAACAGTTAGATGGAATGAGGGTTTTATTTCGTAAGCTAATTTTTATCAAGGCCCTTGCTCCTCATAGTCGGAGGATCTGAGCACGCCTAAAATTCCTTAGGCCTATACAGAAATAGTGTTACATTACATAATGTTATTTGTCGTATATCCAGAAAGTTGATTGATTGATTGATTTGCTTCATTTTACTTCGCTTTTTGTGCCACTTTTGACCAATTTGCGAAGATGAGGACGAGTGATGAATTGATGAAATTGATGAATGGACACTCACAGTCATCCGCACCCAAGCCGGAATTCGAACCCAGGAGCCCTGGCGTCCTAGCGCGATGTTCTAACCACTCCCTCACGGTGGCCGGACCCAGAAAGTTGAAAGTGAATGCAATTTTTATGGTGTGTTTTGTATGGTCATTATCAATAGTAAGTCTGTCATATTATTCCACTAAATAATGTCTTTGGAAAAGAAAAAACAACATAATTAATGTATTTTATTTTACATAAGACCTATGCCTAAAAGTAGTTTTGTATATGATGACACAGAACTATCTTATATTGCGATTTATCCTTGAGTCTGACTGTAATATATATAAGTAGTGGCAGTGGGTTCGTACCACACCCGAAAATGAGGCTCGGTGAGGCTCGCCTTAATGGATTTGTCTCGTAAGGCATGAGCCTCATTTGATGGCAGTGTTGCCAGCTGCTTACTCGAAAAAATCACCAAGGTTTTTTTTGGGGGAAAACATAGCCTCAAGCAAGGAGCTGGCAATCTTGCTTGAGGCTTGCTTTAATAGATTTTTCTCGTAAGGCATAAGCTTTATTTTCTTGCAGTGTTGCTAATATTTTACTTGAAAAAAATTACCAAGGTTTTTTTTGGTCTAACGTAGCCTAAAGCAAGGAGCTGGCAACTTTGCTTGAGGCTTGTGTTACAAGGGCATAAAGCAAGGTGGCCAACCTGGTGGTTTTGCCATAGCTTTTTACAAAAAAGAGAGAGAGGAGAGAGAGAGAGAGGGAAGAGTTAAACAACTGACAGTTTACCTACAATTTTTTTTGGTCTAACCTAGCCTAAAGCAAGGAGCTGGCAATTTTGCTTGAGGGTTGGTTTGCAGCGCATAAAGCAATTTTTGCCAACCTACATATACTAAACAAGGAGAGTTGGTACTGCCGTAAAAGAGAGAGAGGTGGGTGGATGGCAACACAAGCGCGCGCGCGTGCGCGCGTGCGTGTGTGCGTGTGTGTGTATAATATGTAGCATTATTAACTAGAGTGTGTTGACAATTTACTTCCAACTAAAAAAATAGAGATGCCAACGTTGCTGTAAGATGAAGAGAGAGAGAGAGAGATTTATGGCCGGCAACAGTAATAAGCGAATGCGCCATATCGTAATTTTCCAACTCCGTATATCGTGATTTTTGTAAACCTCTCTCGGGGGAACGATGTGCCACGCACACGCGCGCGCGTGCGCTTGTATTGTGATATATTACATACATGTGGGAAAAAAAAATAATTTTGCCTCTTATTATTAAAAAAAAACTTTGACCGTATGCTTAAATAACTAACAAGAACAATGAATCTTTTTGGCTTCCGCAAACAGATCAACATGGAGACTGCACCGCCAAATTTCAATAACCTCTTACCTTCCGTGTTATCTAAACTCAATGGTTTACTGATTGTTCATCTCAACAGTATTTGGACGAAACTGAATGACGATGTGGGCAAGATGTTTTATGTTTTTAATAACAATTTACATTTCTACGAAATTCCGATCGACGGGAAACTTCGAATCACCGTGAATCCGGAAAACGCAGGCGAAATCAAAATTTCTACCGGCAAGAACATTTTTCGAATTAAACATGACAAGATGCTTTCTAACATTACGTACGATGTGTCTGCCGGAGATTATCTTTACATGGAACTCCTCGGAGATTACGACAAACTCATTCCTCTCTTCGTAGAATTACGAATCGCCTATCCTATTATAAATAACCGTTAACCAAAAATGCCTAACGACATTTTCGGCAACACCAAGCGTGTAGACCACGCAGAAGAGATTCTCATGTTGGACATTCGAGTTAAGAAGTTGAGGACCGATTTGATCGCTTTGCAGGAGACCTTAAACAAAAGTTTAGAGTCGGAAATCGCTACGCTCCAAACGCAATGTCTCGACCCCATTCTGAAAATCGATTCCGAACTAAAAACGCTCATAAAAAATTATGTCGACGTACCTTCTTACGACAGCGTTCAAAATATACAATTGAGCGTGGATTCGCTTCAAAATGATTTGGCCAAATTACAGCAATTTCAATCGAAAAATGAAGATTTGGAAAAATTGAAACTCGAAATCGAAGAACGAACTTCCGCAATCGAAAAGAATTTCTCTGAACTTCAAACCGTCGTGAACGATATAGACGCAGAACGCTTGCACGTTGTTGTTTCCAAATTACAAGAAGAATTCACCAGCACGTTGGAAGAAATTAAATCCAAGTTGCAGACTTTGGAAGATACCATGACGAACCTACCATCGTCAGACGAACTGCAGGTCATCGGTAAAAGCGTTGCGAACATAAAAATTCAATTGGAGGCGTATTGAGATTTCGAACACATTCAAACCACCATCGCTACGCTTCAGGCGTCTCTGGAATTGATCAACGAAGAAATTAAAAATATTCACGCTGAAGCGAGAGTGTTGACGAGCATTCAAGACACGTTGAGCACGGTTCAGCAGAAGATCGAATATTTAGAAAATTTGAACGTCGAAACGAATCTCGCTCATTTTCATCACGTACTCGACAACATACAGGGTGACTTGGAATTGTTACGGACGAGCGTGCCTTCGAGCGAAGATTTGGAAAAATTGAAAACGGCGGTGACGGCACTATCCGATTCGAGCGACGTCAAAAGTTCGTTGAGCGATCTCGAGAGTAGGGTGGCCAATCTCCCCACCTCCAAAGAATTACACGCTTTGAAAAGAAACATATCTCGAATGCTGAAACGACTGGAAACGGAAACGGCAAACGTGGAACAGATTCGAGACGAAATCAGTTCGCTGGTGTCGACGCTGCCCACTTCGCAGAGCGTAGCCGACCTTCACACGCAGTTTACAGAGATGCGAAGCATCGTGAACGATCTTACCGAGAAGAGCTCGAAATTGAATCAAGTCGAGAACCTTCAGAACATCGTCGTCAACGTCAGAGATCAAGTTGGAGTGCTGGAATCCACGCAGGAATCGACGCTGGCCTCTTTCGGTGCCAAGTTGCAAGAACTCAACGAAAACTACAAGCAGTTGAACGTGGAAGTGAAAATCAAACCGTCGTTTTCTGCCGTAACAGATACCATAGTCGAGCATTTGCTGCCCATCGAAAATAAACTCGGACAAGTTCACAGTAATCTGCTCGGCGTCGACACTAAATTCGCTAAACTGCATTCTCTGCAAGCTATCGAAATCAACAGCGTACCCAATCAACAGAGAATCTCCACGTTCGTCGAAGGTAACAAACTGTACATGTTGCATCCTTATCATCCGTACTACAAGTTTCTCCTCGATGGCACGATTCAAATAAACGAATTTTCGTACTGGTCTCACGGCAGAAAAGCTAGCGTTCCCACCATGACCTTGATATCGAATCGTGGTGTCCAGAAAGCAGGAAACATTCCTCTGGCACGTTGGAACGAAACGCGCAACATATATGAAATACACGAAGACGAAGATCTCACTGTTTTCGACGTGAGTGCCGGCGATAAGCTGATCATTCAAAACACGAGCGAGGTGCCACCCTCTTTGAATCCCATCACGCTGGTGCTTCTCTTGAAACGTAATCTCTAAACAAAAAATGTCTAGGCAAGCCATCGTCGAAGAATTGCATAAACCTGCACGCCGCAACTACGAACGTTTGGCTGTGGTAACCAAGGGCATCGACGACCTCTGGCAAAGCGACCTCGTGGAGATGAGTAGCGGCAATTTGAAAAACGTACATAAATGGAACAAGGGTAACAAGTACCTTCTCACCGTCATAGACACGTTTTCGAAATTCGCATGGGCTCTACCTTTGAAGGCGAAAACGGGATCGTGCGTCACGGAAGCATTCAAATTAATTTTTCGCGAAAACGGCAGACGACCTCGGTTTCTGCAAACGGACAACGGTAAAGAATTTTACAACGCCGTATTCCAAAAGTTTATTCAAAAACATGGTATTCGACATTATTCGACCTTCAGTCACATCAAAGCCAGCATTGTGGAAAGATTCAATCGAACCTTGAAAACACACATGTGGAAACGATTCACGCTTCGGGGAAATTAAAAATGGGTCGACATCCTGCCGGAACTCGTCGACACCTATAATGATACGGTACACAGAACGATAGGCATGAAGCCAGCTGATGTTACGAAATCTGACGAGCAGCGTATAATTTCTACAGTTTACTGTCCAAAGTACACACCCACGACAAAAAAAGCTAAATACAAAATTGGAGACCGGGTGAGGATCAGCAAATTCAAACGCACCTTCGAGAAGGGATTCACAAAAAATTGGAGCACGGAACTTTTTACGGTGGTTCGAGTTTTACCCGGAAACCGACACACGTATATAATAAAAGATAGTAGCGGCGAGATTTTGAAAGGAAGATTTTACGAAGAGGAACTCTCTAAAACGAAACACCCCGACACGTACCTCATCGAGAAAGTATTGCGTAGGAAAGGTGACAAACTGTTTGTCAAATGGCTGGGACTTCCGGAAAAGAGTTGGATCGACGCGAACGAAGTGATCTTGTGAGTACGTGGAACGTGGTGAAGCGTCTACCGGATCCGGAAAGTCAAACGAAGAAAAAGAACGGCGAGTTGCTTCCCGACAGCATCCGCTGTCTGATCGTAGGTCCTTCGGGGTGTGGGAAAACCACACTGCTCGTGGACAATTTTCTCCTCGCACCGAATTGGTTAGATTGGAAGAACAGGCACCTGTACGTGTTCTCGAAAAGTTTGGAGCAATCCAAATACCAGCAACTGATGAAACTGTACGATGGTCTGGATATTGCAACGTTCGCATCGGAAATAAAACCACTCGACGATTGTCGTGAAAATTCAGTTGTTGTGTTCGACGACGCCATCCTGGAAAATCAAAATGAAATTCGCAACTTTTTCACGCAAGGTCGTCACAAAGGAATGGATTGTTTCTACCTAGCTCAAACGTTTTCCAAAATTCCAAAACAGTTAGTACGCGACAACGCTAATTTCATATGTTTGTTTCGTCAAGATCACACCAACCTCAAGCACGCGTACGATGACTACGTAGGCGGAGACATGAACTACAATCAATTTTCGGAAGGCTGCTGCTCTACTTGCTGGAACGGTGACGATTTCGGATTCGCTACGATCGACATGACGAGGAAACCCAACGACGGAAAATACAGAAACAAAATCAACGACTTTCTAAACGTTGCAACGTTGTGAGAAACGACGTATATAAATAACGTCATGACGAAACGAAAAATCGAGGACGAAAATCTCAAGTTGCGAAAATACCTCGCGAAACGCTTCAAAGGTTGGAAATCCGAGAATCGCGGATTCTACGAAGAGAAGAAACGTCAGGATCAACCCGTGATCGATGCCATCAGCAGTCTAGGTAAAGAAATTAAAAGTGTCACGGAACAAAATTAAAATTTGATCAACGAACTCGTACCGCTCGCAGCTAAAAGTTACGCCGTACCCACACCCATTTCGAGCATTCCTTCGACACCGTTCGAACTGAAGGATGCACCGGCACAACGCCGAGCTATAGGTAGCACGTCGTCGTCTTCGGATAAAATCGAGTTGGGACCTTTGGCACGAGACTACCTGAGTACGGGGAAATTCGACAAGGATGAAGTGTTCGGATTGTATCCCAGCATGGAAACCAACGAAGGCGGTGGTGTGGTGTGGAAGATTGGGAAATCGAAGGTGACCTTCGAAGGCAACGACATTAAAGTCAATTTAGGCGACAAGGATAGTTGGAACAGGTATCCGGGTACGGTAGGACTGTGGGAACTCGTTGCCAAAAAGCAGCCGAAAGATTACACCGACGAAGATTACCAGAGTTACAAGGAAATTCTGATCATGACGGATGCCTTGTACCAGAACAACGACGCCTCGCAGAATAGGGTGAAATCGAGCAGCGGCGAGAAGTACAGGAATCTCATCAAACCGATTTGGAACCAGGTCAAAACAGGCAGCGGCGTCAAACGCTACAACACGCTACCCAAAGAATTCGTTTGGGTGGACGACGTTAGGAAACTCGTGGACCGATTGTTGCTGATAGCCGGCGAAGAGAATGCAGGCAACCGTAATTTCTACAACGAGAAGGTTGGCATCGTGGACATGATCAGCACGAAACTTTCCAACTTCATCGTGAACGACGACAAGGGCATAGGTTACCTGATCAAAATCATCAACACGCTGCCTCCGAAATTTTGGAACGTGGCCGAGGGAAAGGGACTCGTGAACGACATCATCAACAAGTTACCTTTCGAGATGCATCTACCTGGCTACCAGTACTGCGGACCGGGTACCAAACTCGAGAAAAGATTGGAGAGAGGAAACAAGGGTGTGAATCCGTTGGACGCCGCATGCAAAGATCACGACATCGCCTACAACACCACGCAGACGGATCTGGACGCACGTCACGAAGCAGACAGAAAATTGGAGCATGCAGCTTTCGAAAGGTTCGTGAGCAGAATCGCATCGTTGGGTGAACGGGTCGCCGCACTGGGTACCACCATCGCCATGAACACGAAACAAAAATTGGGGTGGGGTATATAAATAACATCCAGTAAAAAAAAAAACTTGATATATAAATAACACACATCATAAAAAAATAATTTTTGGTATATATAAATAACACACATAGTGAAAAACAATTAAATTTCTCTCTAACACTCTGAAATTTTTTTGATATGACGACTGAAAAAATGAGCGATCTCCAAGCATTAAAACAAATGCTAAATTTGTCAGTCGAGTATGTAAAAATTCAGGAATTGGAAGTCGACAAACCTTACACGATAACTTCCGGTTCAATCGTTTCTACCCAGTATGGTCCCAAGGTACGCTTGTTGCTCAACGCACAATACAGTCTATTTTTACCAGATCGATACGCTAACATGTTATCCGACGAGAAGCTATCTATTTTAATCGAGAACAAAACTCGAATCGTGTACAAGGGGACAAAGGAACTTCTTGGCAAGAAAACGAAGCACGTAATAGAATTTGTGTAACGACTGCGAGGCCGTAAAAAAAATCTCTGAACATTTATATATAAATAACATACCGTAAAAAAACTACACGAGAAAAAATCTCAGAATATATATATAAATAACATACCGTGAAAATAACACATAGAGCATCAACATGAAGCCCAAGGGTGTCGTGTACCAGATACCATACTCCAATCTTAAAAATCTAGGTGCCCTCGATGGGTTACTCACCAAGAAACAACGCGAGAAGAAACGTTCTTGCTTGAGCAAAGGACACGGAATGAAATTACTTCTCAGCACACCTCAATTGAGACGCTTGCAGCGTTCGCGGAAACAGCAAAAGGTCGGAGGTTTCATATTCAGCATCCCGGCCATCCTGGCAGCATTGGGGGCCGTTGGAAGTTTAGCCGGCGGTAGCGCCGCCATCGCGAAAACCGTCATCGACTCGAAGAAGAACAAGGCGGAATTGGAAGAACAGAAACGTCACAACCTGGCCATGGAGAAAAAAGGAGGCAAGGGCGTGATGAAAAAGTTTAAAAAAAAGAAACAACGGCACTCACCAACCGAGATATTGAATCTCTGATCGAACCGTTACAAATCAAACACTTCAGAGGAGTTTTCATGTCCGACTCGTTACCTTCAAGCGTTAAAAGAAGAGAATGCGGAGTAGTCAACTTGGACGGTCAAGAAAATCCAGGCACGCATTGGATATGTTACCACAAAAATGATGATAAAGCATTCGTTTTCGATTCTTTCGGAGGTGTTCCACCTACAAATTTAATTCATTATCTGAAGACGAACAAAACCTCTATATACTACAACGACGAACGCATTCAAAATTTCGAAGACGTGAACTGTGGCCATCTCTGCCTCTCCGTGCTTGCGTTTCTCTCTAAAATAAATAACCCTACGATCGAGGATTTCCAGAAAGCATTGTGGAACCTCAAACAGCATCACTAGGATGGGCGTGTTCCATCTCACGAGCGAATCTTCAATCTTGAAACTCACGCTGCACGACGACATCGTCTATCCTAAATCCGTGGCTCTGCGTGCATTCTACAGCATGTACCTCATACCTAACGTCACGCAGCACAACAACAAAATTAGCGTCGGAAGCGAACACATCGTCGTCACGCCAGGCCAATACAATCTTTCCACTTTGCAAGCTCAATTACCCAAAGGCACGTACTTTTCTCAAAATTCGGTCACGCACAGAGTGGAAATCCTATCCGCGACGGAGACCGTGGACCTGGGCACCATGGGAGAACTTTTAGGTTTCGAGAACGACACCAAACTCGAAGCTGGCATCAAGCACACGGCAACCGACATTCCTAAATTCTTGGCCATAGAGACTCTGAACGTACACTGCAACGTGGCGGAAGGCATGATCACGAAATCTTCGGACGGATTATTAGGAAGTCACAAGCAGACGGGAATCATAGCCACTTTCAAACCAAGTTCCGAGTTCATGGAACCGATCATCTACACACCCTCTTCGCCGATCTATTTTCCAGTATGTCGCAACCGCATAGACGACATAGAGTTGGTGGTGACGAACGAGAAAGGAGACGTGGTGGATTTCGCAGGTGCCACTACGACGGCCATCGTTGAGATCAACATATAATAAATAACCATACATGTAAAATGGAGCAAATCGAAAGTTACGAATTGCAATCTTTCCCTCCCAACCGTCGCACGTTCGCCAATTTGAACGAGGCGAACAGGGAGATCGAATACGACGTGGACGTAGGCGATGGGTTCGTTCATCCTCACAGAGCGGACCTCTACCTTCAATTCGACGTGGTGAAGAAAGAAAGCGGAGATGCGTTTCCCGCAGCAGCAAACTTGATACTTGTGGACAACTTCGTGCCTCACCTGTTCTCGCAGGTGGAGGTGAGGAAACACAACACCGTCATCGACAGAATAGATTATCCAGGCATCACGTCGACGGCAGTGGGAACATTGAAATTATCCAAAACGGACGCAACGTACTATCAGGCCGGGGGATTCGAAGCCGGGACCAAAATATCGACGACAAGTCACACGGTGCTCTTTCCCATGCGTCTGCTGCCTGGTTTCTTCTCGGACTACAAGGAGATCATGTGGAAGGGGGGACTGCGCGTCACGTTTCGAAGAGCGGCCAACGACAACGACGCACTGATGCGATACGCTACTTTGGGTCCGGACGGCACCACGCCGCTGCCCAACACTTTACCCGAAGCGGCCAAGTGCGTCATCCGGAGCATGGAATTGAGAATGCCGGTGGTGGAATACGAAACAAACTACGCCCTCAAGTACAAAGCGGAGATCTTGAAAAGTCCGCAGGTGCCGATTCACTTTCACGGTTACCAGTGCGTGCAGAAGATGGCGTCGGGAAGTCACATGGAATTCGACGTGACGACGCAGTTCAACAACATACAGTTCGACATGCCAGATTTTGTTGTTGTGCTCTTTCAGACCGGACGCGATAACGATCAGGAAAAAGATTCCAGCAAGTTCGACGACTGCAAGATCAAGAACGTTTATCTCAAAAATGGACGCAACGAAGTGTTCCCGCGCGAAAATTACAACCTCGACATGACCAAAAACGATTACCTCAAACTTTACGAAGCTTACACGGCTTACAAACGCGTGACCGAGGGAAGCGTGGACGTGTACTACGCGCCCAGCGAATTCAAAACACGCAGGCCGATGTTCGTCATCAACACATCTAAGAGAAAGCACGTGGTGGTCAACGATCGAACCAACATCAAGATCGTGTGCGAGTTCCACGACGCGCTGCCTGCCGATACTCTGTGCAGCGTCATCCTGATTGCAGAGAAGTTTTTTGTGTATGATGTCAAAAATGAAAGAGTGACCGAACAGTTTTAAGTAAAAAAAAATCACATAATTCTCAAAAAATTATACTGACCGCAGGTTCAAATATTAGATTAACCTGCAACGCAATGTTTAGGATGTACTGCGAGGAACACCTTCTTACATTTGTGAGAATAATCTGGAATAAAAAAATAATAATAAAAAAAACAAATTAATTTTAATGCATTTATAATAAATCACACTTGAACGCACAAAGGAACTTCCCCTTTGGCCCTGCGTGTGCCCCATATTCACCCCGTAGGGCGCGGCAGGGAGTTAGTCCCGCTAAAAATTCCAAACCTCCACCTGTTTTTTTCGCATTTGAAGATAAACAAAATATTGTTTATATTTTGGCTATATTAAATTAGAACTTCTGTTACATGAATTGTTTTTTCATACATACATACATACATGCCATCTACCACATTCTAAGCTAATTTCTAGACCATAGTAGCCCCATGGGAGCGTGTGAATCCCACATTTCAGAACGCAAATCTTTTCGTCGCGTGCGTCCAGGGCAACCTTTCTCACCTGGTTGGTTGTCAACACATGGTCGACGCTCTGGATGCGCTGCTCCACTCCTGCAATTGACGTCCCATTTATAAGGGCTTTGCGGTAATGCTTTATCTCGAAGTCCTCTCGGACGACCCGCCTGTCCACACCCTTAGCCTTTTTCGTGATGGATCCTTCTGCCTGAATAGCATAGGTTTTGGAGCGAAGACTGACATCCTCGAGAGCCACATCACCTTTCTTCTCGTTTTTGGATTTGCCGGGCACCATCTTGTTGCGAGCCGGGATGCCGTATCGGTTCGGCTGGGGATAGTTCGAGGTGTCGAAAAGGTCAACCAAAGATGGAACCGTGGCCATATCCTCGTACGCGTCGGCCGTGTAAACCTGGTATATTAAACTGTCCGTGTCTATGTAGAGAAGCGAGATGTTGTGGCCGTAGTGTGCACGTAATATGTCGTAGTACGTCTTGAACATGTGTAGCTTGCTCAGATCCAGAACCGTGACTCCAACGTAGATTGGTTTGTTGAGCCTCACCTCACCTCGATTCATGTGAATCAGAGCCAGCTGCTCATTGTAAATGGTTCTTGATTTGAATAACGGGGTCGCTACGAGCCTGCGACATTGTGCTTTGTTTGATATTAACCTCACATCTACACGATTTCGCACATTCTCCATAGTTTTCCCGAACACCGCATTGTTCATTAACTTGAAGAAATCGCGATCGAAATCAGAAGTGGCGACTGTGCGATGTTCGGTGTTGAGCTCGATGTATGGTCTCATCCATGGAGAATGCTCGAACATCAAAACTCGATGTACCGTGCGGACGGTAACCCCTCGCTTCATCAACCACCGGAGGTTTTGGTAGTGCAGGACATAACGCTCTTTGGGCACGAAGTCCATGATGAGCTTTGCTTGGTTCGAGCCGGGTGGGCATTTGAATTCCGGGACTGGCGGAAGATCGCAGAACAAATCCTGCACCTTCTCGGAGAACTCAATGTCCACCTCGGCAAAAAATCCGCGTTTCGAATCGTCGAAACCTTCAACGTCGAAGTTGGAGGGATCGGCCCACTCGAAGCCTCCAAAAGGGAGCGGCTGCATCATGGAGTGTCCGTAGAGGTTGATGACGTCCGTGTGCATGATGTAGCTGGACGGTTGCGAAGGGTCGTAACCGGTGGCCATGTGGTGATTGTTGGCGCGTGCGTATCGCAGCGGCACCTGGACCATTCCACCCCGCACGGCACGTTCCACGAACAGCATCATGTCCACGTCCGAAAGAAGCTCAAGCCTGATTTTCGTAAGAAGAAGCATGGCCGACCAGGCCAGTCCGGGAAGACTGTAGAAGTATGCAGGGTCCAGCTTGTAGATGGTCTTCGCAGTTGCACGAAACGCCTGGAACACGTCGGCGAGGAGCGTCACATCAAGTTTGAGGTACGCATCGTGGTAGTCCCCGAGATTTTGGCAATCCAGCTCGCGCCACATGGACTGAGCATGGTTATAGTCGTCCTCAGATATGTCCGAGCCTCGCAGCTTGCTATAGAAGTTTGCTCGAGGAGGTAGCGACGTCTCCGCGAACTTGCTAGGGTCCGTGACGTATTCGTAGGGGTAGACCCCCTTACGCCTGAAGAGACCGGCGTCCAAGTTCGGAAAATTCGCAGAGGTGATGAGTGTTTGCTCGTCGCTGAGTTTCCCCGCGAGAGCATCGAGGCTGGCCGGGAGGAACCTCAGGGAGTCGAGGAAGCGAAGCTCGACGGTAGAGCGTGATCCCGGGATCGACACTCGTTTGCTCAAGCTAATGTAACGCTCCTCGTTCTGCGCCAGGACGTTGATTCGCATGTCGTCGTACCCCAAGTGAAGCACCAGATGGTGGAAGACGTACCCCGAGCCATTGTGAAAAAACACAGGGATGAAGCGCGGGTCCAGGGCCATTAGGTTGCATTCGTTGCACCAAGGACCAACATACCTACCGTTAAAGTGATCGTGGTGTTGGACTTTACAGTTGTTGGCAGTGTACTCCTCGACGCAGACAGGGCAAGCGATGGTCTCATCGTGTCTACGTTGATCGTCGGGGGACAGTGGGAGCATAGGCTTGGGGGTCAACAGTACCTTCCCTATCTCGATGGCCTCGACAACCATCCTCTCGAGGAAGTGTTTAACTGCGTCGGGACCGCGATACACGTAGGGCTCGGGGGCGACGTGCTGGTCTCGTCGCACCACAACATAGGCATAACTGGATGCCTCGTGGAGTTGGTAAGGGGTGGTGGAGGAAACTTCGGGATCGGGATCGCAAGTGGACAGGGGTTTGAGGAAGGCCTCGAAGTCCGCGATGATGATAGCGGGGTGCTCCACCATGGCACCGTGCATGCGGAAACGCTCCACGGTGCCAGGTTTGGGCAAGACTGCCACCCCAGGCTCGTTGGCATTGCAATAAAATTTGTGGCGAGCGAGCTTCTCTGCAGCGATGTTGGGACCTCTGATGCGCTGGTAATCCTGCTGTTCTCGATTATCAAATATGGACAAGCACCTGCGACAAACTTCTATGCTACCATGACGCTTGCTCCGTTGACTCGAAACAAGTCTAGAGAGGGAGCGAATGAGGGTGTAGTGGTGATGAGTTTCGTCCTTGATGAGCAGAAGATGAATTTCCCGAGCATCATCGTCGTCTACATCACTCACCCGGATAGGGTACACCACATTTTTGTCGGTGAGGCCGTAAACGTTGATAGCCAACCGAGGGTTGTGTGTACGGGCCTCGAACTTGCGAATGTCCGAAAGCGCTACCGGGTAGTCGATCCCAGCCATAGCATCTTTCAGTTCCGACTCGTAGGGTAGGTAGTGGTTAACTCGATGTGGATTGTTTTTCCAGTGGACAGGGTGCAACGCTGCAAGCACCGACCATACGAAGCACTTGGCGTCACCGTTCTGAATATTCAGGACGGCCGTCTTTGCCGCGATGGAAGATGGTAAGGGGACGTAGCTGGAGGCGGAGAGAGGCGTAAACTTGCAAAGTTTGACGCGCAGTTCGTGAGGCCCGCCACACAGCGAACCCCCCGAGCCCTCAGCTTCATGTTCTTCTTGTTTAACCACCAGCTCCTCGGCAAACTGGTTGTAGATGACCTCGAGGTTGTCGACATCCGCCAGATGCAGCGTCTTCGCCTTGGTGTTGTGGCAGAAGCTGTAAATTTCATCGGACGGCTTCTTGTACTGGCAACGTAGCGATGCGTAGAATTTGGTGGAGTGCGTTGCAAGCGCATCACCGAGGATGGAAATTATCTCTGCTCGCTTCTCCTCTAAAAAGCTACGAACGTCGCATAAGCCCTCCGAAGTGAGGACAAAATTCTCCAACAAACGCTCGAAAGCAGATTGGTTCGCTTTCGTCATACGCTTGACGCGTTTCGTGGGTGGAGCATTGATGGAGGCTGCTTCTGCCTTCCTCTTGGTGGAGGTCGAAGGCTGAGCCCCAGATGTACTTTCGCTTAGACAAGTAAGCTTATGCTTCTTGGCATACGCAATTGTGAAGCGTATATTGCATCCGGAACACAGTTCGGTGGCAGCCAAATGCTTGCCTGGCACGCAGGTGCGACAATGTCTTGCAAAATTTTTGCTTGATATGCTTGTTTTTTTGCACACAGGGCAACTTTTCATGGAGCGCATTTTTTTTAGGGGTATGTTTATTTATATGTGATCTGTTGGTGGTAGAGTGTTTACGAAAAATGCCTTATGAGAAAAATTTTGTAAGCTAATTCTAATTAGCGTTAGTTTGGGGGGGGTTTATTTATATATGGGTGGTGCTTATTTTTGCTACAAGTAAGTGTAAGTGGCAAGTAAGCTGGTGTCGCTTAAAGTTGGCAATAGAAATATTTTTCTCACACTTAGAGCACAGTTTGGTCGCACATATTCGCTTTCCCGGCACACAAGTACGACAGTGTCTTTGAAAATGTTTACTTGACACAGCAGTTTGGTACGTAAGGCAATTTTTACAGAACGTGTAATGCAGAGATTTTTTAGGGGTATGTTATTTAATATCCAATACTGTGCAATGCAAAATATAATTGTTCACTTTTTTTTTAACTATTCTCTATGACCTTACTTGGTTTTTTTTGTTTTTTTTCGCCAAATTATATGCTTCTAGTCTCCTATACAATACAATATACGTACAATATTGTCAACAGTATCATATTTGAGCAGGTCGCTTGTCACCTAAACACTACAGCTCACAGGTCGGCAAAATCTGACATGAAAGCAGATAATACGCTTATGCCTTATTTATATGTAATTTTCACGGACGTACAATATTGTCAACAGTATCATATTTGAGCAGGTCGCTTGTCACCTAAACACTACAGCTCGCAGGTTGGTAAAATCTAACATGAAAGCAGATAATACGCTTAAGTCTTATTTATATATAATTTTCACGGGCGTACAATATTATCAACAGTATCATATTTGAGCAGGTCGCTTGTCACCTAAACACTACAGCTCACAGATTGACAAAATCTGACATGAAAGCAGATAATACGCTTAAGTCTTATTTATATATAATTTTCACGGGGCGTACAATATTGCCAACAGTATCATATTTGAGCAGGTCGCTTGTCACCTAAACACTACAGCTCACAGGTTGACAAAATCTGACATGAAAGCAGATAATACGCTTATGCCTTATTTATATGTAATTTTCACGGGGCGTACAATATTGTCAACAGTATCATATTTGAGCAGGTCGCTTGTCACCTAAACACTACAGTTCACAGGTTGGCAAAATCTGACATGAAAGCAGATAATACGCTTAAGTCTTATTTATATGTAATTTTCACGGGGCGTACAATATTGTCAACAGTATCATATTTGAGCAGGTCGCTTGTCACCTAAACACTACAGTTTACAGGTTGGTAAAATCTGGCATGAAAGCAGATAATACGCTTAAGTCTTATTTATATATAATTTTCACGGGGCGTACAATATTGTCAACAGTATCATATTTGAGCAGGTCCCTTGTCACCTAAACACTACAGCTCACAGGTCGGGAAAATCTGACATGAAAGCAGATAATACGCTTATGTCTTATTTATATATAATTTTCACGGGGCGTACAATATTGTCAACAGTATCATATTTGTGCAGGTCGCTTGTCACCTAAACACTACAGTTTACAGGTTGGCAAAATCTGACATGAATGCAGATAATACGATTATGTCTTATTTATATATAATTTTCACGGGCGTACATTATTGTCAACAGTATCATATTTGAGCAGGTCCCTTGTCACCTAAACACAGGTCGGTAAAATCTGACATGAAAGCAGATAATACGCTTAAGCCTTATTTATATATAATTTTCACGGCGGCGTACAATATTGTCAACAGTATCATATTTGAGCAGGTCGCTTGTCACCTAAACACAGGTCGGTAAAATCTGACATGAAAGCAGATAATACGCTTATGCCTTATTTATATATAATTTTCACGGGCGTACAATATTGTCAACAGTATCATATTTGAGCGGGTCGCTTGTCACCTAAACACAGGTCGGTAAAATCTGACATAAAAGCAGATAATACGCTTAAGTCTTATTTATATATAATTTTCACGAGGCGTACAATATTGTCAACAGTATCATATTTGAGCAGGTCGCTTGTCACCTAAACACTACAGCTCACAGGTTGGTAAAATCTGACATGAAAGCAGATAATACGCTTAAGTCTTATTTATATATAATTTTCACGGGGCCGTACAATATTGTCAACAGTATCATATTTGAGCAGGTCGCTTGTCACCTAAACACTACAGCTCACAGGTTGGGAAAATCTGACATGAAAGCAGATAATACGCTTATGTCTTATTTATATGTAATTTTCACGGGGGCGTACAATATTGTTAAAAGCGTCAGTTTCCGTAGAGCTCTTTTTTCCATCTCCCCTCTATACAGTGAAGCTGTAGAAGACACAATTAGCTAACCTAGCATACAACATACTTTCCTAATTAATATGGATATTGTCACACATTCCTCTTATTTTATACTGTTGTAAATGGAAAAAATTATGTACGGTAAATGTTTTGTACATTATAGGGAAAAAATGCAAAATATCCCCCAACTTTAATTCGATCCACCTCTGAATCGAATTTTTACATATTCTCACGCCGGCATATGTTGTTCTATTTTGCTTCTTTTACTTGCCCTTGCTTAATTAACTCTCGCTAATTAGCATTTTTTTGGAAGAAGTCAACTAGAACAACATATGGCGGTATGAGAAATATGCAAGTCAAGAAATATTTTAGCAATATAAGGGCCCTAGCAATTAGCTTCGTCGACTAAGAGTACTCTTTTAAACATCTTCAGCTAGATCGTATTACTACGTGAGGACGTTTAAAATGTTTGGGTGTTGAAAAAAGTTTGACCCTACTTTTTATTTCTATTGTTTGCTAATAGATGGCGCTGATAGTACCTCCTCTCTCTCTCTCCCCTCTTCTCCTCTCCCCCCTCTTTCCCCCCTCCTCCTGTGGGCAGGCAACACCAACAAGCATCAAATAATAATTTCGAGCCTCAAATAATAATTCGAGCCTCGTCAGTGTTGCCAATTCCTATTTGTAAACCTTTACTTTTTTTTTTGGTTGGGCACCACGCACTCCTGGCGGGGTTATGGAGGACAGGAATCCTAAAAACAACAATTATTATTATTTTGTTTGTTTGTTTGTGTTATAATATAAGTGTGTGTGTGCGCGCGCACGCGCGCGCGTGTGCGTGGCACATCGTTCCCCCGAGAGAGGTTTACAAAAATCACGATATACGGAGTTGGAAAATTACGATATGGCGCATTCGCTTATTACTGTTGCCGGCCATAAATCTCTCTCTCTCTCTTCATCTTACAGCAACGTTGGCATCTCTATTTTTTTAGTTGGAAGTAAATTGCCAACACACTCTAGTTAATAATGCTACATATTATACACACACACGCACACTCGCACGCGCGCACGCGCGCGCGCTTGTGTTGCCATCCACCCACCTCTCTCTCTTTTACGGCAGTACCAACTCTCCTTGTTTAGTATATGTAGGTTGGCAAAAATTGCTTTATGCGCTGTAAACCAACCCTCAAGCAAAATTGCCAGCTCCTTGCTTTAGGCTAGGTTAGACCAAAAAAAATTGTAGGTAAACTGTCAGTTGTTTAACTCTTCCCTCTCTCTCTCTCTCCTCTCTCTCTTTTTTGTAAAAAGCTATGGCAAAACCACCAGGTTGGCAACCTTGCTTTATGCCCCTGTAACACAAGCCTCAAGCAAAGTTGCCAGCTCCTTGCTTTAGGCTACGTTAGACCAAAAAAAACCTTGGTAATTTTTTTCAAGTAAAATATTAGCAACACTGCAAGAAAATAAAGCTTATGCCTTACGAGAAAAATCTATTAAAGCAAGCCTCAAGCAAGATTGCCAGCTCCTTGCTTGAGGCTATGTTTACCCCCAAAAAAAACCTTGGTGATTTTTTCGAGTAAGCAGCTGGCAACACTGCCATCAAATGAGGCTCATGCCTTACGAGACAAATCCATTAAGGCGAGCCTCACCGAGCCTCATTTTCGGGTGTGGTACGAACCCACTGCCACTACTTATATATGTAATTGGCGAAAAAATAACGCAGTAAAGTATTAAGTAAATATATTTTATCCCCCTACTTACAAATCATGAAAGGAGTCAAATCGAAATTAAATTGAACGGACGTTCAAAATGTTTAAAAATAGCACTATTTCCATAACAGATCATCAAGTATTTTTTACCATTGACCCTCAGAAATATCTCAAACTGACAATGAACGTTCATTGAATTGAGTCATTCATTTGCGTGACTGGTTGATAATCCACCACCAGATAGAATTTACACAATATTTACCTAAAAACTTTGGGTACAGTCACCTTCCCCCTAAAACAATCCCTTGGTAATGGACTATCATGTTCTCACAAAAAAAGTTATAATTTGGCACAATTTTTCTTTCGCGGGCAAACCTTTTGTAAAGGTGTACTTCAGTCTGTGCAATCAGCCCTTCCCATTTGTGAACAATATACTGGGGAAATCCAACGTCCTTCACTGTTGTCATTGCACTACAAACCCATCGTGATTTAATATTAGGATATCGCGTAGTGAAGAACTGTTTACAAGCATCGCCCAAACCATTGATTCTCCCCCAAAACCTTACCCTACCTTCTTTTTTCTTTTCCTAGCTCTCAGCATGCGGTTTTCGTGCCACTTGAGGAAGGGAAAGCCGATTGTGAAAGAAAAAAGGGACGGCCGAGGAGTGAGGAGGGGGGTTCAATAAGAACGCCAGCGATACAGAGGGGGAAACGGCTAGCGCGACCAGCTTAGAAAAGTCGAAGTTAAAATGTACATACATTGCTCTGTACGTCGAAAAGCTACAGACATTCTAAAGAAAATTCTGTAAGATCAGTTTAATTTCTTTGCTGTAGAAGAACAGTTGAAGCTTTCTTGTGCTTTAAAATGTTGATTTAAGTTATTACATACAATTGGCGAGCAAGTGAATTTTACGAAATTGAGATAAGGAAAACTACGTAATAAATGATGTATTTAAAAAAAGGGTTCGCGACATAACAAATTTCATATTTGATCTTTAACTCAGTAAAATTTAAATGCGACACACTTGACTGTTCGAGCACAGAACGTCGACGCAAGAGCCTATTTTTTAGGTATCATCACCAGCGGTGATACGGGCTCTTAAGGTGTAAAATTTTTACATATATTTTGGAAAATATATAAATGTTGAATTTTATATTATTTTAAGGGAAAAATCGCCCCCAAAAAATCTCGATGGCGCAACCTGCGCCATAAAACCCCCCTGCCAGGATTTATCAACAGAAAAATCACGATAGCAACAGGTTAAACTTGGCAAATTTATCAACAAAAAAATCACACAAGGAAAGGAATTCCGTTTGTTGCTTTAATTTTGGACACTAGTGTACCTCCGTGGCGCATGGTAGCATCGTCACCTTGTAATCAAGGGGTTCAGAGTTCGATACCCGGTGGATGCTCATAGTGGTTGCTCATAAATGCAGAATGAACTCATTAACTTAATGGCTGATACACCAAGAACAATGTTATTAGTCTTCAGATTTGTAAATTTGCTGGAAGAAAATTGAGAAGTAGATAAACCCCCTTTCCGTGGTTTTAGAAATAAAGTGCGGGAACCAGGTTTACAAGTATTGGCAACAGTGCAAATATGAAATCTGTGCGTAATGAGTTCAAGCTAGGCATCTCATGTATACAGTTCATACCGGAATCGAATCCGGTATCTCTTAGTTAAAGAAGACAGTGTTAAGCACTATTCTATAGGGCGGGCCCAAGTCTTCTATGGCATCTGATTGTTCACTTGGGAAATGATGACGAAAAGAAATTATATGCACACGTCTAATTTCTTAAAATCAATCTTATTTGTGTGTGGAAAACTGAATATATGATGGCACTGGATAAAACAAAGTTCCCACACGCTCAAATAATTAATTACACTCTCGTCTTTGGTTCGGAAGGTTCAACAAGGGGACCGGGTTCGATTCCCGATGAAGGCACATAGTGGAATCTTACTTTAAACTGTAGGTCCAGTCCCGATTAGCCTTACTGTGCATAAAGTGGACTTAAAACACCAGTTCAATTAATCAATCAATCGTAAGGTTCAAGGTTCGATCCGCCCGACCCTGTGGCCGAGTGGTTAGCACATCGCGCTGCGACGCCAAGGGTCCCGGGTTCGAATCCCGGTCGGGCTTGGTTGTTTGTGAATGTCCATTCATCAATTTCATCATTTCATCACACATCCCCATCTTCGCAAATTAGCCTAGAGGCACAAAACGCGAAGTAAAATAAACTAAATCAATCAATCAATCAAACCAAAATTTGATTTCGGTAGGGGCTTATCCCTTATCGGCAGCCACCATCTAAAAGCGAAAAGGTGGGGGGAGGGGTAAATGTGCTGAAGATTAATTTCTTGGTATATTGGAACTAACCATATACAAGATGTTTAATCCTGTTAATGAAGTAAATGTAATTGCTACTACACATTATTAAAATCAGATATTTATAGGATTTCGGGAAAGGACTGCAGCCCCCGAGTCCCTTCCCTGGGTACGTGCCTGCTTGTATTAGTTCCAAAATTTCTGTGCTGTTCCAACATCGTGAGGACAATTTGGGAAGTACTTGAAAGCAAATTCTGCTCTCGAAACTATGAGACTCGATGTGATGACCACGCGCAACCGAATGAAAGAACTCTTCGCAGGCCTTGTCCCTCAATATTAACTTTACTGACTAATTGTATGTTTTTCTGGATCTCCTCGATGACGCAGTGGTTGCGTCGCCGCCTTGTAATCAAGGGGTCCCGATTTCGATACCCGGTGGAGACAAATAGTGGTTCGGAGCCCCGATTAGCCTTACTGTGCATAAATTAGACTTAAAACACGAACTCGATAATTGGAAGGTTTAAGAAGAACTAAACATGGCTTTTTATGCATCGTACAATTTTGCTTCTTTTCACACTACTTTTACAGTTTTTCATCCTAAGAATTCCACTGAGTATAACACGCTACGAAACCAGAGGTCCAAGGTTCGGACCTTCGACAGGTATGATTGTGTCATGTCTGTCCCATCGCCATTCCTTCAGCTCATCATTCATCCTCATCGTCGTATTTAACCCAAGAGGTAGAAAAGCGGCGTAATGTAGAAATATATAAATGATTGATTTGGTTTATTTTACTTCGCTTTTCTGACACTTTTTGGCTAATCGTGAAGATGAAGATGAAAATGAGTGGTGTGAAATTGATGAGAGGACCATCATAAAGAACACACACGCCCAGTCCGGGATTCGAACCCAGGACTCTTGGCATCCTAGAGCACCTTGTTAACCATAGCACAACAAATAGAAACAGAGAATGCTTGATAAGTAATTTGCTTCTCCATAACTCATGTTTATATTATATAACTATTATTCGCTGTATGACTAGGGATTAATTATATTTGTATGTCTAGTCAACTTTGCAACCTAAGCAGCAACAGCTTCTGCATTTGCAGGTGAAGGCTAAATAAAGAAAAATTACAGAAAGTCGGAAAGATATACAAATTTTGGAACATAATATTTATAGAGTATGCAGACGGCTGTAAAATAAATTGCTACGTACCTAGTTTTCTTCCTTAATTGAAACGTGGTTTATTATACATGAGATACATGAGATCTATCACCCTGGGAGTCGAACCCAGGATCTTGTGTGGTAGTCAGACTCTTTTTTTAAAACTTCAATATGTTGGACATTTGGTCGATCAGTCGATCCTGATCCATTGTTTCCAGAGGAAGACAATCTGGCAGCTTATCATTCGACATTTCACTCGTGATTCTATCTACTCGCGTTTACAGAAGTTTACAACCGCTCGGACCACAAACCCTACTTCAAACTATCTGACAGACATAAATTGTCAACTAAATCAACAGATGAACCGACCGCTTCGACGTTTCTCCGAATTTTCAAAAAGTGGCCTTTCCCTCCTTTGCAGGGCAGGTCATTAGCTGGAGTGTTGAGGGCATGTGAGAAGAACCGCTAAGTCATTCATTCCCGCGCCGAAAAAGGGACAAGCAATAGAATTCTGTTCTTGGAATTTGAAACGCATGGGGATATCTTTTCTGAACCATAAAATAATAAACCCAGAAAGTTCTAGCCACCCGCAGCTAAATCTTCCTGTTTGTGTCGTCCTTTCGGCGCCCATGGTGCCAGTGCAGAGCCAGATGAAGAGAAAGTGCGGGTTTTTGGGGGAATCCTGGATCTGGTGTGCATCAGGGGTGAAACGTTCATTTTCAATAGGTGTCAGACTTCCCTGACCGGGGCGAACCACAAAGCCATTAACTGCATCCTCTGCTATCTGCTAATACATCTGTTTGTGTTCAACAAGTAAGAAACAGGGAAATAATGAAATGCCTTGCTTGGGTTCGTGCTACTGAAAATTGAAGAAGTGTTTCAAACTGCAAGCAAAATTTACTGAAAAATTATTTTGCAATATTTGTCATCAAAGTAAAATTTCTAGCAAATACAGAACAGTTTCCCGGGACCACGTGGACGTTTGCCGCGGCCAGTGCACCGCGTGCCCCCCCCCCACCTAGCGACGTCCCTGCCACTAGAGAACGTTACCTCGAAGTCATACTGGACAAACATCTTAACTGCTGGGAAGCCTCTACTCACTACTACGAAGCCAGGTACTTCACTTCACACCCGAGTAGCACTCTACAAGATACTTATTCGCACTTTCATCACATATGTGTGTGTAGCATGGGGAGACGCTGCAACTACATCAACCGGCTGCAATCCGTCCAAAACAGAATGCTCCGCATAATCTACGGCGCCGACAGATTCACCAGAAACACTCAAATCCACGACGACCTGGACATGGAAATTCTGTTCGAGTTCATGATGAGGGAGAGAACAACATTTTGGGCCTTCCAACCTCACCACCAAAATCCCACAATCAATTTCATTGTTCAGGTCCCGCTCGCCAGAAGAACATACAGGGCGCCAAGACTGCATACACTAAAAGTACATATTCAAAACGAAGCAGTGTCGCGCCTGGTCAGTACTTGGATGGGTGACCGTTCCACACGAGAAGACTCAGTCTTCACCATGAAATTCGCCGGATCTTCAAGAATTTCTAGAACTTTCCGATTCAACTTTCACCCCACCTGAACACCTTGATCTAAGTAACCCTCTTCCTGAATATACCTCATCAACTCAGCCAGAAACACTTACCCAAAACAAATCATACCTATTCCAAACATTTCCCAAATTTTTATTTTCTCGCTCATTTATTTGGGGACGCAGTAATCCCATCAGCCCCTTGCATCTGTCTCTGTCTCCTAAAAATATGACATACATATCTGAAATTTTCTCAATAAATAAATTAGGAAGTTTTCGTCATATCATGAAATACATCAGAAAGCATGGTTTTAGTGCAGACGCAACACAACATTCGAATTAATCTTAACTGACGCGCCACCACAGCTACAGCGCCTCGGTGCGGTGGCACCGTTCGCACCGCCCTAAAGCCGGCCCTGCCTTGCGATCTAGCTCGAATGGTATATCATAGAAAGAAAAAGCGTGCCAAATTCAGCAGTCTGCCAGTGACGTAACCGATAATATGGCCCATTGAGTTAGTTCGTTAGTTAGCAGGATCTTAGAAACTGCCTGGATAAATTTAACCCAACGCGTGCTCACACGTTTCAGTTTGGTGTTTCAACATGTTATTTTTTTCTCGTTTTTATCACTTGTGTGATTCCATTCAAATGTTCAAAATTAATAAAATAAAATTAATCAATAAAGGTATTACTAAGAAATAGCTTTAAAACAATTAAAATTACACAGCGTGCGTCCTGCCGGGTTAACAACTGCAAGAAAACAACTTGCAAGCAAAACAAATAAGTCTCGATTCTCCATAGAGGCATACACACGGTGGTTGGGATAACACTTTAAACTGTAACCCCGTCTCGAATAACCTATTTGAGCATATAAGTAGTATAAAAGTGTATGTTTCGCGCCATACTTTGTAGGTATCCCCTATTTCTATGCATTTAACCTCAGTCGTATCATATTATGACGATTTTTTGTGGATTTTATGGCGTTCGACAGCGTTCCAGTACAATTTTCACCTCCACTCGGTTTTCTCCACCCCATACTTTGTAGGTATGCCACGATCTTACGTGATATAACATAACCTATAAATTTCTTACGACCTTTTACGGGCTAAGTTAAACTGCAAGTGTTGTTTTTTGGATACGTTTTTTTTTCTTACGATCCTACGTGATATAACTTAACCTACATTTTTTTTATTACAATCGTTCACGAGTAATTGGAAACGGTATGAGCTTTGACCTACTTTTGCAGTAGTATAAATTGATTGTTTCAAAGTAATCATAAGTAAGAATTTCATCATAAGTAAGAAGGGCCCTCAGAGTAATCTTCTACGATGTACTTTTTTGATTTTTCACGTTACGTTCGAACCTCGAGGGCCCTCGGAGTAATCTTCTACGATGTACTTTTTTTATTTTTCATGTCCCCGAGGGCCCTTCGGAGTAATCTTCTACGATTTACTATTTTTTACGTTACGTTCGAACCTCCAAACAATCATAAAAAACGTTTTGGTGGACAAAAAAATTCGTGCGCGTACTCTACACACATCGTCAAAATCTCCCCGTGTGAGTGTGTTTTTCGCAATTTTATGTTTTTCAACGCTGGAAAACACATTTCAAATATTTCGACGGGAGGGGGGGGGGGTCCGAGATACGGTCGCGATTTTACGATTTTTGTAATTTTTGACAATTTTATTGCAATTTTTTTTTCTAGAAATGATATGAAAGAAAACTTTTCTACTTGCGTTAGTTTTTAAAACTGTTCCGTGACCCTTTTGTTCTTCACGTCTTGGACGAAAGACTTATCTGCCACCAGGAATACGCTGCAGATGAAAAACTAACCTCCATTTTTGCCAGTGTTCGAAGACAAGGAGAAAAAGTGATCAGCTTTTGTAATATTTTCTTTTTTACTATCGTATCACCCATCCCCTTACAATCCTTGGTTGGAGTACAAGAAATTTAGATTGATGAGAAAAGGATATCCATGTTAATTTGCAGTTGTCAATCGAATATCACTTTTAGAATGCAATGGATTGTCAAAGAAACACTAAGAAAAGTCACTGGGTGGAATTTTTGAAACTATACGGAATGTGAAAATGTATTTTTTATCTATTTCTCATAAAGCTACAACATGCCATAGGAAAGTATCATATCTGTTAAATTTCTGCATGAAGAGTTGTAAAAAGTTTTAAAAAAGAAAGTCCATTTTTATGTATAGTAAAGTTAATCGCAAGTGAAGTTAGTGACGGTTATTGATATTTCCAACACGGAACACGCAAGGTCTGAAGGTTTTTTGTCTCCTTTTAACACCAGCAGCGGAAGATAAAAATTATTCGCCGTGTGCTCTCTCTTTCCACCTTGCCAATGGTTGAGATTTGTTTTTAAAGTTCTGTTGAGTTTTGTTGTTTTGTATGAATTGGGTCTTATAGTATAAAATATTTCTGACCCTTTTTTTTATATAAAATGCCGGTAGGTGATGGATATGAATGTGATTCCCTTTTCCCTTTATCAAAATTAGCTGGTGATTAAATTTCATTGCGTAATTTGAAGAATCGATAAAGGACGTTCATTCTATTGAAGGTATTATTGTGAATGGTATTACTTGTAAAAGTGGTATATTCGAAAAGTTCAACCCCCAGGCCCCCCAATGGATTAGGTCAAATAGTATAAAAAGAACAATTTCAGCTTGGTATGTTATAAAAGGTATTGATGATTATATATTTCGTTTAGTTATTAGTTATAATTATGCTGTTTTGTAATCAAGAGGTCCCGAGTTCGATATCTGGTGAAGGTACATGTCACTATAGAAACTGTAATAAAAAAATAGACACACATATCAGAGTTGCAATTTTTTTGTTTTGCTTCTCCACTCTCCAGAGAGCTTTTTTTTTTTGACAATGTTTTTGCACATCACCCCCACTCACGACTGGATCAAGTAAGTGTGGGGCGTTACCCCCACATCCCCTATACGCCTTCATGGCGTGGTACTATGCACAGGGGAGCACTTCTTTAAGTTTTTAATAAATGTTAATCTACCAACGGAAGTTAAAGATGATTTTTATGCAGATTTATGATAAATTTTCCTAGTATGATATGAAAATTCTGTTAGGTGACCGTAATGGCAAAGAAGAGGCATTGGTAAAGAAAGTCTTCATGAATTGAGTAATGACAATGGTATAAGATTAATTATCTTTGCAACCTCAAAAAAAAATTAATTGTGAAAAGTATCATTTTCTTCTGCTTTTTGTTTGGTAAAATTATTATATTCTCATTGATAAAAGAAGCTATATTAACATAATTGACGTTCGTTCACATTATTTAGTAATTGCTAAATTAAGAGAAAGACTCTCGGTGATAAATCATAAATAACAAAATCTAAAAGCTCTAAAATTTAATATAGGAAAATTTGCTGATGAAAGATTATCAAATAGATTCGATATTTTGCAGGAAACAGACGTAAATAAGAATTCGGATCACTTTCTGTGGTGAGGCTAACGATCTTATGTGATAGAATTTAACCTAACATGGCGATATTCCACGCAACTTAACCTCGGTTTTTCTTACCTCATCCTTTGTACGTATGCCACGATCTTACGTGATATAACTTAACCTATTCACTTTTTTACGACCTTTTGGGCTAAGTTAACCTACAAGTGTTGTTTCTTTTTGTTACGTATGTTTTTCTTACGATCTTAGATATAACTTAACCTATTTTTTTTTACGATCGTTCACGAGTTAGGTAACATAGATTCACTCCAATTGTATTCTGTCACGAGAACATTTTTTTACGATCTATTACTGACAAAACTAACCTACGTATGCATGTCCGACTTCCGGTTGCCATTTTGAAAGGGAGGACATCGAGACGATGCTAATGCAAAAAACCTGAGCTCTCTACGATCACCCTACGAGCTACGAGCGATGAAAAAACAAATTCGGCAATTGACCCCCCCCCCTGACCTCAGGACCTCCAAACTTGCTTGCTATATGTATTCTAGAGTCTCAAAATCGACAAAGGGCGGTTTGGGGGAGATTTTTCGATTTATTTTCGTCCTATCTCTCGCCGTTTTCGAGATATTCGCAATTTTAGTTTTTTTAACGCGGGACTAGGAAACATTTCAGAGGGGGTCCATGACGACCTACGCCATTTTGAATTTCCAGCCGGAAAGGACACCGAAACGATGCTAACGCAAGAAACCCCACGTCTCTGCGATCGTCCTTTCGAAAGTTATGATTTATATAAAAAAAATCGGCAGTTGACCCCCCTCCCCCTTTGACCTCAGGACCTCCAAACTTGCTATATGTATTCTAGAGTCTCAAAATCGACAAAATATCTCGCTTGAAAAGCACTTTACGGCAAAAGAGGTTATGATGAAAATTAATATGCATAAAATTCTCTACAAAAAAGGTTATTTGCATTTTTGTTCTAAGAAGCACCGTTTGGGTGCTAGATGAGCGAGAACGTTTAGGTTATTTTCCCGCCCCGTTTTGCAAGTGCGGAACTCAAGGAAGCACCTGTTACATGATGTTTTGCAGTATATCTCTTCTATAAAACTGGACTTATTACATTTGTTCTTTCTTTGAATGTCATTGATGGTTCAATTGCTTTTATCATTGCATGCAGTACTTTATAGGACATAGTTTAGTATGTAAAAAGGTAAAAAAAGGTAAGGTGCTCCCCTGTGCTTTGCACCATGCCAGTTTAGTGTGTACGGGAGATAATACGTTTGGTTGGAAAGTCAAGGTCACTCCAAAGGAACATGTTGACTTTGTTTAACAATAAAACGCCAATCTAATCAAGGAGTCCCAATTTCAGTACTCGGTGGAGGCACATTTTGTGGTTTGGAGTCCATTTTGACCTGTGGGTCCAGTCTCGATTAGCCTATTCGTGCATAAAGTAGACTTAAAACAATAATTCAAACGTCAGAAAATGCAGAGCAATACAGTTAATGATTTTATCACATTGCTTTGTCGTTTAAGCAACTTTAACCAAAGTTTCATCATTATACGTCATTAAGTCGAAAGGACATTAGTTTGGGGTTTATTTACATTTTCTGTTGATATTTTATATCAAGTTACACCTTTCTGGCATGTCGTATTTAATGGATTGGGTTGGTTAGTCGAAACAAAGGAATGCACCCATGAACTAAAGGAAAAAGTGGTCAACTTGAGCACGAAATTGGAAGAGAAGATAAACGAGGTTTCTGTAACGTGTGTAAATCAACATAAAAAATTGAGAGAGGTTTTCGATTCTCATCTAAAACAGGTAGAAAATGAATGCATAGAAATTAAGAAAACACTCGAAATGAATCAAGAGAAGTTTGAAAGTTTAGTCAACCTTGTACATGGAAATGAAAGTAGTATGAAGGAGTTGTTTAATAACATTAGTGGACATGAAGTTGCTATTGATGAGTTGAATAGTAAATTTAACGAAATTAGTGTTAAGTCTGGACAAACTATTCAAGATCTAAACTTGAGCGTTCAAACCGTTCAACAGAAAATATCTAGTAATGACATTACTGTTAAGGGTTGCTTACAACAACTTACAGAGATTACTAACAAATATGAGGTTCTAGATGATAAGTTGGAGAATATTCGGTATCAAGTTACAGATTTAACGAATGATTTTTCCATTTTAAGAGTAAGTGCTGAACCGGTAAAATCTTCTTTAGGATTAGAAACTAGAGTACAAGGCTTAGTTAGTCCTGATGTTTCTAGATTGTCTGAACAGCAAAGGGAAGCAAAGAAAGCTTCTTTACCCATTGAAAAAACTGAATATATCACGTTTAGAAAGCGAAGACCATTACGTAAAGGAGAATCTGATTCAGATGTAAAATATTCTAGCTCTGAAACTAAAGTTCAGTTAAGAGGGCTTAAAAGTAAATCTTCAAGTAGCTATAAGAGAGGTACAGTTGCAAAAAGCATGTCAAGAGATAAATTTCATGATAGTAGTTCGGAAAGTGGAACTGATCACAGAAGTAGTTACAGAAGGAAGTTTGTACCTAGTACACTTAAGTACTCTGATCTAGATAGGTTACCTAAATTTACTGCAACTAGGATGGATTATTTGGCGTCACAATTTCTTCAAGAGGTTGAGAATCGCTTGGATATGTTAAATGTTCCCAAAAAAGATTACATGAAGTATGTACCAATGCTTTTGAAAGGTGTTGCTAAAAATTGGTTCTCTCAGGAGAAACTACACATTGTAGATTATAGTTCTTTTAAGGTTCTTTTCCTTAATGCCTTTGAAAGTGAATCGTGGAAATCAACATGTCTTGCAAATGTCTTGTGCAAGAGATACAGCAAAGAAAGTAGACAAAGTATGTTAAATTATATCTGGTCACAGATTAATTTACTAAATTCCATTAAGCCAGACATGCCAGAACAGCAAAAAACTATTTTAGTAGCCCAACAGTTACCAAATAGAGTTAGAGAAGCAATCTTAAATCAACCTAATATTAGTCTTGGTACCGCTGCGGAATTGGTTGCGCGTCATGAAGCTTTGTATGCAAGTGCTGAAGGTGAAAGTAGGAGAGATGGAAGGCCTGTTGGTATTAGACAAGTACAAGTTGTTAATGAAACTAAAAAAAAATAATCAATCTAGAGTAAACAATATGCAAAATTCTAATACAAGCCATGAGACTAATGTAAGGAATTCTGGTAATTTCAGGAGATATGCCACTGATAATAATAGTAGTAATGATAGTAGATCTGGTCAAAGGTCTTGGAGAGTAAACCGTTTTCCATATTCTGGTAATAACTATAGAAATAGTAACTTTCGAGGTAGATACAATTATAGTAACCAAAATCGTATAAATGCTGATAATAGTAGGCCTAGGTATAGAAATACTAGTACAAACACTGTGTCACACGATGATGTTCAAAACAATCCTGAAAGAAGTGAACCTAGATCTAGTACTAGGGAAGAAATAGAAAATGGTAATGGTGGGTCTTCACTTAGGGTGAATGCGCCCTGGTTTGTGCCTGAACAACCTTTAAACTAGATAGTGAGTCTATTTTTATTGTGACAGAATAGCATAGACGAAGATGAGAATATTGTGTCAGTAGCCAATCTTAATACTGAAGATTTAAGAAACACACTTTGTAATGAAAATTCTAGTAAAGCAAACTGTGAATCATGCCTTAAAAATGTATGTAGGGTAGATATTAATTTTTATGAAGACTTGTTAGAAGATGAAGCGAAATATAGTTCTAATAACTTAATGTTACCTGTAAACCTCAGGAACAAAGTCAAGAATACAACTTCTATCTTTGCAAATATTAATAGGATAGAGAGTAAATGCTTAGTATATAGTGGTAGCGACATTTGTTTGATGTCAGAGAACAAATGGAAAAGTATTACTAGCTAAGTCACCAGACCTAAATTAGAGCCAATATAAGACATTATTTTGGTTGACTATTCTGGAAAAAGAAAACAGAAAGTACTTGGAAAATTTTGTGTGGATATAGAAATTGAAGATATTATGATTTTTTTTCAGTTTGTTGTCGTCAAAGATTTGACAGTAGAAATTCTTTTAGGTTTAGATTTTTTGTATAATGTAGAGGCTCTTGTAAACTTCAAGGAAAATTCTTTATTGTTACACACCAAACAAAGTGAAAAGTTAGTTAAATTATTACCTATATCTTGTCCAAATTTTGATGTGAGTGAAGAGGCAGAGAGTAGTTGTCTTAATGTAACCCAAAAGTCAAAAGAGGAAATAACTGTTGCTAGTGTAGAAGATCTTAAATTAAAAGCTATGCAAGCTGAAATACTCGATGAAGATGAAAAGAAGCAACTGTTTGATTTGTTACTTGAATTTAGGATGCTGTTTGATGAAAAACCTGGTTTATGTACTAAATATGAACATCATATTGAATTAGATACAACGGAATCTATAGTTTCTAAGCCATATCGAATACCTTATCATTATAGACAAAATGTTAGAGATTATATTAAAAAATTACTTGAGTGGGACATTATATAACTTTCTATTCACCTTATTTAAATCCACTAGTAATAGTTCCTAAGTCTGATAGAAGTGTAAGGGTATGTACTGACTTCAGGAATATTAATCAACACCAAAATGTTAGTCAAATTAGACCAATTAATATTGAAGAGGCATTACAAGGATTTGTTGGTAGACCATATGTATCACTGGTCGATATGTCCTCTGGATTTCACCAGATTTTGTTGTCAGAGTCATCTAAAAAGTATACTGCATTTTTGTTTGAAGGTAGACAATACCAATACAAACGTTTAGTATTTGGTACTTGTAATGGAGTACAAGCATTTACGATGGCAATGACCAAGGTATTAGGCGACATTCTGTCAGAGAATGTTATCATTTATGTTGATGATTTATGCATTAGAAGTGAATCTTTGGAAAGTCACATAGAACATTTAAGAAGTGTATTTTCTAAATTAAGAGAGAGTGGTATGACTGTACGTCTCAAGAAGACATTCCTCTGTAAAGAAAAGTTATTGTACTTGGGTCACATTATTGACAAAGCAGGTATAAGAGTAAATCCAGAGAGAGTAGAGGCTATTCTCAATCTTCCTACTCCGAAGGATGTAAAGACACTTCAAAAAATAATAGGTTGTTTCTCTTGGATGAGAAGATTCATTCCAAACTTTGCTACCATATGTACACCTTTATATGAATTGTTAAGGAAAGGTAAGAAATGGATATGGACTAAGAAGGAACAAGAGAGTTTTGATTTGCTCAAGCAAGAAATTTCTAATGATGCTAAACTATTTCATCCTGATCTTAATCAAAGGTTTTATGTCCAAGGAGATGCTTCTTTACTTGGCATTGGAGGATATTTGTATCAAATAATTGATGACGAGAAAAGAATAATAAGTTATGTAAGTCGTACACTGAAAGGTTATGAGAAACAATACACTATAACCGAGCTAGAATGTTTAAGTCTTTTGTTTTGTATTGAGAAATGTAATCAATATCTTTTGGGTAAAGAATTTACTTTAGTTTGTGATCATAAGTGTCTCACTTGGCTGAACCATTCGAAGAATTGGAACCCTCGCTTATTGCGTTGGTCCCTTCAACTTCAAAAATACCAGTTCATTGTAGAATACTGCAAAGGACCTGACAATGGTCTAGCGGACTTATTCTCCAGACAATTTTCAGAATCAGAGCCGATCTTGATGCACATAAACAATAATGTAATGTTTAAAAATAAAGTATTAGATATACCTGTAGAGTTGTTAGTCCAAGAACTGTACAATGATAAGCTATTTCAACCTATTATTGATTATTTGAACAATTGTGAAAATGTAAATGTAAGTTTACCTCAAAGGTGTAGAAATTGGAAAAAGTTTTATTAAGTATGCAATGGAATTTTGATGATAAGAGATTTTCACTTTGAGAACATCTGGAAAATATGTATACCTCAATCTTTAGTTTCTGTAATACTGAGGAATTATCATGACAATATGGGCCACTTTGGTTGTGAAAAAGTACTCAGAAGAGTTAGGAAACTGTACTTTTGGCCTGGTATGAGAAAAGGTATTCTGAGTTATATCAAAGATTGTGAACTATGTATGAGAACGAAGCCGAGTAGACATCCGCCCAAGGGCATATTCCAACAACATTGTAACCAGGGTAAAACTATTTTGTTTTTAAATATACAAGGACCATTAATTAAAGGCTCGCAAGGAGAAAGGTTTCTTCTAACCTTACAAGATGCTAACACTAAATATCTGTTCGCTTATCCAATGAGGTCAGGTACGGCCAACAGTATTGTAAAAGCCTTGCTAGAAGGATATGTCAGGCATTTTGGCATTCCACACAGGTTAGTCAGTGATAACGCCACGGTGTTTCATTCTAACAAATATGTGGACACTTTAACAAGCTTAGGTATAAAATTGGCGTATACCCCAATATATCACCCTAGTTCTAATTTAGTTGAGAGAATTCATTCTGAACTCAACCGGCTTATGCGTGTGTTTTGTAAAAACAACCACAAAGATTGGCCGAAATATGATATAGATATAGTTGTAAGCTTATTAAATAATAGTGTACACACACAGCTAGGATTTGCTCCCTCCGAGTTACAACTAAATAGAGATCTTAACTCATGTATTTCGAATCATTTTAATTTACCGCCTAATGAAATTTCTCTGTGGAAAGATAAGCTATACATGGCTTTTGTAAAGGGTTTCCAAGCAAGGAAGAAAGGGAATGACAGGTACAACTTGCAACAAGAAAATAGACCTGAAGTTAAAATAAAAGACCTGGTATTTTTAAAAATCCATTATCTTAGCAGCCTCCTAGAAAATCGCACTAAAAAGTACTGTGGGGTCTATGAAGGTCCGTATATGGTAATTGACAAACAAGCAACTAATGTATACATTGTAATAGATTTGAAAACTGGCAATATCGGTGGTAACCATCACAGTGTTAATCTAAAAATCTGGAATTGTTCCATTGAAAAAAGTTGTTATTTAAGCCAATTGGAAAAACTAAATCCAAAATTGTACAAACATTTGTTTTGGGTAGATCAAAGAAAGGTTTAGATTTTGTTTAAAATTATTTATATTTATTTGCTATTTTTATATTTTCTTTAACATAAATGTTGTTATATTGATTATACCCAGACCATGATGGATACCAGTTTAACTGTAACTACACAAAGTATGAGTGTAGATATGATAACAATGTGTAAATTATAAATGGGTATTTTATTTTGTAAAAATTTCACTTGAAGGAAATTTTTCTCCCAAGAGAGGGGAGTTATGACAGTTGTATCATGTGAATAATTTTGTACTAGAGTGTATAGAGGTAGGAACGTCGTGTGACGTGGTGAACGACCTCAGAGCTCCTCATGCCTCGCGGCTCGAGCGAGGTTGAAAGGGGGCGGTGCTAGCAGTTGAAACGGCAGATCGCTTGACGTCGGACTGGGTATCGAGCAGTGGCTTGACGTTTGTACGGGGTGTAATACCTGCATTTACGTGTTTGTATTGAATAAATAGTAAGTCAAGGAAACTGATACTTATTACTTCCCGTCGTCATAATGTGTTAGTATCAACTCAAGTAATTGTTCAATTCCATGACCCACTCTCTCCACATACAGCCATTCACATGGAAAGTAAAGGTAAGGGGATTGAATAATAGTTGTCAGAACACAAGATTGAAAACTTTCAATAACCTTTACCATGATATATTATATTTACCCTTCAAGCTAACTTCCAACCACTGAGTGAATAACATTTCAAATTTCTTATTAAAAAACTTATGGGATCCATTTCTAATGGGAGGAGGGGTGGATATTTTGTTGCTTCAGGTTCTAGTTGAAAACATGAAAAGCAACTTACTTGTGGATCTTGTCCGAAAGAGGTTCTAATGCAGTTTCTGGGACCTTCCACAGAAATTTCACAGCTCATTTTCCATTGGCACAATTCTTGGTATATCTTTTACTTTCCAGACTTAAAATCAGAATTTCTCATAAAAACCTGTAATTAAATTAATTTTGAGCATGAAAACCATAAATTATTAACAATTTTGTCCAGTTTTAAACTTAATGATAACAATTAAGCCATAAATTACCTAAATCTAGTGTATTAAACTTACATTGTTTCATTGTTTTGATTACTGGAACTTTAAATCCAAATTTTGTCCAAAATTGTAATTCTTGCGAGAGAAAAAGAATTTTAAATCAGTCATAAGATACCTAATTACAGCTAAATATGCATGAATGCTAATTGTTGCAGTCATAAACAGTTTAAACTTGAAGGGAAATACAAAATAACACCAAGAACTAACATCTTTCATGTCAGTACCACTCAGTTTTTATGTAAAAGTGTCATTCTTGGAAAATGCTGTAAAACCTAAGGAATTTTGAATTATTACAAAAATTTTGCTCTTACTTCACATTATTTGCTTAGAACTAGCAGAAGGATTTTAAGTGGATGCTCAATATGTTATGGAACATCCAAATAGTTAATATTAGTGAAAATCAGTGTTGCCATCTAATTTTTTAGAAAATTCTTCAGTGTTCCGCAGATAAAAAATTCTAAGTTTCAATTTTGTTTTCACAAACAAAGTTAAATATAACACCTCCTACTTGTGTAAATGTACACTATTATAATTACTCATGAATTTGTATTTTTTACCATTCACTTGACTTTTTGTCAAAGCTATGTAATTCTACTTACCTGAATACAAAATTATGAATAAAATGAACAATATTGGGAGACCAGTTCTTCATTTATACATCTCCCATGGGATTAAATACTTCTCAATAGATAACCTTAGCTATATCAAAATATCTTTACTCTGATGGTGTCTAGAATCCAAAATTGAATTTTACTATAATTTTGGGACTTTCAGGTAAATTTCGGCTAATTTGCATGATTTTTTTTCAGTGTAGAGGATAGGTGAAGGAAGGGGACAATTGAAGCACACCGTGTCATTTTTTCCCGTAAAGCTTTTAAACCCTCCCCTGGAATTATTTATGTGTGGAGGTTCAGGAATAACAGTATCATTCAGTCACTACTGAAGAAATCCATACAATTTCAGCCAGTACTTGTAGGCTGTTATGCCAGATGAATAGTTAGGTACCCTTGACTTTCTGTACCACCAAGTGAAAATTTTTGCATTTTTTATGAAGATTAAGTTATTTATGTAGCTTTTCTGCTGTTTTTAGCTCAGGGAAATGAGTTATGGTGAAGTAAAGTACCTAGTTTCCTTAGCCTGATGCAGGACAGCTCGAAGGCTTCGTGCAAGTGCACCCAAAATATGAATGATAAAAGCCAATAATTGAAAATAAATATTAATTTTACATTTTAAATGTATTATAAAATAAGGTAAATCAAACACGAAGGACTGAAAACTCACAAAACCAAAATAGAAGTGTAACTATTGTTAGTTGTGCTAAGTTTGGTTACGTTATCATTTGCACGTATTTTACGCTATTTGAATGTACATACACCAATTTTGACCAATAAAAAGTTGCGAAAGTACTCCGAGATAGGAGGTTTTTAATTTACGTGAGCTGTTCTTTGGGATCAAATATCGCGGTTGTTTGTGCTTTCCGCGCTTTGAAGCACATTCTATGTTACATGAAACATCAAAACCTGTCAAGTAAGAAAAAATTGTACCTCAGAGTCTGTGCTACTACACATTCCTACCATCCGTAACTCGGCAATTACAACTTTCTGCTTTCGAAAATTTCTGAGAACTACTTGTAAACAACAGACACCCACTTCATATATCGTTTGTATACTACCTAATGAAAGTGACCGATATTTGCAATGTGGTACATGTGATAAAGACATCGATGAATTTATATCTTCCACTACACAGGCAAATTGAATAAATGCACGTGGTTATTGGCTTCGTTGCATGGTACAGCAGTACAGTGGGATCCATGAGTATTACCGTGCAAATTGTCCATCACCATGTTCGTGCACTTTATTTGACCCAATAAGAGCTTAAAGAATTAAATGAAAATTTAAAACAAGCTGTTTACAACTTCTGCACCAGCATACAAAAAAATCCATCACTTAAAAACCCACAGGATGTAAGAGAAAAATTAATGAAAATAGGCAATGACAATGCACGGTAATACTCATGGATCCCACTGTACAATAATAATAATATAGCACGTAATAAACTGTGTTACAATGAATTTTCATTCCATTATGTTAAAAAATAAAACATTATACGTAGCTTGAGTTATGTAGATTTACTTTCCACGCAGGCATTCGTAGCACAACCATCGATAAACAAACACAACACAGCAACAAAAGCATACGCTTCGGCCATGTTGGCCTGTGAAAGTTGACGAGCGACACAAATGCGCATGCGCGGCTTGGTCTAAAACGGTACGGAAGTATTTTCCGAATCCACGGTCGAGTCCGTAAAATTTTTACGGTAGGATATTGTAAATTTCACGGTAACTTCTAACAGTGTGCATCTACATCCACATCACTAAATAATGTTCAAGAAGTGCTTTTTGAATCACCGAGAAGTGATAAATATGTTAGAATGTCCTTAAACTTACTTTTCAACTCAAGAATAGACTCAGTGGAATTTAGCAACATGTATTCTACACCGCGCCTCATCATCATCCTGGGTCAGTTCCATATAGGTAAAGCTAATATTTCCTCCTGCATAATATACAGGTCCAATGACATAACGACATATCTCATTTTTTTTTTTTTGCGAAATTGAGTTATTAACATCGTTGTGACCATACCGGTGCCCTGCATCACCTGGCAAATCGGCGTAACTCAAATCCAACTAATAAGGAAGTTATGGATATTTTTTGATTTTGCGTATCTCAATTTGTTAAAAAATTGGTATGACATAGCGCCGTATCTTGACTTCCGTCGTTATGTCAGATAAAGTAAATCCTAAACTGTTTCGCAAGTTGGCGTATCTCTTTTTGCTTACAGCAGACAAATGCAACAATCGGGGCCAATACACTCACAAAGAGGAAAATAAAGCAATGCAGAAATGTATATTTCAGTATTTACAAATCAGCGGTCACAATCTTAACAATAGCAAAACGGTCTAACAGAGGATAGTTCAACTACAGGGAAGGTTGTTAGGAAAAGAAGATTGCTGAAACCCCCCTGCACAGGCTGCATCCACAAAGGAAGAAAATGTTATGTACGGAAGAACAATGAGAAATCACGAATAATTATTTTAAATTTCGATCTTGGAAACTTGCAACGTCAAAGGAAGTACGTAGCACGACACGTTGATGTAGAATATACTAGACAAGAAACCACAAAACAAGCATCGAGACGTACAAAAACACAATTTTACTATCTTTCCCTGGATGGAAGAAGGCTGAAGGTTTGGAAGAAGATGTTTTTGAATACTCTTCGAATTAGCAAACGATTTATACGTACGACAGTAAACAACATTCAAGAAACAGGCATATTACTAACTGAAAAACGAGATGGAAGATACAAACATTTGAAAGAAAATGACGAGAGGAAACGGAGTATAGTAGAAGATCACATAAATCGCTTTCCACGAATGGAGTCTCACTATTGTAGAAAATATTCAACAAAGGAGTATCTGCATTCTGATTTATCTGTAAAGAAGATATATGAGATGTACAAGGAAGAGATGGACACAACATGTCAAGCATCTTTACAAACATACACGAATGTTTTCAAGGGTATGAATCTTGCATTTCATCAACCCAAAAGAGATCAGTGTGGATTATGCATTACGTACAATGCGGGATCTGAAGAAGATAAAATGAAGCTAGAAGATAAATTTAAGCAGCACGTTGCAGAGAAAAGTAAAGTGAGAGAATTGAAAGCACTAAGTAAGACTACAGCGACCTGTTCTGCTGTTTTTGATCTGCAACAAGTTATTCACTTGCCTATGTCGAACCACTCATCCGTGTTCTACAACAGACGTCTGGCTAACTACAACTTCACTGTCTATGAACTGAACACTAACAATTGTCATTGTTTCTTGTGGCATGAAGGAATCAGCAAGCGTGGATCATGTGAAATAGCAACATGTCTTTACCAGTATCTAATGAAAGTGGACCAAGAAAAGAAGAATACAGTTCACTTATATGCTGACAGTTGTGTTGACCAAAACAAGAATAGGATTGTGGTGGCTGCGCTTATGCATGTAATGCTAAAAGCAGAAAATATAAAAGAAATTGTGCTCAGATTTTTTGAGCCTCATCATGGGCAAAACGAGGGAGACTCTGCGCACAGCGCAATCTCCAGATCGTTACGGAAAGTTGGAGAGATATTTGTCCCTTCTCAGCTTGTAGGGGAGACCGGGGCTAGTTGACACACTTTTTTGTTTTTTGCCTACACCTACCTAAGTATTTATCCAGAGTAAGAAAATAAACCATTGCAAGAACTGCCATAGTTTCCTCTACTAAAGAGAAGAATCAGAGATATTTTTCGTCCAATACGTTCGGAGCTATGAGCACAAAAATGGAGGCATGTGAAGTGTGTCAATGTGCCCCATACACGGGCTGGTTGACACACTATGTGGGGTAGGTTGACACATTGAAAGGAAACATAAAAAAACTGTTTTGTCTACCTTTTTATATTTGAAGCTCATACATTGTTCTGTTTTAAACGATACAATCAATATACAATTGTTTTTCAAACTATAGAATTGCTAATACTAGATTGAAGTAGACATTAATTCTTAGTAATAAGATTAACACAAATTGGCCAATCATAATTTAGTGATTATACTAAAATGATGTACACTCCACTCTTCTACCTAAGCAGTGATCAGTCTTTTATCATTATGTTTCAGTCAGATAAATCATCCATGGAATCACAGTTGTGGCATACATAGAAATCTCCTCCTGGGGTGCATGCTGTATGAGCCCAATACTTGCAACGGGAACACTGAATCCATGACTCTTTTGGCCTACTATTAGAATAAAGATCTGTGCAAACCAAGCAGAAGACATCATCTTCATAAGAAGATATATCTAAACTATTTGACTGTTTATGCTTCTTTGCTGATTTTCTCTTATCACTGAAGAGTCGCTTTGGTTTTGATGTTTTCTTCTTCTGTTCTTCTAATTTTGCCTTCACAGGTGTGTCTGTCAATATAGCAGAACGACGTTTTCTTACATTCCTGTTGTGGCATTCTTTTCTTGGTCCTGCCTTTGGTAATGGTCGTACATCTTCAGGGGATGTTGAATGATTTGCAGGACTAATAGTGAGGTTTTGAACACTGCTAACAGTTTGTGATGTTCCGGGTGTTGCCTGTATGTCCATATTTCCCGAATCCTGAACAGAGTCTCCTTCTGTGCTGGTAAGTTTGTCGACTTTTGTCTTTTTAACACTTTCAGATTGAACATTAGGTCTGTCCGTGACATATCCTGGCATGAAATCCTCATCTTGAAAGATGTGTGGATTAAATGGCATTATTCCCGTTGCTACAAATCCTGATTGGATATTGATTTGAGTTGCTGCTAAAGGTAACGCTGTTTGAACTAGAGCAGGAACATCGTATATGGTAACTGTACGTCCTGGGTTGTTTGCCATCCAAGCGTCTGTGGCTGAGTTAATAAACTTTTTGAAAGGACCAAATACGGATCTGTCTAGGGGCTGAAGTTTATGAGAACAATGTGGAGGAAATGATAATAATGTTACTCCATTTTCTTTGCAGTAGTTTAGGGCGTCTATTGAAAGGTTGGAATCATGATTATCAAGAAGTAGCAGAATAGGAGTTTCTTTGGTACACTTTACTTCTTTCACAAAGTGTTTCATAAAATCCACAAAGTTAACTTCGTTCATCCATCCTGATGGGTTGGCTCCTCCAACACTACCAATTGGACCCTTACTTACAAAATGATTCTTGAAATGAACCCTCGGGAAAACAAAATAGGGTGGTATTTTATTTCCGGTAGCAGAAACAGCCATTGCCAAGGTAACCAACTGTCCCCTCTCAGCAGATGTAATCTTCCCTATTTGCTTCAAGCCTTTTCTAGCAACTACCTTGTCAGGTTTTTGAACGGTCGAAATACCAGTTTCATCCATATTCCAGACTTCACTTGGCCGTAACTTCAAACGATCATAAACTGTCCTCAGATTTCTGAAAAATTCATCAACATTTACTCTGTTGAAGCCAGATGCTCTTGCTAAACTCGTTGATTCTGGTGTCCTGATCGCAAGCTCTTTGTGACGTTTCAAAAAATTCGAAAACCAATCTGCTCCGGCCAGTTCAGTTTCACTCCAATTTAAAGGCATTCTAATATCCAATGCTCTAGCATACTGAAAGGCAACTTTCCGAACTTCTTTAGGGGTCAGTCCAAAATAAATGTCCGAAGCTTTCTTTAAATAGTTTACAAGTTCTTCCTCCTGTTGCTCTGAAAACACCATTCTACTCTTCACATAACCCACTCTTAAAGTTATATTATCGTTTGCACCTGTACTTACATCATTTTTGTCCTTCAGCGTCTTCACGTATCTAGCCAATGTTTTAAATGGTATCCCAAAGTCTTTGGCTGCCCCCCGAATAGATCTGCCATCGATCTGAACAGCTCTTGCTGCACGCAGCGTAACATCTGCTGAAGTTTTTGCTCGTTCAGTCTTCCTACGATAATTGCGTACCATTTTCTGGAAGGAAAGAGAAGCAGATATGTAACACATGTACTTGATCAAATGAGAGTTTATTGTCATGAAAATACGGAATTACAAAGATAGAAATTTAAAAATCCTAATTTCAAAAATGATCATTCAGACAATGACAAATTCAGAATTTATTCTGAAACCGAAATTTAAACTGGAAAATATTATTGTAAAATTTAGTTTTCTCTTTATTATATTTCACAATATCAAATTGTGGAATACTTGGCAAAAAGTGATCTACATGCAGCCAATACATCCAGCACTAGCAATAAAACATATATTTATTGCGGAAAAGTATTACCAACGAATATCTATGGATCATTATTTTGCACATGGGGCAAGTTGACACACTGTGTCAACCAGCCCCAAGCGCTTTGTGTCAACTTACCCCATTGCGCCATTTTGAACAAAGAACTTTCCTTCACAACAACCATTACTAAGAAAGATTCTCTATTCATACATTTTATCAACGAAATATGGTTGCTTGAAAGCCAATACCCGGCATCTTCATAACTTCAAATAAACTATACAGAAAAACATAAAATCTGATGATGTCAAAATTTACTTACACACTCGAAAAACAGTATTTTTCTTCTCACAAGCTCTGAATGGTTGCGATCCGCTCCAAACTACACCAGCAACTGCGTTTCCGTCGCGCGCTTCCACGACAAAGCCATCAGGACTACCAACTGCAGAATATGGATTTTATCGGCAGCGTGTCAACTTACCCGTGTGTCAACTAGCCCCGGTCTCCCCTACCCATCATAACACTGGCCCGAAGAAACCATCCTTACATCGTGCACACAATGCAGATGGAAGATTTTCTGAATTATAAGGCAATTGCTGAAGATCTGAGGCTTTTCCAGCTTAAGAAGACCGATGATGGTATTAAGTTCAGTTGGAAAGATATTCGTGAACTACGATTGCAGAGCAACAAGCCAGATACTATCTACATAAAAACAAGTTTACTGCAAGAGAATCGTAGTAAAGAGATGTAATACTAAAGATATAGCTGCGAGAATGTCACCTCCATTGAACAAAGAATCTGTGAAAATAGTGCAAGAGAAATATGCAGATTTACTGTCAATGTGTGAAGGTCCTTTTCCCGTTGTTCTAGACAGTGACTGCAAAAACTTTCACGCAAATTTGAATCACTGAATCTGTTCTCCACTCTATTCCACAAAAATGTTTTATTGATGTTTATTTAATGTAGCTAAATTATAGCTACATATACGCATGTATAGCTTGTTAATTGTACTTGTAGTGAAGAGTTTTGTAATGTACACGTACTTAAAGCATGTAACTCTAAAGAACTTCAAAATAAAAATAACCATTCACTTTGAAAAAAAAAAGCGTCGTGAACAATAAAATCATAAATATTATATAGTTTTGCTCACATTTTGACTAAAAAAGAAGATTTATCAAATCATGAGGCTGTAACTTGATACTAATTTGCATGGCGTATCTCAAAGATATTTCTGTGTGAGTAATTATTTTGATCTGACATACCGACGTATGTCAAGAAATTATGAAATTTGAAGCACGTAACGCAACACATGTAACATTCAACCACACTATTTTACAGCAGAAACATAATACAATTTAATGGCAAAACAAAATTTGTTACGGGGTAAATAGTTTTCTCACAAACATCTACGAAAGTGTGTGCGAAAACGTTTTTTGCTTCTCCTGAAAAGTTGGAAAAAATTAGATAGGTCGTTATGTCATTGGACCAACGACATAGCACCGTGCCATGAAGGCACATGTAGGCGTGTGGCCCCACACATTTTCGATCTCGGCCATTTTGGAGGTAATGTGATCAGCACCACATCCGGCAGCCTTTAACCCCCAGTGTTGCTCACAGGTACCCATTGATATGAGGCTGGGTGAACCCGGGAGCCCCCAGGAAAAAGTCCAACCAATTCCGGAAATCGAAGCCGGATCTCCAGCGTGGGTGTCAGACGCCCTATCGACTAGACTACCGCGGCTCCTTGGATGAGTTCCGTACTTTGATTACTTCAATTTATTCTTGTTTTTATGGATTTTCTTCATACTTAAAATGTCTCACCTCGTTGACTAGACAATTATTTCGTAACAAAGAAACAAAAACATGATCCTAGACTGTGTTAAAAATCGAATTAATTAATTAAATTAATTGTAAGTATAATTAATTATGAGTATTATTAATCAATTAAGGTATAATAAAACAATGGTAATGTAAATTTGGAGAAAGTTTTAGAAAAACCCCTCCCTTAATGAAATCCTGCGTACGCTGCTGATCGCGACTATATGGCCGGTCCATTTCCTGGTAGTCTAACCCAAGATCTCTTGTTCCCAGCGTGATAGATTATTATCATTGATTAGTACATGCTCTAACAATACAAGGTAATTGATTGTCTCTTGAACGTTTCGATAACACTAGATTGCTTGAAGTACGCCAAAACGCGCCAAGTATCTGAGCCCTCAAGGAGAACTGATCACTCACTCAAAACACGATCAGCAATGTTGAACGCGGTTTTGTCGTCTTCTCTTCGACCGTCCATTTTACTACGGAGCCTACGGAGAGCAGGCGCAGATCCACGGGGAGGGCGATAGGGGAGATCACCCCTCCCAACTGCCATGTTTTTGGATATATTGTTGTTCCTAATAATATTCAGGAGTCATTCATTCTGTATTTTTATCACCACATTTAACAGGCCCGAGAAGTCCACTGTATGCTCATGATAGGCTAATCGGAACTGGACCTACAGTTTAAATTTGGATCAGAACGAGTCTGCAAGGTGCCTTAAAAAGGAATGGGACCTGATACCAGTGCAGAGAATGCATTTTTATTTCTTTGTTTACTCTTTCTACTCCTCATATCTGACCTTCAGTTTACCGTAACAATGGGAGGAATTATGATAACAACAGAGGCGCAGCAAAGAGTGGGCGAAGGGGACTTCCGTACCACGGGCTTATTATTATTATTTTTTTAAAGTAATAAACAGAGGTGAGAAAAATAGATGGAAAAGGCTCATTTTTGTTGGCGATAAAACTACAACATTATGTTTATAAGCGGTTATAAATTCTAGTGAAACATTACACTTTGATGGAATGTGGTAGCCATCTGATATTAAAATATTCAGGGACCCAAACAACAAAAATAAAACGTTCTTTTACAAAGGTTGATAAGCATAAACACAATTTTTGACTTCTCATAACTTAGTGGTTCGAGAACATCGAGAAACATTATACACAGCAGAAACAACAGAACATTCAGGAAACTTCCGTATTTGCCTTGGTGAAATTTCTTTCGAAATATGACCAATTACCAGAAGAACATTTCAGACGTACACAATAAAATGAGATTCACAATAATTATCTCTGAAATTCAAAATGAACTGATACAGGTAACGTTTAGTTTCAATATTTACTTTCTTTGTGTTCGAAACTTCTTCTTTTACATTCTAGATTATTTTGTAAGTGAACGTGATCTAACACACAACATCACAACAATGTTTTTAACATGCAACACTTATTATTCATTGTTGAAGCTAGTTTCAATAGCTATGGAACTACATTCAAAAACTGACGGCCCGACGCGTATAATAATTATATTCTACTTTTACTTAAGGTAAAAGTTTTTAATACCGGATTTCCATTCAAAAGTGGAGAGATGCTGACAGCTGCAGGATAGTACGTAAGTTTTTGAATTTTATAACTTTCAGTCGTTTTCCTGTAATTTCTGGCTAATAGCGGCGATGCGAATTTAGTGATGATGTGATTAAATTTTAGAAAAGGACACTTACAAGGACACCCATGTCCAGATCGAGATTAGAACCCGGGAACTTCCTGTCAAGATCGAAAGTCGGCCACTTAACACACTCGGTCACCGAACCGGCGTGTTTCTGTTATTAATGCTACATTGACTTGGGTTTGTTTACTTCCCTTTGCTGCTACTTTTGGCTACTCGCGAAGATGAAGATGAAGGGACAATCATAAATAACAGCCATTTCCAGGCCGGCATTCGAACCCGGGACTCTTATTAATGCCATATATATCCAAAGGTGTTTGTCTATAAAATAGATAAACCCTGTGGCCAACAGGTCTTAGAGTGCCAAAGCCTGCTAACAAGAGATGGCAGTGAACTCATATAATCCCATCGCCGCTGCTGTATACAGCTTGATAGATTAGATTGCAGAATGAATGCTAGTTATCTTTATCTGCTATTTTATCTACTAGTTATATACACAGGATTTTCCTGAAGTAACTTGGATTCTTGCTGTAACACGATTGTGCCTTGTTTCCATATTAAACACACTATAGCTGCTAATCAAGGCAGTTTTTTAAAAATTAAAAGCACTATGCACGTCACGTTTCCACCCTATATCTCATGGATTCCTGTTATTCGGATGGCAAGAAAAACTGTAGGACCTCTCCCGATAAGGTTTTTCCCTACCGTTTGGTAGGAGACGTCGTGGAAGTTCCACCTAGGACAATGGGCCTGCCTCTGCGTTGGTGGCCCTATACTATGGTGTGATAGTACACGACGTTTTCCGAGATGTACGAGTACGTCAGCTCTGGAATATTGCTGGGTCGGGAAGGTCCAACTCTGGCTCAGCATCCACTGTTGTTATGCTGGGGTGAACTTCGCCAGATTACCACGGTACAATTACAGTAATAACAGTAATTCCTGAGACCTTTCCATATCACTTCAGGAAGATGTAGCTATGTAATGAAGTAAGTCTTGATAGTCAGTGTGTGTGTGTGTGTGTGTGTGTGTGTGGGCATACAAGTAGTAGATGTAATGTAAGATCACTAACGGTTTTTCCTTTTGGGTCTGCGAAGTAATTCCTTAAGCTTGCAGGTTAGCTTCAGTGATAGGTATTTCAAGTGCTTTGTGCAATTTTTATTACCTTAGATTTAAACAAGTCAGTATTGCAGACTCAAAAGAAATAATGGTGTATTACAAGAGATCGCTGTAGACATGAAAGCGAGATCTTCTTATACACAGATGCAATCGACATTGATATCGAGTGTATTTGCAAGCGATATATCAAGTCGATTGCAGTTGGTTCTCCGGCGCAAGGCTGTAAGGTACAAATGGCCTTGCGTCCCTCTTCCAACTGAAAAAAGAGGCCCTCACAGATGGTAGAGACTTTGACGCAGTTGTGAGGCTTTGAACTGACATCTACCTGTACCAACCAAACCGCATCTTTTCAGAATCTTAAGAGACACAGATTGCCCAGGAACCATCGACAGAATTATGGAAGCTATTGCACCTACAGGAAAGCATATCAGATGTCCTAAAGTCACGGTCTCAAAATCAACAACACAAGGATGTTCACAGAGATGAATTCTAGGTCCAGAACTGTGGAATCTAAACTTGGAACCATCTCTAGAAAAATTAGGAAGTATGTCGGGATCAAAAGCACAAATATACTATGCAGATGACGTAATATTTTTAATATAAGGTAATTCAAGAACAGAGTTGAGAGAAAATCCAGTATTGCGATAAACTCTTTCGAGGACTCGTGTGATACGGCGAAATTGATGATTGGCACCCAGAAGACCCACTTTAAAATCCTACAGGGTAAGCTGAATGCTAATAAACACCCACAGATAAAACTTAGAGAAAAATTTTACAAGCGTAAAGGAAGCTAAATATCTAAGTGTGAAATTACGAGAAATACAAAGATGACATGGATTACGTAACTTCAAATGCTGGGTCTGTAATAAATAAATTGGTAGCAATAGGTTCCAATACATTCAGACTCCCTATGTTGCTTATAAACCCACACACATTCATAATCTACAACGAGATTGTTTCTTTCGACGGGCCAATCTGAGTAGACTACCTAAAATATACAGTGCGTTCGTTTTGGCTCTGGGCACATATCTTTAGCATGTAGACAATTATATTGATATTGCATAACGAGTACTAACCTGTGTTATAAGGGTTGTTCAAAGTTGTTCATGAGCCAAAGCGAACGCACTGTACAACGTATGTAACAAACATAACATCACAAATGAAGATGATCATTAGAATGACAGGTGCATTTCGAACATTACTGATAATGATGGGGCTATGGCCTATCGACAAAATAATCAAACACAGAGCCGCTATATGTTGGTGCAAGGAAGACCAAGAAGAGAGAGTTTGCAAAGTAATTGGCAGGTATGCCCCTACCATTGCCGAATTAACTCCCAGATCATCCTGGAGTGGAAGGAAGAATGGACTAACAGCCTCCACGGCAGGAGACTGTACCACTTCTTCCCACGTCTAAGAGAGAGGTTGGTGACTACAGATTGCTGTCGTTGACCTCTTCAACGACGAACGGACACTTTACTTATGGTAAATTGTCGACCGTAAGAATACTGAACTCTTAGAACAGAATAAAAAATATACTCGACTGATTTTTTAAGACAAAATTCTACTAATTTTGTTTCCTGAGTCTTTTGCAAAGATTGATTCAAAGTTTCCAAATTCTTCAGCACATTATAAGTACTGCATTATATGAGTGATGCTTCTGTCTGTCCCTTTTTAATATCCATTTCATGTGCACTTTGCAAAAGTTGGCTCACTGACCACCACGTTACTGCAAAGAGCATAAGAACAAACCAAAGTGTTCACCAATAAAAATAAACTGACTCTTTATTGTAAAATGTTGCTTGTTCTAAGACAACAAGTTTTAAGGAAACAAAATTTCGTTAAGGGTGATTTTTTTTTACCAATACTTATACTTCGGTAAAACATCGAGGGGAACACTTGATTATTGAAATTTCCAAATAGGCTACTTCATTCCATATTACACTACTACCATGGTATATTTATGCACAGGGTTGGAAAACAAAAGTTAATTCAGGCGTCAGCTGCTTTTTCTCAGGAGCCAGGTTTTCTTTTCTTTCATTTCTTTTCAAATATGGTAAAAGAAAGCCATGAATTCAACTAAGATAAAGTTACACATTTTGAAATATGATCTTAAAACATGTATTTATTAATTGGGTTGGGTTAAAAGTAATTAATTCTTGAGCGACAGTGGCCTTCCTTAAGAAGGCTCAACTGGTAACAACATGAAAACTATGCAATAATTCTAATATATGGCGACTGTACCATATCGCCACAGATTTTAAATTTCGGCTAGCAACAGTGAAAAAAATATAATGGCATGTTTATTATTATGATGTAATGTTATACGTGATACAGAAAACACACAAACATTAAAAAAAAACACATACTGTGCTCGTTATTTAAAGAAAAAAGCAATGGAAATTTCCATACGCGAACTAGAAATATTAAAAAAAAACATCTTTTAGCACTGAATTTGAAAATTCAGACAGCAGATGAAAAATTTCAGGCGCCCTGTATTTTTGATTGACTGATTTAGTTTATTTTGCTTCGCTTTTGTGCCACTTTTGGCTAATTATGAAGAGTGATGAAATTGATGAATGGACATTTACAAACACCCATGCCCAGGACGGGATTCGAACCATTGACCCCCTGGCGTGGTAGTGCGATGTGCCAAGCACTCCGCCACGGGAGCCGGCGGCCTGTATTTTCCTACCTCTGTTTATGCATACATTCTCTGATCAATACGCCATCGAATTCACGGTCAACCTAAATTTTCAAGATCAAAGACCCGAGAAAATTCCCGCCTGGAATTTGAAGAAATACGGTATTTACCTTTGCTGATGTGTACCTGAATATTTTGTATCTATTCACTTTGATATGTAAGTTTTAAAGAACGGATTTGGCTTTTGCATTCTGATCTCGCCAAGGGCTCGGCAAAATGTTGCTATTCCAATGGATAACAATACACAATAATAACCATCTATTTCACTCTGGACCCCTTAAAAGAACGAATCAGTAGAGCATACCTGATAGAAGTTAAGAAAAAGATAAAGGATTTAAGAAGATATACTGTGAACATGTCTAGTTGGAGATAGACTGTCTTTTGTCTTTGTTGAATGTCTTTCATGTAGTTTTTATAACATGAAGTTATAAGTTAAATAAATGTTGTTTTTTCTGTTAACGTTTGGCCTAATTGAAGATCAATACAATAGCTGTCTCCTGCAAAATGACCCATATATTGTTCATATAAAAGGTATACCCGACTCTGAAATTCGCCCCTACGTCCGCGCGTTCATTATATCCCCAGCGGTTAACAAAGGGAGCGGTACTCTTTGTTAAAAGAAACACCCAAGCTGGCGGTTTTCTTTTGATGTAGTAGCAACAAACTGGAGTAGGAAAGCGATGTTGCCAAATTGAAGAGATAAAGAGGAAAAGCAGTAGGAAATTTTAAGGAAAAAAGAAAAAGAAAGAGAAACAAAATTATAGAATATAGAAAGAGAAAATAAATACAGATAATGATTAAAACGGAAGTGTTTAAGGGTATTATCGAAGGGGGGGGAAATATCCAACTGTTACATATTAGGCCTTAATTGACACCAGGGTTCTGGGGGATTCTGAATTAAACGTGGGGGGGGGGGGGCAGTATCCAACTCTAGGTCTTACATTATGGCTTGTATTTTAGTTAGAGGGGGAGTGAACATTAAATTGAGGGGGTATCCAATTCTCGTGTATTACTATTGTCTTAGACTGTTGCGGAAATTCTGGTGTGGAGACTGAGAATTAATTTTTTTGGAGGAAGCAATGCTGTCTAAAATTAGCATGGAAATTTTGGTGGTAGGATTGAGTATTAAATATAAAGAAGAAAATAGGAAACTCTTGATAAAGTGTTAAACCTTAGATTGTCGAGAGAATTCTGTAGTGGAGAGAGAGTTCGAACATTACATTTTGGAGACTGTATTTAGCGATATTGTATGTAGTACAGTGGTGGAAAAAAGTTCTTCCCCATAAGACTTTAATGGCAGTAAATAATGCCGGAAGGGTAGGCAACACACATTGCACCATTAGGTGATCGGGTGATTCTGTCTGTCTCAAGAGCAACTCGTCTTTCGTGCAAAAGCCAACAGGCACAGGAAATGTAGGAAAGTCACGTGACTTGTCAGGTGGAATGTTGTTCGTCAGAAAATCGCCTTTTCTCAAGCCAGGTCGCAGAACCGACAAGAGCTACCAGTTATATCTCCGAAAATGATTCGCCTAAAAACGTTGAACGAAACGCTAAAACAATTCTTGCCTTAATTACTGTATGTGCCGCAGTAGCACAGTGGTTAGGGCGTTTTATTACCATGCGAGAGATCTGGGTTCGATCCCCGACGGGGGATAATCGGGATTTTGTCCACCTGTTCAAGCTGCTTTGGTGCCCACCCAGCGTCGTATAAAGTGGGTACCTGGAGGAAACTCTGGGGAAAGGGGGGGGGTAAGGCGGCCAGGGGCGTGGTGCTGATCACATCATTCCCACCTTCGGCCTGATGAAGAAAGCGTGGGGCCCTAACTCTATTAACTCCACACCCCCTATACACCTTCAAGGCTTGGTGCAAAGCTAGGACTTTGCTTTTTAATTTACTATACATCCCAATTTTGTCGTAACAAAACTTCCCAATCTCTACGTGGGCTTTCTTCCAAGTTCCGTAGGGATGTGAATAGGCTCCAATATTTCTTGACACAATTCATACATGTTATATTTCCTTATAAGAACAACAGCCGATATATTTTGTGTGCGTGTGTGTAGGGGAAGGGGGTATAATCCACTACCCACTCCATTCTCAGAAATAAATCGCAATTCCACACACTGAAAATGAAGCACTTTCTACGTCTTAGCATGCAAATATCTACATAGTAGCAAAGTAATGTGTGGAAAGAGAAAAATTAACGATTTGTAACGGCACTCTGGAAATTTTTTAGTTTATTTTTTTTTCAATTTGAACTGACATTCATAACATTCATTAACAATCCCAATATTGACAAAAGAATGTCTTAGTCGTTCTGCTACTTTCAATTCTTCATTATCGTAGTCACCGTAATTCTCTCTCTCTCTCTCTCTCTCTCTCTCATCCTTCCCGATGGCGCTGTAGTAGAGGAGTCGCCTTGTAATCAAGGAGTCCCCGGTTCGATACCCGGTGGAGACACAGTGGTTAGGATCCCAATTTAAACTATAGACGCAGTCTCGATTAGCCTTTGTGTGCATAAAGTGGACTTAAAATACCAAATGAAAATAAAAATTAAAATCACCGTAACTCTCTACAAAGCCAGAGGATCCATTTTTGAAACCTGTTGAGGTTTAGATGTAGCATTGCATTTGTATCATTACTAGGGACACTGAAATTTCGCGAACGCTTCAAACGCGAAATTATTTTCAAGTTTGTATAATTTTGTTTCGAGAGAAGTGGATAGGAGTTATGACCATGTTCGGCTCCAATTTATTCACGAAGTTCTGCGAAATACAAATCAAAATGCGAAATGAAACGAAAAGTGTCGAAGTTCACGAAATAACACCGAAATTCAGTTGTCAAAACAAAAAAAAACACATTATTTTATCTTCTTTCATAACATTGGACTGTTATTTTGCTCGTGAAAGTTCAACATTTCATTACAGGTGACAATGACTGCATAAAGTAGTTTTACATCATCAGAAGCGCAATGCCGCACAGTGCAAACGGTGTCAGTGATAAGTATTTAGCCGCTTTCTTCTCCGTTCGTTCATTTCTCCATTCCTGCAACTCAGGCTATCTCGCTCCAACGTAATGCGTAAATACGTTGATGTCATGCAGAAAATATGGAAATTAGTTTTCTGCTGTTAATGTTATGTTTTTGTAGCTAAAACGCAAATGTTTTAGTAGGACTATTTTTTTTCAGCCAAAGTTTGCGGTCCAAAAAGTTCCAATCAGAGGCCTACAGAAGATCGTGTGTAGTCTGTGTCTCCATTACGTGCCACACAAAAATACGAGTTTCAAGGATTTTCGTGTCCGTGCTTCTTGGGGGCTTGCTCATAGTTTCTTTGGCGAATTACAATGCCCAAAGTTATTTCAGTATTTGAACGTGCTCGAGAGTTCAAGGCAACAAGGCTTGTACAAAATTAAATGACTGGCTCCGCGAAGATCCAGTAAAGAATTTTTTTTTTAAAATGTTAGTTTTATTCAGTATTCAAGAAATATTGTCAATGAAGACTTGTACGACATTTGCAAGAATGTGCCTATTCTAAAAACATGTTCACAATTAAATTTTTTGAGAGGGTACAAAGCTTTTCAGGATATGGTAAAGAGGGATGTGAAGGAGTCAGGTGTAACTTTGAATTTAATTAATATGCTGCTAGCACTTAAAGAAGGTAGGTGCAGACTACTTAACTTTGAATTTTATTTTCCGCTTTTCCAACGAAATGATCTTTTTTCACCGCTTTTATATACCGAAATTGTAACTTTTTAAATGCGAAATTCATTAATATTATTTACCATAAATCATTGTCCCTAATCATTACCCAACATCTTCATCGTCGCGATTATCGCAAGAGGTAAAAATGCGACACAAAATAACCCAAACAGAAGCTGGGAATCAATCTGAATATTGGTTACATTGGATACGTGGTAGAATTGTTTTAAATATCACATCCTGTGATATAATAGGGTTTTTGATAAGAGACCATTTGTATAATACATACCATTGTGGCGAACAATAAGTAGTTTCACGTTCACTACGCTCTTCGGTTGTTTAGAAATCGTAAGGAAGAAGTTCAGTGTAGATCACAAAAGAGATTTACATATTGTTATGATATCTTTTAAACACCACGAAATCTAATTCCAATAGAATACGATACTACTCCTTACGTTCCTGTAAATGTTCACCATTAGTCTGGCGAAAAAAGGTAACGAAGATTTCCGTGTTTCCTTCAGGAAAGTTAAGGCGCCTGCTTGTAGCAAGCAAGCAAGCACTAACTACTTCGATCAGTGACCTTCACTGCCAGAGTGACTCACAGCAGGTCTGCGCTCGTTCCAGTGTGCGTATAAAACAGGTATTTAATTTCGTTCCTTACAATCCACAGTTATATCAAGCTAACATTCTAATATTTTCGTAAAATTTGTAGTAAACAAGTTTTATACATTATGGTCTTCCAGAGTGTTGTTGCCTGCTATTTACACGCGGGAGATGGGAGTGTTGTAAACATTTCTGAACCCAAAGGTCGAGCACGAAGGAAAAGTCGTGTAAGCATTGGAGGTAATAACAAGGTAATAGAAGTTGAAGGAAATGTTGGAATAAATTATATCAGAAATTGAGTAAAAACAGTTTCCATCACACATAGGGCTATCAGATCACTCTTCAGCGGAAAGTAGGACAAATTGTCTCAAAATGTTGAACACGATCGTATTTGCAGTAACTATAATAGGTTACTAGGACATCTTAGCATATAACGAGAATATGACACATCTTCAGCTGAAAAATTAATGTTGAAGTGAAGGGTTGAGTTCAAAATTCCTCAACTGCTAATAGCACGGCTGTATGTGATTTCAACTTGTGTATGTAAGACAGAACGTTTTTCGTCGACATGGGGCCAGGAAGTGAAAACAATCCATGAATTCGGGAAGGAGAAAATTCACAATTTCGTAAATAAAGTCTGGAAGTTCTTGTTTATTAATATGTAAAAAACTACTATACACTGGGAAAAAACAGAATTGTGTGCCTTATTTCTCCAATAACGAGAATAATTACTTGTTACTTCGAACAAATTACCGACAGTTATATCGATAAAACTTCACAAAGTAAGCACTTTTATACATATATCCGGACTTTTCCGGATCTAGAAAATCGTGAAGTAATTTGTGAGCTGGGATTGTAATTGCTTTTCCGAATATCCAGTAGCAACCATGCACACTCTTTGATTTAAGCATACTTCTCCAAGGAACCACGTTATCTCAGACTCCCCTCAGATTTTCTGTTTCTCCATCTAATTTGACGTTACGTGATGCCCAAAATACGTAAAAGATTTCTTTCAAATTCCTTCCGGAGGCCAGACATAACTATGAAATGTAGGACACATCCGGAAATAAGAATGATTCTTATAAGTCTTTTTATTTTCTTATTTAGCGTCGTTTTTCTTTCACCTCTTGCTAATCGCGACAACGAGGATGAGTGATATGATGAAATTGATGAAGGGGCACTCACAAAGAACACCCATACGCAGGACGGGATTCGAACCCAGGACATCAGACATCGTAGCGAACTGTGCTAACCACTCTGTCACGGACGGAATTCTTATAGCCCTAATCGTTCCTCAAGCATTTGTCCTATCTTTAACTATACACGAAACATAAAGAACAATCTAAATAAACAGGTGCCAGTTCACACTCTAACCGTAAAAAACATATGCATGTGAAAATGCAAAATAATATTTATTTTTAGGTAGTTGTGATTTATTATTGTATATTAAAGAAATATATTAGTGATAAAATGACGGAAGTAGAGGAACATCTCCAATGAAACACTCATGCCTTATGGATATTTGTATTTCTTGCCAAACAAGGTTCCGAGTTCGAGTTCCGACCAAAATGGGTTCATTGTGTATGTTCATTCATGTCTTTAATGTAATCATAAATCGTCGTCATGAATAATTTAACTTCAGAGGAAGAAAACTGAGGTAATTACTAATAAAAACAATAACAAAACAAATTTGATCTTAAAGCCCTGGCTTTGAGCTACATATTCCATCACGGGGATCATAGGCGTGCGCCCAGGGGGCCGGGGGTGGGCAGATGCCCCCCTAATCATGGACGTCTGCAGATTTTTTCCACGAAGAGACAAGGTATTTTTCCATGGGGCATATTACCCCGATAATAGTGTTGCATTATCGCATTCCTGCATCCTCAATATAATAATTAATGTAAATTATTATGACTGAAATCAAATTATACATGGGAAAACGTACTTTTTGGTTGACATTCGTTTTCTAAGGGGAAGATGTGGCAATCCTTGCCCCCCTTCCAGACATCTATGCCCCTATATTATTATATTTTCACCTAGAAATTTAGGATAGATGAATCCTATCGCCGTTATTAAACTATATTATACTATTAAAGAAAATTAAGTATTTTCAAGCCGATGAAAGTTCAAAGCAACTACGGGGGAAGGGGTGCAGTGGCGAAACCACCCCCCCACCCCCACAACCTTGAACGGAAATCAATTTTAGGGGGGCAAACATGGAAGTAAAGGAAAGGAAGAGTAGCAGAATGTAAGAGTAGCAGGACAAAAGGATACTCAAGATGGATTTTGTTTTCACGTCTTTCTTGCATTATTTCTTCCAGACTGCCAAGAGCACTTGCGCGGGGGGGGGGGGGGGGGGAGGGACAGAGCTGCAATTGCCCCCTTGATTTCAAATTTTATACAAATATAAATACCTTTTGTAAAATGTTCTTGCACGCTTCGCTCGCAATGTCTGCTTTTCTTGCAGTCTAGTCAAGTTAAGAGCCGTAGCTAGGGATCGACGGGAGTTAACCCTGGACGCCAAACGATTTAAATCAAAAAAAATTGTAAAAGAGAATAATATGGCGCTCCATGAATTTTTTCCCCATATTAAATCGACATTGTTTTCATTTTGCAAAAAAATGGATCTCAAAATTTATTGGTCGCTTCGCTCGCAATTTGTTTTCTGTAATGCATTTTAAATTACCGAGGAGAGAAGTACTGCTTCTAAAAGGTTTTCTCTTAAGTGCATGAACAATTGTTTGGAGGAAAAGGAACGCGCAGATTTGAGAGACAATGTATATGATTTTTACTGTTGGTATATATGTATATATATATGTGTGTGTGTTGTATATATATATGTATGTGTGTATTTAATATTTATATGTGTGTGTGGGGCGGGGGGAGGGGTGTATATATAAACACACCCATCAATGCAATAAAATTTAAACAAGTGAGATGAAATTACGTTATTCTTTTCCGGCCTGAAATATCATCAAGGCTATCCCCCCCCTTAATCAGAGGGTCTGAGCACGCCTATGACGGGGACTGACACTTTACGTAGGTGTAGACACGCTTCGTACAATTTGATGATATCGCGATTATGTAATGGATGTGCAGCCACTTAACTGAAGCCCCCAAAATTCACATTTTATTACACTTTGTGGATTGTGCATTAATCAACATCAGGTTAATCGCGGCAGGCAAAGTGGAGGGAAAATGACAATGAAGCACAACGAGGGGGCCCTTGGTTCCCGATTAATGAAACTTTGTCTACATGCAACTGAGTCGCTGCGTGAAATCGCTGAAAATGTAATTTATTAATTTCTTAATTTTGCTTATTTTATATTGCTTTTCTAGCACTTGGCGTCAACAAAGGCGATGAGGATGATTAATGAAGTTATGAAATGGATGATAGGACATGATGATCCATGTCTTACAGAAAATTCTAAGTTGGGACTAATGAATATCGATTCGTCTTATCATTTGTCAAGTAGTTGTTTTTAACTCCAATCTTTTTCAAGGACTTCTGGGTTGACAGCATGTGTGTTGCGCGATGATGATTCGACAAAAACCACCATTTCAGTTAACTTTCTTGAAAATGACTCTAATATCAGTAAAGAGAACATTTTCTTACGAATAGCTGTTGTTAAGAAACCAATTCCTGAAACTCACGGCACCCAGCTGTTGTTTGTTATGGCTGGGCTTGGGGGTATGACTCACGCTGCTGTCAATACTCAATCATTCCCGAGAATCCAGGTCCGCCAGGCAAACCCAAGCGACAATTTTGTTATTTGGGTTGCATAGACAACAGGCTTTAAGATGTTACGATATCGTAGGTCTCGTGGTCCAAGAACTATTTTCCATGACTGTACACGTTTTCGACCCCAAACGTGCCAAAAGAGAAGCTGGAAAAGACAAAATATCTCGGGATCTTAAGGAAGTATTGACACCCCATTAAATTAATATTCTTGAAAGCCTGCAAAGAAATGGGTGTAAACATTTTCTTGCTCACTTCACTGGCACTCATGTGTTACGAGAATGCGTGTTTGGCGCTTTACTGAGATGAATGTGAAGTTCATACTATAGCTACATTACAAGACATAAGCGATATTCATTAATAACATCACTTCTTAAAATATAATGCTTAGTGTTGATATACTGCTTAATTTAAAGCAGGTGCATCATTTGGGACAAAAATATATCGAATCTGCATTTCTAACTTGTCACAGGAAATTTTTAAATTTGCACTTAAGATAAAATCCAAGTAATTATTGTTATGGATTATGGTTTGTTACTAAAATAATTATATTTACCCTAGGAAAACGGGGGTGGGGGTGAGTTCTTTGAAAGAGGAACCCTGTTATATTATCACCCTGACCTTAAGAATTTCTAGCTAGGGTTCTGTAATGTCTCGTGAAACAAATTGAATCTGCCATACGGCTGGGGCATATTATTTGGTTTGCCAAGGTTGAATTATTTTATTCTTATCTTAAGTTGTGTAACAATTTGTGTTAAATACTCAAATAGAGTTTTATAAACCCACTCAAAAATACTATTCATATGCATATTTACATATTTTAATTTACTATATTTAACCAATCAATGTGCTAGCTTTAATTTTTTTCGAAAATCGAACAATCAAAAAAATTGGACAATGTAACATGGTATTTCATTCAAATAGACATCAACTATTACACATTCATCCAAACTATTTTCGGGGGATTATGAACGATTTTAGGGGTGGTCTTGAGTGATGGGCACCCCTGTTTAGGGAATAAGGACAGATCAAGTATAGTGTTCTGTAAAGCTAAGAAAAAAGTTACTTTCGGTAGACACACTGTCGTAATTAAATACTTTGTGGGGATTACGATATGGTTTGAGGGCGCGAATGATGTTTTTTGGGGGGACACATGATATAATCTGGGGGGACGCATGACATGATTTTTGGGGGGAATGCGCCATTGGCTTTGAGGGGGGGTGGGCACCTCTGCTCTCCATGAAGGAAATAATATCCTGCTTGGGATTTTCACTAGCAGCCGTGAGTGATAACTTGCATTATGCAAAGTCTAAGGAAAAAACTAAAGGCACAACACTATAACAAAGCAACAAAACAGCACCATAACACAACACAACTAGTTTAAAAGAATCAACCCCGCACGTCGTTATGGAGCAAAAATAACGAGAGACGCCTTGCAACTACAAGAAATGTAAAGAAAATGTGGCAACAACGTCTGAGTGCACGCGCTTATCGGAAGCGGCTTGGCTATTGTTTGCTATTGTTGTCAGTGTTAAGTTTTATAAAAGGGTTGCCGATGGGGACATAATAAACGCACGGACTTTAATTTCTGGATCCGCCACTGACGGAGACAACGTGCGGGGCAGTTTTACCATCTACATATTTAAATAATAGCCCTGTCTAGTTTGCTGCACATGTTGGCACTCAGTGTAGTGCAGGTGTATATCGGTGCCAGGCTGGTGCAAGGAAATGACGTTCAACCAAGTAAACGAAAAGCGGTGTTCAAGTTCAGAAGATTCAACAAATGCCTGTCTGCTGCTTTAAACGTTCGTTTGATTAGTTAGCACGCACCACGTGATCATACACCATGTATAGAGGAACCACAAGGAAAGAAACCTGCGCAGAATCTCATCGCGCAGGCGGGTGAGGGAAAGAAGAGGGGGAAGGAGCTTTTCAGCGCGGCCACGTCAGTGTTGCCAGACCTATTGATTTCTCGGGAGAATTCCTTAATAAACTATTACTATGGAACCTCTAACGGCCTGCTCAAAAACACGTTTCCTGCTCATCTTACTTGAACATGGAGGGAGAGGTAGAGTGGATTAGGGGCCAAAACCTTTGATGAATGTGCGTTTGGCACCTCTTGACTGTGTCCAAGCACCAGAAGTTGAGCTGACCTCATCAGAAAAATTTCGAATCCAGAGTTTCCTTCCTGTCATAGATCAATTTGAATCTTCATCGCGGGAGAGGTTTGAGGCATATAAACTAGTTGATACCAGTTTTGGGTTTCTCAACAAGTTGGATACACTTACTAATGAAGAGATAATTGCAGCAGCTCAAAACTTAGGGGCTTTAGTCATTGTTATATGTTTCTACTATCACACGGAACTGGATTTCTAGTTGGAATGCCCTAGTTGGCGCTGAACTAACTTTCTAGGTAGCAATCATGGCCGCCTGGCTGGCTGCTTGACAGGTTTGGAGGAATAGGACATGTTCTAATTGCTACTTGCTTTCCTCGACTGGATTCTGTGGAACAGCCAATCAGAGCAAAGTTTCGCCATGTGAAGATAATCTATGAGTGTGCAAAGGAGCTTTTTTGTCTGTGGTTTCCGAGTGTTACTTCAGCAATGTATAACGTATACAGCATGAAAGGCGCGTTGAGTTATACCATAAAATAGTGGTTATACCATCTATGCCGAGTGCACGGTGTTTACATTTGAAACAGTTAAAATATGCTTCTATACGTGTACAGTAAACGTTTTGCATGTATTTAAGCAGCGCCATTGTTTTGTACCTAATAACGTTTTATACGAAACGTCGTTCCTCTCGGTTGAATAGTTATCGGCTTTTAAAAATGTGAAGTGATACATTGTTTACTTCTCACGCAGCCGCCATTACAACTTCCCTCGTATGGAAACAAAAGTCTATCGACAAGTATCGTGTGAGGCGAAAACTAGCAAATTGATAGCAAGTCCAGCGCCAACTAGGGTATACCTACTGGAAATGCAGTTCCGTGTGATGCGGGCTTTAGACGATCAATTGGGAAATGAACTGATTCAGTACAATGCTTTTTACCACGATTTTCAAAGAGATGAAGAGAAAAAGAAAATAAGTCATTAGTCAGGAGAGGTGGATGTATAAACTCCTAGAAAAAAGTCAAAGATTGTTTTCCCAATATCGAGGTCGCTCTAAGAATGTACCTGTCACTTATGGTCACAAAGAGCAGTGGAGAAAGGTCATCTTCAAAATTGAAGTTAATCAAAACAGGCTTCGAACCTCCATGTTAGAAGACAGGCTCAATGTTTTGGCTTTGCTCAGCATTGATAGTGATATTTTAAGACAACTAACTTATGAAGATATCGTATCAATCCCTAAGATTGTATGTTTATTTTATTAAGTCTCTCTGAACGCTTCATGTTGACCAGGGCATTCACTTGTTTTTCTCAGCTGTCTCAAGCCTCTTAGGCATGTTTACAATGCATTGTGTTGTGCCATGCAAACCTCCTGAGCATTCAGGAAACAGGTAACACTTCTGGGTTTGGTGTCAGCTGTTTGCATGGTAGCAATTATAATAAACACGATTCGGCGATTCGGCATCGAGGAAGAGCTCGATGGCCAGGGAATATAGAGGTGAGACAAGCTGGGAAGGGACTGGACTTTGGGAATTGAGTTGGTAGAGAGAGGAGGTCAGCAAGACAGGAGGTCGATAGTGGAAGCACGCTTTGGTCAACACTTAGAGAGAAGCTTACAGAGGACTTCGCTATTTTCGATTCAGCTCAGAGACTTCAGTTAGACAGGTAATTATCCTACACCCAGCCATGATACAGGTTCAACGGTTCACAAAATCCAACGAGTTGCCATTGTCTTTTCAGTAGTTTAATTCCTTTGTGTTATTTGTACCTTTCGCATGCCAAGCAATAACTCGTCATGTCAATGACGAGTGGTCTCATCAAGAGGATGAATGATGAGTAGTTTACATCACCCCATCAATTAACTGGTTCAGATCCCTTCATTCTATAGAATGACACGTGGTGGAGATTTGCGGGTCTTTTCATTTTTTTTTAGAAATGAAAAGAAATTGTTAACCAGTTTTAAAATTTAACCCCACCCCAAAAATTGACACGTGGTGGAGTTGCTTGAGGCCTTTTCATTTTTCGGAAATGAAAAGAATTGCAGTTAATGTTAACCAGTTTAAATTTAAACCCCTAGCTAAATTTTGACACGTGGTGGATTTGCTAGGGCTTCTCATGCATTTTTTCGGAAATGCGATGAGAAAAAAGTTTGTTAACCAGTTTAGGATTCAACCCCACCCCAAATTTTGACACGTAGTGGAGTGCTAGTTCATTACCCACCCCAAAATTTTGCTCATTTGTTTAGTTTTTCATTATGTCCTTGCCAAAATTAATTTTGAAAATACATAGGGCTTAAAGTTTTTTGCATTAATGGGGGGAGAAGAATTTATATATGCCATGATAGATGTTTAGTCTAACATGAGGATGAATTTGATTAAATTTATCGACTTCAAGTTTGGGTCGGTAATCAGCGAAATGTAGAATGCGAAGGAACCTGCGCCCTAGCTCCGTCGCGGTTACCCGCGTCGGGCTGGCGCTATGGTATCAGGAGCGTCCGGCAGTCCGCGTGGCGGAAGGTTCGATGTCGGGTTTCAGGCAGCCACATTTTGCCAAAAATGCGGTCGGCCAGGGACGTCTGTGGACGTTTTCCTATCAATCTGCTCCTGGTAGCTCTGTGGTTCACTCACGAACCCGGTACCATGGCTACGACAAATTCCCACCTGGGAAATTTTTACCATCCAGAATTTTAAATAAGGAACAAGGAAAAGGCATTTAGATTTGATGATTTCTTGCATTGACAGTGATTTTAGAATTTTTTTTACATAATCTTGAATACGAAAATTATTACAACGTTGGTTATGAGGATGCAGTAAGCTACAGTGAACAGTAAACGATTTTACTTTTAACATTTTAATTAATTAATAATGTGGATTAAAAGTGGATTTTAAAGTTATTTATGAATGAGGAAAATAAATTAGTGCCACCGAGTTAGAGTCAATCGGCACTATAGTGCATTTTAACGAGTCATAGCACAGAGTATGCTTGTTTGAGTCAATATTTTGTTTTTGTAATTATCATTAATTGAAATTCCTTAAAAGTTTAATTTAAATTTGGTTTAAAACTGACCGTAACTTGTAAAGGATTTAGAATGCTTGAACTATGACTGCTAAGATTTTGCAACGAGGATATTACATTTTTATACATATATAGTTTTGGGAACGTATAAGGCCCCGAGGACCACTCATTTATATTCTTAATGACTGAAGTCTCCTAGCACCTCATGAAGGGAGCTTAGATTAAGGAGATAGTCAAGTTTATACGAGATAGTCACTTGCCTTACGTCACCTTAACTTACGCATACATTGCCTGAAAATTTTAATTCATGTTAATATGTAAAGAAACGAAACGCTAATTATATTCCTCGACACGCTGTACAATTATGTCCGCTATTACGCCAAGCGTATATAGTTAGAGTGGCGTACCGTGATTTAGGGTATAAACCGCCCGATTAATTAAAAGTTCTAGTTGAGAAGTAATAGATGTATAATTAGGCTGCAGTGACGAGAGATGTCCGTTCACAGGTAAGCAGTAGTGACGAGAATGAGTCCGTACACAGATATACATATACTTATATGCTTTAAGCAAAGTTAGGCACAGCCAACTTATTTTGAATAACTAGAAGAGAATTAGGAGAGCATTACACGGCATGGACGTTTCTCACATATTAACGAGATTTTTTTTTGTTATTATATATTTATATTTTTTTTCTTCTGTCCGAAATATTGTTTCGTTTGACAGTTGAATATTTATCCTTAGCACGTTGTAGCTTCGAATGTTAAAAACTTTAAAATGCAGATTGTTTTAAAATCTTAAATATAAATATTGCAAGTTTGCTCCAAGTTACGGCATTTATTAAAGTGAAACAGGTCTACTATATTAAATCCACTCGCGTGACATAATAATAATTTATAATAAAATAGCACTAATAATATTAACAATTAAAAGCAGACTTATTATTTAATAATGTGCTTTCGGCACAAAAGTTTTTTTGCAGTATGTAATAATACTCGCTCAGCGAATACGTCACTAGAATTTTATAGTTACTCTTCAGAAGAAGGTATATGATTATATTAGCAAAGTTTATTTTAAGCGCCAATTATGAGAATATTTATATTATATGAATATGTAGACGTCGACGTCAAGATTTTTTGCGCTCCTATAACAAGTATTTTCCTTCGGATATTGGATCATGACCAAAATCCTGGAAATCCATTCTGCCATCGCAGAATGATTATGAGTAAACCACAACGGTTTTAGTTTTAGCTTTGCCACAATAATATGCTAAGCATATTTTAGAATGAGTAGAGAGAATTAAAGATTCTTCAAGTTTTAGTGATGTTAGTATTTTAAGGCATTTAAAGATCGCATAAATAATAATTATTATTTTATTTCAGGTAGTCAGGAGTAAATCAGTCTCAATTTTTTCCTTACCTTGTACCTTAGTACAGTTCGTTTAATTTTAAGTATTTAAACATAACGTTAACACCTGAAATTAAAATAAGATAAGTTTGCAGTAAAATTTAAAATAACATAAGTTAAACAGTGCTAATAAATTTAGAGAATAAAGAAATTATATTAAATAAATAAATTACGCAGATAATTTGAGCCTAGAGTCAGAAATAATTAAAAGTTGAGTTAAAATATCTACTAATTAGACTAGCCAGGCTTAAAGTACGTGTTAGCTTTGAAGAACTGTTTGTTTTGATTGCCTAAGCAACATGAAAATCATTGCGATTTTAGTTATTTTAAACGGATTACTTCCACACGTAAAAGCTTCTAATTTTATTTATCTGTTGAACAAGTCCTTTGACTATCCTTATAATATAATTACAATTTTATTATTAACAACATTTATTATTAGTATTTTATAATTTTCATAATCTGTTATTTTCAATGTCAACGCAAGAAATCTATTACTTATGACCATGAGTGTACCAACGATTTACCGTTAAGCAAATTTAATAATGATTCACCGCCCATTGACCAGATTTACGACGATATTGCACCGATTGTTGAAGTGGTACCATTAAAAGCGCGTCACCCGCCAATTCCCCCTCCACTGCCTCAGTCCATTATTATTCAACCCAGGGTACAACAAGAAGTTCAAGATGTATCCAGAAATAGTTTAGTCACTAAAGACGACAGTATAGATTTGCCGAAGAATATTTTATCCGTTAAAAATAGAGTTCAGAAATTTGCCGTAAGCAAGGGTCCTAATTTTGTTCAAAACAGTCGCAAAATGGAAAGTGAATTGCCTATTTCACCCTGTGTTCAGCCAGTTGTAGGAGTTAAAGAGTTATTTGCGAATCAGTCACCAGTAAAAGCCGAGAAAGTTTCAAGTGTTACTTTAAAAGCAGAAAGTAAGCCAAATTTTCAGGTTCGCGAACCTATTGTATCGTTCACAGACCATATTTTTTACGACCTCACGTTCGCCTAGAATTTTATATTCATTACGATTTAAATTTTAAGTATAATTCATTTTTTACGTTTAATTGTACCTTATGCAAGGTTTATTAGTCATTTAGTTTGCTAACAGCTTCCCAACTGTTGTTATTTTACGAGCGCGGAAGTGTTCAAGTAAACACGCTGTCGCAAGCGCAACGAAGTTTTTTTCTTTTTCTATCCCATTTATTACGTCATTTCAAAAGTCCTTGACTTTATTTCGAACTCCCGCAGCGCTTACTAAACCTTGTTCGTAGTAAGTTCAAGTTTTGTAAACTTTAACGCGTCATGCTGGTGGTCAGCGAATCAGAGCTTGCATTTTCTTCCTCTGTTCCTTTGCTCGCTGCTCGAAGCAGCGACCTTTTCCCCTCCACCTCCCGAACGGAACCCGAACGTACCCGAAGTCGCCGATCACGGCAGCGAACTTGCAAGAGCTCTCGTTGTCGCCATAGAGAAATTTTCAGTTACGTCCAGCGACCACAAATGCAACCTTGCACAATTTAGAATGTCTGGTATCAGCGAATTCCTTTTCTGCACTCAAGCGCTCTTCCGAGTACTTTGAACACGCTGGAAGTTAGAAAACACTTACCATAGGCTTTGCATATTTTTTTCGCATTAGTGGCGGTCGTCCATTAAAATTTTAGGGAATCAGTTTAGTTACGCATATAGCCATCAGAATTTGATTTTTACGATAGAAGTTCATGTAAACAAGGTTAGGGATATTTTGTTGTATATAGATAAATTTTTTCCGTAAAACGTCGCATTTATGCACTTCAGACTAATCACGACCAATAATTTTCAAAGGAACAAGACGAATTTTTTTTTGCGTTTTTCTCGCAAAATTTTCCCGTTTTTCATAAGAGATATTTATAGTAAGTAAGTTTTTTGGGAAATCGACGTACATTTGGTTTAAATCTGGATAAAGTCAAACGAAATTTCGATAAAATCAGGGAAATTTTACAAAAGGGCAATTTTAGCACTTTATGCACTTAGAGTAATCAAATTTGTCAGCAACATGCCAAGGCTAAGCCTCGGTGATTGGCACAGGCATGTGCAGCAAAAGTCGCCATAGCATCGTTAGCCTGTCCAAATTTAAACAAAGTGGTTTACCACAAATGTTAGAATTTGAGAATTTATTATTATTATTAGGAAATTTAGCTCATTTACCCAATTTGCACCTTATTCGACAATGCAGCAATAAATTCATTACTTCTTACTGATTAACTTCATGTTAATGTTAGTACAGTAGGTAATAATTATTAATTTCTATTTATATTTTAATATATTGCACAACTATTCTATATTTATTTTGTTTAAACATACCTAAGGAATTGACACACTATTCTTATATGGGTCAAGTATACTTTTCCGCGGCGGGTCTGTTTACACGGCCAAGTGATTTGAGGTATACGGCGGACTCAAGAAGTTTTGAGTGGATAAATTTCTTTTGTTTAAAGGAAATTTGAAATTGAGAAAGTTTTTCATTATTCTTATTGTGTTTAAAATTTGAATTTCACTTTTTTAATTCCCTGATGCTTTATTTGTTACCACCTGGAGTTTCAACAAAAGTCAGAAGTAGCTTTTACTGAATTTTTTGTCTTACATTGCATATTAATGAACCACGGCAAATTGCACCGGCCTATCGTTTATTAGGAGGCCATTAGAGGCTTGTCAAAGCAACCTTTTAGATATTAACAGCTTGCTTTGCACAACACAAATTTTATATATTTATTTTTAGGGTTCACACCATAATAAATTTTTTGAATTTCAACAGAATTTAGAACATGCTTGCAACACTTACCTTTGTTTATTAATTCTACATTTTGTAATTTTGAAGTGAAATCTATTACTGACAATAAATTATTTCAGTTTATCAGAACATGCAATGGTATTTTAATATCAGGTTCAAGTCAATTTATTGTTATTCAGAATTTGAATAATAATTTGAACACGCACAGATCAGTTCAGCTTACCGAAGGGGAATCTTTATTTTTTAATTATCAGGATTTTTCGCAAATTATTGTGGATCAACAAATTTTACACACAAGAATTTTAGCTTTCGAACAAGTAAAAATGCAGGAAATTGAGTTATTACCTAATATTCCCAAGAATTTATCTGATTTCACTATTCCCCAATGGACTTCGCTTGAACTTGCTTTAAAGCAACTTAATCAATCAATTAGTAAGACCATCTCATTTCAAGAATTAGTCCTAAACCCATTGCCCATGTCTATATTAGTTTTTGTTATTTGGAATGTGTTATTAACCGCAACCCTAGGATATTATTTTTATAAGCATCATCAGCTTGCGAAACAGATTAATTCAGAGCAGCGCAGTAATAATTAATAGGTTAAGGCAACACATTAATCATGGACATTAATATTTTAATTACGGTTGGATATTTTATTTAAATTTTCCTTATTTATTTTCAAAGAGTTATGGCAATTATTTTATATATTTATTTAATTTATTTTATTTTGATGAGACAATTTAATTTGATTTTAAAGAAAAGGCAGTGGAAATAAGTTGGTTTTGTGTACATGCATACTTGAATTATATATCCCCATCCTATTGCAATTTCCTTTCTTTGTCATAATTTTTCCTTTTAACCTAACCTGTCTATACGGAGCACCATGGACAAGCAATGCCTACACCATCCATGGGCATTTTTCATGACGGACATCCGCAAGCAGTCTATTATTACTAGGCAGAAAGACTGAGTATCATTCTACGAGGGTGACATGCAGACATTTTAAGTACTATTTCAAGAAGAGACTCGTCACCACCAATTTGAGGGAGACATGCAGACATTTCTAATTACTACACGGAGACTACCTTTTACAGGAAGGATGTAGTCAACCATACATTTCCCAGTATAGCGGACTATACATTATCAACAACTTTTCCCCATCTCCCAAGTTCTACGGGTAATTTACCACATTTTTTTACATTGCACAATGCAGTTAAGACGACAAGCAATCCACAGAGAAGAAGAAGAAGTATAGCAAACGTACTTTCTACAAACAGCAGTTCTGGTCACAAACAATAATTACAGAATTGTGCTACAGTGTTTCTACACATACACATGTGAGCTCCTATCATGTGTATTTATTTGGTTATTTAACATGCATTATGGGAAACAGTACTTTTCCATAGTCCTTATATACATTTTCAGTTTTGTGTCATGCATAAGAACTAGTTTTATATGCATGCAAGTTTACATCATACTACAAGGAAGCGACAAGCACCAGTGGTGTCAATTGACCAGTGCAATTAGTGCATAATTTTTTTTAAGATGAAATTTTGCACTTTGAATAATAAACGGACATGCAAGCAATAAAAAACATAATTCCAGCACTTTCGAACATTTTAGAAAGCATGCTTTAGTGACAATATTTTATGCATATGTTTGTCGCATGCAGGTATTATTGTTATTTTTTTTCCCTCTTCTCACCAACATGGAATATTGAAAGCGACACATTTGTTCGCAGAACATTTATTTGATATTTAAATTCAAGCACATAGTTTTGTCACTTGGAAGATTATTAATTTTGTGTGCAGTCATACAAAGGTATTCACCACGCCATAGATGTGTATACAGTGTACAGTTTAAACGTAGAAAAGAAAATTGAACGCTATAATTAAGTTTTACCAGCGACAGTTTTCAGTGTAACTCACTATATGCATTTGAATATTGTATAATAATACATTGGAATGTGCAACACAGCCATGCAAGTTTATATATTTGGCGATGTTAGGAGTGCAGTGCTACGTAGTTCGTAAAACATACGCACTTTGATATGATCAGGTTTTCACACGGACAAAACAGTGAGAAGTGACAATGTTTTACATGCTTACTTACGTGTACTTACTTGTGCACCTTTTTAAGGTATTTTTTATTTTTGAAGAGTCTATATCGAGGGGCAATATAAATAAACATTGTGAATTTCGTTCCATCTTGCAAGACGCTCCAGCCGTTGGCCTCGCGGGAGACACAGAGTCGTTACCGCGTGGCGAGGCATCACAGACTCTTGACTAGGAGCAGGTTGATGAGCAATTATACATAATACACATTACGTACACGCATATGTGATACATTAAGAGTTTTCTCGCTTAACAACATGAACTTTTGTGATTTCTAGTCTTATAATAGTATATATTATTGTTTTTTACATCGTATAAACATACGAATTTGTTAGTATTAAGGGTATTATTCATTATAAAGTTTAGGGAATGAAAAATTTCTTTCCTTCAGGATGCAGTAAACAACAGACAGTTATGGTGTATTTCTTTTGTATATTTGGGTTTTTTAAGAAAATATATGGAATTGGCGAACCTGAGTCATGTCAAGCTTTGCGATTTGACTTTTAAATTTTCAAAGGAGAAAATTTTTCCTAGGAGGCGCGAACGTATCAATCCCTAAGATTGTATGTTTATTTTATTAAGTCTCTCTGAACGCTTCATGTTGACCAGGGCATTCACTTGTTTTTCTCAGCTGTCTCAAGCCTCTTAGGCATGTTTACAATGCATTGTGTTGTGCCATGCAAACCTCCTGAGCATTCAGGAAACAGGTAACACTTCTGGGTTTGGTGTCAGCGGTTTGCATGGTAGCAATTATAATAAACACGATTCGGCGATTCGGCATCGAGGAAGAGCTCGATGGCCAGGGAATATAGAGGTGAGACAAGCTGGGAAGGGACTGGACTTTGGGAATTGAGTTGGTAGAGAGAGGAGGTCAGCAAGACAGGAGGTCGATAGTGGAAGCACGCTTTGGTCAACACTTAGAGAGAAGCTTACAGAGGACTTCGCTATTTTCGATTCAGCTCAGAGACTTCAGTTAGACAGGTAATTATCCTACACCCAGCCATGATACAGGTTCAACGGTTCACAAAATCCAACGAGTTGCCATTGTCTTTTCAGTAGTTTAATTCCTTTGTGTTATTTGTACCTTTCGCATGCCAAGCAATAACTCGTCATGTCAATGACGAGTGGTCTCATCAAGAGGATGAATGATGAGTAGTTTACATCACCCCATCAATTAACTGGTTTACCTGCTAGATACTCTTAAGATCCCACGAACTTTAAGGTTCGTTACGATATTATGTGTAGCTTCATTAGTATGAAGTGTAGGCAAAAACCAATTAGCCACTAAGATTATTTGACACTTTCATTTTAAGTCTGATTGTTTGGGAAAGTACTGTATTTGAATTAAATATAAGTAAAATTTGCTTGTTTGTTACATTCTTTTTTTTATCTTGCATTTGCCTAACATGTTTACTTAAAATTACAATATGTTATTTTTAAAATTAAAATATTATTTTCAATTGAAATATTATTTTCAAGAAAATTCCCCCCGGTAGGGCCAGCACCACAGGTTCAGCCTAGGGGTTTACAGATCCTAAATACGTCCCTGGAAATAAGGAAGGTTATATCAAGATTGACACAGGGAAGATAGGAATGATAGCCAAGCGGCTTTCCAACAGGTGCCGAGATGGAGTCACTTCCTACTCTTTCCTAGATCGGAGTGGATAGAGGGAAATTTAATCAAGGATTGGCGAACGGATTATCCGTGCGCGCGAGTGTGTGAAAGCGCGAGAGGGAGAGAGAGAGAAGGGGGGTAATACAAGCAGAGGAAAATGGTAGTAAAAGATAAATAAGACATTCAACAGCAAAGAGAAAAGGCGAAAGAAATACAAAGGAATGCAGGACAAGGCAAGAGAATACGTGTCTCTGATATTCATACATTTTATATCTGCCCACACTAATTTATCAATATTTGGCTCCTGCCCACCCGGACAAAATTTTCTGGCACCGCCCCTGGATAAGCGTGAGAATTCCGTGGATCTTTGAGGTAAACAATTGCAGAAACGTACAAAATCCTTGGGGTTGAAGCTGTACAGCCGATCAATTTGCGTGTTCAAGACAAGCTCAAAAATACATATCATTAATGTTAAATCTTCAAAGGCAAACAACATTCAAAATTGCACTCATTACACTCAAAACCAAATATACTACATCTACCAATATTATTTCCTTTACCAATTCTACAATCCACAACACAACTAATCACCTTTTGGTCAGTTATCTTGGGTAAATGAGGACAGGCCGAATAAGCTTTCGCAAGTTAATTTTCAATATAACAATTAATAGAGCAATTGCTGTAAGAATATATATATACACACACACACTGGTCAAAACAATTAGGGGAGCAAGCAAGAAATCCCAAAACCAAAGCTGGTAAGTCAAAAGTAGCAATGTATTTTGATTAGGTGAGTGTGTCCTCAACCAGTACAATACATGTCTATTGAGTCATTAGCACAACAGAGTTCTAGGGGTGATTTCTGCAAGGTACAGCACAAAATCAGGAGAACAGCACGGTGATAAGACAACAGAAATGGAAAGATACTCAACAGATTCATACCTCTAATAAGGCGTGTGGTCGCCATGAACTGCTATGACAGCTGCACATCTGTTTTGCATGGAACCAATAAGGTTATCAACGACAGCCTGCGGGATATTCACCCATTCCTCCAGAAGGGCCATTTCCAACTGTTGCAGAGTTGTAGGCGGCGCTGGCCGAGCAGCAATGCGTCTTCCGAGTGTGTCCCACACATGTTCAATGGGATTCAAGTCTGGGGAGGACGCTGGCCATACCATTCGTTCGATACCCTCATTCCGTAGCATGGCGTCAACCAGACGTGCTCGGTGAGGTCGGGCATTATCGTCCACAAAAATGAAACGATCACCGATATCTGCAGCCATTGGGACAACATGAGGCCTGAGGATCTCATCCCGGTACCGTAAGGCTGTCAAAGTACCGTTCCGGATAATGTGCAGGGGGGTACGTCGACCAACACTGATCCCTGCCCATACCATTAAGCCACCGCCACCATACTGAGACACTTCGCGCACATGTGCGGGATAATTGCGAGTCCCACGTTCCCTCCAGATGAGAATGCGTCGATTATCTGACTGGAGACTGAAACGCGACTCATCCGAGAAGAGAACTGAACTCCACTCTCCATGTCTCCACTCACGATGTTCCACAGCCCACTGTCTGCGGGCCCTACGGTGTTGGGCATTCAGAAGAACACACAGTTTGGCCCGAGACTCTTCGTCCTGTTGCCAAAACAAGGCCGCGTTGCAAGTCAGTTGCAGTTTGCTGCCTATTCCTGCGAGCCGACAATGCTAAGTACCGGTCTTCCCTAACTGTTGTTGACCGTGGGCGACCTTGCCCAGGCCTCCTTCGTACTGTACCTGTCTGTTGAAATGGTGTCCACAACCTGTAAATGACACTGCGTGACACACCAAGGCCTGCAGCCACCTCACGTTGTGTTTGCCCTGCTTCCATCCTCCCAATGGCTCTCCATGCCCTAGATTCCCCTAAATCGTGTTGTTCTGCCATCGTTCCTATTCAACACTACTCAACTGAATCCCACCTGCACTTACGGTCTGCCAGCACCACACAACCGGTGTTCCCAAGTGACCTCGTGATTGCTCCTCATATCACAAATTCTGCCACGTGCCTTATGATGTCACTAGAGAGCTCTTCATGCTGATGATTCATCACAGATGAATTGTACTGGTTGAGGACACACTCACTTCGTCAACATACATTCCTACTTTTGACTTTCCAACTTTGGTTTTGGGATTTCTTGCTTGCTACCCTAATTGTTTTGACCAGTGTATATATATATATATGCACTTTTGCCAAAGTAGCGATGTACTCAAATAATATTAATCTTAAATATAAGTAACATTTCATTCGATCAACGAACTTATTCCATAAAATGATGAGTTAAGATACAATGTACTAATTTCATCAAATTTTACCTACGTACGTGTATTACATTTTTGTTTGCGACACGTTTCATTTCGATAAATTAGAATTTTCGGTCAGCAAAAAATATATCTAATAGCATTTAGTGTATCTTACATATGCCATCAAAATTATATTATTTGTCACCCAATACTTAATACTTAGTTTTCTACCCAAATCGAGCATAAAATGCTCAAACTTCAAAAGAGGAGGCAAGGGAGAAGTTTTCCTTGCACACAATTATATTCCGCCTAATAACGTGATCTCGTTGCATAGATATCTTATCTTTAATTGTGGATCGCCACAATTCATTTTATTTTCAACAACGTTCACTAACACTTTGAACTTCATAACTGGACATACTCTTATAATTTCGTGAAGAAACAATTTACTCGTATTCAAATTCAATTTGCTATAATGACAAGCATTTAAACGTTCGAAGAGATGATTCTCGGCACGCATACTTTTAGATCAGCACTTCTGAGGAACAGATTTACTTCGTTACGCGGATTTACACATTTTACGCTGTAACAGTTCGAAATTGCAAAGAAGGTAGTATTTTGTGGTTTTGACCATTTAGCAGTTCGACTGGGCTGAAACAGTCAACAACGACACAGTTGAAAATCCAAATCTAGAACACACGCACGTCACGTACATGTTCTTAGATGTACACTGTTGCCACGTCTACTCTCACAGAATGGACCCTCGTCGAAAATGGTAGTCTGCTGAATTACCGTATCCCTCTCTTACGGCAATGGTCACGTACTCTGGGCGATGCGAAGAAAGACGTTGAAGCAACCCCTCGAAACTTCTGGCTTCCTTCGTGTTCTTGTAGTCTCAATCCTGGGGAAATTGGCAACATCGGAAATAGTCGTTATCTGCCACGACTCGGTTTGAAACAAGCTATGTTAGTTGTTTCAAAACGTAACTAGTCCTACATTTTCACGATAACACTAACTTCGACGTTCTTCTTTCTAGCTAGCGTAGTTTCCTTCATCGAAAGTCAAGTCATGTTGCAAGTTTGGCTTCAGTCTTTCCCTGGAACAAGGACGTAGAGCTTGTAAATGTGAAGCCCTGCAACTCGGTGTATCGCATAGGGCGATTTTTATCGCGGAAGGAACACGCCTCCTTCTCGTTAAGCACTTCACTCTTTCTGTAGCGTGTCTGGTGAGAGTCGATGAAGTCGGTGTTGGGCCGCGTCCGAATCGGCAGCAGATGTCGCCTAGAGCACCGTTCCATCCGGGGAATCAGCCTACCTCCGTTGTCCGAATTGGCAGCTTACGTGGAGTTGGAGGGGAGAAGTGGAAGGGGCGACAGATGCACGCTTCAACTCGCTGTGTCCCTGCGCTTGGCAGCCATATGCCAACTTTCAGTTTGTAGAGGAAACATTTACTGAATAGACGATGTAAAACTCAGTGATACTTGGACATTTTATCGATAACACTGAATGTAGAAAAATTGTAAATGAAGAAATCACATGTCACATTTTTAATATGAGTAGTTTGAAATCATTGTAATATGTGGTTAGCATCTGCCTTCTGATTCCGTACTGTGCGTCTGCGCCCCAGACCGCGGTGGGTGACGTTCGGGCTGACAGGAAAAGTGACAACCGTAGTGCAAGGTGACGTGTAGATTCGGACGACTTCGACCGCACACGAAAGCAACGGGAGAGAAAGGGACGGAGCTATTTTCATTCCCCGGACACGGCCTTGGTGCCTGGCCGGCAGACTGTGCTCTCGCAAGGAAAAGTCAAGGTATGGTGCTGCCACCTAGTGTTTGCGAAGTAAAGCACAGGCAAACAAGAAAGTACAAAGGCGCAAGCCTAAACCGTGGCGGAGCAACTGAATTGTTGCAGAATTACGCGACAAATGTAAGTTTTTATCGCGAACTTCGCCACAAGTTTCAACAATGAATACCCTATAGAAATGAAATAAACTATACAAAGAGAAAATAATGCAGTATTATTGTTCTTTAAGCAACAATGAACTGTCACCATGGCTGAAAATATAATCTATCGCATAAACGATATAACTGTAGTTAATGCTACCACATGTGTCTTTCAACTTATAGTGAAAATTCAAAACAAAACAACCATGAAGGAACGAATATAAAGAAGCATCAGAAGGAGATGATGACTTGGGGAAACTGTTGCACAGATAGTTAAGAAGCTACTGAAAGGTAAGATTTCCATGTAAGGACAGCATTTTTTCGTATTGTGTTTTCATCTCTGCCAATATTGAACCAACCCAATATCAAGCATTTAAGTTCAAAACTTGAATTTTAAATTTACTTCTTCATTAGGTTACGTCACTTAAAGCAGAGCCACATGTGAAGGGTTTACTCTTATGAAAAGGTACTGCATGAAAACGAATTCTATGCGATTGGAAGGGGAGAACTATTTCTTTTTATTGAGAACTATTTACTCAACATGATTTAAATTCGCGCTGAGCAAAGATTCATGTTTCTCATCTCATCAGCAATCTTGGCGGTTTCCTTTAAATATTGAAGCCGGTCCCCGTGGCGGAGTGGTTAGCACATCATTCTACGACGCCAGGGGTCCCGGGTTCGAATCCCGGCCTGGGAATGGATGTTTGAGAGTGTCCATTAATCAATTTCATCACATCATCACTCATCTCCATCTTCGCAAATTAGTCAAAAGTTGCACAAAATGCGAAGTAAAATAAAGCAATTCAATCATTTATATATTGAAGTTTCGGCAAGATTTGTGCCATGCCATCTTATTTGTAATTTTGGCTTTTTATTATGTCTTCGTCTTTTCTTCCTTTTTAGGCATAGTTTTTCATTTTGCACATCTGTCGTGCAAGCTGAGTTCATGCCATTGTATATGTGGAGTAGGATTTACTTATATATAAAACTTGGCTAGGTAGCTACTAAACCTGAAAATATTTTTTTTGAGAGAGAGATGGTCACCATTACAATACTCGACTTTGTTGCTTAATTCGATTTTTTATTACTATTCCCGATTCCTTTTAATGATTTGGCTGACGCTATGCGCACGTCCATTTTGTTGTTTTAACACTTAACCTGCAATTTTGCTTAATTTAGTCGTGGCATTTTGTGAATTCTTCTTAACGGATCCCGTTGTCCTACATTATGTTTGTTTGTTTGAGTTGGTGTTTTAAGTCCACTTTATGCACAGTAAGGCTAATCGGGACTGGACCTACAGTTTAAAGTGGGATCCGAACCACTTGTGCCTCCACCGGGTATCGAACCCGGGACTCCTCGATTACAAGGCAATGACGCTACCACTGCGCCATGGGGGAGGCCCTTCAGTTCTGTGGCATTGCGCCATTCCGGAACGAGGGCATGCATGCCTTGCCCATGTCCTATTTCGTTTCCGTAGCCATATCTTGACAACAACGCTTTCGTCGTCTTCAAACCACGTTCCTTGCATTACGTCCTTCATTGGACCAAAGAGATATAAATCTGTTGGGACAAGATTCGGGTTGTATGGTGGCTGCTGAAGCACAGACCAACCAAGTTTAGCGATTGTCTCCATTGTCCTCAGGTTTGTGTGAGAGCGAGCTTTACCGTGGAGGAGTAAGGTGTCTCCGGGATCCCTGTTAGGCCGCACTCGTCGGATTTGCTTCTGAAGTTTGTGGAGGCTGCTGATAGAATGGTCGGGGTTCATCTTCTCACTCGCGACAGCACATCCACAAGAACAAATCCAAAGATATCACAAAAGAAGGTTGCTCCAATCGCGCCAAAATCCTCCAGCTCCACTTCTCCCCATTTTATCATTTGATTCGCTAAGCGTCCGACTGTATTCCTATCGAGTGCATTAGGGGGGGGCAGTTGCCTCTCCCAATACTCTCACGTAGAAATTTAGTGTAGTAAATCTTATTACCGTTATTAAACAATATTATACTCTTTAAAAAATAAGCAATTAGATCAATTTATTGTGAAGTGTCGTCTGAAGAAGACCCTGTTAGAGGGTGTAAACGTTACGTTTTTATGTATATTTTTTATACTATAAAAGTTTGCCTTGGTCAGCATTTTAATGATTTATAAAAATAAAGTACCGGGTGTCCCAGAAGTCTTTCCCTGATTACAAACTTTATTCATATCCGCTATATGTAAGGTAGAGATGTGAAAGTGGTGCCAAAATGTTGGAAAACTAACCAAGTTTTTTTTGTTCCAGGTTTCAGTAACGTGGCTGTAGTGTAGCGTGTCAGTGCCCAGGAATCCGGAAATGTTCACAAATCAGGAAAAAGCTCAGTGTGTCCCCTGGTATTATTAGGCAACAAAGCCTGTACAATTTGCACTTTGTATCCACGAAAAAATAAACGTTTGTGTAAGATATCATAAAGATAACTTTTTAGCTGATGTTTTACGTTGTTTGAAATCGCTGAGGTTGATTGTTCGGCCACATCTTGGTAAGTCAGCAACAGATTCTGTGGTCTTGAACTGGTCATACCACGACTTAATGCTCTCGACATCGGGCGGCATCTTTCTATAAGTTGTTTGAAAGTTCCTCTGCACTGTTATTGGTGACCGGGTCTCGTGACACACTGAGATTTTTCCTGATTTATGAACATTTCCGGTTTCCTGGGCACTGACACTGCTACACTACAGCCACGTTACTGAAACCTGGAACAAAAAGAACTTGGTTAGTTTTCCAACATGTTTACATGTAAATTAGTCTAAACCACAGAGAAGGAACATAGAGACCACTCACAAAGAACAACTATACCCAGGCGGGGACTCGAACCCGATTAATCAGTGGATTTAATGGGCTTATTAACTTAATAATTTCATATACATGCTTGCCAATAGCTCCCCAGAAAATATGTAAGTAATACGTTTCCTTTAAGTTAAACCTCGTATCCGCATGCAGTATCTTTTTGACCTATACCGCGTGAGGCACCTAAAAGTACCACCTGAAATAGCGAAGAAACCAGAAACAGTAGCGATGTGAGGTTTGCGGGAAACAATAATATCAAATGGGGCTCGTAAATCGGAGGTATGCGGTGGGTCGAAAAATATCGACAAATGGGGCATCTGGAGCAAAGTCATATTTTTTTAAATGGAACGATATACAATAACATGCATAATATAAAAGAGCACACGCAGAGAAACACAACGCCGTTGGTCTCATGCATCTACTGCACATAGGAACGAAGATATGGCCATGTGAAAATATGTAAACAAACTAACAAGTGGCCCACTTGACCGTCAGTACCACGGCATGTACAAGTATGAGATGTCGGAAGCCATTGGACAAGATGAAGACAGAACGTGTTAAAGGAAGAAAAAATACAGTAGACATCGTCAGCACCATGTATTTGACAGTGTTACAGCATAATGAAAATGACCATGACAGTATGTCGAAGAACCACTGCGTAAGAAGCGAAAACCTGTCAAAGTGTGTGTTCGAAGTGGTGGCCGTCAGCTGCGATACAGGCAACGAGGCGCCCACGCAAAGATCGTTGCACAGAATGTAGCATCTCGTAGGGAATGTCCCTACAGGCCGCAGTAATGCGGTGTGGCATATCCTCTGGAGTTGTTGGCACATCCCGGTAGACTATGTCCTTCAGCTTTCCCCACAGGAAAAAGTCTAACGGTGACAAATCTGGGGAACGAGCCGGCTATTTGACAGGCCCTCCACGTCCAATCCAACGATTTGGAAATGTATTTTCCACACATGCTGTAGCGCTTCTTGCACTGTGAGCTGGGCACCCGTCATGTTGGTACCACATTTCCCTCCTTGTCTGAAGTGGTATGTCCTCCAACAGTACAGGCAGTTCATGTTGTAAAAACTGTATGTATCGGTCAGCATTCAGTGTCCCTTGTATAAAAAAAGGGCCAACGAGATGTTCACCCACTATACCACACCACACGTTCACACTCCATGGGCGCTGGCGTTCCACTTGGCGAAGCCAATGTGGATTTGTCACCGACCAATAGTGCATGTTCCTTAGGTTGACATTTCCATGATTGGTAAAAGTTGCCTCGTCAGTGAAGAGGATACGTGACAAATCAGGTGTGTCGTGTCGTAACAACCATGTGCAAAACCGAACACGGTCCACAAAATCATTCCCGTGAAGTTCCTGATGGAGGGAGATATGATATGGGTGAAACTTGTGTGTGTGTGCAGAATGCGCAATACACTTCGCTGACTCATCCCAGCATCCCTGGCAATTTCACGGGAGCTAACGTGCGGATTCACAGCAACAGCGGCGATAACATTTGTTGCACCTGCCTCACCTGTAGTTGGCTTGTTCCGCACACGTGCTCGTGGTGTTACACTTCCGGTGTCTCTTAATTTAATAAATAACTTACCAAACAGACGTCGAGATGGCTGTCGTCTGTCCGGATATCTCTCTGCGTACACACGGTAGGCTTCTGAGGCATTCTTTCGGCATTCCCCATAAATCAGGATCATGTCCGCTTTTTCTATGTTTGTGAACACCATAATCTTCGCTCTTACCACTACGACTGCTTGCTATGAACTAACACGATCTCGTGGACCTGCTATCAAAACTTGCTCTGCGTAAAGGCACTTCTGTCAGGCACCTGAGAAGTCTTACATACCGTGGTACTGACGGTCAAGTGGGCCACTTGTTAGTTTGTTTACATATTTTCACATGGCCATATCTTCGTTCCTATGTGCAGTAGATGCATGAGACCAACGGCGTTGTGTTTCTCTGCGTGTGCTCTTTTATATCATGCATGTTATTGTATATCGTTCCATTTAAAAAAATATGACTTTGCTCCAGATGCCCCATTTGTCGATATTTTTCGACCCACCCCATACCTCCGATTACGAGCCCCATTTGATATTATTGTTTCCCGCAAACCTCACATCGCTACTGTTTCTGGTTTCTTCGCTATTTCAGGTGGTACTTTTAGGTGCCTCACGCGGTATGTTATACATGCTTATAGCCCCGTCTAACTTCGCTACACTTTTTGTCACTTGGTGTAGTGCAGGTGTATCCTGGTGCCAGGCTGGTGCAAGGAAATGACGTTCAAGCAAGTAGACGAATAGCTGTGTTCAAGTTCAGAAGATTCAACACATGTTTTAGACGTTAATTTGATTAGTTAGCACGCACCACGTGACCATACACCATGCAACGCTCCAGAACGTAGTGCACACGGTACAGACACCAAATACACTACTTAACACCAAACGAACCAAGTAGTCGATGTTGCACCGTGTAACCAAATAGACGTGAGAGTGCAGAGGGGTTTGGCAAGGGCATTGTGATGTTTAGACTCGATGCATTTTCTTACATATTTTTCTACATCGCAAAGCACTGATAAGGTCCATTTATTGCAAACTCAAAATAAAATATCAGTGCTGCAATTATATGATATACGTAGTTTAAGTATAGGGTGGGTTTGAAATAATTTCCCTGTTTGGGATGTGTCATTTAGACATAGGCGTGCGCACGGCGGTTTAATCCCAATGTAGCGTTTAAAGAACACATTGTTTACGAACCAAAAAGACCGTGCGAGTTTCCAATTCACCATGCTTCATTTAGAAATATTCACGTCATTATCACGAATGAGAACAATGAACTAATTGATTTTGATTGTGCTAAGTTTGAAATCATATTGCACATCGGTTCACTTTAAAAATAAATATTTTTTTCTTTATTAAATGGATATTATTAAAAACATTGAACAAAATCAGTTAAAATCGTTTGAACCAAACGCTTCAACCAAAGATAAACTAAACAAACCACTTACATCTCTAGACATAGCTCTCAATATTGGAGATGGCGATAATTACCCAAATAGGTCCTTTGTTTACATGCAATTCGAACCTCGTGGAAAATCGTCAAACGGTGAATATAATAAGAACGATAACATAAAACTTGTAGACAACTTCTTTTCACGTTTGTGGAATAGAATATATCTTAAGAGTTTTGATGAAGTTATAGATAGAGTCAGGGACGTCGTTAGGGGGGGGCACGGGGGGGCATTGGCCCCCCGAAACGTTCACGTGGCCCCGGCAAACTGTTCTACACTTGCTGAAAAGTTTACTTTCATGACAAATATTGCAAAATAGTGTTTCAGTAAATTTGCTTTCAGTTTGAAAGACTGCTCTTGAATGTGAGTGGCACGAAACCCAAACAATACATTTCTTTCTCGTTTTCCTGGTTATAGCTATAGTGGATGTCAGTGTAGGAACCTAGCACTTCGATGTTTCTCGGAATTTTGAGGGAGCGGTCTTTCCACCCCTCGCAGTCGCAGGTCAACAACAGGCAGGGTTGGGCGTTGGGTGTTACCGTTGCGTCCAAAGAATGTTTCGAGCTTCAGTAGTTTGTGACCAGATTGAAGAACGACCGCTTGGCAGAGGTAAACCACATATATGCAAACAATTACAAGTGGTCCCGAATCAGAGCGCAATACACGATAAAATAAGTATAATGGTGACAGGATGCCTATGTAGATTATCATATCTCAGTGCAAGTAGTATTACTCGCATCAAATAACTATTCTACTATTGAAACAGTCTAAAACACGCAACATGTTAAAAGTAATTATCCTCACAAACTGTACGATTTCTTGAGTCGCATATTTTTTTCGATTTCGTGAAGACCGATTTTGAGAATCCTCCTCAACAAACGATGCCTCCCCGATGCTTTGCAATCGAGGGGTCCTGGGTTCGATGCATGGGTGGAGGCACATAGTGGTCTGGATCTTACTTTAAACTATATGTCCAGTCCTGATTAGCCTTACTGTGCATAAAGTGGACTTAAAACACCAACTCAACTCAACTCCTTAACAAACGTTTCAAAGAATCGAAAATTTCAACAAGTAAATACATTTTCGTCATTTTCAAATAAATTATTATTATTATTTTGGCTATTTTTAGTTCGTATGAATCTGCCTCACACAGTAAGTTTATTTTATTGAGTCAAGTACAATAACCAACCCTTGCAATAAGTCACTGGAAAGACATGTGTGGTTGCACATATATTTAAGCATTTATAAATAAATAATAACCCGTTGTTCGATAGCCCTGAAAGGGCCTTGGCCTATCTCCCGACTGCCAGTCTCCCTTCCACAATCCTACCTAGAGGTGTGGAGATCTTTAACCAGTAACGGGGTGACGTGGGGTCAGCACGTCGAACCCCCAACCGTTATATGGGATATCCGTAAAGAATAATTATATTCTTATGGTAAGGTGTTGTTGTCATTTAACAAACTTTATTGATTTATTCCATCAGCATTAATTAAAATATAGTGCCATACTGAACATACCAACTTAACAAAGGTACATTGATTGCTTAATGAGGCATTTTCCTTGTGTTGCAGAGCAGGTTCAGTTTTTGGAGTATTGCAATGTTTTACACAATCCGTTCGAAGATTTTTGAGAATATTGATGTTTTGTCAGAGGGACCACCCCCGAATAAATATCTGTGATGTTTTACAGGTTTCATCGTATTTAAGAAGGACATTTTTCCGGTGCAACTTTCATCCATACAACACGTCTTTTGCCACTCAAGCTGAAGAGCCGTTTCATAGGTGCAACGACCTTGGCAGAAAGAAACTCTGATTGACACCATGTTGACAAAAGACTCAAGAAGTCCCGCAACCGACAGAACTCGAAGCGCTCGGATCCTACGGTAACATACACTTTTGTTGAACACAAACAGATGCATTGGTAGGAAATGCAGTGATTTTATGTGCCGTCCCTTTCTGGGAAGTCGGGGACCTTTTGAAAACACACTTTCCCTTCATGCACACCAGGGGGCCTAAGCCAGGTCACCCCCTCCCACAAAATCTTCTCTTCATCTGGCTCTGGTTATCGGCCGCGCCGAAACGCACTGCAGGTAGCTAGGACTTTCTGGGTTAATTACTTTATGGTTCAGGATGGACATAGGCTTTTCAAATTGCAAGAGACAAAATTCTACTGTTTGACCCTTTTCTGGCGGGAGATGAATGACAAAGATGTCGCGGTTCCTTCAGGTTCCCACACTCAACCCTTGTGCTCATAACCTGCAATGAAGGGAAAGGCCATAATAAGCCTTTGTAATGTACTGACTTTATATATCCTTCCTTGGTAACTTTCCACTTATTTTCAAGAAACATCTGCTTCATTTTGCCCTACTGTGTTGATTGGTCGACAATTGATGACTGTCAGCTAGTTCGAAGAACAGCTTGATCCGAGAAGTGGTTTCATAGTTAGCTTCTGTAAACGCGAGATTCCGGTAGGATCACGGAGTGCTTGAGATCTCATTTTCATGCATTGCGAGTGAAATTTCGATTGATTTGGTTCATTTTACGGACACTACAAACACCCGGGTGATTCGAACCCGGGACACCTGGTATCGTAGCACGATGTACTAACCACTCCGCCACGGGAGCCGGCGAAGCTGCCAGGTTGTCTTCCTCTCGAAAAAATTGAAGTAGGGTCGACTGATCAACCACATGTTTGATCTCACATGTGATGAAGAATAAGTCACGTTTCATTCATGGAAGGAAACGACGTAAGTAGTCAACTTTTTATAGTAATGTGCATACTCTAGAAATATTACGTTTCAAAATTCTGCATATTTTTATGACTTTTTCTGATTTTTCTTCATTTAGCGTCCACCAGTGTTGCCAAAGGTCCAGGAATCAATAAGTTCTAATGGGTTTTATTGGGTTCGGTTGCAGGGCCGGAAGCTTTTTTCTCGCACAATATAAATTTGGTCCAAGTAGTGTATTGTTCCAATAAAAAAAGGTTACTGGATCGTATTTAAATTGATCTGGAAAAAGATTTATGCACCGAATTTAAATTGATCCGTAAATAAAAAGGTTCCTGGACAGTGTTTAAATTCAGCCGCATAGAAGATTCCCGGACTGTATTTAAATTCAACCGGAAAAATAGTTCCTGCACAGTATTTAAATTCATGCACAAAAAAAAACTTCCTGAACAGAATTGAGGCCTAGAACCCATTTACACTTGCTGATTTTCTCTCCCGGATGGGAAATGAATTTATTTACAACTCCTGGAACTCTAACAACCCTGGCATTGTTAAAGATCAAGAAACGCATACATTCTAATTTGTTCTACAGGGTTCCGTAACAGGACCGGAACCTTTTCTCTCGCACAATTGAAATTCTTACCACGTTGCGAATTGCTTCATTTCAATACGGAACTTGGACCCTATTTAAAATGATCCGGAAAAAAAAAATGTTTGTTGACCGCATTTAAATTCATCAGGAAATAAGGTTCCTGGACCGAATTTAAATTCATCTGGAAAAAATATTCCTAGACCGAATTGAAAACTTTACAGATAAAAAGCTTCTTTACGGTCCAGAACACATTTACGCTTACTGATTTTCTCTCCTGGAAGGGAATTGAATTTATTTAAAATTCCTGGACCTTTAACAATCCTAGCCTCCACCCGCAAATGCAGATGTTGTGGCTGCTGCTTAGGCGGGAAAGTTGACTACACATACAAATATAATTAATCCGAAGTTATATAACGAATAATAGTTACTTACATAATAATATCATGAAATATGGAGAGTCAAATTACTTATCATGCATATTCTGTTATTTACCTATCCTAGTGGGAGCGAAAATCTTTTGCCCTTGGTGATGAACTCGGTTCCTGCAAATTCAAGATGGCATTTTCTAATTTTCATTTCTATTTGCGCCGTCAACTCCGTGGTGGAGTGGTTAGCAGGTTACGCTAGGAAGCAGCCTTTCATCAATTTAATCTTAACTCATTCTCATCTTCACGATTAGCCAAAAAGTGTCAGAGAAGTGAAGTAAAAATGAACCAAGTCAATCAATCATTTCTATTTCGTTATTTTACGCCGCTTTTCTACATCTTGGGATAAATGCGACGATGAGATTGAATGCTTACATATTGATTTTAAGTAGCTTCCCAATTGTCCTCACGATGTTGGGCCATCAGAGAAATTTTGGAGTTCCTACCAGGGATCGAACCTTGAATCTGTCGTACCAAAGACGAGAGCGCAATATTTTTAGCACGCGGGAATTTTGTTATTTCTATTGCCATCATATATCCAGTTTTGCACGTACAAAGAAGATTACTTTTAAGAAATTAGATGTGTGCATAAAATTTCTTATATATCGTCATCATTCTCCAATGTGCCACAAAGACTTGGGCATGTCCCATAGAATAGTGGTTAACGGTGTCGCCTTGCACTAAAGGGCGCTGGATTCGATTCTGCTATAAACAAAAGCCACAGTGTTCTCTACTTCTCAATTTCCTTCGATCAAATTTACATACTTAAGGAGTAAGGACTAATGGCATTGTTGTTGGTGTCTCAAATGTAACATAAGAGAAAATACATGGATTTTTAAAGACTGTCTAGATACCATTCATTCTGCATTTAGATTCCCAAATAATGGCCGTGGATTTCGCGAGTCTATATTCGTAATTTATTTATGTATATATAATATATATAAAGCACACACACACATACTGTACATATATGTAGGCCTATATGGTATATTAATAGTTTGTTAGTTTTTAATGGTTTGATAGAAAAAAATCTTTAGTTTTGGGGCCCCCCAAACTGATCAACCTAGCTACGTCCCTGGATAGAGTAGATAATCCGGCTCTCATAAGTGATGTTCTTATTGATTTGTATGTTCCAAAATCAGATATACATTTATACAAAATGCTGGTTTTACTACCGACGATAAATTGTATTGTGAAACAGGTCGCATTTATGAAATATCGTTTCCACTAGAGTTCTTATTTAGCTTCTTTAGGTACAATAAGCAACCCTTACCTAACCTCGGTTTAACTGTTTCTTTCGAGAGGGTGGAGTCTGACGATGCATGCTTTTACAGGTGGGAAACAAAGATTTGAGTGTTGAAACAGCTATGCCTCATGAGGGTAAAATTGTCATCAAAGAGTTTACAATTAAAGTATCGATCATAATATATGAAAGTAATTACAACGATTTACAGAAAGAAAACTGTTAAAAAACCCAAAATTAAAGTTTAACTATTTTGTTTGGAATATTAAAGGAGAGCATACTTTCAGGGGGCAGAACATTAACACTGATCTAACAACATCATTCAACAGTTTAGAATTTGATAACCCCTATATTTGTATTATACGATTCCAAACAAACAGACCGAATAAACAAAAAAGAGATTCTAGTAAATACGATCACTGTCAGCTTGAGAACTGGTCATTTAAGAATTCAAGAAACGAAGAGTTCCTACTTGAAAGACAAAAATTGAAAATTAGTAATCATTGTTACTCGTACCAAATCGCATATAAAACTTAAACATCATTTGTAGATAGATGGGTAGGAAATAAATTTGTTCGATGGGGCATTGACGAGTTAATTCACGATCATTTTATGGCTCTAATAGATACGAACACACGTGAAAATATTAGCTATGCGGATAAGAATAACTTGGTAACTTCTTTAGAATTTAATGCTAATGTTCCAGATCAGACAATTATACATATTGTGATGGGTGGTGAGAAAAATATTACCATTGATCTCAGTAACCATAAAGTTATGGAGGAATATTAAATACATAAATGGAAATACCAGATAATATCCACAGAGAAAAGTTGATTCAATTATTAGAATAATTAATAAACCAATATGAGATGATGTTAAAGAAGAAAAAGAGGAGGTATAAGGCTCTAAAATATTTTGATTTTTTGATTTGATTTTGAATTTAAAATTTTGGGTGCGTCAGCACTAAGGCTATTTTGCACCCATCACATTATACGGGGTCCAGCCCCTTATCGTTACACATAACAACTCTAACGTTGCATAACTAAAATCATAAAATATTAAAATGTTCTGACTTTCGTTAAAAGCTGAGGCTGTAAAGGAGCACTCAGCACAAATAAGGACAAAACACAGGACAACACAAACAAAATTATACTGGCTATGGGGCCAGTCGCCAGAGCCTCGTTTGTCTGCAGTCCAGGGTGTACTACGTGGAAGTGAGGTTGACTATTGGGTGCACTACATGGAAGGAGCACCCCTTACACCCCTCTAAAATATTTCTATTATTGTTTAATCACTCTATCCATAGCTTTATCAGCTGCAAGAGAAAGTGTGGGGCGTTACCCCCACACCCCCTATACGCCTTCATGGCGTGGTGCTATGCACAGGGGAGCGCTTTACCTTTTTATCGTCTGCCACGATATATCTCGATACCTAATTTCTGATATCGTCCATCCCTAATTAAAACACACCCCAAAATTCCTATGACTTATATCAGACAAGCCAGATAATGGTAAAAACCAAGAGACAATATATGGGGTAAGGTTGCCTTACGGGATAAGCTAGGAAGAATTTTATCGCGTTTTCAATTAAGTCCCAAACGAAGGCAATGGATGTGTGTACAACAATTAAAGGAGAAAGTAGCAATAATGAGAAAGAAAAGTATTTGTTAACAATGGTATTCATGGCAATGACACTACGAAAATTCCAGAGGAACGACATTTTTTTAGCCATATAAAGTTTTATTCGTTAATATGGCTAACCATCTCCAATTTGGAAAGAGGATTTACCTAACTACAAACACTGTTGTTGGATAAAGAAATAAGGTACGAATTTCTTGATTTTAGCGTCCACTAGCGTATGCAGGATTTTTTTCCGGAGGGGGCTGGAATTGTAAATGTTGACATTGCATCGCAGCGTTCTAGGGGAGGGGCAGGATACACAACAAAATATTTCCTGCCATTTTTAATCTTAGTTTAAAAAGTTGTTCAAAGACAAAAATGATAATCGGTGGTCATTTTATGAGTGGGGGATTGCATGCACTACTTGGGTAACACTAAGTCTTGTTTTCATGTTATAAAAAAGACACTACAGTTGCTGACCAAGGTTGTTTTATTATACACTCATTTGATTTGGTTTTTGTTATTTAACGTCGCTTTTCTGTTGCTTTTGGCCAATCTCGACCATGAGGATGAGTGATGATATGATGAAACTAGTAGATGTTATAACACTGACCAGCTGTTCGCTTTTTTGTGTTTAGAACTAAATTACAATATTTAGCACAACTTGTATATATTTAGAACTAATTTATAATATTTAAACTAAATAATCTATTTTATATGAATAATTTACGAGTTTCATAAATATACGCATATTAATTTATGATTAATGTACAAGGGATGAGGAGACAGGTGAGTGGAGAAGGTTACGCAATTTAGAACTGCACAATTTGTATTCATGTCCAGATATTATTAGAATGATTAAATCAAGAAGACTTAGGCGGGCAGGATTTATGGCACGAATGGGAGAGGAAAGAAGAGTTTACAGGATTCTTGTTGGGAAACCTGATGGTAAGAGACGTGTAGGAAGGCCAAGACGAATATAGACCTAAAGGAAATCGGTAAGGATGGGAAAGATTGAATTGATCTTGCCCAGGATAGGGACAGATGGAGCGCTTGTGTTGCTGCAACCATAAACCTTCGGGTTTAAGAATGCTAGAGCGTTAGTTTTTTTTGTTAGTTAGGCACATTGTAAATTGCTATTTCAGTATTATTTTAAACTAACACTTTTTTTTTCCTTTCAGCAAAGGTAGGGCCCCACCCGAAAAGAAATTCCTGGTTACGCCCGTCTTGGCAGCCCAGAGGAGTGATTGCACACGCTGGAACATCTCTGGACAACAATTACGAAGCTTACCTTCAAAGCATAGATACGGTAAGTGACATGTGTCTGCTTGTAATGATAAGACGCACATTTTGAGGGAGAGCTGAAACCTGGCGTATGTGTTAACCCGACCTTTGCCTCCTAGCTCCTTTTTGTTCTTATGAACAAAGCTAATGCAGAAATTGAAAACAAACACCCTAGGGAATAATATAATTTATTTTTATTTTTTTATGAACATTTTCAGTTGAAAACTCTAGAAGCTAGAGGTAGGTGGTGGGAGCGTGACAACCCCCCTTCCCCCTCAGGTAAGCTAGGGCTAAGTGAAAGTGTTTCATAACATGTTAATATATTATCCGACAGGGAAGTACAGAGCCTCCTCGATGCCATAGTGGTAACGTCGTGTCTTCTAAGCAAGAGGCTTCACTCCAATACCCTAAGCAGTTGCGGTTAGCCTATCTGAGCATAAAGTGGACTTCAAACAAATTATGATCTTGTTTATTGTTTATTTAGTGCCTACATAATGAAATCAAAATAACAGGAATCTCTTACCTCAAATTGCTACATGATTTAGCATTTGCTTAGTATGTTATGCAGCAGTACTTCAAATAATTTTTGTCTACACAAATGCAACTCTTTCGAAAACAAACAACTACGCTTTTCTATAATCAGAATTAGGTTTTGGGGATACCCAGGATTGGCGCCCCTCTTAGGCTCCTTGAGGGAAAAACTCCCTGTAGAAAGTTGACTGAAGAAAGTGACGGACTATAAGACACCAAGAAAGGGCCTTCCTGATAGCGCAGTGGTACCGTCGTTGCCTTGTAATCGAGGGGTGCCGGGTTCGATACCCGGTGGAGGCACATAGTGGTTCTGATCCCACTTTAAACTGTAGGTCCAGTCCCAATTAGCCTTACTGTGATAAAGTGGACTTAAAACACCAAATCAATCCAATTCAATATAAGACACCAAATTTTTAGTTTTTACTTTTGGGCAGGGGGTGTGCCCTGGGCGCTTTTTTAAATATTATTTTATTATTATTTTTTTTATTTATTATTTTTTTAAATTTAGTTCACCTTGGATTGGATGGCGTTCAAATATGATCGTGGCCATTTCTAAAGTGGTAACGGCCATGATATATTTGCCTAATTAATGTAATTTGAATGATTCAGTTTTAAACAATATATTTATGTCACGAGCAAGTGTAATTTATGATAATTATTTGTTTTTATGCAGATTAAAATATTCAATTTTTAAAAAAAACTGTTGTATACCGTTTTCTAAACTAAGAAGCAGGCTGTTAAATTTTTAACGGCATGTATAATTTTTGGAATAAGTGGTGTTCCTTTGTGTACATTAACAAATATTTTTTGAACATGATTTTGAAGTGTTAGTGAAAGCGTCCTTAGGTAAACTGGCTACACGAACGTTCATCTGCTTCTGCATACGTAAGGGCAACAGGAGATAGGGTGAGTACTAACGAACTGTACTATGCAATAGACACACAAACGTTGTGTTTATAGTACTTTAATGCAATTTTCACTGTGAAGAACTGTTCCCTCTCAGCGTTGTTCAGAAGTTATTAACTCCAATATCCTTTGTAGCGACGAAGATTTGAATATAAGTTAAGATTGGTCACAGTGTGGCCTTTTTGTTAGCTAAGGCAATTGCGTTAACTATCTCTAATGGTAACTATCTTTTATTTCTCTATTCACCCAGGTTAGGCTAGAAATTTACTGTCGTATGGTTAAAAGCTTTTCAGTCTATTTCATAACGTCAGTGGTTTCGTAAATACGACTTTCGGTGCTCCAATTGTTTTATGTCGCCTTAAAAGCCTGAAATGTTTACGTCAAAATAAAAAAAAATCTCTCGAAGTTTGAAGACGACCTTCGTATACCAAACCCTAAATACCACTCGTTTCTTTAATATATTGTGATGATGAGGCTTTCGAAGTAATAGTCGCTTTCGCTCTGTCATGCGGTATATGACACACTTGCTGAATTGAAATCTCCACATTGGCTTAATCTGTGCACTTTGTGGTCAGGGGAGTGTGCTCTTCTGGCTAGCGAGTCTATCAACAGTCTAGAGCGTGAGCAAGAGTGTTAGCGATAGGTGCAGGATTGAGATGACATCAGCAGCTCACTTGTTGATTGGCTGCTTCGGCAGTTATGACTCTCTCCCAAGCTGCTAATGCACAACAGCCACAGATGTTACCAAAATAATCCCGCCTAAATTTCTTTCTTCCTTGAAAGTAATATGAGGAGCTTTTGTAGAGACGAAAGAAGTCTCCATCTCTTCTCAAAATTAGAGATGGGACCGAGACTGCGAACAATTGATTGATTTGGTTTATTTCACTTCGCTCTTCTGCCACTTTTGGCTAATCGCGAAGATGAGGATGGGCGATGATGATGAAATTCACTCACAAAGAACACCCATTCCCAGGCCGGGATTCGAAACCGACTCCCACGGCGTCGTAGTGCGTTGTGCTAACCACTCCGTCACGAAGGTAGGCGCAAATCGAGCCGAGAACGAAATTAGACCCTTCGAGGTTTGTTTGAGGAGAATAGAACGAAGGACAATACCAAACTGAACTACTACTGCGAGTGGTTGGACAGTCACGGACACTTCTGGGTTGCAACAATGCAATGGAATCGGAGTCCAGAAGTGTCCATGACTGTACATGAATCTGGGTTATTGTGTAACGTTAACCTGAAGGTAAAGCATTTCGAGACGAGAATGATGACGGGACAACCGTTTGTAACACGAGACGAGACTGCGATAAGTCTCATCTCATCTTGTATAGATGTCGCCCACGCTATTATGCCAGCCATAGTCACCGAAAGAAGAAAACCAAGACGAAGAGAAGAAGAAAGTAGTATTTTAGTATTTTTATCACTGCCTAGTCAGGGCGTAACGGCATGTTTGTTTTGTCCTCTTTCTTTCGAATATCACCCAGGTGCTCTTCGACAGAAACAGTCTCTGATACCATACACGGTAATTAATTACATTCTATAGTTTTCAATTAATTTAATCAGTGCATCTTTTAGTATTTATGGAAGATACTATTTAATATTTTGATTTTCTGAAAAAGGAATTGTAGAAATCCTTTTGTGAGGTCAAGTTACAAGTTGTTTCCATTCGGTTTGGAGCGCTACAATAACTACTAATTTGAAATTTGACCATTCTACTACTTAGTTTTACCGAATTTCCTCAGAAACGATAATAAAATTCGTAAATACATTTTTACATAATTGGAATTTAGAATTCTTAATACTTTGTTCGAAGTGGAAATTCCTGTTGAGGCTTAGGGCTGTTTTTATCCATGTTACTTACCATATGAAACTACATTCAACATACCCAGCCCCAAATGTCACACGCACATCATAAAACTTCTATAGTGAAAGAGAAAAGACACGTTACTCACTGTGAGACTGTAGCTAAAGACAAACATGTTTTTATTTTCCTGATTAGGTAGAAAATTAAGTCTGGTGGACTCGCATTAACTACCTTCCAAAAAGTGTTCTTCCGAAGTGAAGACAGAATCATTAATAGGAAAAATATAACTCCTACTTCAAGGAAGAACTAGAAAAAGTCGACGTGGGAACGTGAGAGAAAAATTACATTGCTTAAAAATTGGGGCAATAAAACTCATACATTTTCTAACCTTTATTTAATGAATTTAATTGCAATAAATGTTACAAAAATAATTTTACAATGTTGATAATAATCCTTTTTCTTTTTAAAGAAATAACTTATTTTTTGAAAGTGTTTGTAACCCCATCTCTTGACAAAATTCAAACTAATCAAATTAAATGTAGGGAGAAAGTTTCATATTACTTGAAAGCCTCATTATTGTAGTCATAATTTTAAGCTTGCTTTTTCAGTTTTGCGAAATACATTGAATGTACTAATATAATTGCCAGAAAAGAGAAAATAAGAAAAAAATGTTACCAATCTGATATTTTCGTAAATGATCGTTGAATGCTGATATACTATATACAACAAAGGCATTTGAAACCCTGGCGTGGGAGCAGTGGCGCTAGTGTCGCTAGTTAAAGTCTCGAGGAAGCCAGTAATTTGCTCTCACATTACTAGAGACATGAAGTTTTCGTTTTAACGACAGCAACGAAAATTTGAAGAAAGTATAATAAAATGTTAAAAAAATATATTACGGTAGGTCTACGTTAAGGAGACACAATTTCGATGTTTCGGAATCTCGAAATATAGCGAATTATGCCATTTTGTTTTAGAATAACTCCCAATTTTGCATTTTAACGCGAAAAACGCCCCGAAATATGCAATATAAACTCGGGACAGTACCGATCTACAAACCGCGAAATCCCGCAGTGCGGGGGACGGAGAGGGGCAAGACTTTAGGGGGGGCCTTGCCTTGCATATATGGTCTATATACTGAATATTTAAAGGTGCAAAGATTTGTTATTAATTTTAGGTTGACTAGTAGTTCTTTGGTTAGTAACTTTTGTTTAATGTTCCATACCATAAACTAACTAGATTTTCTTCCCTAACTCTGCAGTAATTTAGTTTATTTAGTTTAGTACATATTTCGAACTTTGATATTATATATACATCCGGGGCCTAGTTATAATATACATACAAGGCACTGAGCATTGACTAATCGTATGTGCAAGGGGAATTTGTAGCAGCTAGTCTAAAATCAGGAAGATGCATGTTTGGCGTTTCGATATAGTGATTTTGAAAATATATAGCTGTCAGTATTTTTCTTTTTTTTTATTATTTGCTTTATTTTACTTCGCTTTTTGTGCCACTTTTGGCTAATTTGCAAAGATGGGGATGAGTGATGATATGATGAAATTGATGAATAGACACTCACAAACATCCACGCCCAGGCCAGGATTCGAACCCGGGACCCCTGGCGTCGTAGCGCAATGTGCTAACCACTCCGCCACAGGGGCCGGCAGCTGTCAGTATTGATTGATAACATATTTCTTAGTGGTTGTGCTGCATTAAGTAGTGTTCTTTCGAGATTCTACTCTATTTTCTTGTATCAGCGATTTCCAGTAGAAAATGGCCGCGGTAGCTCAATCGGACTACCATGCGAGAGACCCAGGTTCGATCCGGGTTTTCCCCACGGCTCCTGCTATTACAGTTGACTTTTAAGTGAAGACAATTTATTCTTAGTTTTCACCGTCTATATCCGGCGGCACCGTGCAAAGATGTTTCCATTCGGTTTGGAGTTTGAAGACAGCCTTTACCCCCCAGGGTTTCCCCCAGGTACCCATGTTGTTCGACGCTGGGTGGGCGCCGGGGCCGCTTCCAACGTTAGAAAAGTTCCCGGATTTGAACCGGCCGGGGATCGAACCCGAGACCTTGAGCATGGTAGTTAGACGCGTTACCGACTGAGCCACCGCGGCCACCATATATATATATATACTAATGTCCAAAATTAAAGCAACAAACGGAAATTCTTTCCCGTGTGTCCATTTGACCACATAATACGATCAGCTGATAGTAATATTTATTATGTCATAGACAACTGGTTTAAGATAGAAAATAAACTAACCTTAATGTGCCAGGATTCAGGGGTGCCTATTCCCCCCCAAGGCCAATGGCGCATCCCCCCCAAAATCATGTCATGCGTTTCCCCCAAATCGTATCATTCGCGCCCTTAATCCATATCGTAATCACCACAAAATATTTAATTACGACAGCGTGTCTACCGAAAGTAACTTTTTTCTTAGCTTTACTGAACATTGTAATTGATCTGCCCCTCCTCCCTAAACAGGGGTGCCATCACTCAAGACCACCCCTAAAATCGTTCATCATAATCGAAAATATCGCGTGGATCCCACTTTAAAGTGTAGGTTCAGTCCCGATTAGCATTAGAGTGCATAAAGTGGACTTAAAAAACCAAATCAATCAATCGAGAATATCGCTTGTCTTTATACTATACAGCTTTAGTATAAATTCTTCATATTCATCTCATTAAAGCGCCAAACGCACATCGTAGCAACAAATCATTGCGAGCGAAGCTAGCAAGAAAATTTTTACATCCATTTCTTTGCAAGCTTTGAAGAATATTAATGGGGTGTCAATACTTTCTTAAGATCCAGAGGTATTTAGTCTTTTCCTTTTCCAGCTTTTCCTTTGGCACAGTCAGGGTCGAAAACGTGTGGATGCCTTATCGCTAAATACAGTCTCCAAAATGTAATGTTCGAACTCTCTCTCCACCAGTGGCGTCTCCTGACCCTGAACTTCAGGCGTTGGCAAAGAAGGAATGTTAACCCCTCCCCTCTCATTTCTGTGAACCAATATTACAAATTTTCTCCGTACCTTTTTGGTGTAAATTTATAAATATTTAGAAAAACATTAAATTACATAAATTATTTTAAATGAAGTAAATACTTCATATAAAGTATTAATATATTTGAAGGGTAAGGAGAAAATTAATATGTTCAATACTTCGCCATACAATTAATTTTAAAAGCACGAGTTTGCAACCAGAGGGGTTAGTGGAACTCCTACCTATCACCCATAAAAAAACACCGTCGACATAAGAATGACCCGTTCATTGAAAAATCGCTAAAATGCACATTCCCGGTTTTTCCCCTTACCCTTCATTTATCCTTCCAAAAAGTAAAATTTGAAAAATCAACTGCTCATTACTTAGTTACTTGAATTCCAGTATATTCTTCATTCTTTAGAGAGAAATGCGCTGATCACCGCCTCATAAAATTTGGATTTATCCCCTTCTCGCAGCTTAGAAAGTAATTCTTTCAGGATGGGGATAAGACTTAAATTCGTCATCCGGTTCTGAGGTTGAGTAGATCGGCAGAATGTGTGGATCCTCTTCAGTGATGAGAACGATCTCTCGACAGATGACGTCGTGGAAGGAATTGTTGCGATCAACACTGCTAATTTATATATTTATGTAAACTCACCCACTAGATTCGTGATAATTTACAATCTCAATTGGTGTTTTCTCTGATCCTTCAGTGGAAGCATACCAAACATAAAGTTCATTCTTCTGCAGTTTGGTTAAATTAAACACACTGCCATAAATTTCCTACAATTTATTTACGAGATGGTGAGGAAAGTTTTCTCTCTTATTCAAGTTTTGTGGGATTTAGTAAATCAAAATATTGCAATTTTTCAAATGATGCGAATCTAATTGTTATCTGGTTGCTGATATTATCAATGATTTCAAAGTAAAGCCTCCAGCAGTGGTCTTTCTGTGATTCGTTGTTCAGTCGCCTCCTTTTCATTTCAACAATCTCTTCCTCTTCTACTGCACCAGTTATAGAATTCCATAGTGTTTCGAAATTCTCACTTTCCTTTTTCAGCTGTTGTTGAAATTCATTTATTACTGCAATACAAAATATCAACATTTTTAGACTGCAATATACTGAATAATACGTCTGAAAAGGCAAGCAAGTTGGATAAAGCCTTTTTTAAAAATATATTTTCGAAGTCCTTCAAGAAGCTAGAAAATCCTCTGGAGTCATTGCAGTCAAATGATCGAAATCTCCACTTTCACTAACATGTTCAAGAAACATAAGCAGTGCTTGCAGTGCTTCTCTGTTGTCATTGACTGTCCACACTAGCCTAGAGGTAAAATTTCATCTGGTAGGAGCTAATGGCGGGAGCTTTCTGGACATGAAAGCAGAAAGTTCGTGTAACCTCTTTGGAGAATGAGATTTAAGTGATTTAAGACCACAAAATAACACCTTAAGCTCTTTGTTACATTCTAACGATTGTTGCAGCACCAAGTTCATTACATGAACATAACAATGCGTATAAAAAGCTTTCGGATAATTTTCCAAAACTTTACTTTAAAGGCCATTCAAATGACCACTCATTACAGAATACCCATCGTATGTCTGGGCAATTAATTTATCCCCACACTTATATTTATCCATTATTTCAGTCACGTGACTAAAAAGAGCTCCTGCAGTTTTATCGGCGCTCATGTCATGAAATGCAAGAAATCTTTCAATGACTTTTTTTCTGTGAGGCTGAGAAAAAACGTAACACTGTTGACGCCTGAGATTTTTTGCTAATGTCTGATGTTTCATCGACCATGATAGCCACAAAGTCTGTGTTTTGAATTTCATTGTAGATTTCATCTCTCAGAACATCCGAAACTGAATTTATTAAATAATTTTGAATGCCCGCCGAAGTACCGCGAAAAACTGTAGAATTTAATAAATGTTATTTTAATGAGGGATCAAACTCGGTACTTGCAATAAGGAATTCCATGTAATTTTGCCCTTATTTAGATATGCTGCATTTTCCTCATGGCCTCGGAATGGCAGTTCTTGCTTTGCTAAATAGCAGACGGCGTTAATCAACCTCTTTAATATTTCCCTGTTCTCTTTTACTTTTTCATTGTGTAGCTCTATTTCAGCTTTTCGTTGAGTATCCAAAAGAACGTCAATTCTAGTAGGGGTGGCAACAAAACTACTACATTTAAAGAAACTTTATTATAAAGATGGAATTCAGACTCGCTGTGTTTTCTCACTGCAGTATTGAGATGATCCAAATCCGCATACCCTTGATAATTCCCAACACCTTTTTTAGTCTAGAATAATAAACATGTCCAACAGTAAAATTTATTCACCACATCACACCCGCAAAGCCAGTCTGAAATTTCATAGAGTTCTTTTCGAAAATGTCTCTCAAAACCTTTTCCAGCACAACTTTTTCCTTTAACACATGTTGACATCGTGAGATTCGAACATGGTCGACTATTGTCAATCACTTGTTTCTTCTCTGAATACGAAAGCGAAGAAAATAAATTATTTAAATACTTTTGCACAACACTTTCACTATTCTCCATCTTAAAATAATCACGTCACTTCACACCACACGTTTAAAAAATAATGCACAACAATCACGAGCAAAACAACTCGGAACGCGGGGCGAATGAAAGCCAAATCGTTGGGAACAAATACAACGCCTTGAGAAGGTAACCATGCTGGTGGGTGGCAGGGTGCGCATGCGCGGTCATGCTATGTTTTGGCAGTGGTAAGACGTTGGATTTCCTCGCAACGCCCTGCCCGTCACGGACCGATCTGCCTGCCTGACAACCACTGCGCGCTGCGCCGCGTTCGAAAACTACCGGGCGCTCGTGACTGACAATTGAAGAAAAACGCTCAAAATCGTAATTTATAAAAGTACAGATACTTTCTTCTTTATTTCATTTTCCTTTGGCCGTTGACACACGACTTACACACCCAGAGAAATCGCCACTGCTCTCCACTTCAGAAATCCCTTCACAATCTAAGATTTAACACTTTATCAAGAGCTTCCCATCTACCCCTTTAAATTTCATACTCAATCCTACCACCAAAATTTCCATGCCAATTTTAGACTTACTGTTAATATTGAAGAGTGGACATTGCCTCCTCCAAAAAATTAATTCTCAGTCTCCACACCAGAATTTCCGCAACAGTCTAAGACAATAGTAATACACAATAATTGGATACACACTTCAATTTAATGCTCAATCCCCTCTAACTAAAGTACTCGCCATAATCTAAGACCTAGAGTTGGATACTGTCCCTCCCAAAGTTTCATTCAAAATCCCCTCAGGACCCACGTGTCAAATAAGGCCTAATATATAGGAGTTTCATTCCCGCCCCCCTTCGTTAACGCCCTAAACAGTTTCATTTCTTCATCTAAAGGATTAAATATGGTGCATTTAAGAGCCCGTATCAGCGTCACTCGAAGAAAGCACCGGACAGATGTCAAATTTTCTTCCTAGTCTTACCAATATTGATTCTATTTCCCCTTCAAACGCAAATCCATTGCATGGGAGACCTATTGAGACTTTACTGGTGGGAGGGTTGCTCTGTCGAAAGTAACGGAAGACAAGGTTCCCTGTCCGCTACTCACCCCCCACCCCACCCCGCCTGGAAGGTCAGACTCTGGCCATAATAGACCTTTCTTTTGAGCCCGCACGTTTATAACTCCGAGTCCGAGAGGGTTTCTGTAACAAGACAACACTTTTTCCGAGTGTCTGAAAGAAGAAAAACACACATTGACGAACATCGCAATACAACTTACATGTAATAGAGCCAAGGACTATTTAGGGGAGGCGGGGTGTCCAGGGAGTCCGACTTTTCCACGAGAGACTTACGAAGTACTAAAATTAATTAATGTAAATATGCTTGTTTTGTTTAGCATCTGTCGTATAATCGAGAGAGGTGTATTTCCGTCAAACTTATTGTAAGGGAAGGATTACATTGGGGTCATACAACTTTGGATGACTGTATCAAAGAAGATTTATGCACACCACTAGCTAAGTAATATGCTTAAATATTAAATTAAGAGCTTTACTTTTCGTCAAATGAATCTAACATCCTTTTTCGTTATTCAATAAATATTCAATTCCTTATCTGTTTCACAATCACCTTGCCAGGGCAGTTGTTTTTATACAAATTGAAGCGATCTTAACTATTCATGAGCTAGATAATGAATACGTGCTGTTATATTCCTATTCTTATGCCGTCTTTTCCCATTCTTGTGATAACAATATTAATTAATATTTTAATATTATTAATTTAATATTACTGTTATTTTAACTTGTTTTTATTATTAGAAGAAGGTACCAACATCATAGGCGTGCGCAGACCCTCTGATAAGGGGGTGAAAATTAAGTCAGATCGGGAAAGAAAAAACTCATTTTATCTCACTGTTTTAGTTTTTTGCATTGATGTGATATGTGATATATATGTATGTGTGTGTGTATTCGTGCGCCCGTGTGTATATTATATATACAGTATATATATACCTAGGTATTAACATATTATTTAAATACATTACGTAATCTATTCATCCGGCCCTTAACAAACCAACAGCAAAAATTATATAAATTGCTCTGAAATGTGAGTGCTCGTTTTCCTCCAAACCAAACTGTTATAGCAGCAACTGGCAAACTGCGAGCGAAGCGAGCAAGAAAATTTTTCGATCCAAATTTTTGTAAGTTGAAAACAGTATTGATTTAATAGGGCACAAAACATTTCATGGGACGCCATGGTATCCTCTTTTACAATTTTTCTCAATCAGATTTTTCGGCCAACTCCCGCTACTTCCTAGCTACGGTTCGGAAGTTGACAAGACTTCAAGAAAAGCAGGTACCGCGAGCGAAGCGAGAAAGAAAATTTTAAGAAATGTATTTTTATTTGTTAAAATTTAAAGTCGAGGGGACAATTGCCCCTCTGTGCCCCCTGCAGATGATCCTGGCCGTCTGTAAGAAATAATGCAAGATGGACGTGAAAACTAATTCCGTCTTGAGTATCCTTTTGTCCTGCTACTAGTGCTAGTCTTGCTTGCTTTTACTTCAATGTATGCCCCCCCCCCCCTATAATTGATTTCCGTCCAAGGTTGGAAAAAGGCAAAAAGTGCTTGTAGTTGCGCCATTTCCTTTTAGAGTATAATATTGTTTTATTGTACAGTAGACTCATTTCGATAAAACTTTCATAAAAGGTCATTACAATGCTCAAGAACATTTTCTACTTGAGGAAGATGTTACCTTATTACGATGTGTTCTAAAATCGTGAAAGGGCAGGGCAACTGCTTATCTGCCTGGATCAACAACGGCCACTGATCATTTGATACTAAGAAATTGTTAAATCATGAGTCGCCAAACTTGTCACGATATTGACATGATATTTTGCTGCCTACCTGGTAGGTGGATTTATTCAGTGGCTGTGAGATTGTTATTTGGTTCTATAGGTTATATATAGAGTTAAATGTGTACAATCATTATCCTCTACAAATGGTGTTTCCAATTTCCGGAATAGGTGTGAAAAATGAATTTTTGAAAGTTGGAGGACGTTCAACATCTCAAGAACCGTCAAGTTTATTTTCCGGTTTGTAGTGATTGATTGATTTAGATTACTTTACATTGCTTTTTTTGCTTTTCTGTCACTTTTGGCTAATTGCGAAGATGGGGGATGAGTGATGATATGATGAAATTAATTTATTAATATGTGGCGATTTTCACTTGACATACGTCAACATTTGTCCTTTTTAAAAGTTCGTTCAGATTGGGAGACCAGCACAGGAAGTTCCATAGGTTTTTCTAGAAACACTGGATAAAACCCCACCCTCCTGGGAAGCAGATGGCAAGATCAAAGGCATGGGTAAGTGAAAGCTGAACTCAAACGTGACCATGAAGGTATGTAACTGCTTAGTTAACGCTGTAGGAAATAAACCATTCATTGTCAATGCTTGTTTGAAGCTCGCGGTGGTAAGATAGGTGAATGTTTTTACCCCCCCCCCCCCCACCGCACTAATGCCGGGTCAGGTATTACGTTATAGTTACGGAGTTCTTGGAAAAGAGGGATGAAGGTCACTGTGAACTTAGCTTTGTTTTATCTACGTTCAAGCGCAAAGGGGAATCAGCAATTTATACTTATTCTCTTCACTTCTGTCTGTCGTGTGATTGCTGGTATAGGCCAATGAAGACTATTTATTTCCACCGAAAGCCGGCCCCCGTGGCGGAGTGGTTAGCACATCGCGCTACAACGCCAGGGTTCGATTCCGGCCTGGGCATTAGGGTGGAGTGAATTTTTTTTTTCTTGAATTTCGAAATGCCTGTAGTCAGAAAAGTTGCATTTTGGTATCAGATAGTCAAATAAAAAAAATCAGCTCTCTAGGTCAATTTCTTCTGGTGGCCCAAGCCCTCCTAAGTTTTTATATTTCCACTTATTTTCGCGTATTGAAAGATACGTGGAGATTTTTTTTTTAATTTCGAAATGCCTGTAGTCAAGATAGTTGAATTTTGGTATCAGATAGTCAAATAAAAAAATCAGCTCTCTAGATCAATTTCTTCAGGTGCCCCAAGGCCTCCGAAGTTTTCATATTTCCACTTATTTTAGCGTATTGAAAGATACATGGAGAATTCTGGATGTGATGAAATTATATCTTCATATCCGCCTTTAAAAGCAAAATGAGAAAAACTCAGGAACCTCATGTTTCAGAAATTAGTGAAAAGTGTTTCTCACCAAGTGACAGGAATTTTGATGAAAGCTTCATTGCCATCAGTGTCACATCAGCAAGTCGTTGCAAAAGTGAAAAAACTTCACGAACACTATCGAAATCTCTTAAAGCCCTTTAAGCGTAGACAAAATGAAGAAAACTAGAAGAAAAAATTGAATTGTATTGCTCACATGCTAACTCTACATTATTTGATATATCGTGTTGCAAGTGTAAAGACTTTACAACCTGTGTTTGTTCTAGAGAGAAGAAAGTACCTATTCAAGAAAGAGAATTTATTTTGGATCAAAGAGCAACGAGAAAAATGTTCATTGGAAAAAATGATTTTAAAAAATCCAAAGAATTGCAGAAGAAGCAAGCAAGAAAAGCTATGGAAGAAGCAAGACTTCAGAAACATTTGTCAAGTTGTAGTGTCAATGCTGCTGCTAGTAGTCCTCAATCAAGTGCATCAAGTGAACTGGAGGAAGAAGGTTGAGATACTGACAGCGACACGAGTAAAGTACTTAAAACCAAATCGGAAATGCCCTCCACTTCAGCGAATTCCTCATTAACCTCAAACGAAACTCAAATGCGGTTGCCTCTTAAGAATTTTGCTAGAGAGTGTGACAGACATCGCATATCTGACAGAAGTGCAGCTAAAATTGCTAGTGCAGTTCTTCAAGATGTAGGTGTTATTGGTGATGCAGACGTTTCTAAAGTGATAGATGAGAGCAAGGTTAGAAGGGAAAGAAGTAAAGTCAGGAAAACAGCTTCTGATAATTTGGATACTCTGACTGGATTGTATTTTGATGGCAGGAAGGACCAGAGAAGAATTAATGAGAAGAGAGGAGTGAAGAATTATGGTCGCGTCGTAACAGAAGAGCATGTGACTTTAGTCCAGGAGCCAAATTCCAAGTATATAGGACACGTCACTGTATCACTATAAAAAATGAGATATTGACCTTCTGTGCTAGGAAGGAAATAAGTATAAACGATCTTTTAGCAGTTGGATGTGATGGTACAAATGTGAATACAGGAAACAAAGGAGGAGTTATTGTTTTACTCAAAAAAGAACTTGGTAGACCCCTCCAGTGGCTTATTTGTTTGCTGCATATAAATGAACTCCCACTGCGCTATTTCTTTCAGAAAATTGTTGGATTCACAACTGGTCCAAAAGATTTTTCTGGGGAAATAGGAAAAGCTCTACAAACTTGCGAAAAACTACCTCTTGTGCAATTCGATCCAATAAATGTTCCTTCTTCTTGTCAGCTTGTTGGGAATGTTGACTTTGAAGACTTAAGTACTGATCAGAGATGATTGGTGTATTAGTGTAACAAATGGACACTGCAGTGATGAATTAGGGAATCGCAAACCAGGCCCATTAAACCATTCTAGGTGGCTTACAACAGCTGCAAGACTGCTAAGGTTGTATGTATCGACTGATAAACCCTCAAATAATTTGACAACTCTTGTGACCTTTGTGGTGATGGTATATACTCCAGTGCAAAGAGATGGATTTATCTTTTCAACTATCAAGTCAAGAGCATTGATGAAAACATTTCACACTAAGAAAGAATATAAGCTGTAAAAGTAATTAGTATTACGATATTGGGCTATATGTAAATGTAAAAGTTTAACATTGTTACATATTTTGGGTACTGATGGGTACTTGGGTAGTTTATTTTATGTATTTCGGTAGCACAACTTTATGGTTGTATTCAAATATCTATTTTTTGCACTTGTTTACTTAGGTTACAGGGTATTCTGTGTTTCAGTTCAGGAAAATAAATAAAAAGTTATAATTTTCGGTGAGAAAATGCTGATTTTCAATATGAAATCTTCAGTGACCCTGGGGCACCACTAAAAATCAATTCTTCTTTCTGAAGTAGTTAGGGTTAATTAACTGTATAATAACACAGCTTTTCCCACTACAGGCATCTTCATTTTTTGAAAAAAAAAAAAGAAAAAATTGCCCAATATTTTCATTCCACCTTACTGGGCATGGATGTTTGGGAGTGGCATTCATCAATTTCATCACATCATCACTCATCCCCATCTTCGCAAATTAGCCAAAAGTGGGACAAAAAGCGAAGTGAAATAAAGCAAATCAATCAATCAATCAATCAACAATTTCCGCCGAGATTAGATTGAGAACATACGGTTTTGAATGACAGTACTAAGAAAGATGAGCTAATCGGGACTGGACCTACATTTTAAAGTGCGATCTGAACCACTATGTGCCTCCACTGAGTATTGATTATACTATTGATTATAAGGCGACGCCGACACCATCAGAGAGGCCCCTCTACAGATTCATGTACACCACTACTTACAATAATGTACATAAAATATTTATCAGGAACTTTACTTTTCATCAAATGGAAGTACCATCATTCCTTTTGTTATTCAATAATTATTCAATTTTTGACTTCTTTGACATACATTTCCTTGCCATGACTGTTGTTTTTACACAAATTTTAGCGGTCTTAACTACAAGTAAACTAGATGATGAATACTTGTTGTTTTATCTCTGATATTATAGCGTCTTTTTACTATTTATGTAATAACAATATTTTTTAGTAAAAAAGAAAGTAGAAATAAGTATAAACCTTGTCTTTCCTCCGTTTCGTAGTCTGTGGTTACATACAACAATACTCCATACGCATCGGAGAAATTAAGTACTAAGTAAAAAAAAAATCATATTATTACAAATAATTATATTACAGTATTAAATAGAAACAATTTTATGATTATATTTCTGAGACACTTGGCTCGGACTGGCTCCCCAAATTATATATTTCTAAATACGTGACTATGGTAACTAGCCTTTGTTATTTTGTACTGGAATTATACAAATATCGGTATCTGTATCGGCATCGGTATCGGTCATGGTATCGGTATCGGCATCAGTATCGGCAAATGGAGGTATCGGCTCAGCTCTAATTATTATATACGTATATGTGTATATTATTTACACAGTATTATTTGAAGGGCTCGGGTGTAAAACATGGTAAGTGGCATTTTATTGATTTCTGAGTTCATTAAGGAAAATGTTATTAGAACTTATACAGTAGATAAATTGTTTTCGTGTTGTGTTTACAGATTTCAGAAGGCTTCACTGAGTCCAATGCAAAATGCATGACATGGCAATTTCACTCGAAAATTGAAGGATGGCACATTTTACTTTGTAACTCAAAAATAACCAAAATGTCACTTACCATGTTTTACACCTGAGCCCTTCATTTTATAAATGAAACATCATGCAGCAGTACTTACTCAGATATAAACTATAAAAATATGAAAAATATATAAAAGAATATAAAAACAAACTGAAATCACACTTTTCAAATAAAAAATGTCTTGTGACTGCTACTGTACAATTATTACGTAACTGCGAATTTACGTAAGTTGCGTATTACGGAAGGGGGTTACTGTATTTTATTTTCGCTTTTCTGCCACTTTTGCATAAATACGAAGATGAGGATGAGTGTTGATAAGATGAAATTGATGAAGGGACACTCACAAAAGAAGACCCATCTGAAGTGGGGATTAGAACCCGGGACACCCTGGCATCTTAACGCGCTGTGCTAATTTATAGAATAATGTACGTAAGGATTTTGTAGATATCAGAAACACTTTTGGTGAAAGTACATTAATCTCGTAATCATTGAATGGTGTTTATTAGGATTTAAGAAATGTAAAGAAAGGAAACAAAATATATGTACTGATGGTATGAAGCTCATATGAAAGGAAATGAGCTCATATGAAAGGAAATGAAATACGGAAACTGTAAAACACACTTAAATTTATCTTGAATTAAAATTCAATAATTTTTATATGCACAAATAGCAAACATTTTCTGTAGAAAAATAATATAAATACTAATCATGTTGACCCCTAAATTGTTATCATTAAACTGTAAATAAACATGGCAGCTGATATTTTGCAAACTATCATTAAAAAAATTGCGAAAAGTCAGCTACGAAAACTACAAAAAATATTTTACGTTACAATTATCGAGTACATCCAGAATGTTTTATTTTCATTGGAAGAAAAGATACTGAAATTATCATAGTTCCATTAACACACTCAACAATCCTTTCGATACTATCATACTATATAGAGTAGTACCAGGAAGCAGAAAAATGAATATTTACATATACTTTTTTATTTGCTTTAATCAAACTGTTCAAGTACAGAATATTTCACAGGCAAGTTTACTGGAAAAAGCATTTCTATGAAGAAAAAAAATGTATCTATATGTATGGTGCTGAAAAATATACAAGCAATTTTAAGCGTGTTCTTTTAAACTTAAAAATCGATTTAAATAAAAAATCATCAATATTGATTTTTTAAAGAAAAAATCACGGTTTTTGTCCACCCTGATCGTGACTGAGCCTACAGTTTAAAGTGGGATCCGAACCACTGTGCCTCCACTGGGTATCGAACACGGGACTCTTTAATTACAAGGCAACGGCTTTAAATTCGTGTTATTATTGTGTAATCGTAAGTAAGTCGAAAATTTCACGCGCTCTGAACTCAACTAAAAGAAGTTTCACACCGAGAAAATATTAGATTGCCATTTAAGAATGTCATTGATTGTTTCATGATGGTAATCTGATCATTGCATCAATTCTTGACGCTCAGACAATATTTTCTCGAACTACATCTCCTCTCGCCTCCTTCCCATTCTATCCATCTCATCTCCTCTCCTCTGTTCCTATCTCAAATTTCTCCTGTTCTCTCCTCTTGTCCCCACATCATACTTCTCCACTCCTCTTATCTTCTCTTCTGTCTTCGATTCCAGAATCCACTGCGTTCTTCTCCAATCTTCTTCGCTATTCTCTTTTAATTTCGTTTACTCTACTCTCCACTCCCCTCTTCTCGTCTCCTCATTTTCTATCCTCTCATCTCGTCCTTTTCTTCTCTTTTCTCCCTCTTCTTCCTCTCCCCCTCGCATGCCATTTCTTTCTTCTCATTTCTTCTCCTCTCCTCTTCTATCCTCTCGTTTCTTCCCCCTCTTCGTTTCGTCTTCTCTCGTCTCCTCTCCTTCTCTTTCCATTCTTCTCTTATTTTCTTTTGTGTAGACTAAACAGCAATGAATGCACATCACATGGTGGTTCGGATCCCACTTTAAACTGTAGGTCCAGTCACGATTAGCCTTACTGTGCATAAAGTGCACTTAAAACACCAATTCAATCAATCAATCAACAGCAATAAAATACTACTAACAAATATAGGTATTATCTCCTCTTAGTACGGGAACTCTACTTCTTTTGTAAAGAAAGTCATTTGCGATATAATGCTGAATTGTTTGTATTTTTAAATACGTAATACCTTTTGCCATTCCTTTCGTACATTGCACAAATATATTTTCTGTATGTGGCATGTGTGTATGTGAAATTCAGCCTAACTCTACACGCAACCCACCTACGCCTTGTGTAAATTGGGTTGCTTGGTATAAAATATCACTGACCTAACACTTTTTAGAGACGCTGTACAGTGGTATGCGCAAGTATTGCTAGGTAAATTGCCGATGGCTATTTTCGTTAATTTTTCTCTTGTATCCTACGTGTCTTTATGAAATAGATTTTGAAGTAATTTGGTGCTGAGGCTGTCAGTAGCTTGTTTGGCGTTTTGTTCCAATTCTTTAAACTCTCATTGAGTTAAACAAAGTGCAGAACGTGGTAATGGACAATTTGCTTGGTAATACTTATGCATATCACTGTACGAGAAAGCCATAGGCGTGCGGAGACCCTCTGATTAGAGGGGAGGCAAAAGACTTGATGAAAGTTCAGTAGGGAAAGAAAAACCTAATTTTATCTCACTGTTTAAGTTTGATTGCATCGATGGGTGTGTGTGTGTATATATACACCCCCCATATACAGGGTGACTGGTAATTAGATGTATTCCCTGAAAGGGGTTAAAGTAGAGATAATTTGCAATACATTTGACCATATGATACCCCGTCCGAAAATTGGTAGTATTCGAGATAATCGAATTTCAATTGTTTTTTTTAAAAAATGACAATTTTCCACATAAAAAGATGAATTGAGAAAAAAACTGCTCCTTGTATGGAACTTATTTCAGCGTTTTCTGATAGCTAACAAATAAGTGGTTCGTTGAAAAAAAAATGTTTTTCCCAAATAACAATCACATGTAAGTAACGGGTGGGTTTAAACTTACAAGTGATGATAAAAAATTGCACTCTTAGTTTACTTGTCAACGTATTAATAACAAAAATGGTATGACGCGAAGCGTACAAATTACTTAAATTACTTCCTTGTGACATCTGCTATCCAACAAGGTACAAATGTTGCTGATATTCACATTTGTGTACAAGAAATAATACTTCATTCATCTTCATGTGAATGGAATCAATGAACAATACAATTAAAGAACATTATTTGTCTTGCTGAAAGTAGGCACCTCCGTTACGAATGCAGGCACGCAGGTTTTTACGGACATTTGGTCTCTTGACTCGTGATGTGATGGTGTCCTTGATGTGTTGACCAGCTGATAAGTTCTCTCCCTGAGCTCTTCTTACGAGTTTACCGGTGTCTTGTCATGTGGCTCAAAATGTAAAAGTCGCAAGGCTACAAATCGGGGGATCGAGCCGGCCAGGGAATCGAGCCGCCTCGGCCAATCCATTTCTTTGGGTATTTCTATCGAGTCACAGTCTCACGCCCAGGCAGAAGTATGGATGGGCGTAATCAACAATAATTTGATCGAGCCATTTTTCCTGCCCCAAATCTTAAAAGGCATAGCTTATGAACATTTCTTGAGGAAAGGGATGGCAATGTTGTTGGAGGATGTGGCTCTAGCTACAAGACGTGATATGATTTATCAGCATGATGACTGTCCAGCTCGATCCCCCGATCGATTTGAAGCCTTGCGACTTTTACATTTGGAGCCACATGACAAGACACCGGTAAACTCGCAAGAAGAGCTCAGAGAGAGAATCTTATCAGCTGGTCAACACATCAAGGAAACCATCACATCACGAGTTAAGAGACCAAATGCCCGTAAAAACCTGCGTGCCTGCATTCGTAACGGAGGTGCCCACTTTGAGCAAGACATATAATGTTCTTTAATTGTATTGTTCATTGATTCCATTCACATGAAGATGAATGAAGTATCATTTCTTGTACACAAATGTGAATGTCAGAAACATTTGTACCTTGTTGGATAGCAGATGTCACAAGGAAGTAATTTAAGTAATTTGTACGCTTCGTGTCATACCAAAAAAGTGAAGGTAAAGTGTTCCCCTGTGCATAGCACCACGCCATGAAGGCGTATAGGGGGTGTGGGGGTAACGCCCCACACTTTCTTGATCCGGTCGTGAGTGGGGGTGATGTGATCAGCATCACGCCCCTGACCGCCTTTACCCCCCAGGGTTTCCCCCAGGTACCCATGTTATTCGACGCTGGGTGGGCGCCGGCGCCGGGGCCGCTTCCACCGTTAGAAAAGTTCCCGGGTTTGAACCGGCCGGGGATCGAACACGGGACCTTGAGCATGGTAGTCAGACGCGTTACCAACTGAGCCACCGCGGGCACATTTTTGTTATTAATACGTTGACAAGTAAACTAATAGTGCAATTTTTTATCATCACTTGTAAGTTTAGACCCACCCGTTACTTACATGTGATTGTTATTTGGGAAAAACATTTTTTTTTCAACGAACCACTTATTTGTTAGCTATCAGAACACGCTGAAATAAGTTCCATACAATGAGCAGTTTTTTCTCAATTCATCTTTTTATGTGGAAAATTGTCATTTTTTAAAAAAAAACAATTGAAATTCGATTATCTCCAAAACTACTAATTTTCGGATGGGGTATCACATGGTCAAATTTATTGCAAATTGTCTCTACTTTAAACCCTTTCAGGGAATACATCTAATTACCAGTCACCCTATATATATATATATATATATATATATATATATATATATATATATATATAATACATAATCAATTCATCCGCCCCATAACAAATCAACAACAGAAATGATATAAATTTTCTCTCAAATTTGTGCGCTCCTTTTATTGTTGTTAATGCATTTAAGAGAAAACCGTTTAGCAGCAGTTACTTCTCTCATTGGCAATTTACAATGCATTACAGCCATCAAATTGCGAGCGAAGCGAACGAGAAAATATTCAGATCCAAATTTTTGCATATTGCTTATTGATTTAGTATGGTGCAAAAATTTTCATGGAGCGCAATAGCATTATGTTTTACAATATTTTTCATTTAGATCTTCGGTGTCCAGGGCCAACTCCTAGCTACAGCTGTGAACTTGACAAGACTGCAAGAAATGCAGAAATTGCGAGCGAAGCGAGCAAGAAAATTTTACGAAATGTATTTTTATTTGTATAAAATTTGAAATCGAGGGGCCAATTGCAGTTCTGTGCACACCCCACCCCCCCATGCAGGTGCTCTTGGCCATCTGGAAGAAATTATGCAAGAAAGACGTGAAAACTAATTCCATCTTGAGTATCATTTTCTTCTGCTACCCTTAGATTCTGCTAGTCTTGCTTTCCTTTACATCTATGTTTGCCCCCCCCCTTAAAATTGATTTCGTCCATGGTTGGGGGCAATGGCTTTTGCCCTCCTGTAGTAGAGTCACTGCACCCGCTTTCCCCGTAGTTGCTTTGAACTTTCATCGGCTTGAAAATATTTCATTTTCTTTAAGAGTATAATATCGTTTAATAACGGCGATAAGATTCCTTTATACTAAATTTCTAGGTAAAAGTATGTTGGAACATGGACGTCTGGAATGGGGGCATGGATGGCCACATCTCCCCCTTATAAAACGAATGTCAAGCTAAAAGTAAATTTTCACACGTATAGTTTTATTTCAGTCATAATAATTTACATTAATTATTATAATGGGGATGCAGGAATGCGATAATTTCAAATTCAAGAGGTGTTTTTTTGAGAAGGCAACACTATTTTCGGGGTAATATGCATCATGGTAAAATACCTTGCTTGTCCCTCCGTTGAAAAATCTGAGGACGTCTATGAATAGGGGGGCATTTGATCCCCTTGCCCCCCCCCCTCCGTGCGCACGCCTATGCGAGAAACTAGTCAAGAAGGGACTTACGTAGGGTAAAGCGTGCGACGCGGTATGGATTTAATTTTTTGCTAATTTACATAGCTTTTCTGCCACTTTTGAAGAGGTTGATGAAGGCAGCGAGCCTATCTGATGGCGTAGTGGCAGTGACGGCGCCAGGGAAATGTGAGTGGGGGTGACAAAATATTGTTGGGGCAGTCACATCAAAACAACCGAAAACACTATATACATATAAATATATTATAATAATAGTTATAATAATAATAATAATTATTATTTTTACTATATTCATGTATGGTCTTTTTTGTATTTGTCCTTTATTCAGAGTGGACGTTTACTGCTTAAATTTACATCTTGATTACGAGTTTATCTCCATATGATTCGCTTTAATAAAGGCATTAATTATTTTATTTTATTCTTGGGAACTGCGTTGTTTCTAGTGGCCTATTTCAGTATTGGAAGACATTTATAATTTTATAATTAATCGTCTTTCTTGAGACGAAACTACTGATATAAATATTTAAGTTATAAGATAATAATATAAATGACGCAAATAAATGCTTCGAAGAGTTTAATTTTCTTGCAAAATAAACATGACGTTGGAAGAAATTAATCGTCTTAAATATTAGAAACAACGAAAGTCACTTAGTGAATTGCAATTCTCCTGTAGGAGAATTCTGATGCACATCTTCGGTACGTGGTCCAGGACTTGACATTTCTTCTGAATAGCAAGGACAGCAAAATGAGCCAGCTGGCATCCAGCATCCTGCTTCGAGCAAAGCTTTTCAAAGGTTTCAAACACGAAAAGGTTCTTTCACACGCTGCACTGGAAACTTGAATTGTTACAGAGAATACAACTAGAGTGTAAACCTTTTGAAATGCCAATTTATACTATCCTAGGATTTCGAAGAGCCCGTATCACCGCTGGTGATGATACCTAAGAAATAGGTTCTTGCGTCGACGTTCTGTGCTCGAACAGTTAAGTGTGTGGCATTTAAATTTTACTGAGTTAAAGATCAAATATGAAATTTGTTATGTCGCGAAGCCTTTTTTTAAATACATTATCTATTACGTAGTTTTCCTTATCTCAATTTCGTAAAATTCACTTGCTCGCCAATTGAATGTAATAACTTAAATCAACATTTTAAAGCACAAGAAAGCTTCAACTGTTCTTCTACAGCAAAGAAATGAAACTGATCTTACAGAATTTTCTTTAGAATGTCTGTAGTTTTTCGACGTACAGAGCAATGTATGTAAATTTTAACTTCGACTTTTCTAAACTGGTCGCGCTAGCCGTTTCCCCCTCTGTACCGCTCGCGCTCAACCCCCCTTCTCCCTTCACAGTCCTCCGCCGTCCCTTTTTTCTTTCACAATCGGCCAGTCTTCCAAGAAAACCGCATGCTGAGAGCTAGGAAAAGAAAAAAGAAGGCAGGGAAAGGTTTTGGGGGAGAATCAATGGTTTGGGCGACGCTTGTAAACCGTTCTTCACTACGCGATATCCTAATATTAAATCACGATGGGTTTGTAGTGCAATGACAACAGTGAAGGACGGTGGATTTCCCCAGTATATTGTTCACAAATGGGAAGGGCTAATTGCACAGACTGAAGTACACCTTTACAAAAGGTTTGCCCGCGAAAGAAAAATTGTGCCAAATTATAACTTTTTTTTTGTGAGAACACGATAGTCCATTACCAAGGGATTTTTTTTAGGGGGAAGGTGACTTTACCCAAAGTTTTTAGGTAAATATTGTGTAAATTCTATCTGGTGGTGGATTATCAACCAGTCACGCAAATGAATGACTTTTTAGCTGTCGATCATAAATAAGTTCAATGAACGTTCATTGTCAGTTTGAGATATTTCTGAGGGTCAATGGTAAAAAAATACTTGATGATCTGTTATGGAAATAGTGCTATTTTTAAACATTTTGAACGTCCGTTCAATTTAATTTCGATTTGACTCCTTTCATGATTTGTAAGTAGGGGGATAAAATATATTTACTTAATACTTTACTGCGTTATTTTTTCACCAACCACATATATATATATATATGTATCGCAACATAAGATAGTTCTGTTTCATCATATACAAAAGTACTTTTAGGCATAGGTCTTATGTAAAATAAAATACATTAATTATGTTGTTTTTCCTTTTCCAAAGACATTATTTAGTGGAATAATATGACAGACTTACTATTGATAATAAAAGGTAAAGTGTTCCCCTGTGCTTAGCACCACGCCATGAAGGCGTGTAGGGGGTGTGGGGGAACGCCCCATACTTTCTTGATCCGGTCGTGAGTGGGGGTGATGTGATCAGCATCACGCCCCTGACCGCCTTTACCCCCCAGGGTTTCCCCCAGGTACCCATGTTATTGGACGCTGGGTGGGCGCCGGGGCCGCTTCCAACGTTAGAAAAGTTCCCGGATTTGAACCGGCCGGGGATCGAACCCGGGACCTTTAGCATGGTAGTCAGACGCGTTACCGACTGAGCCAATGACCATACAAAACACACCATAAAAATTGCATTCACTTTCAACTTTCTGGGTCCGGCCACCGTGGGGGAGTGGTTAGAACATCGCGCTACGACGCCAGGGCTCCTGGGTTCGAATTCCGGCTTGGGTGCGGATGACTGTGAGTGTCCATTCATCAATAATATCACATAAAGTACATCAATTATATCATGTATATGTTCCTTGTATAACATTACAATTTATTATTATTATACCTATTTTAAAATGCAAATAGTAATAAATAGAGGAAATAAAGTCGGGGGAACCGTCAAATTCGGAGCAACTGACGTCCTGGTATATTTTTAGGAACCAGGACAATAAGACCATACCCTCGAATGTAGGCGGGAGGAGCCGGGCTTACTTCGGGGGTTCCCCCCTTATTACATGTATTGAATAGCTGTATATTTGTGTATGATTGTTGCTTATAGTTGATAATTGTCTAAATTATATGATAATGCAAATTCAGTATGTAATGTAATAATGTAATAAAGGGAATTATTATTGTCCATTCATCAATTCATCACTCGTCCCCATCTTCGCAAATTGGCCAAAAGTGGCACAAAAAGCGAAGTAAAATGAAGCAAATCAATCAATCAATCAGCTTTCTGGATATACGACAAATAACACTATGTAATGTAACACCATTTCTGTTTAGGCCTAAGGAATTTTAGGCGTGCTTAGATCCTCCGATTATGGGGAGCAAGGGCTTTGATGAAAGTTTAACTGACGAAATAAAACCCTCATTCCATCTAACTGTTTTTATTACATTGATGGGCACAAAACAGGGTCGTGTGTGTCCCGACGCACCTAAAATCACTTTATTAGATGAATTTCAACTTCAGTGGCACCATTGTTCTCTGCTGGCGCTTTATATTCCATCTCTGTCGTTCAAAGACACGTATAAACGTATCCACGTATAAACGTGGATTAGTACCGCAAATTCAAAACAACTACACATAATTTATTCATGTTCAATATATGGGAAATTTATTCTGCAGACACATACAGATAATACAACTAAAGAATAAAATATGTGGAGGTGTTAATAAGAAATTTGCTAGTGGGAGAGTCCAATTACATAGGAAGTAATACACTTACCCTTCCCCTACGTAGTTACTTGGAACTTTCGTCGGTTTGAAAATAGTATTTACTTTTATTTCTATAAAAGCATAATGTTGTTTAAGAAGGGTTATAAGATTCCTCTGCACTAAATTTCTAAATGAGACTATTAAGCAACTTCTCCCTCACCCCCTCATTTACGCAGCGTATGCAAAGAGTGTGAATACTTTTTTGCTGAAAATGGAAAATGAACCACAGCAACAAACTAATGAAATACGTCTGTTTTTATGAAGAGCTTCAGAATTATCTACAAACTTGTTGAAAATCACAATTTTGCTAGCTTGTACTCATTGGACAAAATACATAGAGCCAGGGACGGCGCTACAAAGAGGTTAGGGGGGGATGAAACCCCCACAACAGATCTAAGCTCCCTATAGCCGCCAGATTTTTATAGTACGTTAGACTCCTTTCTATCGAAAATAAAAGAACTAGAAGCTATCTTACGTAATATTTTCCATTATAAAACTTACCTTAGGGCAAGGCCATTGCAATGTTCAAGTACATTTCCTGCTTTTATTCGCAAGATTATTACAACGTGTTGTACGTAAAATCGTGGTTGGATGTAGCAGCTGCAGATCTGCATGGATCAACAACGGACATTGATTATTTAATACGTACTAAGTGATTGTTAAATAACAAGTCTCCAAACTTGCCAAAAAATTTTGCAGATAGTCTGCTGCCTGTCTGGTAGGTGGATGTGTTCAGTAGCTGTGGGATTGCTGTTTGGTTGTTGGAGGGTCAAACGATGATGATAATACGATGCCTACGAAGCTAAATGTTAACAATTATTATCCTATGTAAATCATGTCACTATTTTTGGAACGAATGTGAAAAAATATTTTTTATAAGTTGGAGGATGTTACCAATTCTATTGCGAAGGTAACACTGAGAGAACAAACATATTTTCAGTGCAAATTCACCTACACATGAGACAAAAGCATTGACTATCAATATCATCACCAGATGGAGTGTAGATGATGGGCTCCATGAATTCAGAGTTAGGTTTGAATGTTGCAATGATGCCAGTTTGTTTGTGAGTGCCTATGGTATTTGATTTGGTGATCATACCCTCGGCCACATTACAGTGAATATTCAGAGTCTCTATGGCTAAGAATTTAGGTATATTAATAGCAGTGTGTTTGATGGCTGGTTCAAGTTTTGTGTTGTTCTCAAATCCTAACAGCTCTCCTATAGTACCCAGATCCACTGTCTCTGTAGCAGACACAATCTCTACTCTGTGAGTGACAGAATTTTGAGTTAACACTATACCTCTGGGTAACTGAGCATTTAGAGTAGACAGATTATACTTCCCTGGAGTGATAACAATTTTTTGATCCCCAACTGCAATTGTGTTGTTGTGGTGTGTAATATTAGGGATCAAGTACATGCCATAAAATGCTCTGAGAGCTATTGTTTTGGGATACACTATATCATCATGTAATCTGAGTTTCAATATTGAATTTTGGCTGGTGAGATGGAATACCCTCATGATGCTTCAGATACCACAGGGCTTTTTGAAAATCTTCAATTGATGGTTTATTTATTTGAGACAGATATCTAAGAACAGATAAACACAGATGTCCACAATTAACATCTTTGAAATTTTGAACACGGGCATTATTGTAGTAAAGATTAGTTGATTTTAGATATTTTACTAAATTTTCAGGTGGAACACCTCCAAATGAATCAAACACAAATGCCTCATCTTTTAAATATTTAAGATAACAGATCCAGTGAGTGCCCTGATTTTTGTACTTATCCAAATTAACTATGCCACACTCTTTGTTGAGTGGTTGTTCTGGTAAAGAATCAGACATGTACACACCTCTAAAATTTTTGATGCCCAGTGGCTTAATTAAAGCTTCAATATCTTGGTTTGTAAGCGGCTCTTGTTTTTTAAAAACTTATTCATGACTCTCTTAACACCTTTGCCTTGTTTTTCCACGGCCAGGTTATGGCGCTTCATTTCATCTAATTCTGCCTTATTCTTCTTGGCATCTATTACTGTTTTTGCTATAGCAGCTGATCCCCCAGCCAAGCTCCCAACAGCCCCCAAAAGCTGCTAAGATGGCTGGGATAGTAAATATGAAGCCACCTGTATGCAATTTTTTTCTAGATTGCTGTAATTTTTTTAATTGAGGGGTGCTAAGTAATAATTTCATACCATGGCCCTTGGCAAGACAAGAGCTTTTTTTCTTGCGCTGTTTTTTGGTTAAAAGACTATCAATAGTTTTAAGAGATTTAAGACCTGCATAAGGTATCTGATACATAACACCCTTGGCCTTCATCCTAGGTTTATTATATACATATTCTGGGTTTACATAGCTTAATTAAGTGGTTTAAATTTATTTAATTTATCACAACCCCCACCCCAGTTTTTGTTTAGTGTTCATAGCTATGGTGGTCCCCAATGCTGCTATTCTCTCACTTAAAGAAGCATATTTGCTTACAAATCTACCAAATGCAGCCTCTTCTAATTTCTTGTCTGCAACATGTCGCCTCTCAAGATCAGAATGTGTGTTGTATGCTATGTCATGGTCTCTACAAGCAGCATCTAGGGGATTAACACCAGGGTCCCCTCTGTTTAATCTATGGTCCAATTTTGTACCGGGACCACAATACTGATAGCCTGGAATGTGTAGTTCAAATGGCAGCTTGTTTATGATGTCATTAACCAGCCCCCGACCCTCAGAGATATTCCAAAATTTAGGTGGTAGAGTATTAATAATTTTTATAAGATATCCAATGCCCTTAGTGTCATTCACTATAAAATTAGACAATTTGGTGCTTATCATGTCCATAATTCCAACCTTTTCATTGTAAAAATTGTGGTTGCCAGCATTTTCTTCCCCAGCTATGACCAGCAACCTATCTACAAGTTTCCTGACATCATCAACCCACACAAATTCTTTAGGCAGGGTGTTGTATTGTTTGATTCCACTACCTGTCTTGATCTGTGACCATATGGGCTTGATTAAGTTGTTGTATTTTGCTCCACTGCTAGACTTGACTCTTTTTTGTGTGGGATCATTGTTCTGGTATAGAGCATCTGATTTTATTAATATTTCTTTGTAATGCTCATAATCTTGATCTGTATAGTTGCCAGGTCTCTTCCTAGTCATCAGTTCCCACAATCCAGGTGTTCCAGGATACTTAACAAAAGCACCTCTTTCTCCAAGATGAGATTCTGAATATACAATTAGATCATCTCCCATAAATGTTACTCTAAAATTGCCAATTCTATGTATGATGCTACCATCACGCTCTGTGTCAGCATATAAGCCAAAGACCTCATCTTTGTTGTCTTTAGGTGTGCTTAAATATTTTTGAGCAAGAAGACCCAATTCAATAGGTTCCTGAGTAGCTTCAATTCTTCGAGGAGCAACAGGACTAGGTGTATGAATACTAGAAAGTGGGGTGATTGGATAATCTAATATGTTCCTAGCAGCTACAGGTACAAGCTCTGTGATTAAATTTTGATTTTGCTCTGTAACAGTTTTGATATTTTTACCTAAACCACTAATAGCATCAATAATAGGTTGTTCTGTTGCTTGTGTTTTTCATAGATTCCTCGGTTCTCTGATTTCCATCCCTTAAATCTTTTTACAAGATAATCTCTTAATTTAAGATCATCAATGATTGGCCTTTTCATGGTTATTTATATATGTTTCAATGTCTAGACAATTGTTAATTTTATTTCTGTATTTGTATTTGTATGTGGCCGCGGTGGTTCAGTCGGTAACGCGTCTGACTACCATGCTAAAGGTCCCGGGTTCGATCCCCGGCCGGTTCAAATCCGGGAACTTTTCTAACGGTGGAAGCGGCCCCGGCGCCTACCCAGCGTCGAATAACATGGGTACCTGGGGGAAACCCTGGGGGGTAAAGGCGGTCAGGGGCGTGATGCTGATCACATCACCCCCACTCACGACCGGATCAAGAAAGTGTGGGGCGTTACCCCCACACCCCCTATACGCCTTCATGGCGTGGTGCTATGCACAGGGGAACACTTTTACCTTTTTACCTTTTATTTCTGTATTTGCCACTATTGGGTTTCCTTGTCATATCAATTGTGACAAACCCATAACTGTCCTGGTTCCAGCACCTACTGCAAAACTTGGAAAAATCATTGTAGCTCAAGTCCCCACCTACATATTCATCATGTATGTGTTTGAGGTTGGTATGATCTTGATGAAACACACATATAAAATTGCTGTTGTCTCGGATCAGCTGCTTTGGAATTTTAGAAAAAGTCTGTGCCAGGTAGAAGCAATCTATGTTTTTGTGTCGGCCCTGTGTAAAGAAATTTCTAACCTTGTTTTGATTATCCAGTATAATGTCATCAAACACAACAACTGAGTTATCAAGACATTCATGGAGTGGCTTAACATCTGATTCAAAAGTGGCTATATCCAGTCCATCATATAGCTTCATCAGCTGCTGATATTTTAATTGTTCCAATCTCTTAGAGAAGACATATCACGGTATCTAGTGACATGTGAAACGCAGTTCGATATAAATTATTTTTTGTTTATTGATTCATTTTATGCACAAACATGAAAGTGTGAGGTTTGATCTTATTTTGTGAATAAACTCGTATCCGAGCCAGACGTCGGAAACTGGGGACGGGTCTTTCTTGAGTGACAGCCGCCGCTTAGAACATGACATATTTGCACCAACGCGGAGATAAGGAAAGATTATTTTCGCCGCTACCGGGCTCGAGTCGCAGCGGGCGTTCGAACCCATGTTCACGGATGACCAGAGAGATCAGCTGGAGCTCAAGCCTGCAAGGATCGACGACGCGCACTTGACCGCGTTTCAAGACAATGGAGAGAGGTCATTTCCATCCCCTGAGAAAGCGAAGCCAAGCCACTAGAGCGTCCTGTTCAACGGAAGAATTCGAATCTCTTATATATAGGCGGTGCTACCATCCCAAACACAGTTTTCACCCGGATTTCACAGAGAGAGCATCTCCGCGCTACACTCTCGCGTGATCATTGCTTTGTGTCCGTGAACTTCGTTTCCTTACGTACTGTGAGCGACTTGCGGATAGGGAGTTACCAGTGTGCGCCTTATTTTGGTGAAGATTACGCGGTGATTTGTTTTTGCCAAGCGTGGACTACATAAGGATGGAGGGCTAAAGAAGATAGAGAAGGGGGGCGTCGCTTCCCTGACGCCTGCAACGACGCCGAAGCCAGTCAGACGACGCCGAAACCAAACACTGCCCAAAGCCCGAAGGACGCTGTCAGATCGACGTCCCAACCAAAGCCCGAAGGACGCCGTCAGATCGACGTCCCAACCAAAGCCCGAAGGACGTCTTCAGAGAGAGAGATTGAAGGACGACTCCAGAACGACGCCGATCGAAGCCAGAGGGAGAGATTGAAGGACGACTCCAGAACGACGCTTCCAGACGACGCCGAATCGAAGCCCGTCACCAGAGAGATTCCGAACCGACGCGTGACCACGTACACCCGACGCTAGTGACAAGAGGAACGCCCGAAGTTCTGAGGAGGTGCAAGTACACCATATCGTCGCAATTATTCTTCGTCGCGATCGACCTCGGAGGACAATTTCGCCACAAAGGAACCGTGTGCAAGTCCCGCGTCCAGGAGAGATGAAGGACCAAGCCATGTAGCAGAGTCTGGTACAGTATACTTCAGAGGGTCTCATGTACATGTAAACGTGCGTCGTTATTATCAACACCGTACAGTTAACGCCGACGTCTCACTTATTTGCAAAGTTACTCAGGAAAACCCAAACCTAACTTCCGCGTCTAAAAATTGTTTTGGTATTGTTATAAAAAAGGGTTATTTCATGTTCAGATGTTCTAATTTAATTGTCTGCATTCAGGGTTAGAAGCTCCATTTCATTTCTTTAATATTTAGTATAAATTGTCAAAGTGTGCTCCATTTTTGTGTAACCGACCGCCCCGTCGCGCCATTTAATTTGTCAACAGTTGACTGATGAGTCCTTTTTAATTGTGGAAAGCGTAGTTGTTTTTATTGCAAGGTCGTGTGCGTGAAATAGTATTATTTGTTGCATAGTGGTTTTCAAGGTAATTTTTGCTCGCGCCGACGATTGATTTGTGTATTCCGGCAGCTGGAGCCAATTAAGTTTTTGCATCACTATGTAATTGTGTAGTTGTTCTCATTGGACGAGAGAGGCTGATGCGTAATACCCCCGTCCGAGAAACTTGTATAAAGTCGTGCTTACGACTGGGTGCAAACGTTCAGTCGAACGAAAGATTTAACCACGCCGACCCAATTGTCTTAGTTAACCGCTTTCCGAGGGCTGGCACTCAAGTTAATTTAAAAGAGCACAGGAGCTGGCAGACAAATGCCCTAAATTCATATAAAGGTTTAAAATTAAAAGGAATGATATGTTAATGAGATCCATGATTTGTATCCATACTTCACATGTAAAAATACCTCATGTGTGTGAAAGAGAGAGAGAGTGAATGAGTGAGCGTTTGAGGAGGCTTTGTAAACAGTTGTTGATTGCAATATTTCTTTGTTGTTACAATATATATTCACTTTTTTACCGTTCGTCAGTGTTGTTATTTGACGTTTTTCAGGTACCAGATATTATGCTATTAGTGTTTTATGAATGTTCGAATCTACATATCAAAGGTAAACAAAACAGTGTAACATTTCAAGGTATTAATCTCCGCCTCGCAATAGTATGACAATAAACGACCGTCTCAGTACCGAACTTGATAACTGGACCGTGAGTCACGACCGGTCTCCCGTACACGTAACGACGTTTGGCCCCGTGCCGGGGTATGATTGACACGTCATTTCGGGGGCCGTGAGTGCACTCGTTACATTTGGCGCCGCGAACATGGGACGGCAACTTTGTCTTGTCTTTCCAGGAAAGCCAGGTTGCGAGAGCGGTAGAAATTTCATTGTTGTATACGTCATGCATAAAATTCTTGTGTTAGGTTCCTGATGATTTGTGTGTTTTTCGTTTTGTATGTCGAGGGTTATTTTCATGTATTTGTCGTGGTTCACGTGTAAGGACACGTTATTGGGCGTAATTGGTAACAATAGGGCAGATATTTTTTCGGCGAAAGCAGCAAGGGCAGCTGCATAGGGAATTTTTTATGTACTTTTTGTGTGCTTTTTTTGGTTGTTGGCGTAATTTATGGCATCAGGCTGAGTTGCGGGATAAGGGATTCCCGACGGACCTCCTTTTTCTTTTTATGTATCGATTTGTAATTCACATTTTGTGTGAGCTCGCGTAAGTTTGCTTAACTGTCCCAAAGTGTGACATAAGATTGAGCAGATAATTAAGGAAAGGCCTTCATGAGATTAAGAAATCGTCGCATAGACTGTTTGAACAAGAGTGACGTCATGATGGTTTGCAAGGTTTGTGGACAGGAATTTCATGATTTCGAAGTCGACAGCGAGGGAGATTCCGGACCGGTTTGTCTCCAGTGCAAGAGCCCGCCAGGAATGGAAAGGGAGATACCAAGTGCCCAGGGGGGTACATCGTCACGTGCGGACAGCGACCACAGCAAGGAAGAAGATGACGTAGGAAGTGGCAGTGGTGCCAACCAATTCCAGCTGCTTCTCCAGATGCTCCAAGGAATGCAGACCGAGATGCAAGCCAACATCCAAGGAATGCAGACCGAGATGCAAGCCAACATCCAAGGAATGCAGACCGAGATGCAAGCCAACATGCAAGGAATGGAAACCAGGATGCAAGCCAACATGCAAGGAATGCAGACCGAGATGCAAGCCAACATGCAAGGAATGCAGACCGAGATGCAAGCCAACATCCAGGGATTGCAGGCTGAGGTGCAAGGGATGCAGACCGACGTGCGAGGGATGGAAGAACGCCTACAAGGGACGGTTCGCGCCTCCGGAGAAGAAGTGACGCAACGGCTCCTTCAGACGATCCAAGAATCCGAGGCTCGAATCGAATCCAGGATCGCCAGGACCGACGCTCGCATCGATGAACAGGAAGCCAAGGTGGCAACACTGGCGCAGAGCGTAAGTGAGCAGGAAGGTGCTTTGCAACACATCGGCCAACAATGTGCACAGCTGGAGTCAGCCTGTAATCGGAGCAACGATACCCTCGAGCGACAAGTGCGGCGAGCAGCGAGCATAGCGGAAGGGAATTCCGACAAGATAAAGGAAATCGAGGATAAACTGCAACAATTGAACGTAGCTGACGTCCCGGGATCATCGCGAGAGCCGGCAGCCATGACGTCATCACAGCCAGCTGCGGTCCCCTCGTCTTCAAGGCGTGCGAGTGACGCAAGACCGACTACGCTTGTCAACGGGGGAAGCGAAGTGGAACCTGGACTACATTATCCATCGCCGCGACCGTTCGAAGCCCAAACTTCAAACCGGGAAGATATACGGACTGAACCAGCACCAACGAGAAGAGCTCTGTTCCCGCCTGAATATAAAAAACATTTCAAGAAGTTCTCCGGGGCCGACAGGATATTGCCGTCTGCCTTCATCGAGGAATTCGAAGCAACGGCCCGGGAGTTAGGACTTGCGGATGGGGAGCGATTACTCGTGCTGAAAGGCCTAATGCAAGATCGGGCAAAGAACTGGCTCGATCGGAATGAAATACACTTTCATTCATTCTCGGCGTTTAGGGAAGCGTTCCTGACACACTTTCAGCGCCCTATGCAAGTGGAAAGGATGCTCATCCAGCTGAGGAACGAGAGGTACGACAGGAACGGGGGACTTACTTTTTCGCAATATTTCTGGCGTAAGTTCAATGAGTTCCAAGCTCTCCAGCCACAGATGACCACGTCGGAGATAATTGCGGCCCTAATTTATCATTACCCGCAAGAGATAATACGGCATCTCAACGGGGCGTGCGTTTTCGATGCAGAGGCCATGTCGCTCACGCTCGAGAACCTAAACCAGTGCGAAGAGGAACGCGAGAGGACGCGGAGTGACAGATGGAACAAAAGGAGACGACCGGAGGATGAAGGAAGCCGAGGAAATAAGCATCCACGCGTTCACCTGGTCCAGCAAAGATACGGTGGGCAGCAACACGCTCCAGGAGCCGAAGTAAGCCGTTTTCTAGACAATCCGCCTTCACCGCGACGCAGACGCCAGTGCCGAGGAAGGAGACGTCGAGGTGGACCGAGCCGTAGGTCGCCGGGTCACCATGGCAACAGCGACAACAACAACTTCTTCAACGGGCGGGTAAGCAACGGCTATTACCAACGTCATCCGGACAGTAGACCGGGGAGCCCGCGTTCTGACAATGGGCACACAAGGCGGAGCCCGCCGAGGGTTCAAAGGAGCCCGACGCGAAACGCGAACGGGCCGAATCCCAGCAACACATCTACACAGCCGGGGCCGTCAGGTCGTCAGCGCCGAAGAGAGGAATGGGATGGCGAAACATGGTTAAGCGACGTCGCGCCATTTTAGAAGTATAAAATAACATTGCGCCATACCCAGAGTGTATAAAATGTATATTTATCATGTAAATTGGAGGTATCATTTATATCATGTGTTTTGTGTTATCGAACTGGTTGACTTTTCTCGTACAGGGTGTTAAAAAATTTGTAGTCAAAATTTCATGCCCCAGAGTAGAAAAAAAATTTTATTCGCCTACAGAATTTTTTGATCGGAAGGAGGGCGAGATATCACGGTATCTAGTGACATGTGAAACGCAGTTCGATATAAATTATTTTTTGTTTATTGATTCATTTTATGCACAAACATGAAAGTGTGAGGTTTGATCTTATTTTGTGAATAAACTCGTATCCGAGCCAGACGTCGGAAACTGGGGACGGGTCTTTCTTGAGTGACAGCCGCCGCTTAGAACATGACATATTTGCACCAACGCGGAGATAAGGAAAGATTATTTTCGCCGCTACCGGGCTCGAGTCGCAGCGGGCGTTCGAACCCATGTTCACGGATGACCAGAGAGATCAGCTGGAGCTCAAGCCTGCAAGGATCGACGACGCGCACTTGACCGCGTTTCAAGACAATGGAGAGAGGTCATTTCCATCCCCTGAGAAAGCGAAGCCAAGCCACTAGAGCGTCCTGTTCAACGGAAGAATTCGAATCTCTTATATATAGGCGGTGCTACCATCCCAAACACAGTTTTCACCCGGATTTCACAGAGAGAGCATCTCCGCGCTACACTCTCGCGTGATCATTGCTTTGTGTCCGTGAACTTCGTTTCCTTACGTACTGTGAGCGACTTGCGGATAGGGAGTTACCAGTGTGCGCCTTATTTTGGTGAAGATTACGCGGTGATTTGTTTTTGCCAAGCGTGGACTACATAAGGATGGAGGGCTAAAGAAGATAGAGAAGGGGGGCGTCGCTTCCCTGACGCCTGCAACGACGCCGAAGCCAGTCAGACGACGCCGAAACCAAACACTGCCCAAAGCCCGAAGGACGCCGTCAGATCGACGTCCCAACCAAAGCCCGAAGGACGTCTTCAGAGAGAGAGATTGAAGGACGACTCCAGAACGACGCCGATCGAAGCCAGAGGGAGAGATTGAAGGACGACTCCAGAACGACGCTTCCAGACGACGCCGAATCGAAGCCCGTCACCAGAGAGATTCCGAACCGACGCGTGACCACGTACACCCGACGCTAGTGACAAGAGGAACGCCCGAAGTTCTGAGGAGGTGCAAGTACACCATATCGTCGCAATTATTCTTCGTCGCGATCGACCTCGGAGGACAATTTCGCCACAAAGGAACCGTGTGCAAGTCCCGCGTCCAGGAGAGATGAAGGACCAAGCCATGTAGCAGAGTCTGGTACAGTATACTTCAGAGGGTCTCATGTACATGTAAACGTGCGTCGTTATTATCAACACCGTACAGTTAACGCCGACGTCTCACTTATTTGCAAAGTTACTCAGGAAAACCCAAACCTAACTTCCGCGTCTAAAAATTGTTTTGGTATTGTTATAAAAAAGGGTTATTTCATGTTCAGATGTTCTAATTTAATTGTCTGCATTCAGGGTTAGAAGCTCCATTTCATTTCTTTAATATTTAGTATAAATTGTCAAAGTGTGCTCCATTTTTGTGTAACCGACCGCCCCGTCGCGCCATTTAATTTGTCAACAGTTGACTGATGAGTCCTTTTTAATTGTGGAAAGCGTAGTTGTTTTTATTGCAAGGTCGTGTGCGTGAAATAGTATTATTTGTTGCATAGTGGTTTTCAAGGTAATTTTTGCTCGCGCCGACGATTGATTTGTGTATTCCGGCAGCTGGAGCCAATTAAGTTTTTGCATCACTATGTAATTGTGTAGTTGTTCTCATTGGACGAGAGAGGCTGATGCGTATCACCCCCGTCCGAGAAACTTGTATAAAGTCGTGCTTACGACTGGGTGCAAACGTTCAGTCGAACGAAAGATTTAACCACGCCGACCCAATTGTCTTAGTTAACCGCTTTCCGAGGGCTGGCACTCAAGTTAATTTAAAAGAGCACAGGAGCTGGCAGACAAATGCCCTAAATTCATATAAAGGTTTAAAATTAAAAGGAATGATATGTTAATGAGATCCATGATTTGTATCCATACTTCACATGTAAAAATACCTCATGTGTGTGAAAGAGAGAGAGAGTGAATGAGTGAGCGTTTGAGGAGGCTTTGTAAACAGTTGTTGATTGCAATATTTCTTTGTTGTTACAATATATATTCACTTTTTTACCGTTCGTCAGTGTTGTTATTTGACGTTTTTCAGGTACCAGATATTATGCTATTAGTGTTTTATGAATGTTCGAATCTACATATCAAAGGTAAACAAAACAGTGTAACATTTCAAGGTATTAATCTCCGCCTCGCAATAGTATGACAATAAACGACCGTCTCAGTACCGAACTTGATAACTGGACCGTGAGTCACGACCGGTCTCCCGTACACGTAACGACGTTTGGCCCCGTGCCGGGGTATGATTGACACGTCATTTCGGGGGCCGTGAGTGCACTCGTTACAGACATACAAATGCCTGTTTTTCCAGTCTAACCAGTTGGGTGCCAATAAAAAATTATCAATCATTAGTGTAGTTTTACCACAAGCCGATGGCCCAACAATAAGACATCTAATATTATCAGGCAACAGCTTGCCATTTCTCTTAATCTGCTGTTCAGGCTCTGGCAGCCTCTTTATAACATCCCAGGTGTTCATAGTATCACTTTGTCTGCCTCGATCCAGCTGTGTTCTGGGAGTCCTAGCCATTTGACAAGTATCTTGTTGCCTTTTCTGCGGATGATTTTTTCTATGAGATATGTGTCAGGCTGTTTAGTTTTGCTGAGTTCTTCTTCATAAAACCTGCCTTTGAGAATTTCTCCTCGGTGGTCTTTTATTATATATGTGTATCGGGTCCCAGGTTTAACTTGAACCACTGTAAATAATTCAGTGCTCCAGTTTCTGGTAAAGCCTCTTTTGAATAAGTGCTTATATTTGCTGATTCTTACTTGATCACCAACCTTGTATTTAGCTTTTTTTGTTGTTGGCTGATATCTAGGATAATAAACAGTACTGATCAATTTTTGCTCATCAGATGAAGTTACCTCAGAGGGTTTCATGTTGATTGTGGAATGGACCGAGTTGTTATATCTATCTAAAAGTTCTGGTAGGATTGTGAGCCATTTATAATTACCTTGAAGTGTAAATTGTTTATACATATGATTTTTTAGGGTTTTGTTGAATCTTTCTACAATAGAGGCCTTGAGATCACTGTAACTCGAGTAATGTTTTATTGACTGGCTTTTAATAAATTGTTGGAACACCGAATTATAGAATTCTTTGCCATTATCTGTTTGCAAATAGCGCGGTGATCTTCCACTCTGATTGATGATTGTCCTGAAGCCTTCTGTAACACATTTTCCAGTCTTGGATTTGAGTGGCACAGCCCAGGCAAATTTTGAAAATGTATCTATGACAGTGAGTAGATACTTGTAGCCCTTGTTGATCTTGTCTAAGTTTTTCAGCTGTCCACTTGCCATCTCAACCAAGTCACACTGCCATAAATCATCTATGCCTTTTGTAACCACTGGAAGTCTCTTATAATTATGTCTGGCTTCTCTGTGTAATTAATCAACAATAATTTGTCTAGACATAGTATGTAAACAAGAATATTGCAACTATAGGGTGTTCAGCAGCTGATACTACAGGATTTTCTAAATACAGTTTGTCTCCTATTTGTATATTAAATTCCAGAGAGCCATCATCTTCAGCATAAGATGTCTCTAATGTATTGGGGTCTGTAAAATCCTCTAACTCTACACTGGTGACCTTTGCTTTGTTATCAGCATTTGTTATTGATAAGGTAGGGTAGTGGTGTGCCTGTGGTTGTAGCCAATATTTGATCTTGATTGGTCTAAGTGTGCCCCCAACAAAAAACTGGTAATAAAATTGTGCAGGGGACAGCATATATATTTTGCCACCTAGTGTAAATGGTGAATCATATTCTTTGTTGGGGATACTGTACAATTCAAGAATTACTGTATGTTTAGGATTCTCGATTAGGCCAGTTATTTCTTTTTCTGCTGTAAGCAATATACTTGTTACAGATTCAAGGTGCTCATTGATAGTCCTAACAACATCATCATGGCCTGGCTTGATCTTTATGTCCACAACAAGTTTTTTGTATTGTTGCACAATCTCTTGAAGCTGTGTGGCAAAAACAGACAGAGCATTTGCTTTGTTGGATTCCATGCTTCCTAGCTGTTGCTTGATATTAGCTACAATTTGCTGTAAATTTTCAACAACTGCCAATTTTGAATTTTGAGCAGTAAGATCATGGACTTGTCTTCTGATATCCTCAAACAGGGCATGCAGTTCATTAATATGTTGATTAGTTGGTAGAGTGGCCACTGTCTGAGTAAGTTGTTTGATCTCTGTCTGGATATTCTTGATATCTTCTGATTTCAATATGCGATTCACAGCTCTCTTAATATTTTTAAGTTCCTGTGATGTAGGCAGATTTGATACAGTATTCTGCAAAGATTCAAGTGCCAAATTCACATTATTTAATTCAGAAGCATCAGCCACACTACGCATAGCATCTTGAAGCAGGGTTATGTCCGCCTGAGTAGGTGTTGATTGTTGTAAAATTTCAAGCTTTGTTTGGATATCATCGATCAAGTGATGAAAATGAGATAGCTCAGATTCAGTGTTGAGGTTTTCAAGTTTTGTGATCTGTTGCTGGACACTGACAAGGGTGTCTACAATACCAGGCAAGCAGGATTCTAGAGATTCTTGTACATTTGTCAGATCACTTTGCACTGCTGCTATTGTACCTTCAAGATGAGTTATGGTACTCTGAATTTTTCCAAAATCTTCATATGTTTCAAGTTGCAGCTTGATGTTGGCAACACTCCGAGTTATAGCACTCAAAGCATCAGAAGATGGCAAGTTGTTCATAAAATTTTCAAGTGTCTCAATTTTTTCTTTAACCTCAGCTATGGCATTGTTCAAGGGGTCCAGATTAGGTATCTGTAGTGATTGAATCTGTTCCTTTAGAGTGGAAATCACTAGATCAAAATCTTCTTGTGATTTTATGCTTTTGACAATTGTTTGGAGCTGTGTCTGGACATTATTAATCTGTTCTTCCAATTGTTGTTTCAATTGCTCAGAGTTGGTGGCCTGGGTGTTAAATTTGGCTTGAAGAGCTGCTACAGCTTCCTCTAAACTTTGAAAATTATCCAATGTTGCCAAGTCAGTATATTTCTGAAGCAGCAATTTGAGTTCTGAATCAATTTTAAGAAGAGGGTCCATGCATTGTGATTGTAAATTTGTAATTTCTAGTTGAAGACTGGCATTGAGTGTGGTTTGTAAAGCTTGTAAATCACTTCTTAATTTTTTGACTCTGACATCAAGCATCAGAATCTCATCACTGTGATCTTCATGCCTTGTATGGCCAAATATATCATTAGCCATTTTTGTTTTAGTGGTTATTTATTATTGAATATCTAATTCTTAACTCTATAAAAAAAGGTATAAGCTTGTCATAGGATCCAGGGACCTCAATATATAAACAATCACCAGCAGAAACAGTATATACAGTGCCAGAAACCATGTTTGAGTGCTTAATTCTATAAATATTTCTCCCTACTGAAATCTTGACATTACCCTCGGGAGTTGTAATAAATTATAATTGACCACCTACAGGTAATTGGTAATGATTTAAATTATTGTTAAATATGTACAATGTTTTACCTGTTTTATCATCAACATCTGTAAGTATGCTGTTCAGATGAATAATTAACAAAGCAGTTAGTTTAGATATTATAGATTGTATATTAGAAGAGGGTGCTGGTGTTGGCAGGTCCATAATAGCCTTTTTTTTGAACCCAAATAAGTTCATCGGCATGTTTATTTATTTCAAATCATGCTTTGTAATTGGGCATTGTTTGCCACTTTTCAAATCACAATGACCCCATGGTAGAGTATGTATGCCACATGATAAAATGCATCTCTTATCATCATGTGGGTCCAGAGCCACTTTTCTTACAACATTTGTAGTCAACAAGTGATCTACACTCTGAATTCTGCATTCTGATGTTCTTATTAAACTCTGTGATTTGAGACAATTTTTGTAATCTTTAAATTCAAGCTCTTTGTCAACAGTTACTCTGCCAATGCCCTTGGCTTTCTTGCAACAGCAACACTACATGTTTCAAAACTGTACATCTTGGCCCTTAACCCAGCAAATGGCACAATAACATCACCAAGTGTCTCATCTTTTAACTTGCCAGGCACCTTTTTGTTGTGGGGTTGAATCTTTGTATGTTCACTGGTATCAAAATATTCAAGCAATGCAGGCTTTGATATATCTTGATAAACATCTTCTGTCTGAATATCAAGAATAAAACTATCTGTGTCCATGTACATCAGTTTTACACGATTATTATAAAAAGGCTTCAACACATCATAATAGAGCTTTAGCATGTGTAATTTGGCCAATTCCAATATCACAGCCCCTACATAAATAGGCTTATCAAACTTAATCTTTGTTTTTTCATGTTGAAGAGTGCCATATTTTCATCATAAATTCTTCTGTAGTTGAAATTAGGCTTTGCTATCAATTTTTTGCTCAGGCTGGGGTCAGTAATTAATTTAATATCAGTATTTTTTCTGACATTTTCTATGGTTTTGCCATACACAGAATTTACCATCAATTTAAACAAAGTTTTATCAAATTGGCTCATTGCAGATGTTCGAAGCTCTGTGTTTGTATCAATATATGGCTTCAACCATCTTGAGTGCCTGAACCTCAAAACTTTGCCAACTTTGGTCACTTGAACACCATGATGCATCAGGAACTGGAGGTTTTTGTAATATATGACATAATCCTGTTTTGGCTCTAGAGTCATCATTAGCTTCTTCTGTTTAGAGCCAGGTGAACACTTAACCTCAGGAATTGGGGGCAGATCAGAAAATGTGTTGTGTATATCATCAGGAATTGTCAGATCAACTTCTAAGAACAGGCCATAGTCACTGTCATCAAAATCCTGAAGATCTTCAATATTGAAATCTTCAACCCACTCAAGCCCTGCATATGGCAGTTTATCCATCATAGCATAACCATAGAGGCTGTTGGCATCTACATACAGTATATAATTTGATGGCAGTGCTGGATCATAATTGAGAATATACTTGTTATTTGCTCTGGCATATCTCTGAGAACATTGCACCATGCCTCCTCTTATACATTGCTCCATAAACAGATACATATCTTGATCTTGGATCAGATCCAATTGCATTTTAGTGTTTAAAAACATTGCAGACCATGCTAGGCCTGGAGCACTGTAGAAATACATTGGATCCAGCTTATAATTTTGCATGGAAGATTTTCTAAATGCCTGAAGTATATCAGCTAAGAGAGTCACATCAAGTTTTAAATATGCCTTATGATAATCACCAAATGTCTGGCATTTTAAATTGTTCCACATCAACTGGGCATGGTGATAATCTTCATCAGTGATTCCAGATGCTGTGAGTTTGCTGTAGAACTCTTGTTGTGGTGGCAGAGCACACTTATCAAATTTAGAAAAATCTGTAACATAGTCATATGAATATACACCCTTCCGCCTAATTAATTTCAGGTCCTGATTTGGAAACATTGCACATGTGATTTTGAATTGATCATCAGATAATTGACTGGCCAGTGTAGCCAGGCTAGCGGACAGAATTCTGTATGAATCAAGAAATCTTAAGTGAATAGGAACACCATTAACTTTAATTTTCTTGCTAATAGCAATATATTTCTCATTATTTTCTGCTAAAATATTTAAATTCTGCTTGTCAAACCCCTTGTACCTGATCAGATGATGAAAATCATAATTAGATGCACCATGGCAAAATATTGGGACAAATTTTGGTCTCTGGATCTTAATATTACAGCTATTACACAGAGCCATTTTGAATTTACCATCTGTATGAGAATGGTGATGAACCTTGATATTTGTATCTGAAAATTCAGAATCACATACCGGGCATTTTTCTGCATTGTTGAAATCTTCAATCTGTTCTTATGTTAAAGGCAACATAGGTTTTGATTTTAATAAGACATTAGATGCTATGTCATGGCATTTATTTTCTATTCTATATGCAAATTCTTTGATGGCATCTGGTCCCATGTATAAATATTCTTCACTAACAACACCATCCTGTACAACAACATAATAAAAACTAGAAGGTTCATGTAACTGGTATGATGTAATTGAAGATTCATCAGGATCTGGACTGCAAAATGCAAGGGGTTTGAGGTTTGATTCAAAATCACAGACTATATATGCTGGGTGTTCCAACAAGGCTTCAAATTTTTTGAATTTGGCATTTTCACTTGGATTAGGCATCACCATATGAACAGGTTTATGGTTGCCACAGTATTTCAGATGCTCAATTTACTTGTTTTTATCAATTTCTGCATTTTGTTCACAAACACCATTCACCATTTTTCTACCATCAAATACAGTCAAACATCTTCTACACAACTTGAATATTGTATTGGATTTGCCTTGTTGTTTTCTGACTAAAGCTTCAAGACTGTGTATCAAAGTGTAATGGTATGTACTATCTCCCTCAATTAAGAGCAGATCAATCGGGAAAGCAGAATCATCATCAAGTGTACTGATTCTGAGGGGTTCTATCAAGCAATTGCCACGACCAGTAGAACAAATAAAAACATTAATAGATAATTGTTTACCATTGATATCCCTGGCCTTTTTTTCAAATTTATCAATATTCTGAACAGACATTGGATATTCTAAGCCCTCCATTGCATCATCAAAATCATGTTCATATTGTTTATAATAAGTTATTCTCTGAGGATTCTTTAAAACTGGATACAAAGCAGCTAAAATACACCACAGAAAGCATTTCTCATCATTATTTTCTATGTTAACCACGGCTCTTTTTTTTTTAATATTGGCAGGTAATGGCAGATATGTAGATCCTTGTAATGGGCTGAATTCAGAAATATTAACATAGAGCTTGTGTGGAGATCCGCATAGGCTCCATCCTGATTCTTTTGCAGCAAATTCAGAGTGTTTAATATTCAATTGATCTATCAAACTGCTTATTATTTTGTCTGAATTTGTATTTGAATATATAGCTACAGTTTCTGTTATGTGGGGCTGTGTAAATTTTTTGCCATTTGGTTTCTTATATTGTGTAAACAATTTGAGGGACAGCTTATAAGAGCCATTTTGTGCATTTAGAATTGCCTGCACATCAGGATTTGTACTGTTCAAAAAATTCTTAATATCACACTTTTGCTCTGATACAAACCGGTAATCCCTAAGTTGGCCAGCAAAACTGCTATGGATGGGTTCATAGCGTGGCCGCTTTGCTGCTCTAGCATTAACAGGTGTTTCAAGCTTCCTTTTCAGACCAGATGAAGATGGTTGTGGGGGCAATGTTGATGACTGTGCAGAACAAGTATCTATATGTTTATAAGTGAAGTATTCCATGCTATATTTTCTATGGCATTTTGGGCATATTTTTGTGGGTGTTCTGCATTTTTCTGGATCACAATTCTTTTGGTGCCTAGCCCAATTGGGGCTGGATATATTCTTATTGCATTGATTACAATATTTTTGATTTGGCATTTTTGTTGTTGGTTTATTATATAAAATTTCTTGGGATTCAAATCAAAATTTTATGCTTAATACAAAATATCAGTTGGGTTCAGCAGTGTGCTTTGTATACCTAGTGTGTGTGTGTGTGTGTGTGTGTGTGTGTGTGTGTGTGTGTGTGTTAATATTTTTGGCTTTGGTGTTTATATAAAATTTCTTGGGGTTCAAATCAAAACACTATACTTAATAAACCTATGACAGGTTGTATAAAGCTGATAGCCTACATGCACAAAGGTAGAATAAGTACAGAAGCACTGCCCTAGCACAAATGCATGTCTACACAGGCATGTCCTAGAAAAACAATGACCTAATACCATGTGTCATGTATAACAAACTGGGGCAGATATAAACCCTTTGTTCAATATATTACAAATATGTTTGATATGAATAATAAAAAATTCTGTATATTAAATCAAATAGATTTGTAATTCAATTTATATAAATTTGCAATATTTTTGTGTTTAAAAAATATGAGGAGCACTGCAACAACATACCCTTACTCTTCAACAACTCTCACAATACTGGCTGATATGTAATGCAAAATCTCTTTATATAGCCTAAGCACGGACCGCATTGAAAACATCTGAAACAATAAGCCAATCAGAATATAACACATCATCACATTATGTCATAACCAACTAATCAGAAAACAACACATCCCTAATAATTTATTGCATAATATTGGGTAATAATTTGTTGCACAACATGATGCAATAGAAATAAACCAGAAGAAGGCCACAAGTGGACCGGAAGGGGACCGGAAGTGGACCGGAAGTGACCGGAAATAAGCCGGAAATGGGCCGGAAATGTGCCGGAAGTGGACCGGTAAAAAATTATCGATTTTTTCAAAAACTTGCAAAACTGCTTGCAGAGTTCAAATATCAGACCCCCGCACTTGTAATATGCACCATTCTTGACTTATTCAAGAATCTAGGCAATTACAAGTTTTTTAAAAAAATTATAGAGAGCAAAAATCTGCATTTTAACATGCCCATGTCAAATCACCAAGTCCCATGTCTCTAGCATTCACAGTTTCAGAGATATCAAAGAAACAAAATTATCGATTTTTTTCAAAATTTGAGTATGTTGCTCTATGGGACATGCCAAGTGCTTTGGCAAGGCTATTTAAGTAAATATGTGTGGGTGGGTGTGGGTGGCTCTTTGTCTTAGTTTTAGGTATAGCAAAAACAATATCAAGAGGGGCATATTTTTGACAAGCTTATGGACAACAATCTGACAGATGTGGCTTTTGTAAGTGTAGGCAAATCAATCTGAGGGGGCTCATCATTTCACGGGAAATTCCCGAGGGCATTTTTACAAAAATCTTGGGTTAGACACAGTACCACACTTGAGCAATAAGCTCATATGCACATCTTGAGCTAGTTTTAAGTGTAGCCAAATCTGCCTGAGGGGGGCTCATCATTTATCGAGTTTATAATATCACAAATACAACTACTACATTATTATTATTATTATTATTATTATTACTATTTTCAGTATCACTTTTACTACTCTACTACTACTACTTCTGGGGACAATATATTTCAATAGTAGGTGTGCCACCTGTGGTTTTGTAAGTTGAGAGAATGGAACCACTCTCATTTCCTGCCACCAGGGATCGCGACTGAAACTCATTTCGGTTCAACTTCTGGTTCGGGCTAAGCACTTCGGCATATCGGCCCGACGTTACAGTCCACGCCGCGGGAGAAGTGAGTTATTCCGGAATATTGGTTCGAGTAACACTGGCGAAACTACTGTAGAGAATCCATTCGACCTTCTGTTCTAAAGGCCAAGAGCGCGCAGAGGAAGGCGAAGCAACTTGTACGGAGGAAGATAAAAGGCAGACAGGTGTTCATGCATACACTCGCTGGTGCATGATTGCCATATCTAACTTTCTTTTACGCTGGTTATGTATGATACTTTGAATGTAGCGAAAGAGAAAAGTTTAAAGTAATTGGAAATTCAGGTTGCTAATTTTAACTTTTCGATTTTTTTATGTATGAAGTTGAATATCGGAATCATGCTTATTAATATTACCGTAAACACGGATAATTAGGAAACGTTTTAATTTGAAATACAGAGTTGTCATATCTAACTTTTTTTAAAATCCCGACACTAGAAAGTTGAAAACCGGCTTAACCAAAAATGTAAGTTGCCACATTTGGATGAAGATATAAAGTCGAAAATCGGAATTTAAATAGTATGAAATACAGGGTTGTCATATCGATTATTTTCCCCAATTTTAAAGGCAGGAAGTTAAAATAGGTATTTAATGGTTACATACGTATACTACTGCAAAAATTACAAAATAGGGAACTTATAAAAGACAGAAATGTCTGGTTGCCATATCTTAACATTTCAAGTTTGTAAGCAGTAACCTGGAAATAGGCATGGTGGTTATAAGAAAATTGCAAAAATTTGGAAAAACGACGAATGGAATGTTGCTATATTTAACTGTCTGAGTCTAGAAAGCCAGAAAACGTATACGTATAAAATTAATATTCTTTTGTATTGAGTACGTCGAACACAGCAAACTGAAAGCAAGTTTTCAGTAATGAACAATGTGTAGTCAGCAGATAAGTCGAAACAAGATGTATAAACTTTAATAACCGTGATAAACACAAAATGTAATATTACCTACTTGGATAGGGGCATGTCCTGAATTTTATGGTTTCATTTTGAAAAACAGGACTGCGAGCAATACGTGCCTTCCTCACTGATTGCATTTGATTTGATTTTTGTTTCTCAGTTTTGAATTTTGGCTAATCGCGACGATTATAATGAGAGAATTGATAAATGTGTACTGAAAAGTAAGTAGTGTGCTGTGCTCCGATAACATAGTGGTAACAACGTCGCCTTGTAACGAAGGGGCACTGGGGTCGATACCCGGTGGAGGGACATAGTGGCTCTACTCCCACTTTAGGTAGGATTTAAACTGTAGGTCTATTCTCGATAGCGTATTGTTGAGTCTTAAACCACCAAAAGTCCATAACAAAAGACATTGTTTCAACATGTGTTGAATGTATAATTGCAATGTATATTGTGATACATTAATCCTTAAGCAAATATAAATTTGTAATTCTGTTTAACAATAAGATACTTCACTTTCCTTTACATCTATTCACAAGAGCATAAAAATACAACTTGGAAATTCATTTCCAAATGAACAACCTCTTATTTATATATTTTACGTATGTGTGTGTGTGTGTGTGTGTGTGTGTGTGTTTTCTGAAATCTGGCTAAGTCCTAATAATGTATTCGCTTCATAAGTGTCTATTACATAACAGAAAGCATCATTGGGTATTCAATATCAGACGAATAACGAATTCCATGGGAATATTTCTGCGAGTTCGTGGATGTGAGTTCAGCTCTCAACGACAAATGGTGTTGGTTTGACCCGCGTTAATGTCATTGGTGTTTGCTTTGTGTTTGTTTCTCTATCACAGTACATTTATTTTCCATAGTTTCGGTGTTCTATTTTTTTACCGACTTATCTAGGATTTATTTAAAATTACGGATCATGAGAAATGTACGATTAAAGGCAAGGCAAAGGTAATAGTCCGGAAAAGACAAATTGAAACTTATATCCTACTTAGTTGAAAGGACAATTGGTCATTGTTGATTAGACTTATAGAAATAACTTGATCGAAATACTTGGTTTTCTATTACATACATTTTTTGTAATTCTTTTTGTGCACCTTTTCATTCCTACTTGAACAGGTAGACTATAAATAAAAACTCGGCATGATTTCCTTCAATTCATTATTACAGTATAGATCTTCCATGGTTCTCGTGGCTTATGATGCATAGAATTAACAATTACGGATTTCTCATTGTTGTTCTTGTATATTGATTTAACAAATTTAGTCACCTTATAATCCCATTAACCGAGACTGGTTGGAATGATTTGTCCATACGCATGGACATCCGGAAGAGAGGGGGCCACGCCACCCGGAAATGAAAGTCAATCAAAAAGTACATATTTCACGCATATAATTTCATTTCTGTCACAGTAATATATGTTAATTATTGCAAGGGCGTTGCAGGAACATGATAACTTCAAACTGAAGATTTTTTTAAAGGGAGTAATACTATTTTGGGGAAATTCTGCCTCATTGTCATCGTCCCCGTTCCCTTGGAAAAATACCTTGCTTGTCCTTTCCTGGAAAAAAATCATGAAGACGTCCATGCATCAGCGGCGTTAAAAATGTCATTAAATGTCCATATATCACCGTTGACAAGCACACATAATATGCATGTAACGATACAAGAGAACACAGCTTTTAAAGGCTTCTTTATATGACAGTGAAGAGAAGAACAACACGCGCAAGTAATACTTTTAAAGAGAACAATCTAGCCAGAATTGGTGTAGCATAATTCTAATACAACTGGCAACACTGGATAAGTCGAACGCAACGTACAGCGCAGCGAACGAAGTTCGCAACCCCGAAAGCACACACAAACAAGCTATGTACCAGTTTCACCCTCCTCCCCTCTTGAAACGGGCACAAGACCAATGCGCTAGCTGATTGCACTGAGTCACCTGCAAGGAACACGGAATATGGCACAAAACGAAGCTGTCTGTTGTATGGGGGAGGTGGGTCGGAAAAATGCGCAAAGCAGAGAAACTGATTGCTTGTAATTATTCGTAACCCATTCAACAGATAACATTCAAACTCTTATATCTAAGAGTCACAATACAAAATAGTACATCCGAATACAGAAATACTATTTACGTAATTCATATTTCAACTTACATCAAATGAACAATTTATGTACTATAGCTCTCTCAATCTCTCTCTCTCTCCCTCTCTTGAGCCAAAACAGCATTCTTGTATTGTTTTACCAATGTTTAATGTGCATGATTGATTGATTGATTTAGTTCATTTTACTTCTCCTCTTTGTCGCTTTTGGCTAATCGCAAAGATGGGGATGATCGATGGTATTATGAAATTGATGAACGATAAACACAAAGATTGTACACATTCTCATCACTTAGTACTCCGGCAGTTTGTTTCTTTATACAGCATATTTGCATAAAATACAATTCAACGTACAAGTGTATCAATGTAAGCTCTATAAAACAAACTTATTTCTAACTTCATTGTCCCTGTACAAGCCCATACCGGGATTTGAACCACCCCACGGATCCCTGACGTCGTAGGGTGTTGTGCTGTAGAGCGACCACAAACAAAAAAGCTTCTGCGAAAAGTCCCCGCGCACCTACCCCTTCACCCGTTCGACTAGGTAGCATGATCCACTCTGTCCCCTCCAAGCGGGGGCGATCATACAGACAAACAACTAGAGTACGTGGAAACTATAACCACTCCGCTCCGGAGCGAGGAGCGGAGTAGAACTGACGCTTCGAAGTCGCTCCGGAGCGCTCCTTTAGTACGCTCCGCACTCCGCTCCGAAACCCTGGTTATGAATATGAATATGATTGTTCCAAATATGTGCTTATTTAGTACTTTTTACACATAAAATGTTCCTGAATTTGAAATATGTGTTTATTTTTTTAAAATTAAGTCAAGGAACCTAACCACACTAACTGAGCATTGCAAGTGTTAGATAGGCCTATATTCTGACTTGGGCGCCGCGGAAAAATCTTGAAGAGCCGTGAAACTGTACAGATTCACAGTTGCACCTAATGGATTAACTTTGCAATTACGATAAACAAAATAGCATTGTGTCGGCAATGCCATTGGCATGTCGGTTGTCGGAATATGTCGCATTTGGTTCATGTACGTACCTTTTCAACCTAGTGCACCGTCTGCGAAGTCTGAATGACACCAAGCCACGTCTCGATTTATTTTTGTTGTTTTATTTAGCGTTGCTTTTCTGTCACTTTTAACCAATCGCGACGATGTGGATGAGTGATTATGAACGAACTCAATGAATTTTGAAAATTTCTCATGTGGACTATTTGAATTGGCTCAGACTATTTCGCGAGTCTTACGTAATACAGCAGTGGAGAAAAGCTCTCACATTTGGTGCGGGAGGTCTCGATTTCGATCAATGGGGGAAAATGTTCTCGTCCATGCAAGCCAGGAAACACGATGCGACTCGGTGCTGTCATTGACCCTCAAATGGTCCAGATATGATTGAATTTTGATAATCATACAAGTTAAGCCCTACCACTCCCTCACACGTCTCACTATCCATTCATATTTAACGGAGCTAGAAACAATTGAAACCAACGTAAATAGTGTAGTGAAAATTCTATGCCTATGGCAACGCTGATATATCTCTTTGCACACACGGCTTTCACGCTCCTCGCTGTAGTTCCTCAGTCGGCCGGTAGGTGTCGATAGTTGTTGCATTCGGCAACGAGATGCCGGCGCGCACTTTAGTTACTGCTCGAATTGTCTGGTGATAAGTTTGTGCAGTGGATGTGATCCGTTGAGTTTGTGCTAGTGGAATTATTTGGATTTCTTGTTCGGCATGTTTTACTTTCAGAATATTGGAAAGTATCGAGGAGTGAGCCCACCTCGATTGTCCTTCCTTTGATTAAGGTAAATACAATTCTCTTTCAGTAGAAATAAATTAGGAAAATACACAAGTACTGACATAAAATTCCATGTTTATTTTGACGTCAAAAGGGCAAAATAAAATGAGGAAATGACATGTCAACCGTTCTTAAATCTTTTTGAACGTTCATCTGAAGGTGATTAAAGTATACAAGAGAAGTAAAACAGTGCCTGTAGTTGTTAGTTGCAAATGTGAAATAATTTAATCTTGGTACATATTTTCGGTTGTGTGCTCCAAATGCATCATGTCACATATCTGCCCAATTTTTGTACGGTGATTACGCTTATCGGAAAAGTAAAGCATCTGAATGCAAGTTCGTGCACTTTGACATTGACCTGTGCTATCCAGACGTATTCTGAAAATTTGATGTGGTTTACAAATAGATATAATAGAAATAAAACATCAATGCAGGCAACAAAACAGAAGTCGGACAATTTCAAATTTTCCTGCTTGTAAACCAGGTAACACGGGAGAATACCTACCACTCCTGGCCTCGTGGGTGAATATCGGTTTTGTTATGAGTTCGCAGGGGCTGGTCGGGGCGCCGAATGAGCAAAGAGATAAAAAGTTTGGAAATTGTAAATAAACATCGCAGACCGACATTGCATTCCAAAACTTTGTTTTTTGGTACCCAAATTCGAAGCTAAATGAGTTTATTGTAATCAATGACATTGTTAGATACAGCGCTTTTTCCCCCTGTGGGATACAAGTTTACGTGTACAGTCAACGGCAAAGATAATGGTAGGCAAATTGTCCATCCCTAATTTCAGTAATTTATTTTTCTACATCCTGCGTTGTTTTAAGCAATGAAACTATGTTGGTTCGAAGCAGGCATTGTTCTCTGCTTTTTGACGTCTTTATTTCAATTCATTGTCATCACATTGTGTAATTCAGACCGAAGGAAAATGGTGGTGGACAATTCGCCTACTGTTTCTTTCGCCGTTGGGTGTACTAGGTTTGTTGACACGGTCTACATGGTTCATGACGCGTCGTTAGCGGAGCACAGGGGGGAAGCGTCCTCAATAATCCGGAAGATTGTATTATGTATGTGTAAGGTTATACATCATGCCCCCCCCCCCCCCCCAAATAACGCAAAGGCATGATTTGTGAGCTTGTTGGCCAACGTAGCAGTACGCAGCAGCGGTGAAAAATATAAAACATTGCACGATCTGGAAATTTTCCTCGGAAAGGCAGAGAAAAAGTTAACAGCTGATTTCGGTTCGAAATATTCCGTTATTTTTATTGCTACACGATCGTCAAGGTCACAGTTTCGCTCCACGCAAGACCGACAATAATTCTAGCGTAGTGCAAGTTGATGGCATGAGAATAGATAGGCTAATTCTCAAAATATTGAGCAGGCTACAGCCTGGGTCCTCCAGCTTCTTAGAAAAGAACATATTTTGACAATTAATATATAATTATTACCAATACAACATTCTGAATTACGTGACTTTTGAATTTCTCGTCAAGTCTTCAAACTGAACTTCCAAAGTACGAGATATCCAAGAGGAGGAATGTTTCTAAGATTATCTGTTTATTTCTACTAATAAGAAATAATATTTATCAGTTTACTTTCTAATTTCAATAGTTACAACAAAATTTATGCGGAAGAAGAGGCTACTGCCGTATAGAAGCTCGTGATCTGATGTTAGTATTTTAAACTATAGAGAGAACAGATTGTCTGTGCAAATATTCACGTTGTCCTGACTATACGAGTAGTAAGTTTCATTCGTGCGAGTGAACGTCTCAAAATAATGGGACCTTTTGCTAAGCTTCATATATAATATACAGGGTGTCTGGGCTAAAAGTATGAAAAAATACACACACATATAGGAAGGGCCTCCCCGATGGCATAGTGGTAACCTTGTCATCGCCTTGTAATCAAAGGATCCAGAGTTGATACCTGTTGGGGGCACATTGGTGGGTTCAGGTCGCACTTTAAACTGTAGGTCCAGCATAGATTAGCTTATCTATGCATAAAAGTGGACTTGAAACTCAAATTGAAATATATGGTAATGAGTCTCTTCCTCTCCAAATGAATGACTGTGCTTCTCTCGTAAACACTTAATTCACGTGTTAAAATATCTATTTACGTTATTTGAAAATATTTTATGTAGGCTATTCGAGAAGGTGCGATCAGTATTTGATGAACCTCGTCCAAGAATAAAGCTAATTAAATTAAATTGAATTTCACGGAGCCGCCCACCGTGACGCAGTGGTTAGCACGGCGTGCTACGACGCCAGGGATCCCGGGTTCGAATCCCGACGTGCTCAGTGTACCCCTCATTAACTTCATAATATTATTAGTTTATTACCCATCTTCATCATCGCAATTAGGCAAAAGTGCCAGAAATGCGAAGCTAAATAACACAAATCAGATTTAAAGAAATATAATTGCTCGGTTGTCAAGTCCCACTCTGTCCTTGTGGTGGACACGTCGTTTGCGGACAAAAAGTGTTTCATCCAAATATTATTTTTATCCACTAAAGCCACCGAATCCGCACTTGCATGCTGGTTCCGTCATGCAGTTGGGCAAATCGAAGTTCTCGAGCGAGGATCACAAGCAACAGTATTGTGTTTGTAATCACTCCACGCGACAGAATGTACTGAATGCATTCTTCCTTACCACAACAGTCTTGAGTGAAAGCTGTAAACAAGGCTGTTTAAAATCGATAAGCATTAAGTGAACTGCTGTGAACTTCCCGGCTTGTGTCGTACTTCATTTAGCTAGAGCGATGTTTACGTGTTCGTTTATGCACGGTTAAAAAGGGCTCGCATATTAAGTAATTGGGATAGACAATATTTTGAAGCTTGACGCCAAGAAAAAATATGAGCCTGGAGGCGGAGGAGGAGTGTCAGTCATAGGTAATATACTGGTACTTCTAAATACCATACAAAAATACATATTTTGTCCGTTGGGGTGAACTAGTCAACCAGGGGAATTCAGATCTGCTTCCATCAATGCTCTAAAGCAGTGAAGGCTTGTGGTCTGGGTGTATGGGTGTGCGTGGCGGAGTGGTTAGCAAATCGCGCTACGACGCTAGTGGTCCCGGGTTCGAATCCTGGCATGGGCATGGATGTTTGTGAGTGTCCATTCATCAATTTCATAATATCAATCATCCCCATCTCCGCAAATTAGCGAAAAGTGGCACAAAAGACGAAGTAAAATAAATGAAATCAAATTACAGCAAAATCTATGAGTGTGCACCTCGGCCTCGAATCCAGTAGGAGTGTTGTTACCCCACCTAATTATTCCCGCCCCTTTTTGCTAATCGTATTAGCAATCCAAAGTTATGACGTACCTTTCGCTGATAATGAGACGATAGCAGAGTTATATGTCATGAAAATTTATAAAAATAAGGTTTATTACAAATTCGAAATACTCCAGTGATTTCTTTAATCGATCACGAGAGAAGATATGTTGTTTATTCTCTTTCGTGACCTATAGAAAATTCAGCATTCCAGGACCTGACAAAATCATTCACAACGCTATGCCGATGAACTGCTATGGTTTGTAAGGAATAAAAATATCGCCACTATTTTGTATAATTACCGTGTTTTAATAATGTATATTATCTTTCTTCAGTTAAATATGTCCCATCAGAAACTCAAGTTTAATGCCACGTAAACATTTCGTCCTGCACCTAAGTTAATTACCATTTTTAATGTACTTATTCACTTTAGTCACTGTCATGATCCTCGAAACCCTAATCAAATGCAACTAGTTCTTGCCAGCACCTTTACAAAAATTATGCCAAATCTGTGACATAATAGTACAAGTTACAGATTCTCATATGCACTAAATAACGAATTGCATTGACTGTTCTGCGACAAAAATACAAGATTAAACTCTGATTACTTAAAATTTTCGTTGAATTTCCAAATACAAGTCACAACGTCTGAATTACACCTATTCCTATGACATTATGAATGTCTTTAATTCAAACCGCTGACATTTTTAAAACTATTTTTCCAGCACCTGTATCAATATATTCCACTCATCACATCTGGTCTTGCATCGTTGAATACGCTCGTCACTATACGACACGAATGAGCATATGCCAAAGCTTATTTATTTATTTATTAAACAAATGATGCCACAGGACATTGTTCCATTGAGGCATACATACATTTTGTACATTACATATATTTATGCATAACATAAATTGTTTTAATAATTACTATACATACGAATCCCTCACTCCTTTCTCCACTGATCCAGTAAGGCTCTTTTGAATGATTGAAGTGAAATTCTGGATTGAAGTGAAATACTGTTTATATCAACGCTCGGATCATTTGCTACCACTTCATTATAAATTTTACACATTTTCCACATCGGAGATACCTTTACAAAATTTGTTCTAGATTTTGGAACATGAAACAACCCGGGTTTCGGTCTGGTTCTCATTTGAGGTACGGGCCTCCCGGATGGCGTGGTGGTAACGTAGTCGCCTTGTAATCAATGGGTCCCGGTTTCGATACCCGGTGGAGCCACATGGCAGAGTGGTTCGGATCCCACTTTTAAAATGTAGGTCCAGTACCGATTAACCTTCCTGTGCATAAATCAATCAGTCATTTGAGGTGCACGTTATTGTAATGCAGATATTAACCCCATAGAGTCTATTTTGTTATTTACAATTTTATATAGCGTGCTCATCAAATTTAGATTAAACCTTTCTTCAATTTTTTCGATGTTAAACTGCGATTCAAGCTCAGAGTACGGAGTGAATTTAGGGTACATTTTGTCTTCTTTATACTTTATGTACGTCAAGAATTTGTCGAACACGTCAGGATGATCTTGGCATTAAAAAAATAGTAATTGCAGTAACTGTCCAGCTGGTGAAATTGAGATTCGCAGTGCGATCATATGGTAATAAAAATGGGGAGAAAATAGGTTTATATCGACGGGATGCGCGATCTGATGAATGGCTGTGGGAAGTGCTTAAGGAAGGACAGGACTTGTCACTTACCTCGCGGACAACCTGTCCTCGTGATCTTGCTGGGACTGTGAGAATCTGACATTTGGAGTTGCAATTAGTGCCCCGGAAGTTGAGGTGTTGAAATTAAGACCTGTCCGCTACAAGCTGTGCTTCGTACTCAAGTGCTTTAGCACCTCCGGGAAGCGTATGAGAATTATCATAGATTTATTCTCGATGTTACGCGCTAAAAACATATACTCAACTGAACTCAGCAACGCAACAACGCAGAATCGCTCCACGTGACACCTGTCACGCGAATTAAACATTACATGAATTATAAGACGGTCAGGATAAGTGCCTACAGTCGGAGTTACCGAGAATAAACATAGGAGGATTTGATTCATGCACCTGAAATGACGTGACATAATACTACGGTGGTTCTGAATATACACATATATTAAAGCACAGATAAACAAACAGTACATCTTGCCCTCTTTCTCTCGATCTCACATTCATACACACATTCCATGGCATATTGCGACAATATGACAATTACAAAGGTTAGATTCATTAATACTTTGACTATACTCATGCTATTTCTTGGCTGCATTGCCGTTTACAATTTACCGTTTAGGATTTTAAGTATAAAGTGAATAATTGTTCCTCGTGCGAACCCCTTTTATCTTTTCTGAAGGTATAAATATATTCAATGAACTATCGTTTGCTGCTAACATAAACTCTGATCTGTAACATTGATTACTCCGCCGGAATAACGATGTCTAGGGTTGCCATAGCACTGATTTAAGTTATGCAATGATTTGATTTTCGCAGATTCGCGGTAGATTGACGTCATCTCTCTCACACACGCACATGGTTGGATCTTACCTTCGCTGCATTCCCTCTGACCTGGGTTGGGTGAAAGTGGTCCTACAGTATTGGAAGACGTCCACAGTCCAGCGTTGTACTTCGCGGTTATCCTGGTTGGCGAAAATGGATCTCCCGGCAGTTCCGTCTGGCATCATCGGATCCTGGCTTCATTCGTTCACTTCTCGCGGTTTCCCATGGACACACATGGATATTAAATGTTATTAACTTCTGCTAACTTAGGACGTTGTTTCGGACGATTGACACAGGTGGACGTGTCTGGCGTTATTCTCACATACCACACGTTTGTACACGGATGCGTTGACGGCGAGGGGGAAAACGACGCCTTGGTTCTACTCTGCTCTACTCCATGGTTCTAAAACAATCACTCGAGGTAAAAACAAATCCAGACCTCTGGTCGGATTGCGACTCGCAGCTAGGTCGCGCGTAGCTCACACTCCGGTGGCGATTCTAGGCGAAACTGTTTCTCGCTATTCCAAATCATCCCTTTTATTCCAGATTTGAACGTGGTGACGCCCTACCCTCTATGATCAGGTGCTTGTTTATTGTTTCTGGTGCTTTGACCGTTGTCCTCCTATCCTGGTCAATGCTCACTCCAGTCCTTAACCTCTGGTAGCAGCCCCTCGTGCAGAGATTAGGCTAAATCTTCCGCTATTGTATTCGACACGTTCAGAGAGGCCAACACAGTAGGGTTACGTCTCCCATTGAATCCAGCGATGAATCTTTAATAATTCATAACTCCCGTATTTCTGTTCTGATTAGGCTCAAATTTTGGAATCTGTACTTTCAAGATGTGGTCTTCCGCTGGTTAAAATCTCATCCAATTCGGTCCATTGGTTTAGAAGTTGCTCTTTTCTTTCTATTCCCCATAAGAATGCATGTAAATCCGAATTCGGGCGAAAAACGGTGGTTGAGCAAGTTAGTGTTGGCTAAGGCAGTTCGCTAGACACCTGTATTCGCGACGGATTTTAATATTACCAATTGCAATTAATTCCTAATAACGGGCAATTAGATTAATTACCTGTTACTCAATATTTGACCGTTATATCGAATGATGCAGTTTGTCGCATTTATCTGTATAACAGGGTGTATACCAGTCAAGAATGTCAAGAAAGTCAGGAAAAAGTCGAGAGATAGGTCAAGAAAGTCAGGAAAAAGTCGAGAGATAGGTCAAGAAAAGGCAAGAAATTATGCTTTTGGTCAAGAACTTCTGCTATTTTTTTTACAGTATAGTTAATTTACATTGTTATATAGCTATACTGGGATTTGATAAAATTGAATATTTGGAAATCTAAAATTGTATTGAGTTGTGGTTAAGATTTGTTCACCTTTGTTTCTTAAGAAATACATTCTTGTATGCGTGAAGTTTTGTAAAGCTATTAAATAAACTAATGTGACCATTCCCAATCCAGGATGAAGTCTGAAACATTATTTTCTACATGCATTAAAAATTAAAGCAAGTCTAAATATCTTGTTAAACACAGCTTCAGTTTCAATCTTAACCAGCCTTGTGGTAGGGGTTTTTCATTGAATAAAAATATCCATCTTCTTAATTTCGAATTATACCTAAGTAGAGGGCGATTAAATACATGTTAAGAAAAAGGGAAAAAAAGGCCAACAAAAAGGAAAGAAAGCTCAAGAAAAAGTCAAAATTTTGGATTTGTTATTTCTCCCAGCTGCAAACTTATTTGTATGCACTAAAAGTGCGTTATTAGCAGTTGATGCACTTGAGTGTGCTACTGGCGTCAAAACCATTATGCATGTTTGTGTCAGCTGTCAGTCGACACATTTTGGGTTCTGCGTGTGCGATATAGCACTTCCTTTTGTTTAGCAACTTTCTGTCTTGAAGTAAGTAAATCTCTGTCGTGACAATGCCGTTTGCACGAATTTCCTTTTTATGATGCGTTCCACACAATGGTGACCAGCTCATAAATCACTTTATATGGTGCAATAAAAAAAGCGGGAATACACGCTCGTCCCAAAGTGTCTGGTCTCGTTCCTGTCTGTTTCTTAAATGGTGATCTCGGTCTTGTCTCGGTATCATCATCATATCATGGGTAATATCATTCCCCATGGGCACCCACAGGGAGGGTCAAAGGATGTCACTTCATGGAATTTTGGAAAAATTGCATATTTATTGTTCACTTCTTATCTTTTCTCTTTTCCAGCTGCATGTTTTTTTTTCTGTCTTTGTAGACTTTCGGCTTTAATCTCGTCTTAGGACAGGGGTTCCCAGACTTTTTCCTTTTTCGGCGGTGCGTAAGTCAAAATGTACGCCTACCTAAAACTTACAACTCTGTTAGTGTGGTTAGGTTGCTTGCCTTAAGTTAAAATATAAACCACATTTCAAATTCAGAAACATTTTACCTTCAAAAATTACTAAATAAGCATATACACATATTAGGATTGATGCGACGGTCCGATTCTAAAACCATGTTTAGACTAGTAAGTGTAATTTCAGTGAAAATATTGGAACATTTCGCGGCGCTCCTGTAAGTCAGCCATGGCGCCGCGGCTCATACTTTGGGAACCACTGTCTTAGGATCTACTTCTTCTTGCTTCCTTCTGCTTTTTGTCTCTTCCTTTCTCTTTCTTGATTCTTTTCCTTCCTTTCCTCTCCGGAGTTTTTTTTTTACTTGTTTTCACTTTCTCTCGACCTTTTTTTAAATTTATTTTCCCTCCTCTTTCCCAAATTTCTTTCCTTACTCACTTTTTCTATCACGTTTATATTATTTCCTTCATCTCTCTCTCCCCCTCTCTCTTTTTCGAGCTTCTTTTCTTTCCTTTCTCACTCCCACATGCTTTTTATATCTGTTTCTTTCGATCTCGTTTATGTCTTAATGCACTTCTATATCACCATGATCTGGACAAAACTAAAAGTAATTCAGGAGTCAAGCCCTTTTTTCTCAGGAGCCGTATTTTTATTTTGCAAAGAGAGCCATGAATCCAACTAAGATAAACTATGAAATGTAATCTTAAAACATTTATTATATTAATTAATATAAGATTAGATTAAAAGTAATTAATTAATGGCAATTAAAAGTAATTAATTCTTGCGTCGAAATGACTTCGTTAAAAAGTCTCAACTGGTACATAACAGCATGAATAATTGAATAAATATGCAATACATTCTAATATGTGGCCGACTCTGCCATATCGCTGCAGATATTAAAATTCGACCAGCAACAGTGCAAAAATGTATAATGGCATGTTCATTATTCTGATTTAATGATATACGTGATACAGATAACACACAAACATTAAGAAACACATATTGTATTCGAAATTTCCGTAAAGCAACTCGAAATATTAAACATATTTTTTTTAACTGAATTAAAAAACTAAATTAAAATATTGGGTCGCATTCAACCAACAATTATATTTTCATATTCGAATTTTAAACATCAAGTAATTTAATTTTCCTCAAACCACATTATTAGAGAATGTTGACACAGTACGAGTATATTCTGCATAAGACTCTTGTCGAGATATTTTAGAATCTACTGGTCGTGGTCACATCTGACCTCAGTTAAGAGTTAAGGACAGAACATTTTGATCTTAACACCCCCTTCTCCTGCAGAACTTTTTTCTGCTGACGCTCATGCTAGGAGATCACGTGTTTTTATGAGCCCTTCATCGTAACGCTATTCTTTCCCGGGACTCTGTTTGAAATATTGCACTGTGTGAGAGATCTCTTCCACCGCCAGCTTCATCATTGTGCATGGCAAGTTTTAGGTCGACGTAAACGTGTCATCATACAACTAAGAAGCCATAAAATAGTAATTTGGTCGTATGAAAGACTTGCTTCTTTTGCCTTTAAAGAGAGACCAACTTCGTAGCAGGGAAAAGAGTATCCTGACAGCTGCAGTATATCTGGCTTCTGTCCAAAGTATGTTTTAAATACCACCTCGGAAAAAAAGAACGAAATCCGCTTTCGTGCATTCATGATTGGGTTTTAAATACGGATTCCCGTGATACGAATGGACGATTAGGAAATGACTCCCCTTTTTGTTGCAGGAATGTAGGGCGTTCGAGTGCATTGTGGCTATAAATTCTTCAAGAGTTTTTTGGACTCAATGCCTCGTAATTAACCCATTCTCTCTTGTTCGGTCGTCCCTTGCTTTCCAGTGGACTGACTCGACGATGGAGCCGGTACTTTCGCATTGGGACGCTTCAGAGACGAGACTGGATACTATCTCGTCTCCAGTTACAAATGCCTGTCTGTTTCTCGGTCCACCCTGAGTTGCAAATGCCTAGCTCTTTCCCGGTCTACACCGAGTTGCAAATGCCTGTCTGTTTCTTAGTCTACACGGAGTTGCAAATGCCTTTCTGTTTCTTAATCTACACTGAATTGCAAGTGTCTGTCTGTTTCTTAAACTACACTGAGTTGAAAATGCCTGTCTCTTTCTCGGTCTATACTGAGTTGCAAATTCCTGCCCCTTTTTCGGTCCACACACAGTTCCAAATGCCTAGCTCTTTCTAGGTCTACACTGTGTTGCAAATGCCTATCTGTTTCTCGTTCTACACTGAGTTGCAAATGCTACATACAATTTTACCCATAACTTTTAGGCCGCCAAAATATGTCAGATGATTAGTTATATTTTTCATATTTGTCCCATGTTTTATTTTTTTTATTTTGTGACGCTATTGAACGAATGTTTTCTTCAGTGGAGGCTAATTTTCAGATGATGGTCTGGGATTGTAACCCCAAAGCCCCCCTTGCAAGTACCTCCTTATTACAAGGTAATAGCTTTAACCACGGCTTCATCAGGGAGCCCTATATTATTTATAAAAATCCTATCTAGATGAATATGTATACTCTCACCACACTGATATACCTACCTATTAATACCCATGATTTGAGAATAATTAACATTGCTCTGGACTAGATTAGAATTCATCTGATGAAAACTATGGTAGCCAGCCAGCTTCAAACTCTTAACCAACGTCGTATCCAATGTAGCCGTCAACTCTTAACCAACGTAGTTTTTAACGTAATATTTTAACTCTTAACCAACGTCGTTTCCTATGTAGCCTTCAACTCTTAACCAATGTAGTTTTTTAACGTAGTCTTGAACTCTTGACTAACGTTGTTTTTTTATGTAGCCTTGAACTCTTAACCAACGTCGTTTCACATGGAGCCTTCAACTATTGACAAACATAGATTTTTATGCATCCTTCAACTCTTAACAAACGTGTTTTTTTAAACATAGCCTTCATCTCTTAAACCAACGTCGTTTCTTATGTATCCTTCAACTCTTTAACCAACGTCGTTTTTACATAGCCTTCACCAACGTAGTTTTCTAACGTAGCCTTGAGCTCTTGACCAACGTCGCTTGTTATGTAGCCACTCTTAACCAACGTTGTTTTTTATGTAGTACTCTGCATATTGTTTTTCTTCACCGTATAAATAGTCTTCGCTTTGAAATTATGTATTTACAAGCCTTGCGAACGTAAACTTGTGTTATATATTTTCTGATTCTCATCGCTTTTCTGCTGATCTTGGGTAATCGCGACGATGAGGATGAGGTACACCCATGGCTTAGATTCAAACCTGGCATCTTCCGCCACGAGGTAGTCGAGTGTTCTCAGTTGTCTATGTTAGCTCTACTTCTGAATAAGAACCTACTGTGGCTTTGTGTGGGATTGAAATGAGGAAAACATTCGAACAGACAGTACATAGGGAACGCACACAGGCGCTTTTTATCCTTTAGATAATGTAACAATTTCAGATATCCCGGATGCGTACATCCCGGAAACTATGTCCGTTATCGGAAAATCACATGTACCCACGATCTGTACATCACAATGCAATGGTTCCTACTTTTCTGAATAAGGGGGGGAAATGTTGTAACGACCTCGCCACTTACGACTAGAGTTTCAACTATATGACGCAATTGTAAGAACGCGGGCTTAAGTTCCAACCTTTATATTGAACTCTTTAAAGAAATGTGATAGTCAAGATTGTTGGTTGGAAAAGACAAGGATGTGAATGTAACAATTTGTAAGTTCCATGTTAATTATTTTTTCAGTATTTAAAGTTATTAACGTTGATCAAACTTAATACTGTGTATAAGTGTGTTGGTTTTTCAAAATAGGGGAAGATAAATATTGGAAATGTGTTTGAAGTGCGCTATTTTGAAACTGCTTTCCGAAAATAAAATCCATCTGTTTTCCTACACGCATAGGAGATAGTGTAAATTAATTTGTAATTGCTCCTCGCCTAAAAAAAAATGTCAAGTAGATATGGCACACCAACATGAAAGCGGTTAACAAAGTTTCTGGCCAAGCGCGCGAAAATTCAACGAATAGCAAGCGAGCCCTGTTGAGAGTTCTTTACCTCTGTCGAAGGGCAAGGACGTCGTTAAGGAATGGGGCTACTGGCCCTTCAGAAATTTCACATGCCCCAAATTTTCCGTGGTTTATACATATGTATTTAAAACCTATTACGTATATTAAAATTACTGCTACATGCTGACGACTTGTAATCAACAGTTTCAGGTTAAGTCCTGGTGGAGTAACATCTGATTCTGTTCGTTTTGCATCGCTTTTATATCTCTTCAGGGTAATCGTGATTTGAGGATGTAAAAACCTACGATCCGTAAGCTTTGTAGCTCTCTACGCTAACCACTCCCCTACGGATGTGTGGGATATCAGAGGTTCAGATCCAAGTTAGCCTGTGCATAAGGTGAACTTAATATAAATTTCGAAAATTTTCAACTGGAAAATCTGAATTTTGCTGGACATTTCCTTCTCTTCATATGGCAACACTGAATCCAAAATACGAATTGTAGCTTTCCTGGCGACGTGATTCGAACAGGTGTTCTCGGGTTACCAGCTAGGTTAAATCGGTGTTAGCTTGCAACGTTTCGAGCGCATACATTGAGCTTATCTTCAGGGAATGTGATAATGAGAGCAAATGAGCTCGAAACGTTGGAAGCTAACGCCGATTTAAGCTGGCTGGTAACTCGAGAACACCTCTTCGATAACTGAATCCGTAAATTATCCACATCTGTCGATAGATACGACTCGAAATAGTTACACAAGCAGGTCTTTTCACCTTCAGATATTTTGCCAAATTGTCATCTATTATCCGTTTAAATCAGATGACCACATAATACTGGTTTTATTGTTAGTAGTAGTATTAAATTTGTTATATGTGCACCTTATTATGTTATTTTTGATTGTTGATATCATAATGTAAAATTGATTCACATTGTGCCTGGGAACTGAGGTCATTTAGAAAGTTATCGATGGAGTTGGCAACTCTGACTCTGGAAGCACAGAAGAATTCGTTTACAATCATGCACTTAGTTGGCACCTCTTGCAACTGGTTTTCGTCAACCGAAAAAAAAGGGCTAGAATCGTTTGTTTACGTAGAATGAAACTGGGTTGAAGAAGGGAGAAGAGTTGCTTTTTTTCGCTACCGAAATGTTTCGGTTTTTCCTTCTTCCCGAAGTGTGTGCGTAGTTCACCAGCTTAGCAGTTGCTTTTTTTAAAACTTATTTTTCCTTTACAGGGTTTTGTAAACGAGGTTTCTAAGAGTTCCATAGTCGCAGATTTTTTAGCATGGTGCCGAGGTGTAAACATTTTTGCCTATATTTCAGAATAATATACACAAGTTGAATTTTATATTATTTTAAGAGGTTTTTTTAATATTATTTAAACCTAGCCTTCAACCCTTAACCAACGTCGTTGTTTTCTATGAAGCCTTCAACTCTTAAACCAATGCCGATTTTCACGTAGCGTTTGACTATTAAGCAACGTCGTTTCATGATTAGTGTTGCCCACGAGACGAGACTTTGGCCTGTCTCGTCTCGTGGAGTCTCGTGGAAATGCTGTCTCGTCTCGAAAATATTCGTTTGTCTTATGACACATGGTCAATCTCGTCTCGTCTCGAATTTTTAAAAGCCTGTCCCGTCTCGTCCCGTGGGCAACACTATTCATGATTGAGTGATTGATTTGGTTTATTTTACTTTGCATTTCTACCACTTTTGACTAATGATGAGGATGAATGGTGATATGAGGAAATTGATGAAGGGACGCTCACAAACCTCAGGCCGGGATTCGAACCTTGGACCCCTGGCGTAGTAGCGTGCTGTGCTACATCAAGCAGACTGAAGTCGCGTTGAAACTGAATAACCATTCCGCCCTGGAGCTCGTCAGTTACATTCAAAATGCGTCCGTCTTATTCCGGATATACTGATGTACGGTATAATTTGGTCGATTCGACGGCAGCTGTTCCACATGAACGGTCAGTAAATCTATGGACGAACTGAATTAAGTAATGAGAAAGCTCACAAGTTAAGTGCTTTTGTTTACACGGGCTTAGTGCTTGCCTTGGACGGAGAGTATTACCTACCGCAATTAATGTCAGCCTAAAATTACATATATCGCACATGATATTTCATTTCGGTCACAGTTAATTATTATATGATCGTTTCAGGAACATAACTTCAAACTGGAGGAATGTTTTGCGAGGGGACACCGCTATCAGGGAGTTAAAATATGCATCGCTAGCCCCTTCCTGAAAACGAACAAACGAAAAAAAGGGGGGGGAGGGATGTCCATGCTTTCGTTGGACACTGTCGCTTGCTCTTCGTCTTTGATACAAATAAGCATCCCGTGTTCCGAAGGCTTTTTTCATGTAAAACATGTCCTATGTTCGTTTATCAACGCTTCAGACAGTCGAGCGGGTCATGTAACGCGTCACCACGTGAGTAGACAGCGGCAACGGAAGACGATTAGATGTTAATCTTTGACAACTTGTTAACGAACAAGTTAACAGGTTAATTACCTTCCAGGAATGGATTTCCTACAGGTTTATGTTCCCGCGCCTCGCTCCCTCTTTGTTCCTCCTCACCCTCCCCCATTACACCTTTATCCATGCATTGTGGTGGTGTTCATGTCAGACTGTTTAACAAGCAAGTAAATTATTCTTTTTCCACATGTTCCTTAAGCCCATTATGTAATTTACATGAAATATTATTAAAATAAAGTCTGGTGTAACCTAACAACTTTTCTGGTGTTAATCACAACGGCCCAGAATTTTATCTAATTTACATATTTTTCTATTGTCTAGCCAATAAAAAAATATATAAATATCGATAAATTATGGTCAAGTCTAAGTGACAAGCGGTTCGTACAGTCATTGGCGGATTTAGCGGGAGGGACACGGGGGCAGGTTCCCCTCCTAAAAGGGTCGACTAAGTATTATAAAAAGTATTGACAGCATTACAACTAACTAACAAAAAAAATGTTCGAGAAATTCTTTAGCAGATAGTAAAAAAATAAAACAAAGTTTAGCACAAATATATTAATCGGGACTAGATTTGCTAGACATTTAAACAAGTCGGAACCGGAAATCAAATCCGGGATTTGTTGATTACGAGGCATTAACGTCAACTCGTGTAGACGAAGCGAGGGAGAGGTTTGTCCAAGAAAATTAATGTTCAAACTTGTCTCTTACTTTTTGTAATGTTTTATCAATACAACTACCGTATACTAGTTCAATTTCACAAGTATATACCTTTTTTTTTACGCGGCACATTGTGCAGTGGTTCGGATGCCACTTTGAAGGTCCGGTCCCGATTACTTTCTCATATCACAAATTGGATTTTAAAAAATAAACCCTGCTAATTGTTATGATGTGAATCTCAAGCTGTGTGTTGTTTTTAATGTGCCCAAAAATCTCCACATTACATTTGCTGTGTTACATCATATATGCTTAGAACATATTCCATGCCACTCCCAGAAAAAAAATGTAGATCCGCCTATTCGTATAGCTTGCCTTGTTACTTCAGTATGAAATTTTGCATTTCTTTCTGAAGGTTTGTTTCCAAGTGACATGATTCATGTGTTACCTGTCGCACATCCCTTCAGTCTCAAAGCTGAATCCTTAGCAAAAATGATAGCCTATCGGTTTTGTCTGAAATGTGCGTCCTCTTCTACGTACAACAAAACGCTGTTTCTTATTGGCCAGAATAATCTTTGTATGTCCGAACTCGCACCATCTGAACACATGTCGAAGCTTGCATGTAGTATTCTTCTCAAAGTAACTATTTAAAGTAAGTGTGTTAGAGTTACAGTACGTGTCCTCTTGCCTACTTATGTTCTGATTTCAAAATAGTTTTACGAATTCTCAGCACCAGAGATGGGTTAAGATGCGTTGGGAAAATAGATGGTGGGAATAATGATGGTGCCATAGTCAAGCACACCCCTTCCCCTACAAACAAGCATTAGATAAGATAGTTTCTACAGGGAATCCTTTGTTACATCACTCAAAGATTGCTTCTATTAACAAACCCCGATTTATCATACAAAAGGTCCCAAAGTTCCAATCTATTAACGGTAGAAACTCACAAAACTGAATTTCTTGCCAACTGTTGTACCGAATCTGTGATTCGAGACTGGAATGCGCTCTCACATGAAATAAGAAAATCAGATTTTTAAGAGAAGGTTAGGAAGAAACATTATGGGATGATGCCATATACTGTTTTGTTTGTCTCAGTTCACTGAATAATTCGGTTTTTCCGAATAATTAATACATGTTTAACAACAAAAGAACTGCTTGTCATGGTCTGCCATGTGTGTACATTCATACATACAGTGCGTTCGTTTTGGCTCTGGGCCGAGATAGCGCAGATTCCTGCATTTTCGTCCCTTAACGTCTCGCGTATTTACGCACATATCTTTAGCGTGTAGACAATTATATTTATATTGCATAACGAGTACTACTAACCTGTGTTATAAGAGTGTTCAAAGTTGTTCACGCGCTATATCGGCCCAGAGCCAAAACGAACGCACTCTACATATGCATTTATGTATATATGGAGTGGTTATCACAGCGCGCTGCGATTAGAGGGGTCCCGGGTTTGAATGAGTTTCTTTGTAAATGTCCCAGCACCAATTTCATCATATCATCACTCATCTTCATCTTCGCGATTAACCAAAAGTGGAAGAAAAGCGAAGTAAAATAAACTAAATCAATCAGTCAATCGTGCAATGCGAAGGGGTCCGCCATGTCTTGCCCCCCAAAGACCTGACACGTGAGCCCTGTTTTAGGTTTTGGCATCAATCGAGCACATTGTCCAAGATATGGAAGAAATTTGTAACTTAGCTGCAGTCACTCAATTAAAAAAATAACTAGTTACTGTTACTCGAAAAAAGTAACTTTTGCTTCCAAATATTGGTTTGTAGTGAAGGACGTATTTAGGTGGAGGTCCAGAGGGTCTGTAACCCTCCGAAAGACTACTATCAATTCCAAAATTTAATAATGAATATATAGCCTAGTTGTTTAGAATTTGTGGTATCGAGAGTTAATTACTTCCGCAGAATGGAATGCAAGGATTAGATATGGATCATATGGCTTTGAATGACATTAAAAATAAGATTTATGAACACTACTACTTATAATAATATGCATAAAATATTAATCAGGAACTTCATAAGGAAAGGGTACAACATCCTTTTTTTTGTTATTCAATAAATATTCAATATTTTATCTTTTTAACATTAATTTCCTTGGCAAGTCAGTTTGTATACAAATTTAGGCGATATTAACTATACGTAAGCTAGATAATGAATATATTTTTACCTATTCATGTTATAATACAAAATTATTATGAATATACCTATAAATTATATTATCGTATTAATTTAAACATTATTATTATTTTCGAGACACTTGGTTCGGAGGCCCCCCCCCCTACCCCTTCCCCATACGAAACATATTTCTAGATTCGTGCCTGTATGTAGTGTATTTATAGTCCGAGTGCAGCCTGCGAGTTTTGGCGTATCAGTTCTACACTGTACTTTTTTATTCCACTGGCTCTCCTCCTACTTCTTTCCAAACAGGCTCTATCTTCAGAGTACGTGCCCCGTCGTCATAATCAGACCGGTCCACCCCTCCCCTCCCGCAAGGCTTCCAATTCTTCTTATATAATCCCTTTCAGACATTCTCCTTCCAGTTGTTGTGTGCCGCTCTTCCTCTTCAACCTCTGGGGCAGCGTTAATCAACGGAGCACAAGAATCGATATTTCAGACTGAAAAACTGTATTGGGAATAGGTACACCGCTAAGGCTTTCTCAATATCAGGTTTCCTCTCTCTCCCGAATGCGGTAGAAACACCTCATTACCCGCTGGCGGTGTCTTACAAAGAAGCCTTGTTAGTCGACAGAGGCGTATCCTACTTCCACGCGGCTCTTGTCTTCATTAATGGACAATCGTTTAGAAATATATTAGCTTCCGGAGAATTTGTTGCCACGCGATGCTCATTCTAAACTCATTTTTCTTCGTGCCTGATTGGACGTTTTTGTTTGGCCCATGTAGAGGAGTGATTCCTGAACTTTTTTGTGTTCGGCTGAGTACCTTTTTCACTTAAACAGCAGGTTCCCTCTCTCTGTCGCAAGCCCTTCATCAAAATCTTAAGGACCTCACGGAAAACGTACTATCTTGAGTATATAATTTTGAAAAATTATAAATCTAATAAATTATTATCTTCAACCTTCACTTGGTGCATGGACCGACTGGATGTTTGGTTTACACAGTGAGGTCATAACCAGTTAAGTGTACTCAAACCCGCCCCTGTAGGGCGCCACCAACAATCGAACCTTGCACAGTGTTCTGTTCTGTTTGTTGAGATTCCAGTTGTGTGTAATATGCGAACTAAACATTTTTTCTTATCTCTCTTCCTGCTTGTCTTTCATATCATAAAATACTTTTCACTCATCTTTGCCCTGCATCTCTCACTTTTCCTCATCTCTACCTTTTTGCTCTTTAATATTTTAATATTTATTATCTCTCTCGCTTTTTTCCTCTGTATCTTGAAATTATCATAATTTCTCGTTTTCATTCTACACACACACACACACACACACACACACACACCCACCCACACACATATACACACATACATACATTCATACATCTGCATCCCCCCTTTAAGTCCCTACCTTTCAGTGGCGGCGATTGGTTTCCAAAACTGGTGGGGGGGGGGGCAAGAACAGTTTACTTTCCCTTGGTAGAGGAAGATTATTTCTGCAACATCTTTGGCTGTTATGCATTTGAAACTTCGGAACGAGTCACAACTCTCGAAGCAGCCAATCAACCAAGCGAGCCGCTGACGTCATCTCAACCCAGAACCTATCGCTAAGCCCCTTGCTCAAGCTCTGCACACCCACTAGGCTCGCTAGACAGACTCGATCAGTCTGCTGGAGATGTTCCGAAAGAAATTGGACTCTACATAAGGTTCAACATAGTGAGAGAGTAAAAGTGGAGGGGGCAACTGCTCTTCCCCTATCGCTCTCCTAATCGCTGCCACTATCTTTTTGTTCTACATCCCTCCATTTTTGCTCTGCATCTCCCCTTTATGCTTCCTTTAATCTGCATATTTAATCTCTCACATTTAGTCTGCCTCTCCTCTTTACTCTGCATTTCATCTTTATCTCGCCTCCAGCTTCTACATCCTATCTAGCATTTACTCCCCCCTTTTCTCTATCTATCCTATCTATCCGTCTTTTACACCAATGTTTCATTCTTTCCATTATTCACTCTCTCGTTTATATTCCCTCTATTTATTTCTGTTTGCGTCTCTTCTTTCCTCTTATATGTAAGTTTTTTTAAAAAAATCTTACTCTGTAACTTTTGGCTTACTAGATTAAAGAACTTGAAATCTACACGACGAACCTCTTGAAGGGCTGATCCAACATTTTGTTTCACTGCTGCCTCCACTAAATCAGTGTCCGATTTCATATGCCCAGCTAAATCCAATTATTTATTCTTCAATAGAAAATCTGTTAATTTTCCAAGGCTGAGCAAACAGTAAATTTAATAATTGTGGTACGTGTCATTTGAGAATTGTACCAGGCTCGTGCAGTGAATTACGCCGCTACTGAGTGAAACGTTGCTGTTGATTGGTTCGTTTCCAAGTAACATTTGTCGGGTGTCGCTTCGGTGTGAAATCTTTCTAAGAGAGATTGATTAATTGATTTGGTGTTTTAAGTCCACTTTATGTACAGTAAGGCGAATCGGGACTGGACCTACAGTTTAAAGTGGGATCCGAAATACGCGGTACCCCTTGATTACAAGGCGATTACGCTACCACTGCGCCATCGGGAGGCCCTTTCTAAGAGAGAGTTTCATGCATGAATCATACTTACGTACACGGGAAAGATGTATTCGACAGATTAAGTAAAATTGAGTTACGGCAGTATAATATCCGGAGACGAGTTATTTTTCAACAGTAATTGAGGCCAAATTTTTGTTTCCACAGTAAAACTCCATGTGAGTTACGTCATTGACAGTAAAACTTCATTCCAATTAGGTTTTCGGCAGTGTAACTGCAGGCTGGTTCCGGTGGAAGAACTCCACACCTCTAGGTAGGACTATGGGAGGGAGACTGGCAGTCGGGAGATAGGCCAAGTCCCTTATGGGCAGTAGAGCCAAGGGTTTATTATTTTTTTTAACTGCAGGTTGGTTAATTTTGTGTAAATTATAATTCCAGCAGAGTTGTATTTTTGGGGTCTTACTGCAGCCTTGGTGTATCTTTCGTCAGCGTAACTGCAGTCGTGCTGTATCTTCCGGCAGCGTAACTGCAGTCGTGCTGTATCTTTCGTCAGCGTAACTGCAGTCGTGCTGTATCTTTCGTCAGCGTAACTGGAGTCTTGCTGTATCTTTCGTCAGCGTAACTGGAGTCTTGCTGTATCTTTCGTCAGCGTAACTGCAGCCTTGCTGTATCTCTCGACAGCGTAACTGCAGCTTTGCTGTATCTCTCGACAGCGTAACTGCAGCTTTGCTGTATCTTTCTACAGCGTAACTGCAGCCTTGCTGTATCTTTCGACAGTGTAACTGCAGCTTTGCTGTATCTTTCGACAGTGTAACTGCAGCTTTGCTGTATCTTTCGACAGCGTAACTGCAGCTTTGCTGTATCTTTCGACAGCGTAACTGCAGCTTTGCTGTATCTTTCGACAGCGTAACTGAAGCCTTGCTGTATCTTTCGACAGCGTAACTGCAGCCGTGCTGTATATTTCGTCAGTGTAACTGCAGCTTTGCTGTATCTTTCGACAGCGTAACTGAAGCCTTGCTGTATCTTTCGAGAGTGTAACTGCAGCTTTGCTGTATCTTTCGACAGGGTAACTGCAGCTTTGCTGTATCTTTCGACAGCGTAACTGCAGCTTTGCTGTATCTTTCGACAGCGTAACTGCAGCTTTGCTGTATCTTTCGACAGCGTAACTGCAGCTTTGCTGTATCTTTCGACAGCGTAACTGCAGCTTTGCTGTATCTTTCGACAGCGTAACTGCAGCCGTGCTGTATATTTCGTCAGTGTAACTGCAGCCGTGCTTTATCTTTCGGCAGCGTAACTGCAATGGTATGAATTGTATATTTCGGCAGTGTAACTGCAATGAATTGTGTTTTTCGGCAACATTACTGCAGTTTATTTAGGATTTTTTTGGACACCCTTACAATGGCTAAGTTAGAGTATTGACAGCCTAATTGCTACTGGCTTTGTTATAAAAAGCAACCTATTTCTGCGAAACCTCCTTTGGCCGCCCCTGGTTATCCTCATGCTTCAACATTTAACCAATCCGCTTGCGCTTCACCGGGAAGGAAACCTTTTCATTTGCCAGTTAAATGGTGGGTAATTAATGTTCCTGCTTCTCTGCCATCCTTTCATCTGCCCAAGACGCTCGTGCAGGGCTAATACCAGGTGCGTAATACGAGGCGGGCCCCCTCACGATCGGTCGCTACGTGGCAAGTGTTTTACAAATCGTCGGCAGCACAAGACGGGAACAGGACTTCTTTTGTCTCTTGCCGGTTTTCGTGACCAAGAGACCGCGCGGCATGCAGCCAGCGAGTTCTTTTCTCTTCTTTTTTTCTGACGATGGGCACAACAGGCCTTTAATTACGCCCTTCGCCTGCCTGCCGACCTCATTTTTACGGAGAGAAAGTCGTGGCTGCAAGGCGTTTGCGTGTCCCATGTTCTATCTCAGTGCGGGACACTTATGATGATGTGGATCGTGTTATTTCGGATGCTGGAATATCCTTTTGAGGGATATTATGTAGCCAGGATATTTTTTCGGTAGGGGCTTAACCTTTGATAAGAAAAAAAGAAGCGAGTTGGATTTTTATTAAGGAAAAGTAGTAACAGCTTCCAATGTTCCGGTATCTATGCATATTAATTGTGAGCGCTCCATTACATAAAATTTCAGTTCGTACTTTTACAAGCGGCTAGGGACAGCCCTAACAGGATCAAAGCTAGCCTGCCTAACCTTATCCACGTATGTATATAATAGCTTAAATAAACAAAATTTAAACTGCCTGGCGTATTTACATGGTTATTTCTCCTATTATATGCCTACGTCGATAGATTAGGAAGGTCAGGTTTGGTGCTGTTAGTGTGTGTGTGTATATATATATCTTCTAAGGTGCTTCACATATAGGCTATTTCCAAGTTGCTAAGGCTATCCTTGTCCCTAGCCGCTCGTAAAACTTTTGAGTCAAGTTCCAATATTGGTCGCTTGATGTCTCGGCTTATAAATAGTATTTTTTTTACTGATATATAATTCTTCACACTATGGTTCTTCAATCAGAACTATCTCGCTCCTACGGTTAGTGTATGTACTTTATAGAAATTTACCACTAATTTTCCGTTTTGTTTGTGGTTAGCCGATATATTGATGTAACGTACCGGATGTCCACCAATCGAATATCATTGATAGTAGAGTAGGAAGTTTGCTCGCGTGCCTGATCATGACATTCATGAAATGAGATTTGTAGTTTGGTTATTTTCATGTAAGTTTTCGTGCTCTTGTGCTATTAGCTTCTATTTTTATAACTGCAATTATTCTCACATTGTTTTTACTTGCATATGTGTTATTCTCTCCATTCCTATTTTTCTGTATTCATGTCATTGTTTATTGCAATTAGTAGGGAATGGATTTGAAGGTGCAAAATCTTGGCCGGCAAAGGGGAAAAAAAGGTTCTGAAATTTTTTTCAAAAAGGTGCTGATAAAATGCTCTCTTTTTCTGCGCCTTCGTGTTTTCTCTCGCGGGTTTTGCTACATTGGGAACTGTTCGGGGTGCAATGATTGATTGAGTTTGTGTTTTAAGTCCACTTTATGTACAGGAAGGCCAATCCGGACTGGGCCTACATACAGTTTAAAGTGCGATCCAAACCACAATGTGCCTCCACCGGGATCGAACCCGGGACACCTTGATTACAAGGCGACGACGCTACCACTGCGCCATCGGGGAGGCCCTAGGACTATAGGATTTTATGTAGCTGCTCAAGAAGAGTGAAAATCATTTATTTTTCTATCCATCCAATTCTTTTTAACAAACCATGAAAGAAAATGAAGGAAAATGGTGCTGAAGCATCAAAGTAAAAAAGGAATAAATGTGCTAATATCACGAAAAGGTGCAACAAAGTGTGTTCATTTTACTTGAGTTCATGTCCTAAAATACATATCTCAAACGATCAATATGAAAACAGCTATATTTTTCAAAAGGTGCTGCACCGTAAAATCCGATCCCTAGCAATTATTATTGCTATTATTAACAGATATGCCTTTATGTGAACATATGTGAAGTTATTTTGTTTTTCCTTTACTTTCGCCCTCGTGGTTTATTTCTCTGTATTCATACATATTTATCTACATTATACCGTATATGTATCCTCTTAGGTATGTTGTCAATGACAAGGGTTAGGTGGAAAAGCAGTTATTATTATGAGGAAGAATGGTGAATTGCATGGTCAATATGCTGTATCTTGAAGACATTTGGTCTCGGTTGTATTTTCTCTTATATATTTTATCAGTTAATAGAAATGATAACTGCACATTGGCATTACAGTGTGTCCGAGAAAAAATATACCAATAAAGAATTTAAATAACTCAACAATCGTTAACGACAGAAATGTCAAATAACGTTTATTTGGAAGAGAAAATTATATAATTTTTTAACCAAAGAACAAGACAAAATTTCACCTTAGTAGATTTCAATGTGTGCTCTTTGGTGGCACGACAAACATCAAGGCGGTACTCAACGTCCATCCAAGTGTTCAACAACTGCATGGGGATTCTGTTCACCCCATATTCTACAGTTATGCCTATGCACTTTTCCGGAAATGTGAAAGGTAGCCTCATCTGAAAATGTTACGCGTGTCACGAATTCATTGTCATCATCAATGCGTGATAGCACTTCACTAGCATAATCAAACCTAGAGGGTTTATCACTGCACTTTAGTTTATGAACAAGCTGTAACTTGTAGGCTCTAAGCCTTAACCTTTTATGTACGATATCATGCACAGTAGAACGTGGAATTTGAAGTTGAGAACTAGCACGTCTCACAGATTTACGCGGGCTTCTCTGGAAAGCTTCCTGAACTGTAACCACTTTATCCTCGCTCACACGCTTCCGACCACCTCCTTTCTTCCTCAACAAAGACCCTGTTTCCAGCAATTGTTTATGCCATTTAACAATGTACTGACGTTCTGGTGCTTCCTGTCCATATTGTTGCCGGAATCTTCTTTGTACCGTTACAGGAGACTTCAATTCTGCAAACCAAAAGCAGCACTCAACTTTCTGACGAACAGTAAACGGCGCCATTGTACAGACTACTCACGAACAAAGCCGCGCATGCGCTTAATTATATTACGATTTTTTCCCTTCTGGTGGTAAAAAAAAATTCCTTTCTTCCCTCTTCCAAATAAACGTTATTTGACATTTCTATCGTTAACGATTGTTGAGTTATTTAAATTCTTTATTGGTATATTTTTTCTCGGACACACTGTATATTTAGGTTCGTGTACACTGTTTTCAGAGGGGGCTGGTGAAAGTGGATATCACATAGTTGCTTTCTAGTAAGGGGCGTAATAAACTATAAAATGTTTTGCAATTAACTTTTAAACCTTCGTTTTAAAAGTTGTACAGTCAACGGCAAATTGTCCATCACTATTTTCATTACTCTTTGTTCCACACCCTGTGTTGTTTTAAGGAATGAATTTCTGTTGATACAAAGCAGATGTTATCCTAGTGTCTATTGACCCTTTTACTTCAATTCATGATCATTACATTGTGGAAAGCGGACTGACTGAAAATGGTGATGGACAATTTGCCTACTATTTCTTTCGCCGTTGGGTGTACATTGACAAAAATGGCAGTCGGATGTCATTTTAAGGGGAGTTTGCATTTTCCACTTTGGCATTTGCCAAGTTCTTTGGTGTTTCCATTTGAAAATTTAGATTTTTCCCAATTTCGGGAGGGACTGTGGTCCCACCAGCCCCCCTTACGTACGCCAGTGCTCGTGTATAACCAACAAGGAATACGAGCCAGTAGCTGAGCACGAGTCTTCTTCCACCCACAACTTGAACGGAAGTGCTTATCTAATCTAGCTCTAGGGACAGTCTTAAAAAAGGAAGAACGTCTGTCTTCCCTCCCATTAATTATCTCCTGGAAAGTTCTGGTTGAAAAAAGAACCGATTACAGTTATCTAAATGCCATGTTTTGTGCTGCTACTTTCAATCTCGCAACTTCAAGAAGGGAAAGTACGTTTGTTTCCCTTTGTTTGCGAAACTTAAAAACGAATCGATATTATAAGCTGCACCAGTACAATGCTTTTCTGTTTCATTGCAAATAACTTGAGATACATGTAAGTCGAGAATTGGATAAATTGGAATGGTGTTAATTTTAAACCAATACAGGTAGTTTTTGTTGGGAGTTTTTAGTAGTGTAGAACTAGGGTAAGTGTTTGGTAGTCTAGAGTGTAGTCTTTCATTACCACTGAAATTATATTGACACTGATGATATGCCTGCTCACTAGAACGAGGTGAATTTCAAACTTGCCAAAATCGACAATGCTGGATCTTGAGGCTGAAAATATATGCCACCAAAAGTAGTGGTAACAGAACACTCCTTTCACTGTTAATGCGGAATTGGCGTTTAGCACCATCATGGGTGTCTTGTCACACTTTTGCTGTCGAACCACACAGAGTACAGAGACCGTTAAGACTCGATTAGGTGTTGTGTTAGACAGGGTTTTACACCACTTTTGGTGGCGACTCACTTGGCAGTTACATTTTTGTTTTTCGAGTGTAGGGACCCGGGACCGGCGAGACCATGTCAGGTTACGCCAGTCTCTCATGAAACCATCTTGAACGTCGCGATTAAACTAAAGAGATAAGGAAGCATTACATCTAATATATGCGGTCGCCCAAGTGAAACTGATACTTTTGTATTAGCGTCATCGTTAAGTGCACAGATTAGGGTGACCAGACATCTTGATTTTCGCAGGACAGTTCATTTTTGAGGGTCATGTCATGCGGTCTGCGACGCTACTACAAAGAAACAAAAAGTTTACATTAGTTTTCCAGGGGTAGGGGCTTGGCCCCCCCTTTTCCCCTTCCGAACGTTCTTGCCTGTAATTAAAAAAAAAAACTACTACTCAGAACTGGTCCTACAATTTTTATTAAAGGGAAATGACAAAGTTTGTTTACGTTGTTTAATTACGTTTATAACGGTCAAATATTGAGTGACAAGTAATTAATCTAATTGCCCGTTAGTAGGAATTAATTGCAATTGGTAATATTAATATCCGTCGCGAATACAGGTGTCTAGCGAACTGCCTTAGCCAACACTAGCTTGCTCAACCACCGTTTTTCGCCCGAATTCGGATTTACATGCATTCTTATGGGAATAACAAGAAAAATGCAACTTCTAAGCCAATGGACCGAATTGGATGAGATTTTAACCAGCGGAAGAACACATCATGAAAGTACTGATTCCAAGATTTGAGCCTAATCAGAACAGAACTACGGGAGTTATGAATTATTAAAGATTCATCGCTGAATTGAAAGGGAGAAGCTACCCTACTGAGATGCCTTTGCTTTTCGTGACTGACTACAATGGAGGAAGAGTTAGCCTAATCTCTGCGCGAGGGGCTGCTACCAAAGGTTAAGGACCGGAGTGAGCATTGACCAGGATAGGAGGACAACGGTCAAAGCACCAGAAACAATAAACAAGCACCTGATCATAGAGGGTAGCGCGTCACTACGTTCAAATCTGGAATAAAAGGGATGATTTGAAACAGTTTTACACAGTTTGCCTACAATCGCCACCGGAGTGTGAGCTACGCGCGACCGAGCTGCGAGTTGCAAGCAGACTCGAGGTCTGGATTTGTTTTTCCTCGAGTGAGTGTTTCAGAGCCATGGAGTAGAGCAGAATAGAACCAGGGGATCCTTCTCCCCCTTGCCGTCAACGCATCCGTGCACATACGTGTGGTTATGTGAGAATAACGCCAGACACGTCCACCCGTGTCAATCGTCCGAAACAACGTCCTAAGTAGTGAAAGTTAATAACATTTGATATCCATGTGAAACCGCGAATGGCTCATCGCGTATGTTCGTCTCATCGCCCAAGTCACGTATCTGTACTTACGAGTGACCGCGAAGAACTGACCTATTATTGCGCAAGTTGTCGTATGGAGTCGACAGTGAACGAGTGAAGCCAGGATCCGATGAGGCCAGATGGAGCCGCCGACTGATCCACTTTCGCCAACCAGGATAACCGCGAGGTGCAACGATGGAGCGTGGGGAGGCCTTCCAAAACTGTAGGACCACTTTCACCCAACCCAGGTCAGAGGGAATGCAGCGAAGGTAAGATCGAACCATGTGCGTGTGTGAGAGAGATGACGACAATCTACCGCGAATCTGCGTAAATCAAATCATTGCTTAACTTAAATCAGTGCTATGTCATCCCTAGACATCTGTTTTCCGGCGGAGTAATCAAATGTTAAAGATGAGAGTTTATGTTAGCCGCAAACGACAGTTCATTGAATATATTTATACCTTCAGAAAAGATAGAAGGGGTTCGCACAAGGAACAATTATTCACTTTATACTAAAAATCCTAAACGATAAATTGTAAAAGGCAATGTAGCCAGACATAACAAGAGTATGGTCAAAGTAGTAATTAATCTAACCTTTGTAATTGTCATATTGTCGCCATATGCCATGGAATGTGAGATCGAGTGAAAGAGGGCAAGATGTACTGTGTTTTTATCTGTGCTTTAATATATGTGTATATTCAGAAACACCGTAGTATTATGTAACGTCATTTCAGGTATTTAAAATCATATCCTCCTAGGTTTATTCTCGGTAACTCCGACTGTTAGGCACTTATCCTGACCGTATTATATTTCATGTAATGTTTAATTCGCCCAGCAGGTGAGGCGAGAGATTCTTCGTTGTTGCGTTGCTAAGCTCAGCTCAGTTGAGTTAGTTGAGTTAATTAGTTTATTTATTAAATTAGCAGCCCGTGACACGTTAATTATATGAATTTTTAGAGGCCATTTCTTACCTGCGCAGACAGCAACACCTACGCTGTATCAAATGACGTATCCCTCGCTTCACTCACAGCATCATTTCATACTTTCCAACAACTATCCAAGCACTTCAAAAACTAACAATATTGATACATTGACACCGACAGTTTTGGTCACGTCTTCCTTTCTTGTCTAAGATCGCGCCATTCTTTTACTTTGACATACTCGAAGTGTTTCCACCTTTAAGGAAAAAATCTGAATGCATACACGACCTATTTTGGTAATGTATCTCTCCTATTTTAATTCATCGTATCTAATTCCAGCTTTCATTCAACAATTTTGCATTTATTAGAAGTTCGGCACAAAAATGATACAAAGAGAAGATTGAATATGTAATGAGTGCGCTTCAAACTTGAATGAACTTGAATTGCGCATGTCCGTTTGCCTGATTCGAAGGTTCAGCAATATCTTCCATGTATTTTGCCACCCCGAGCTTCGCCTGCCGCCAGAGCTTTCACTATGGCACGAGCTCTCCTGTGGGGGTTCAACTGAGGAACTGCACCAGCGGTAGACTCACGGTTTATCTTCCTCAGCAAAAGAGTTCGCCGTGTTACGGACACAAATATGCGAATTATTGTGTAGAAAGTTTAGCGAAAAATTGTGAAAAAGAAAAGACATTGTCTATTGTTCATTTTCGAGGTGAATACTATACATTACTGGGGGTTTACTGATCCCGTGCGCTATAGGGCCAACCGCGCCTGATGCAGGGACGCTTGGAAAGTTGTGATGCATTGATGAGATGGTTACTAGAGCTGCGGCAAGATACAAATATATTCTCATGTATTATTCTTACGAATGACGGGATCGAACCTGCCACTCCCAATTTATTTATGGGTGATGTAGTTTAATTATCATTCATCCTCAGATGGTGAGAGCACTTGTCATGAGGATGATGCTAAGCAGCAAGAGGTAATCCTGAAACAAAATGCACTAACTAAAACAAACTAAAATGGCAAATAGTCACTCTTTGGTTTTTAGAACTTTTGAACCTGAATCATGATGGTGAGGTTAGGATAAATACCTGTCTAGACTTAGAAGATAGATGACCAAATCAAAAGATCGAAGTGTAAAATAATACTGACTCTCTCCATGCTTGTCCTTCCTTCTCAACCTAAGTCAGGCTGACTACTTTCCTTCCAAGACTCCCAAAAGTACTCCTGACTGTCTCAAGTCAATTCCAAAAGTATGTCTGTACCAAGCCTGCCTTCTCTAATCCCCTGCCAGTCGAGACTTCCCCACGTCGATTCGTCAAGTTTACTCTTCCTATTCTGTGAGCAGATTGCTACCTGTTTACCTGTTTGATTCTTGTCACTAATGTTTCAGGAAGTCTGTACACACTTGACTCTGCATAATTAAAGTACCTCAGAGGAGTAGACAGCTGGTGAAAACAAGTGAATGACCCTCGGTCAGATTGAAGCTTCTAGAGAAAGTATAATTCTATAATTCGTTACAATATTGGTTAATATTTTAACATTATTTCACAATGTATTAATGTTTTGTGCTAAGAATGTAAGGAAACACACACACACACACAAACAAAAAAAACAGAATGAGAGAAAAAGGAAAGTTAATCTGTAAAATTACAAAAGATAAGCAAGAGGAGGAACGAAAAAGAGAGAAATGAAAGGGGAAATAGGAAATACATTAGAAGAGAAGACCTCCGTGGCGGAGTGGTTGAACGCTAGGACACCAGGGGTCCTGGAGTCCAATCCCAGCCTGGGCATGGATGTTCTTTGTGAGTGTCCGACATGAATTTCATCATATCATCACTCATATTCATTGATGCAATTAGCCAAAAGTGACAGGGAGGCGACGTTAAATAACAAAAATCAAATCAAGAAGATTCAGGAGGCATGTAAGCAACATGACTTTTCCTTTGTCAAAAAGTGGGGGAGGGGTGCACTTGACCGTGTGCTCTTTTAGTTATAGCTGTCCCACCCTCCGTACGCATCCATGGATGCCCTGCTTTTCATTTCAGAAAATCTGGTCATCACAGAGCCTTACGTTTGCACCAGACAATGGCGTATATTAGGACGCAAGCTGTTATGATCGGAAAGTATTAGTGCGCTCAAGTTAACTACATCTTGTCTTGTTCAAACAGGCCCAGCGAGCAGTTATGTAACTTTTGACGGCAGAAAGTGTTAGCGGAACCTTTAAATTTATCGTAGTTTGAAGGATGTGTCTGTCCGGTGCTCAGATGGTGTAGTGGCAAGTGTGTGCCAGAATTTGTTGTGGCGCTTCCTCTGGGAGGTCCTCAATTCCCCCCCCCCCCCCCTACAGCCCCGACCTGTAACCCTGCGAGCACAACATCTTCGAATCACGAAGAAAAAGCTCTAAAGAACCGCCTTCTCGCTAGCAACCTATTGAAGGTTATTGAATTGAATTTAATCTAATCTGGGACGCTGTTGAAGACTAGTTCTGCCTGCAACAAACCATGTACGTCATTCGCTTAGGTTGAACCAATAAGGCGACCATGCGTAGCGGATATGCAGCCCATGTATTATTTATTGATTGATTTGGTTTATTTTACTTCACTTTTCTGTTACAATTGGCTAATCGCAAAGATGAGGATAAGTGATGAAGGCTCTCACAAAGGAACACCCGTGCCTAGTCCGTGATTCCAGCCCGGGACCCCTGACGCCGTAGCGCGCTTTGATAACCGCTCCACCACGGAAGTTGGTAATGTATTATCATTACTTCTTGTAATTTTCACAACCAAAAAACCATGTTGGAACAAAAAGTCTTAACTTTTATTTGGGCGAACCGTATACAAATAAACACACATGCACCTGAATTGTGCCATTGAACTGTCTCGTTCCTCAAGGCCATTTTTTCCCGACGTGTGTGTACAGTTCGCCGAGGATGCTGACGCTCCGAGGGCTCGGCTGAGGCTGAGCTGTTTGCTCTTCCAATCCCTTCCTGTTTGCTCCCCGTCACCTGCAACTGAGGAGGAGGGCCTTTGACGTCAGAGAAGCTAATGAGGCTAGGCACAATGCAAATAGGGGATTGGGTAATATTCGTGGCTTTATGGCTTAACGAGCGGCATCCTCTAGCGCGGATTGTGTTCCCTGTTTGTGAAAGTTGCTCTAACAGACGGTACTGGCTCTACAGTAGTATTGGGCGATATATCGTCCAAACGATATACCGCAATACTGAAAAATGTCGTCAAGGCGATATCAACTAGACGATATATCGTCACCATAGTTTTGCGATATATATATATATTGTCGGCGATATATCGTCACGATATTTGGCGATATATATCGTGTCAGCGATATATCGTCACAATATTTTAGCTATATCTATCGTGTCTGCGATATATCGTCACGATATTTGGCGATATATATCGTGAAGACGATATATCACTGATATCACGATACGGAAAAAATATTTTATCATATCGTCTGTGACGATATTTTCTTGCGATATCAAATGTCCGATATTGTCAATCCTTACTGCAGAGCTAGGGATGGTACCATAACGACACCGATGGTCTCCCTTGTGGTAAAACTGTCGCATTGTAAGCAAGGCTTCCTGCGTTCCAATTCCGGTGGAGGAAATTTGCACAGTGGTTCCCTCTCACTTTAAAGCGTAGGCCCAGTCTCGAATAGACTATCAGAAGATACTGTTAACTTAAAAACAATCTTTAAGACGAGACCGGGACGACCATATATCACACGAGACGAGAACTCTCTTGAGATTTGGCGAGACCATGGACGATTGATTGATTGGTTTGCTTCATTTTACTTCGGTTTCTGTGCCACTTTTGGCTAATTTGAGAAGATGGGGATGAGTGATGATATGATGAAATTGATGAATGTACACTCACAAACATCCATGCCAAGGCCGGAATTCCAACCCGGTACCCCTGGCGTTGTAGATATACCGAGGACGAGATAAACCTTTGCAAATTCGTAACGCTCAGAAAAATGTCACTTTTTAATCTTCCTAAATGCTGATCATTTATGTTGGGAGACGATGACAGTGTTTGAACAAATGTTTTTAGCTTTGTGTGAAGAGCGGACCTCTTACATTGCTTCTGACGACGTTTTTAGACTAACCTTACCATTTTAATGTGTTGTATTTGTCCTGTTAAGGTCCCTTTATAGCTTTGCACTTTTAACCTTTCATGATGGGCTCTTTTACCCCCTTTTTTAACATCAGGGTAAGGGGTTTTAGTTAAGGTAAGAGGACGTTTCCCTCGTACACTTTGAAGGGTGCAAAATATCACACGTGCCGACGCACCCAAAAATTTGTAACACATTCATTCATTCAAAATTAACTTTACAACTACTACGGAAAGTTCAAGCACATATCTTCCGGATTATTTATAGATAGGACTCAGTGGCGTATATTGGGTCAACACCTTGGCTATCGCACCATAGCATAGTGTTCGAATGGACCAAAATTTGCTGGTGGGAATGTTTTGTTAGCTCATTTGGGGTGGAGGGTTGAAGTGATGTGACATTGTGATTAAAAATATATAGATAGCTACCTCATAAATAACATATGGAAATGTACACTATGTCAGTAATGAAAGGATTTCAAGAATTTCATTGTTATTTGCAGAAATAAGAGGTCCATATTGTGAAATATTTATACGAGAATAAATATAAAACTTCTACCTACCTATTTTCACGATTTGAAGTTCAAGGCCTCCTAGTTGGCGGAGTGGTAACATCGTTTCCTTGAAACTAAGGGGTTCTTGGTTCGATACACGGTGATTCGGATACCACTTTGACTGTAGGTCCGATCCCCATTAGCTTATCTCTTGTTTGAAGGTCAACGGCCTCTTTTTCAACTCGTCTGCAAGCGTTAAATGATGTTCTTGCCCCTGTCATATAACACACTTTTCCCTTGCCTGCGATAATTTGGCTTCAAAATTCCTCGTTCCTGGGAAAATTACATGCTGGGAAAAATTGGTTTGCAACATTAACCCAGACTGTTGAGGAAGTTCAGAGGGAATTTTCCCGCCATATGCAACCCTTTTCCCTCTCAGGTAACACTTTGGCTCCACAATGAAAACGGGTAACGTTTCCAACTCCTAAGAAATCAGGTTCATCTTCTTATTGAAATGTAAAATTTTATGCACATTTCTGTGCTTTGGTCACTGAGTCTGGGCTTCGCAGATAGCCTACTAGATAGCCCTGAATATACGCCCCTGAGATTGGTCATATATTTTGTTTCTTGTAATTACAAAGTTGTCCCATTAGTGGCAATTGTTATCTGTGCAGTGCGGTTCGGTCGGTTGAACACACACACACATACATATACACACACACACCAATCCACCCTCCCACATATATATTCAATAAAATTTAACATGTCAAACACTACGACAAATCTACATAATACTGGTTGAATCTTTACGCCAAACATTGTATTTCGTGTGCATGCGTTTCTGGCAAACACAAAACACGTACAATTATAGAGTATTTTAGTTTTTGTTTCAAGTCCATTTTATCCATAGATAAGCTAATTGAGACTGGACCTAGAATTTTAAGTGGGATCCAAATCTCTATGTCCCTCCACTTGGTATCGAACCCAGGACCCCTTGATTACAAGGTCACGACGTTCCAATACGCTATCGGGGAGGTTTACAATTATAGACCCTTGGCGAAAAAGTACATTCTCGAACTTATTCGAACCCTGATCTTTGGCATACTATCAGGCGCGGATCCACGGGGAGGGCGATAGGGGCGATCGCCCCTCCCAACTGCTCGGTATTTTGATACATTATTCTGCCTAAAATGTTTGCAAATTCAAATGTTCTGTCATTAATCATCAGGATTAAGAGACTTGAGAATATTTTTTTGTATTTTAAGTTCACTTTACCCTCAAGATAGGCTAATCTTAACTGGGCCTACAGTTTAAATATGAATCCGTACCACTGTACAATATTCCTTCAAAGAAAATCGTACCCGAGCCCCCATGGTAATAGGTTTTTGTTTTCTTTGTTTTGTTTATTCCTCTGTTCGTTCACTTTATCCTGACAATGTAGAAATTATGATAACGACATGCAATAACCATCTATTCCTGTACTGGGCAGTTATTTGTGTACAAAAAATCTCTAAAACTTGGAAGTCAGCTTGATTCCTGTTCAGGGTAAGATATATTGTTTACCAGTGGCGGAGATTGGGTTCGAAAACTGGGATGGGGGGCAAGCTGCCAAAACTGGGGTGGCAAGGACAGTTTACTTTCCATTTATAAATACGGTTTAGCATAGTGCGGGAGCAAATGTAGCAAAATGGGGGGGGGCAACTGTCCCCCAATCGCCGCCACTGTTGTTTACATAAAATTGGAAGTGTTGGTTAAAAATTGATTCTTGGAGAGTTGAAGCATCTGACTGTAATTCGCCCCTCCCAATAGCTTCTGGATCCGCCACTGCATACTATGCTCTTGCCCAGCCAACTAAGCTATAATTTTTCGCCAAGATTCTATTTAATTTGATCTCTGAAAGCATAACGCTACTCTAAGGATCAATGGTGATTTGATGAGGGACAATTTTTAAAAAAAGAGTTCCAGAATTCGAGCCTAGGACTCCAGCCTTCCTAAATCGCAACGTTATCCACTCCACCACGATGTCTTGCACTTGAATGCATGTGGTTCTCAGGCATTGATTTTGACATCCACGCGAAGATGTCCTTTCGTCAACAGAGCTGGTATCATCAGATGTTTAGATTTTGCTTCTTCTGTTATGACGTCATTGTTTGGTGAGGATCACATGAAAAGCTGTGTCTGATGGGGAAAATATTTTTGTCAAAATAAACCTTGCTTTCAAGTGAATGAATGGCGAGATTTCGTTCTGCACGTTCGATTAATCTGTGTAGGTCAGTCGATATACGTATTTAAACAAGAACTTGTAGATAATTTAGCAAGCTGATAAAAAGCAGAAATCCGAAGTAAAATAAACCAATCAATCAATGAATCTTTTCATAACGTTCCGATTAGCCAAAAGTGGAAGAAAACAACGTAAAATAAATCAACAACGCTGTTACACATTACGCAATACTACCTTATCATCAACTGCCCCCTCCTCCTGGTATGTATGACTAAGTTTGTGTCATAATCCACCTCTGCTTGGTATTTGTACCATTCCTACATGTGTTCAATATTTCACAGAAAAATAACGAGAGTTTAGAGGAAATATGAGCGTACTACTTTAATGAGGTAAATGCAAGTATACCGGTGTGCTTAAAGACTGGGGTCACTAATAAAACAAATATTGTGGTGTATAGCGAGAGCACACACTATTTGACAAGAAACAACCGACCTCAGAGAGTAACCCAACATTATCTTTTGCATTTTTAAGGCAGTTATGTAATGCACTGAAACAATCTGTGAAAAAAAAGTTCATCTTGAGAAACTTACGTATGGCTGACGTCATGGAGAGAAAAGCAGTCAACACGTGGCGATTGTATAACAGTAGGAACTACGTGTTGAAGATGATATCTGAATGATTTTGCCGGATTGTTGAGACAAAAAATTCCAATTTTCCTCTGCTCATGGGTTTCACTACACAGAGATAACATAGGATAGTAAGATTTTCCTTGTACAATCAGTGGCAAAGATAACAGTGGGCAAATTGTCCATCGGTATCTTCGATCTGAGTGCTTCTAGGGAATGGAATGGTAAAATTTGCCTACTACAATATTTGCCGTCGGATGTATATATGATTACTTCCCTCCAAAAATACTCAGTTTATTGGTGTAAATGTTTGAGAGTATGCAGCACTAATCAGCAATGCTAATTGCAAATAGTACCCTCGGAATTTTATTCCCAAAGTATACAGCACTGCCAATAATGGATTAATTTTTGCCATCCCTGCTCTACCAGGAAGAGCAAGACCCGGCAAACTGGCGAACTAAAGTGGACAGTGTTTTGTTTTCTTCTTTGGCTTTGTCTTCTCTTGTTCCTGCGTGCCGTGCGTTGCCGCATTCATTGCTCTCCAGCATATCGAGGAACGTGGTATTGTTCCGTGTTTTGCATGCAAGTTAACGACTATATGCTTTATTTATTTGTACGCATTTATTATAAACACTAAAAGTTGCTGACCAAGGCTGTTTTTTAAGATTTTAAAACACTTTACATGTAATTTTTCTACCCTCTATCAGGGCCAGGAGTGCCCATCCCCGCCAAGGCCCATGACGCACTCCCCTCTGAACACCCCCCCCCCGTTTATGCCGACTTAATTACTCAAATTATTTTTGTTAGACAAAATTTGCGGAAGAATATAATACCAGAGGTGCAACCACGAATTTTTGTCTGGGGGGAAGTGCCAGGATAAACGTACCAATAATAATAATAATGGCTTTATTATTATTATTATCATTATTATTATTATTATTACTACTACTACTACTACCACCAGTAGTAGTATCAAAGACGTTATTATCCTCATAAATTACGCACAAAGGGGGTAGAAGTCTGTGCTAAAGCGTTTGTTTGGAACAAACTACATTGTATTTGAAATATTTTTTCAACACCGTCAATTTCACATTAGCTAATAATGGAAAGCAAACACACAAACAGTATTTTTAAATGGCAGAAAATGAATGATAAATTCATTCCGAAGATACATGTGTAACTTTCATGTACAACATATGTTTTACACGTATGCAACATGGAGCGACATAAAATAGAAAAAAACATATGCAACAAGGTAAGACTAAATTGTGTACGTATTCAAAGCTTATTCAGTACAAATATACAACACATATTATTTAAATACATTACATTACAGAAAACAAACGAGCAAGAAAATTTTTAGATCCAATTTTTGCAATTGAAAACAATATTTATTTAATAGGGAGCAAATAATTTCGCTGGACGCCTTGGCATTCTCTCTTTTAGAACTTTTTTTAGATCATTCGGCGCTCATGGCCGACTCCCGCCGCCCCTAGCTGCCTACAGCTCTGAACTTGTCGAAAACGAAGAAAACAGATAATGCGAGCGATGCAAGGAATAAAGTTTTAGAAAATGAATTTTTATTTGCATAAAATTTGAAATCGAAGGGGTAATTGCTCCTCTGTGCCCCCTGCAGGTGCCCTTGGTGTCAATGTTTGTCCCCCCTTGCTACCCTAACATTGACTTCCGTCGAAGGTTGGGGGGCAATGACCCCCTACCCCCCTGTAGTTTCGTTACTGTATAATACAGACATATTTAAGCAATATATGTTTACTTTAGATACTTTAGGCTCACTGCCATTGTTATAACCTGACAAGTTAAGTCCCAATATGCGCAGATCGCTGCGGAGCACTTCCTATTACGTCATCCTCCCCACCACTCTTCTACGTACTGGTCTGGCCTTGAGTACCAGTGGTGCCAACTCAGCAAAATTAAGCTAAAACAAATATGACAAACTATTTTTACTGTGTACATTGACGGAGCCGGTTCATATTATATAAGTTTATCAGTAGTTCAATTGATTTAATCCGGTCTTTGAAAATGCGGATCGTGAACTGTAGTATTACGCACCCGCGTTAAGGTTTAACCCTAAGGGAGAATTCACACCGAAGAAACACGCAACATGCAACACGCGACACGAGTGTTTCACACCGAAGAAACAAGATGCACGCGGCAAGCGACACTTGGTTTCTTTGCTCAGTTTGCATGATGGTACCGATATAATTGCATTAATCAGTTTATTAATCACCCGAAAATAACGTAACAAGAGACATTGTTACATGTAAACTGCGTTGTAAAATTTGTGCAAGTTATTGAAACTTTGGAGAGGCATGTTGTGCACGAAAAAACTGAGAAATAATATGCACTGAAATCAAACTGTATACGCTAGACTTTTCAGCTTGAATAAAGCGAATACCTAAACACTAGAGAAATGGTTCTCAACCTTCTTGAAACCATGTCACGGTATTCTTTTTAAGTCAATGCCCTTAGCCGAAGAATTTTCGTCGTAAATCTTTACAGTATTGAAGATTTTATGCATGAATTAACATGTACCTTTGAAATTAAATATTGATAAATAAATTCTAGCATAATCATAAGAGTAATAATAGTTTGATTACGTGTGTATATTTGTTGACAAATATAATAATATGGAAGACAAAGTGGTAACGTCGTCTCCTTGTAATTAATTGATCCCGGGTGCGATAACCGGGGAGGCACCGGACAGATCCAGTTCCGATTAGTCTTTTTGTGCATAAAATGGACTTAAAAAACGAAAACTCACAACTCAAATAAGATATTGGGTTTATGATAGTTGTCAACTAGTTTCAGCAGAACATTTCACAGCTCAGTATACTTGATACGAGGGCACGGTATCGGGTCGCGGCCCGTGGTTGAAAAACAATACACTAGAGTACTTTACCATGTTAACTAATATAGTTTGGACTAAAGTGCCTCCATAAGCTGACTTTTTCAAATAAAAGCAGTCAGGTAAATGGCCAAAACACGGTCTCTATTCACGATGTTAAAGGCAAATTACAGCCGATAGTTAATTGCATCAAAAAACTTGATAAAGCGAAATGAACGTTGTGTTTAAATCTTAAAACATTGTTAAAACATTGTACATATCGATACTTTATTATATCAACAAATTAGAGGATCAAACATAATGCAGGTTGGGCTCTCTTCTAGAGTCTAAATACAGCTCGTTGGAATAAAGCATTCGCTGCTCATGCGCGAACAAGAAACTGAAGCAACACGATGCACGGTATTGAGAAAACGGCACAGTCCGAGAGGCACGTAAGCGACACGCGACACGTGCATCTTGCCGTGTCTCTTCGGTTCGAAAGGTTTCATTGATTACTGAGTGCTGGCTTCCAAGCGACACGTGTTTCGTGTTGCATGTTGCGTGTCGTGTGTTTCTTCGGTGTGAATTCTCCCTAAGAGATGCTACAGGGCTAATGACTTCATTTTCTGAGTGCGACATCGAGCAGTGGCCTGTTTTCTTATTTTTTAAGCCGAGTGGGGGGGGGGGATTATTTTGTTTATCATACAACAATCACTACGAGAACGCAATCTGATAGCACGCTTGCCTGTGTTCTTTTTTTAAAGCATTGAAATGTTCTTGCTCTTTACTCTTGGCTGCATATTTTTCGAAATGCAAAAATCAAATCATGCTGGGTCGAACGAAATCTACAATCTGCTCTGGAAAGCTCCTTAGAGGACAGGCCAGACAAATTGTTTACAATGTTACAATGTCACGGTATCCAGTGACGTGTGAAAAACACCGTTCGATATTAATCATTTTTGTTTATTGATTCATATTATGTTTAAATGTAAAGTGTGAGGTTTGGTTTATTTTGTGGAAAAATTTATATCCGAGCCAGACATCGGGAGTTGGGAGACGGGTTTTCTGAGTGACAGCCGAACTGTCAATACGGCAAAGTAATTGGCATATTTGCACCAAAACTGCTCGTCACGGAGAAAGGGAAGTCTTATTTTCGACGGGACCAAGGGAGAATTCGCGGCAGGAGGCCGAAACTATTTTTCACGGATGACCAGGATAATCAGCTGAAGCCCAAGCTAGCAAGAACAGGACGCGCCTCGTGACCGCATTTCGAGACAATGAACAGAGGTCATTTCCATCTCTTCGGAAATCCAAGCCAAGCCACTCTAACATGTTTTCAACGGACAATTTTGAATCTGGTATAAATCTACAGGACTTCGAGTTCAACACACAGTTTTTACCCGGATTTTGTAGAGAGAGCATCTCCGCGCTACACTCTCGCGTGACTATTGTTTTGTCTCCGTGGACTTTGTTTTTCTTACGTACCGTGAGCGAATTGCCAATAGAGAGTTACCAGTGTGCTCTTTATTTGGTGAAACATTACGCGGTGGTTTGTTTTTACCAAGCGTGGACTACCATAAAAATGGGTGACTAAAAAGATAGAGAAGGGAGGCCATTGCCTTCCCCGACGCCTGCAACGATGCACCGCCACCATCCGGTGAAGCCAACGCCGATGACCGACGACCGACACACACATCGCCGCGAAGCCCAACATTGCCCGACGCCCAGAAGGACGTTTCCAGTTCGACGTCCGACAGAAGCCCGTTACCAGAGAGACAGGGAAAGATGACTCTCGATCAGCGCCCGGCAGAAGCCCAATTGAGATAGAGAGGGAGATGATTCCAGGACGACGTTTGATTGATGCCCGGCACACTAGAGAGATTCCGGACCGACGCGTGACCACGTACAGCCGACGCTTCTGAGAAGAGAAACACGCGACATTCTACAAAAGTGAAAGTGCCCAATATCGTCGCAATCATCCTTCGCCGCGTTCGACCACGAAGAACATTTTTCGCCGCAAAGGAACCTTGTGCAAATTCCCGCATACAGGAAAGATGAACGATCACACGATGTAGCAGAGTCTGGTAGAGTATTCTTCAGATGGTCTATGTCCATGTAAGCATGTATTGTTTGTATCAACGCCGTACCGTAAAAGCCGAAGTCTCACTGATTTGCAAAGTGACTCAGGAACCCCGAACCTAACTTCCGAGTCTGATATTTTCAGTAATGTTATATAAAAGGTCATTTCATGTTCATATGTAATAATTTGATTGTCTGCATTCAGAGTTAGAAGCTCCATTCCATTACGTTGAATTTTAGTAAATTGTAAAAGTGAGCTCCATTTTTGTGTAACCGACCGCCCCGTCGCGTCAATTAGCTTGTCAATAGTTGACCGATTAGTCTTTTCTTATTTGTGGAAAGCGTATTTAATATTGCAACGTCGTGCGGGTGTAGTATTATTTATTGCATAGTGGTTTCTGATGTAATTTTTGCTCGCGCCGACGATTGATTTGTGTATTCCGGCAGCTGGAGCCGAATAAGTTCCGCATCACTATGTAATGGTGTATTTTGTTCTCAATGGACGAGAGAGGCTTGTGTGTATTACCCCCGTCCGAGAAACTTGGTAAATGTCGTGCATACGACTTGATGCGTACGTTCATTCGAACGAAAGGTTTAACCACGCCAACCCAATTGTTTTAGATAACTGCTTTCCGAGGGATGGCGCATATTTGATCTAAAAGAGCACAGGGGCGGGCAGACTAATGACCTAAATTCACGTCAAGGTTCAAACAAAAAGGGAATGGTATGTTGATCAGATCCATGATTTGTATGTATATTCACATGTAAAATACCTCAGAAGTACGAATGAGAGAGAGATAGAGAATGAGAGAGAGTGATTGAGGAGTTGATGTAAACAGTTTGTTCATTCCAATATTTTTTGTTCATACAATATATTCACATTTTTTACCGTTCGTCAGTGTTGTTATTTGATGTTTTTCAGGTATCTAATATAATGCTATTAGTGTGTTATTATTGTTCGAGTCTACATATCTAAGGTAAACAAAACAGTATAACATTTCAAGGTATTTATCTCCGCCTTGCATTAGTACGACAATAAACGACCGGTTTTCCTGGCCCCCGTGCCGGGGTATGAATGATCCGTCATTCCGAGGACTGCGAGTGCACCTATTACAACAACATATTTGCAAAATCAGAAGAAGTTACATAAACTTAAGTATAATGTTGTCGAGTCCACAATCGCCGCCACGGGAGTATCTAAATGGATGGTTTCCCAAGATTTCATAGAATTGGATTGGATTGATTTGATGTTTTAAGCCCACTTTATGCACAGTAAGGCTAATCGGGACTAGACCTACAGTTTAAAGTGGGATCCAAACCACTATATGCCTCCACCGGGAATCGAACCCGGGACCCCTTGATTACCACTGCGCCATCGGGGAGGCCAAGTTTTAAAAAATGGAAAATAGTCGTTGCCGAAAGGTGAGCTGAATTTCTGTACTCCAAGGAAAAAGTGAATACAAATTTCGTTGATAATCCTCAGACCATTCCGCTCACTCCAGCTTGCAACACTGCGAACCAACGTCGCCGCGGAGAATGGAGTGGGGAAATGTGGTGAGAGATGCGCAACAGCTATTTGCAGCGTCTTGTTTTTAAACGTGTCAAGTTATAGTCAACCTTATTCTGCACAGTTTGTCTGCTCGACTAACCTTGTATTAATGCGAATCCATCCTAACCGATTATGATTTGATTATGATTTGAGTTATTTTACTTCGCGTTTTGTGCCCCTTGGCTAATTTGCGAAGTTGTGGATGAGGGATGAAATGATGAAATTGATGAATGGACATTTACAAACAACCAAGCCCGAGCGGGATTCGAACCCGGGACCCCTAGCCCATCCAAACCGATTCTAAAGGCATAAGAGGTGGTTTCCTTTCAACTCTATCGCCGCGATCACCCACAGGCAGGTAGAAAAACTATACATAATAACCAAAACTAAAAATCAATAAGTCAATCAAACTATACGATCCCCACCCCCATTTTTGTGTGAAGATATATAGAATTGTTATAAAATTTTGTCCCCCAAAAAATTACAATGACGCAGGCGCGTCATGAAATTCCCCTGTGGGCACCCCTGATCAGGACAGGCAAAGAACTAAACCAAAATGTCAGTTTTTTTAAATTTAGTTCTTCGTCTGAGTGCACCATACTCTCCCCTACCACTCGGGTAAATTGAAAACGACCAAAGCGACTTTTCGGCACAAATGCGTAATTTAATTAACCCTAGCAATGCCAAGGTATTTTTTATTACAAGGATTACCAAAAGGGGGGGGGGGATGAAAGTTCAATGGAACTGGACTGATGTGTGTTTTCTGTCATTCGTACACATAAGTTAACTAATTGGACACTACTTTTATGTTTTGTTATGGATTATACATGAAAGATAAATTACATAATGATTTTTAAGTAATTATAGTAAATTATTGTAACATTTAGTACTTTTCTTGAATTACAATGTAGATACTTGGAACAATGCTTAAACTGTGCAAAATTCTAGCAAAGTTATATTTTTTTTCTTTTTCTACTACCCATACAGTCATTATTTCAACTTGTTACTATAGTTTAGCAATTAAATATATCCTCTTATGTATTGAAACATCATTGCGAAATCTTTCCTTAGAATTAGCAAGGGGTGGGCCTTTGAGGCCCATACACAATATCAATGAAATAAAGTCACTTTTTAATGAAAATTTTTGGGAAAAATCACGCGATGTCATTCTAAATATTGCAAAGAACAATTACTACTTTTTATGAATTTTTACATTGATTGATGTACATGTAATACGCAAAAAATGAATCAGTGGGCCTGAGAGGAAATTATTGCAAGGGTTTATCTAACAAAATCTTATTAATCAAAAATCCTTTCGACTCAACAACCAAACTATTCGATTACTATGAATCAAAAACTACTAAAGATAAAAATGTATTGCTGAAAGATCTGTCATTAGTCAAATACCAGTTTATCACGTTCATTCAAAAATAGTTAAACAGTGAAGTATCGCCAAGCCGAGTTTTTACTACGTAGTACCTTGACCTTCCACAGTTGCACAGTTCCAACTTGCACTGCTGTGCAGCATAAAATCGTCCCATCATACCATCTGTAAAAGCCAGTTCTCTTCAGAGAGAAAGAAGAATTTAATATTTCTAAGGTCAAGGTCTGACCAAGTGCTGTAAAACCTGCTCGTGTTACATAAAAAAAGGAGTAACAGTACTGATATTCTCGAAGAACAATACAAGAAAGGAAGATGAACACGGTAGGACTGAACGTTATGAGACTAGCGTTCTCGCTTCTGCGGTTACGTGCAAACCAAATTTGCATAAGTGTCAGCGGTTAGGCTTACATCGAATGTCTGTGTTTACTAATCTTGTACGTGGGAACTTGTGTTACAACAGTAGAATGTGCTGCATCACGTAACTAAATTGTTTATTCTGGGTAGCAATCTTTCCGGAACGAATGGGCACATCGTATGATACTCTCAAGAGCACCAGAGAATTTACATTGACGTTGGATAAGTTTAGCAAGGACTGCGTATTTATATTAGGAAGCGACAGCTAGCGTTGTCAACATACAAATTCTTATCCCAAGGGCCTACCACGCTCATAGTGGCAGTTTCGTGAACTATTATGGCTGTTACCATCTTCCTTCTAATTGTCTCGAAGTGTTTCAAACTCTGGCCAGGGATTTTGACAGTCTTGTTTGTATTGCCATGGTCGTCTGAGAAGATAATGATGATCTTTATATTCTGTTGATTTTTAAAAATATGTATATTGTTATAACAGTGTTTTATTTTCTTGTATAAATATAAGATGATTGATTGATTGAAGTCCACTTTATGCACAGAAAGGCTAATCGGGACTGGACCTACAGTTTAAAGTGGGATCCGAACCACCATGTGCCTCCACCGGGTATCGAACCCGGAACCCCTTCATTACAAGACGATGACGCTACCACTGCGTCATCGAGGAGGCCCTAAATGTAAGATGAATATACAGTATTTTCTTATTGTGGGAATTTTTACTTTATTTTGAACTATTGTCGTTAAATTATGCCTACGGTGTTTTTTAACTTTCTGTTCGAATAATATTTTTGTGCATTTAACAACTGGTATAAGTTTCTGAATAATTATTTCGTTGAACACGGATGATAGTCACAATCGTATTATTGGAGACATTTCCTAATTATTTAATTATGACAACTGTTAATTTCTTAATTAATTCCACGCTTACTATACATATGCATTTCGATCAACAGAAATGATAACAATAAACTATAAGAAATATGACCCTTGATATACACCTTCATATATATTGCGCTATGAAATAAGAGCACAAAGAAAGTTTTAATTCATATTTTTAACAATATTATTTCGAGAATATTTTGGAATATGTTTGAATCCGTGAAAATCCCACATTTCGGTATTCTGTTGACCCAGGCTCAAATATTTCTTTAGAACGTTCATTAAAACAACTGGTTCTTTAGAGATCATAAATTCATCTACTGTGTACTGTATTGTGTTCATATGACTTATTATTTTGTTCATCTGCATTATAATATCTTCTTTTTTTCGCGTTAATTACACGACTGTGTTCAGGTGAGGTGAACTATTTGTTCAATAATCTGCTACACTGCAGTGCACTGGAGCGACTATACTTTTAATGTCCAACAAATGAAAATGCAGTATACGTTGGCAAAATCAATAAAACAAACAACATAACTCTTAATACGAGTTTAAGGCTTCTCATCTTTGGAATGGTGAATGTCAGCAAGGTATGACGTTTATGTTTGTCTATTTCCGTATTATAGTGTTGCTGACCTAATTCCGGGACACAATATATGTGTATTTAGTGTAACGTATTTCAATAGATTGAATCAGAATATCTAATTCTAATCCAGTGATCACTGTTCAATAAAAAAAAATGGGAAAGGTTTCCGATACGACCTGGTTCAGTGCTGGCAGAATGCCACGGGATTGACTTTTACGAACTCTATGTTCTGTTTCTATGGCATTTAATGTGGTATCGGTTGGGTTGCTGCTTTGAAAATGTCGACTTCTATTCAGCATGAACTTGTCGATAACTTCAGTCTGCCTTCGCTTTCAGAGCTGCTGATAACAATATGCTTCGCTTATTCAGCGATTTTGATATTTCATTTGTTCTCTTGCTTGCGTCACGAAGCCGTTAATCTCTCGTTAGTTTGCTTTCGCTAGCCTTCTGCTGATGTCAGACTGCAGAAACACAATCGAGTTTTCGCTTTGTGTTCTGGATTAGTTAAGCTACAATGTGCACATATGTATGAGAGGGGCCAATTTAATGTCAAACGGGAAGACTTTATGTGCTCAGCTAGGCATGCTTTGATTTCATACAGGTTGCAGCTCAGTTTATGGCACAACACTAAGGAAACTTCTACCCAAATGAAAAAAGTCATTGGGTATTTACCCTAGCTAAAAAGTTATGAGCAACTGTGTTTGGAAGTAACACAGTTACAAGTAATAGTTACTTTTGGATGAATTTTAACTGTAACTAGCTACTTTTGAAAGTAAGTTGTAACAGTTATACCTTTTGCAATAGTTAACTTGAATTTTTTTACGTGGGGGAAGCAGAAGTAACTGTAAGTTATTTTCCAAGTACCAGTAATCGTAACCTACTTACTTGGAAGCAAGTAACTGTACCTGTAACTCAGTCACTTTTAAAAAGTGACCTTTCAAACACTAAGAAAATAGCTAACACGCATTATTCGTAACAACCTTTTATTTTCCTCATTATTTACTTTGGAAATCCTTTTCTGCGTGCTGCTTGGAGGATATAACTAGATTCAATAAAAGTGGAAAATATTGGAAATATCTGCGTACATACCTGTTTGTCGACTGATTAAACTTCAGTTCACAGCCCCCTCGCCTCTTCTTGGCCATGCATGACTGTTGTTAATCGTGATGCTCTGTTCTCTATAGTCTAGAAGCTTAGCTATTAATAGTGAAGCGAAATAGATTGAATCGCACACGCATCTTTATGATGCCACACTGAAAAATAATTTCTCCTTACAGGCACAACATTTCTAATGCATGTAGAGAATGTATACAGCAATATTTTGCTCTTTTTTGGGTATGTAGTAGCTTGACACATATTCTATACGTAGTGTAAATTTTGTGGTGAATGAAAAAATATTTTCATTTTGCAAAAAAAATATTATTATGGAGAAATAAGGAAAGGAATTTCCGTATTGATAACGTTAAACTTACTCTTGAATGTAGAACCCTTGGCCTGGAAAATATTAACGCTAGGCTAGTTTCTCTGGTATTAAAAGCTGACACAGTATGCAGAAGGAACGGAAGGTAGAAATTTCACTCAAATACATGGTGACTCTGGCTTCCCTCAAAAAAGTTTGTCATTTATGATAAAGTTCGTTCAAGGAGTTTTTCTCATATTGATATTATGGTGATACTGATGCAAGACTTGAAATTTCGATTCCCTGTGAGGAGGGATAAATTGACAGGAGAAGAGGCAGACTCTGCGTATCTGCATCCACGAGATACAAAACGGAAGCGCATTTTTGTAAGAGATATCTTCCAAAATTCCTATGTAAATGAAAAGGGGGCACCGTGGTACATCACTTTTTTTCTGCAAAAGGTTGAATATTTTGGTTATTTATAGGAGCTGAGAGTACAAAAGGGCCAAGTTGGCTACAGTGCTTGACGATCACCCTCACCATTCACAAAAACGATTGGCTGACAGAAATAGCTCTCAAGGTCAGCCCCAAGTTGTAACAGACTAAGCCGAAAGTGATAATTTTCTTTAATTTCCTCTTTTTTTAACAGTTAATTTTTCTTTAAGGTCATAAAAACAATATTAAAAAAGAAAACAATCGATGGCGCGCCTTCCATGGGCCGACGCCCCAGGCGGTTGTCCGTTCCTTCTGACACTCCATGGCTCTTGCGTTTAGTGGGGAGATGTGGTTGAATTGGTCTGTCGAAAACAAAACCAGTAGCTGCTTTGTAAGACGCAGAAGCATTCATTTAACATGCAGCGTGTCAACACTGCCAACAGTTTGGCCATCTCCAGCACGTAAGATAAATCCCATTCATTACACCAGCATTGATTTTCACGTCGGTTTTCAGGTAGTTAATGATTCTATGTGCACGACATCCTCAGAACAATAGGTCGTAAAAGAACAGGAAAAAAATCTGCAAGGAGCGAATGGTTTTGCCGGGATAAGGATGTAGAGAAGCAGGTAAAGAAATTAGAAGCTGTGGCAGCGGTTGGAAAGCTCCGAAAATTATCGTCTGAAGGCGAGAGGTCGGAAGCTCCAACAGCGATTATCCTATTATTTGGTCCATCCACCGTGACGCCGTCAAGGGGTGATGGGAAATATTTGAAGGTAGGTGTTCAATAACAGATTACATATTACTCGAGAACTTTTTTTCACTTCCTTTCTTCTTTTTTTACTCGTTCTTCATTTCTTTCTTCTGTTTCTTTCCCTTCTCTTTACACACATGATTTGTGACCTTTTCTAATTTTATTCTGCTATTTATCCCCTGCCTGTTTTTCTATGCTTCCTTCACTTTACACCTTCATTTTCCTTCTTTTTTTAACTTTCCATACAAGGTCGCTCGCAGGATTTTTTCCCAGGGGGAGGAGGTAGCAGTGCTTAAAGTTGGGGAAACGTGGAGTGATGCTTCTCCCCCCCAATTAAAATCATTCTTATAAATCATCCCCACCACTAGGATAATTTTCATAGGTACTCAATCTGCTCTTTCACTACACCCCTCGTCCATGTTTTCACACTACACTTTCACTATTTGAATTAGACTGTCTTTCCAGATATCTGGGGAGGGGGGAGGGGCAAGTGCCTCCCATGGCCCCCCTCTGCGGGCGCGCTTGTGTCCATACTTTCTTTTTCACCCTTCTATTTTTGCTGTCCCTCTCTTTCTCTGTTTATTCAATTTCCATTATTTTACCCCGCCTTTGAACAAAACGCATTTACACACATGCCTGGAACCTCCGTCTTTATAGCACGTTATACCATGGAGGGCAGCTTTCTCCTCCCTACTTTCCCATTTTCTCTACATCTTTACTTCTCTCCTCCTCTGTGTGTCCGAAAGAGAGGGGAGAGCAAAGTTTAAGTGTGGTTACGTTTAGGTAGCTAATTGAGACCAGATTCACTGAACTAATGCAATGTTCCTTTAAATGGGAATAAATTAGATGAGAGGGAGAGGTGTGATGGGGTCTTCATGTTTCTGCTGCTTTCATGCTCAACTCGTCTAGAACCGCCTGGTGTCTGCTTCGTTCGCCCTAGATCCGCCTGGTGTCTACTGTGTTCGCCCTATATCCGCCTGGTGTCTGCTCCGTTCGCCATAGATCCGCTTGGTGTCTGCTCCGTTCGCCCTAGAACTGCCCGGCGCTTGTTCCTTTCGCCCTAGAACCGCCTGGTGTCTACTGTGTGTTCGCCCTAGATCAGCCTGGTGTCTGCTCCGTTCGCCCTAGATCAGCCTGGTGGCTGCTCCGTTCGCCCTAGATCAGCCTGGTGGCTGCTCCGTTCGCCGTAGAACCACCTGGTGGCTGCTCCGTTCGCACTAGAAGCGCCTGGTGTCTGCTCCGTTCGCTTAGAAGCGCCTGGTGTCTGCTCCGTTCGCCCTAGAAGCGCCTGGTGTCTGCTCCGTTCGCCCTAGAAGCGCCTGGTGTCTGCTCCGTTCGCCCTAGAAGCGCCTGGTGTCTGCTCCGTTCGCCCTAGAAGCGCCTGGTGTCTGCTCCGTTCGCCCTAGACCCACCTGGTGGCTGCTCCGTTCGCCCTAGAAGCGCCTGGTGTCTGCTCCGTTCGCCCTAGAAGCGCCTGGTGTCTGCTCCGTTCGCCCTAGAAGCGCCTGGTATCTGCTCCGTTCGCCCTAGAAGCGCCTGGTGTCTGCTCCATTCGCCCTAGAAGCGCCTGTTGTCTGCTCCATTCGCCCTAGAAGCGCCTGGTGTCTGCTCCGTTCGCCCTAGAAGCGCCTGGTGTCTGCTCCGTTCGCCCTAGAAGCGCCTGTTGTCTGCTCCGTTCGCCCTAGAAGCGCCTGGTGTCTGCTCCGTTCGCCCTAGAAGCGCCTGGTGTCTGCTCTGTTCGCCATAGAAGCGCCTGGTGTCTGCTCCTTTCGCCCTGGAACCGCCTGGTGTCTACTGTGTGTTCGCCCTATATCCGCCTGGTGTCTACTCCGTTCGCCCTAGATCCGCCTGGTGTCGACTGTGTGTTCGCTCTATATCCGCCTGGTGTCTGCTACGTTAGCCCTAGATCCGCCATGTGTCTGCTCCGTTCGCCCTAGAACCGCCTGGTGCCTGTCTCGTTTGCCTTAGAACCGCCCGAAACTTGCTTCGTTCGACCTAGAACCACAAAGTGCCTGCTTCGTTCTCTCTATCACCATTTGACGACATGTCGGTTTTGTCCTAAGATCGCTTGGCGCCTTGTCGGTTTTTCCCAAGAACTGCATACCGCCTTCTCTCGTTTTGCCCTAGAACTGCATGGCGCCTGCTTGGTTTGACCTAGAACCGCCTGCTGCCTGCTTCTTTCGCACCCGAACCACTTAGCGTCTGGTCATTTTGTGCTAAATCTGTTTGCAATTTGTTTGGTCATCTCTTTTCCATTTCCGACTAACTTTTCGAAATCCACGAATGAATTGGCAGCTTTTGCTTTTCTTTCGCCTCGCGAGCGAAAGTTAACGTCAGCTACAAGTTGTTCTTGCTGCACTCCCTAAGAATTGTGCAGTGTTTGTTTTGCTTACGCAGTCCAGGAAGGACATGCTTCCGTCCTAGCTATTTCACTCCAGCGGCTCATTTGATCTGACAAAGACAATAGCAGTAATTCAGCCCTGCCTTGTTTGCGATCAAGGAAGAAATGCTCGAATGGCTCGAAATACTTCTTTTTTATTTCGGTTGCTAATTCTAAAACCGCCTCATGCCGGCTTCATTTCTAACTCCCTACCCGCATTCTTTAACTAGTCCCTATCGGATGTCGAGCGTTTTGATTGACTTTTAATTCTCGAGTAGGCGGTTCCGTTATTTCTTCAACGTTTATGAAACAAGATACACAGGGGAAATTGCGCACTACTTCGTAAACCCCACTTCTTGCAGCTACTGCTATTGGAAGGAGCCAAATAACTTTGTTCTCTACAGCGTGGCTTATAAAGTAATGAGAGGAGAAGAGCAATGCAGGGAACTACTGCAATGCCCGAGAACGAGACAAACGACTTCAAATAAATTAAATCAGAATTGTTTTGTTGCAGCTCAACCAAGATGAGAGGAATCCAGGCGAACTCGCAAACTAAAGTGGACAGTCGTTTGTAGACACCGGATATTAAAAGGAAAAATTTTCCTCTAAAAAGACAAAAAGGGAAAGTTATTGTCAAAAAAGGGAATAAAAGAACTATAGTATTTTTAGTGGAGTGCAAAAAAACTAGAGTGCAGTGGAGTGCAAGAATAAACTATAGTCCTTTTTCATTTCCTTTTCTTGAAGATAAAGTACAGCGAATAATCTTACCATCCGTTTCGATGAAATCTTCCTTGCAACATCTTACCGCATTCCATAGCTTGCTACCACTTGTTCGTGCCTTCGCTATTTCACTGACACTCAATACTGTCGTCACTGTCACACAGTAAAGTTAAAACTATTCTAAAAAATGTAACAATAAAAGTCTAAGTCTAGCAGATAAGTACAATTTCAACTAGTGGCGATTAGAGGGGCCATTTGCCCCCCATTTTTTGCCACTTTTGCCTCCGCACTATGCGAAACCTTATTTACCAAGGGAAAGTAACTCTTACAATGCGTTTGTTGCTGTGTAAGCCCAGATCGCATTGTTTCAAAATCGCTGTAACGTACTCCCAACCAGAGGTGTTCATTTTGAATCAACGTCCCTCACCCTCCGAGCTCCCCTTCCAACTCACCCTCCGGAGGGTGAACACTTCTGCTCCCAACACTCATGGAGGTAAGGTAAGGTAGAAGGCGCTTGTTCTTTCTTTCCTCTAAGCTGCACCAATAGACAATTGTATAATGTTTTGTTCAGGGAAAATACAGTCGTACAAAATATGATATCTTGTCAAAGGAACCAATGAAGGTGTTTTTTTTTTTATAAAGGGGGAAAAAGGAATGTAGGCTGAAAAACTAGTCAATAAAGGGACCGGAAAGGATAATGTTTTTAAAAAGCGGAAAAAGGGAATGTGGGAGTCAAAACCATGAAATCTTGTTGGTGGAAGAGACTTGTTTTTGTTCGCTCGCTCCAGAGATATCCGGGATAGAGTGTAGTAGTACAATATAACCTGAACCTGTAGCTAGTCAACCTTTTTCATTTTTAAATATTTAACGTGCGGACTTCCCAATAGCGTAGCGGTAAGTTTGTCACCTTGTGAGCAAGGGGTCCCGGATTCGATACCCATATAATTCGGATCCCACTTTAAATTCTAGGTCGTCTCGATTAGCCTATCTGCGCATAAAGTGGACTTAAAAATTCAAATTCATTTATAAACAGGATTCTTTTATATTGGAATAGATGATATAATCGTTTATGAAAATGATTCTTTTATATTAGAATAGAGGATATTGTTCATGAATGGGGAAAAAAGTATCAATAATGCGACGTTTAAAATGTTAAATTTAAAAGCAATACAATTCTCGCATTATGATGTAAATTCTGTTATGACTCAATCCTATAATTCTGTTGAATGTTTATTGACTAACTTGTAAGTTTCTTTCGGTTGCTAGGACATGTTAGTTGTTTGTTGAGAGAATGGTGTAAGCTGATTTAAATGTATGGTTTCTGTACTGTTATTGAAGGAAGGTTTCTAGATTAATATTGTTATTTGCGAATCCATGTTTTCTTTGTAAGTGTAAATTACATGGAACTGACATCAGTGGAAGTCTTAGTGTTGGCTGGCAGGTACTGTGAATGTTTACGATATTTCATCCAATGAGTTAAGGTAGCCTCAGATTAGGCTGGTAATGTATCGTGTTCTCAGCGAAGGAGTAATGGTAAATTTTTACTGTGATAAAAAAGATGGTAATGTAACGAAAGGTAAGCATGATTTTAATTAAATTTAATAATACACTGGGAATGTTTTCCACACAAGGGATAATACTACACTAATACAGTAGCGTTGAACTGTTTTATTTCAGAAATGTTTTGTCTTTTCTGGCAAATGATGACCACAGATGAACATATCCACGTATTCTACAGTTGTACTTAGTAATACTGACATTGGGAAAATTTATTTATATCGCATCACGTTGATATTCCTCCATTTCTTCCGAACAGCCAGATTTCATAATTGCTGTACCCAGTGGCGTCTCGTCCCTTGGGGCTTCCGGGGCTTAGCCCTAAAGAAAAACGGACGTATTCAAGTAATTATCAATCACCATAACGCATAACTATAACACAGTGTTTTAAAAGGCGATTTTTACCCACGTAAATTCATCGTCTGTTGCAATGGATACGACAGCGCTCCTAGCGGCATAGATGTCAATTATCGCTTTCCGGGGCACGTCGCAAAGGAAGGCGTGGCCTACACCCACCTACGCTACAGTGGTCACATGCTAGCAGAGAGATGAGGGGAAAGTGCAATGGATTTGAGTGCTGATTCGGGGCTACTTCCGTTGCGTCGCGTTCGATCTCGCGTGTTGTTGTTGTTCTGTAACACTGTTAGTGTTTTGGTGGCTTTCATTCGCTATGTTTGAGTGAGTTCGACAGGGTTGATGTTCGAACACAAATTGATGAAGGACATAGGCTGTCAATTACAAGACACAATGAATTTGTCTGGAAAAATAGGCATATATTAAATGGAATTATCGATTGTTTAAAATTCTGTGGTCGACATGAACTTGCTCTACGAGGACATCATGAAAGAGAACAATCTTTTAAACAGAGGCATCTTCCCAGATTTATTATCCCTTCATACCCATACAGCACACCAAGTTTCAGACATATTTCAGAAATATTACAATCTTTTATTTATGTTTCTAACATTCTGGTTTCGCGTTGACGTTACAGAAAGCATCACATGAAGTCCCAGTTTTGTTTCTGAAACATTGCAAAGTTATAGTTTCATTGTCTAGTTTCTGCAACGTCTCATTTTTCTTACATCTCTGAGAAATGTTTCAGAGACATTTCCGCAACGTTGGATTCAGTCATCATGCATGCGTAGCGGCTATCCGGGACATTTTCTGCGGCGGCCATGTTGTTACCTTCAACGCTGACCGGGAGACGTGCACATCTTATGAAGAATAATGTTGTTTATTGAGCGTAAGTTGAATATTATTAATGCAAAAGTGTGTTTAGTTGTTATACTTATGCACGCTATATATTTAAGCTGTGTTGTGTAACGTGTGTGAAAAAGTGAGTGGAAACAAGGCAGTTCAAGCCAGTGTTTAAAGAAGTATTTTGTTTTGTTTGTTTAATTAAAATATGTGGACGTAAAGAAGCACTCAACTTCTCCACCTCATGAAACGATAATCGCGAGAAATAAGTTGCCAGCGTTGGGTGTAGTGAAAAAGTGAATGGTCGAGACGCAAAGTATTTCCCTGCATGTTTTTACTGTTAAAAACAGCTATATAGTAAAAGCTAGCTTTTCCAATATTTCCAGCCATCAATCACCACATGGGTAATTTTTTGTGTTACAAAACTTAATTCGTAATTATATTTCTCTCTTAATCACTTGTTAAGTTACTCACTTATGTTAATCATCTCTCTCTTTCTCTCTCATTTAGTCTTGTATAGATTTGTTTCTCATGAGGCTTGTGATGCCCTCCATATACTATATTCATATTTTTTTCGTAATTAGGTAGGTAGAATTATAGATTATTGACAAAAATAAAATAAAAGGTTAAAATGTAATTATGATGCTGCACAATTGCACAAGTTGCAGATGTTGTATTTAACGTGACATGCTAAAAGAAAGATGCAACATGAATTTTTTTTCTGCGGAATGCCGAGGAATTTTCTAAAAAAAGTAGATAGAAACACTGATTTTCACTAATATTAACGATTTGGATGTTACATGACATATTGAGCATTCAATAAAAATCTTTATGCTAGTTCTGAGCAAATAATATGAAGAAAAAGCAAATTTTTCTTGCCAAAATTGCATCTGTTTTACGGAATTCTCCGAGCTTAACTTTATAAAAAAACTGAATGATGCTGACATGAAGAATGTAAATTCTTGATGTTGCTTTGCAATTCTCTTCAAGGCTAAGATGTTTATGACTCCAACAGTTAGTTTTTATGCAGATTTAGCAGTAATTAAGTATTTTATGGCTGATTTAAGATTAGTTTCTTTCGCAAGATTGATCATTTTTGGACAAAATTTGGATTTCAAGTTACAGTAATTCAAAACTATGAAACAATACAAGTATAATATAGTAGATTTAGGTCATTTGTGGTTCAATTGTTATTATTAAGTTTCAAGAGGTAAAAAATTTGTAATATTTAGTTGTTTTTATGCTAAAAATCCATACAATCATCATTTCTTCGTAATTATGTAGGTAGTATTATGGATTATTGACAAGAATAAAATAAAAGGTTAAAATCTAATTATGATACTGCACGATTGCACAAGTTGCAGATGTTTTCTGCGGAATACCGAGGAATTTTCTAAAAAAGTAGATGGAAACACTGATTTTCACTAATATTAACGACTTAGATGTTACATAACATATTGAGCATTCACAAAAATCTTTATGCTAGTTCTGAGCAAATAATATGAAGTAAAAGCAATTTTTCTTGCCAAAATTACATCTGTTTTACGGAATGAACATTTCCACTCAATTTTTTTTACAACAATTTTAAAATCTACACCCTGGAAAAATGACCTCTGCAAGTTCTCGCGTTTCTCTGCGTCCAGTTTAAGGCAGAAATGAGACTTCCAAAGTTGGGAGGCTAGCGTTGCGCTGAAAACACGCCGCCGCCATGTTACTACGTCACTCCTTGGGGAGAGCTCGTTTGTCGTCTGCTTCGAGCGTCCAGTTCCAGATGGGTAGCGGTAGCCCACGGTGAGCAAACACGTGCAGCAGTTTTACAAATCTGTACCGATTTAAATAATGGAAGAAGGAGCGATAGGAGAAAGGAAAGCTATGCTTTGTAATGATCATTCTTCTATGAAATATCCGTGCTGCTCACGTGCAAGATAAATGAAAGAGTTCAGCTGCGTGTGTTCTCAGGCCATGCGAAAAATATGGCTTATAAAATTGGTTGCTGACCAGACACTCAAAAATATTTTTTAAACTTATATTTATCGATATTTACCGTAACCTATGTAGTGCAAAATAGGAATTTTCACATTCTTAACTTTATTTATAAAGCCTATTTAACTTTCTTTTCCATAAAGCAATTTCAGTTTGTGTTCCATTTCTGTTGCGCAAATTATGATCAAACATTTTTGTGCAGATAAGAGAAAACACACTGAGAAGATTACATTAGTTGCACAGTACATATCTGTACTTAGTTTATGTATAATTATTACAAGGAAATAATGTGTATAACCATGGGCGTATTTAAGGGGGATTCAACGAGTCCAACCCCTCTCTTTTTTGGTTCACTAAAATTACCAGTTTCCTTGTTCTATCCGCTTGTTCATAAAAAATTCCTTCGGACTTATTTCATTCTCTTAAATTAGAGACGTATAGGACGGGATACGGATGGGAAGGAAATTTCGTAATTCCACACACCAGATGGACTGCAGACCAATATCTGCAATTTCCTGATAGTTTCGGAATTTCTGCGATAAGAAACTGCATTGAGACTATCAAATCAGTTATTTTTTCCCCTCGAATCATATTAAAGAAATTTGGTTCTTAAAAACGTAGTGACAGAAGATGAACAGAAAAGTATCAATACTTCGTGACTACAAACACACAACTTTGTCGGGTCCAACATCCCCTCCCCCCATGCTGCCCAACAAGCTTCTGGCCAGCAGTGTCCTGGATTTTCACTTACGAAATAAAGCAACCCTAATCATACCAAAAGTTGATCCATCCCTCCACCCCGTGAACTATATATACGCCCATAACAATATCCCATACTGAAATGGTACGATATAATTATTTTGAATTTTGTACTGCAAAAAAAGCCGCCTCATCTCGTTACCCCGAATGCATTAATTGGTTGGTTCACAACTTCACCACTAAGGAGCCTATCGAGACGAGACATGGCAGCCTTGGTCTCGTTCTCGTTGAGCGTTGTAAATGTCTGTCTCGTGTTTATTTGTAAATGTCTCATTGACAGTCTCGTCTCAATTTATAAACATCCGTCTCGGTTTGGGAGGGCAATTCTCGTTCTCGTCTCAAGTCTAGAAAAATATAGAATTAACAACGTATGCAGGCTTATCATTATAAATACAAAAAAAACCTTTCTTAATTTTTTATTATTATCATTATTATTTTTGACTCCTCGTTTCGACGGTACAGCCCTCGAAAACTAAATATTATCCTGCTTATATATGCAAACCAAACTGCTGATTCAGAATTACCAGGAATGAACTGGCGTTGTAATTATTATACACAAAATTCATGATTTATCTCAGGAAGTCGCATGTTCCAGGTTTGACTCTCGACCTGGGCATGACTGTTTCCTTGTGATTGACATTTCATTGAACTGGAAATTGTTACATGGGAGGATGTTTGCTCGAGACTTTGGGGACAGCTAGGAGGATGCTTCTATTGTTAATGTTAGTGTTGCTCACGAGACGAGGCATGTTCCGTCTCGTCTCATAAAAGGAGATGGGACAAATGAATGTTTTCGAAATGAGATGGGACAGAAGAAAAAGTTCGTCTCTTATCATGGCAGGTTGGGTGATACTTAGATTGTGCAGTTGGTAGTAGTGTGTGTGTGTGGGGGGATGTACTCCTGCACCCCGACTTCGAATACAGCTTGTAGTTATTCATCTTCATTGTAGCGATTAGCCAAAAGTGGGAAGAAATGTGATGTTAGAGATGATAATTAATAAATAAATTATAATAAATTAACCATGCGTTCTCATCGTTGCGGTTAAACAAAGTGAACGGAAAAGCGACGTAAAAGTAGGCTAAATACAAAAATTTGCAATATATATATTAACTGAAGAAAACTGTCATTTACTGCAGGAAATTGAAAAACTCACCGTACCTTTTTATACCGTATCACCTCTTATATTGCAGAAATTGGCGGGTAAACCAGTGTGTTCTAAAAGTATTATCTTAAAATTTGTGAAGAAAATATTATGACGAAAATAACTGTAATTCCAGAAAAGGCATTCCTATAATATTAAGTTATTGCCAGTCAGAACTAACCTATGTATTCGCAATGAACAAGGCTGTTCACGTGTTCAGCCATTGACTGTTACAAGGTTTGCTTTGTCACCCTAATGGGAAAACAACCCTCTACCGAGTGGCTGAATTATAGTAAAGACTGCTAGGGCATAATTCATCTCCAAGAAATGGAGCACAGATTTTTGCACTGGAAGTTTAAGATACTTGTTTTACACGGTAACAAGTGAATTTTCTGTCGCTTCCGCGACTATGCTAAGTTGACGGGACGAGCAGAAGCCCCGCCTGCACGCATTTCTAAGTGATGACGTCAGAGGACATCCTGTCTGTGGAGAGGACGTTTTCAAATCCGTGACGTAGTAGGTGAATTTCAGCGGTGTTTGAAGGCGTGTTTCTCGAGAACCGAAACAAATATCGCCGAGATATTTTGCACATCTCATGTTTGTGTCATTATCTGTAAAATGAATGGATTTAAAACGTTTTTCATGTCAAAGTGGAAATGTCCATTCTCCGAAGTTACCTTTATAAAAAAACTGAATGGTGCTGACATGAAAAATGTAAATTCTTGATGCTGCTTTGCAATTTTCTTTAAGGCTAAGATGTTTATGACTCCAACAGTTAGTTTTTATGCAGATTTAGCAGTAATTAAGTATTTAATGGCTGATTTAAGATTAGTTTCTCTCGCAAGATTGATCATTTTTGGACAAAATTTGGATTTCAAGTTGCAATAATTCAAAACTATGAAACAATACAAGTTTAATATAGTAGATTTAGGTCATTTGTGGCTCAATTGTTATTATTAAGTTTCAAGAGGTAAAAAAATGGTAATATTTAGTTGTTTTCATGCTAAAAATCCATACAATCATCATTTCTTTGTAATTAGGTAGGTAGAATTATGGATTATTGACAAAAATAAAATAAAAGGTTAAAATCTAATTATGATACTGCAGATTTTATATTTAATTTGGCATGTTAAAAGAAAGATGAACTATGACATTTTTTCTGCGGAATGCCGAGGAATTTTCTAAAAAAGTAGATGGAAACACTGATTTTCACTAATATTAAAGATTTGGATGTTACATAACATATTGAGCATTCACTAAAAATATTTTTGCTAGTTCTGAGCAAATAATATGAAGTAAAAGCAATTTTTTTTGCCAAAATTGCATCTGTTTCACGGCATTCTCCAAGGTTACTTTTATAAAAAAAAACTGAATGGTCCTGACATGAAGAATGTAAATTCTTCATGTTGCTTTGCAATTTTCTTCAAGGCTAAGATGTTTATTTTACTTGTGCAAAATATTGTTTTTTGAAATGAAAACTCTTGACCAGAATTTATATTATGACATTATTTCCTTTCAGGAAAAAATGAATGTTACTGCACTCCAACAAGAGGTTATAGCGGAGAACCTGCAATGAAATACTTCTTAACAGAACAGAAGCAATTGTATTTTGACAAATTTAGACAAATAAAGAATATATTTTATGAAAAATATTGTTTTTATAATAATTTTTCTTTGAAGTGATGCATGTCCAATTTTTAGAGTTCAATGGTGACATGGATAGTGTCTGATCACTCGCTGGTGTAAAAAAAGAATTATCAAAGTATGCTTATTTATATTTATTTGGTTCTTTGAACTGATATTGTAAGTCCACTGAATGCACAAATAGGCTAATCGGGACTGGACCTACAATTCAAAATGGGACCCGTATCACTGCAATGTGCCTCTACCAGAGTTTCGAACCAGAAATCCCTTCATTACAAGGAGCTTAATTCAATTTCTCAGTGTATTTTGAAACTGACCGACCCATCCTAATCACCATAACAACGTTGAAAGTCAAACATGGGTGAAATATAAATGATTAAAAAATAATAGAAATGAGAACATATAATTATAATATATCTTTGAAGTAATAATTCAATGGAAATTGGTCACAAGTAACATTAAGAGAATTAATTTTTCTAACTAGTAACCACAACCTCTGATACACACTGCACATTTAATATTATAGAGAATGTCAAAACTTTTCATTGATTTATAAATTTTTAGTTATTATTCAATTATATTATTCGTATTGTTACTGCCTAAAAATTGCTAAAGTTTAGCTTGTCTCCACTTTGCACTTGTGACTTGATATTTATTACCCAGTTCTGGTTACTGGTTCATTTACTGAATTTATTTTGTGGTCAAAGTGTATCTACCGTAACGCAACTCCCGTACGATACGCTACATTTCTCCAATTATGTAAGTATATAGGATATTATTACATTCATTTTGAATTTTTATTTGAGATACGTAAAAGGTGAGAATGTCACATAGTAGATTTTTAGTATCCGAAAGTTATATTTGAAGACATGTGCTCAATTTGTGATGTTTGAAATTAATTTGGAATATTACTGTGTAATTCTGAAAGTTCGAACACCATATAGGTTGAAAACCATACATGTGGAACATGTATTCTGTCCAGGAAAAAATTTTTCATTCTTACAGATATGACATTAGAGTAGAATTTTCAGATGACCGTGCCTCATAGAATCATGAATGAATTTCATACAACATTAAATGCTTCCAGCCTCTCATCTATTAGTAGAGGAGACGGGAGCATTATGCTGATCACATCACTCAAATCCCACCTTCCTTGTGACAGGGTGCAACAAACCACGGAGAGCTTATTATTGCATGTAAAACTTTACACAGATTTGAAGGTAGTTTAGGATTTGGTGGCGAATACGAGTATTTTTTGTTTTTTTTAGTTGTAACTGTTGTATGGTGTGAATGAATGTGTATTTCGTAGTTTTAAGCACTTTTTCCTCCCTCGAGAATAATTGTAGCAATTGAGATACGTGGTCATTCGAGGAGAGGTAAAATAAATATAATTAAATGTCATTCCTAATTAGGTATCAAACATTGCGAATTTTATTTTCAGGAAATGATTTACAAATAAATATTGAAATAAAGGGGCTTAACCCCAATAGGCCCCCTTAAATATTTCATTCGTGAATACAGTACTGATTCCTTTCAATATAACCGTAATGTAAAATTATATCACTGCAATGTAGCTGAAATATCACAAAACCTTACGGAAATGTATCTGTAATGTTACACTGACATCTTTCTGCAATGTTGCATTGACACGTTTCTGTAATCTTGCACTGACATGTTTCTGTAACATTACGAATGTTACGTTAGATTCGCGGACATTTTTACATTGCTGAAACATACCTGAAACATCACAGTAATGTTTCGCAATGTTGCTGCAATGTTACAATGTTTCACGAATTACGTATCCCTAACATATCTGAAACCATGTTGTGCTGTATGGGTAGAAGAGGTAACTTCGTGTTCTTTATTGTAGTGAAGAGTTGAAAAATATAAACTCTATCAGTAGATTGCATTAATTTTTTATTTAAAATTACTTAGAGGGTACCTTTTCAAAAACAGTAAAAATGACAAACATAGTTTTAATAACTCCAATGGTTGATTGATTGATTTGTTGTTTTAAGTACACTTCATGCACAGTAAGGCTAATCGGGACTAGACCTACAGTTTTTAAAGTGGGATCCGAACCACTTGTGCCTCCACCGGGTATCAAACCCGGGACCCCTTGAATACAAGGCGAAGACGCTACCACTGCGCCATCGGGGAGGCCAATAACTCCAATGGCAACAGCTGAATCTGGACGATGTTTCAGCACATTGAAGCGTATTAAAACCTGCTTAAGAAATGCAATGGGACAAGACAGACCAAATGCCTTGGCACTTCCTTACAATAGAGATAGAATACATTTCAAACATAGAGGGCTTCAACGAAAAAGTAATAACAAAATTTGCTGAGCAGAAGAACAGGAGTCAACGTTCGTAGAAAGGTATGTTTCATAACAATACCTGTTTCTTTTGTAATCATGTGAATTGTCATTATATTTTAAATTCATAAAAAAAAATAAGTCCAGTTTTGTAGTCTAGAAGAAAAAAATACCTATTTTTTGCAATTCATGTGAATTGTCATTATATTTTAAATTCTTTAAAAAAATAAGCCCCGGCCAAATTTGAGGCCACGAGACGCCACTGGCAGTACCTATATTTGCAAAATTAAAAAATAATAGATTATTATTGACGCTCCAGTAATTTAGTGACATAGACAGACTATGCCACGCAATAGTTTGTGTTAGAAAATTATAGTTTCCGAGGAATCAACCGGTCACTTTGGATCGAGTTTGGTGTCTCATATCCAGACAGATTTTAGGTTTCGTTGAACTGTTATATCTGTCATTCATATTCCGCTTTTATAGTTCTTGATATATTCTGAATCGGATGATCGAGTGTACTTTCTTTCAACATTTCCAGATTATTATCTTAAAAAACAAATGAAAAATGTGCAATGTGTGAAAATTATATTTTGACTTGTTCGCTGTGTTTTAGTGTTAATTTTTCCTTTTTTATTATTTTCAGGTAAGTACGTCATGCTTGGGATATATTTATTGCAGCTCCTTACAAGCAACTTCATTTGCATGTAAGTAACTTACAAGTAAATTTAAATAAGTATAATATTTTATTGGAACTATTAGTTTTAATATGTTTTACTGTTTGAGATGGGTTGATTGATTGGTTTTATTTCGTACTTCGCCTTTCTGCCACTTTTGGCTAATCACGAAGAAGAGGATGAGAGGTGACAAAATAGAATTGATGAAAGGGTAATCACAAACAGGCCTCCCCGATGGCACAGGCGGAGTGGTTTGCACATCGCGCTACGATGCCATGGGTCCCGGGTTCGAATCCCGGCTCGGACATGGATGTTTATGATTGTCTGTCCTGAAAAGTCCTGAAATAGAAATTTGAGTGAAATGATCTGAGTGAATGAAGTGTGATGGGGGAAGCTTCCGCTTAGGGGTTTTCCTTTAAAAAAGAAGTGGGAGCATCGTCGCCTTGTAATCAAGGGGTCTCAGGTTCGATACCCGGTGAAGACACATTTTCGGATCCCACTTTAAACTGTAGGCTCAGTCCCGATTAGCCTTACTGTGCATAAAGTGGACTTAAAACACCAAATCAAACCAGCACACATGGGCAGCACGCAAGTCAAACAGATGAATATACAGGTTGTTTGTCCAGGCGTATGAGCCTCCTTTGTCTGCAAGAATACAGCCGAGGGTGTCTATGTGGAAGAGAAATTGAGATTTGGGTGCTTATAGGAAAGTTACGCGTTACACGAGGAGTTTTAATATTTTCAATATTTCTTGCTTTCATCGCCATATCATAAAATATACTAGTTACATTTCAATATTACAGTTAGTTACCGTTATTTAGGAAGGCGTTATTTCTGCAATGGCTAACATACTCTTTCTATACCAATTCTCAATAGTGTCTTACATCTCCACAAAACAGGAATGAAGCACAAGACAATGAACAGACTAAAAATCGTTCCATAATTCTACGATGGTACCTTATAATCATTCTTCGAACCACATTTTGTGGCTGACGTTCTTTTGTAAGTCTCAAAGTAAGCATAGAACTTCCCTCTACATTTTACTACATTTCAATATTTTAAAGGTCCCGGGTTCGATCCCCGGTCGGTTCAAATCCGGGAACTTTTCTAACGGTGGAAGCGGCCCCGGCGCCCACCCAGCGTCGAATAACATGGGTACCTGGGGGAAACCCTGGGGGGGTAAAGGCGGTCAGGGGCGTGATGCTGATCACATCACCCCCACTCACGACCGGATCAAGAAAGTGTGGGGCGTTACCCCCACACCCCCTATACGCCTTCATGGCGTGGTGCTATGCACAGGGGAACACTTTTGTTTCGAGGCATCCCATTTCCCACCCATCAATGATAAAGGTCAGTGTAAGGTTTGCTTTGATACATTTCGTAATCTGTGTGTAATTTTTCCGAGACGTTCTTAAGAAAAATCGGAAATCAAGAAATTGTTGTTTCTTTAATCAATATATCGCAGACGTGAAGAAGAAAACAGCAAATAACTGATTTACGATTTTTCCTTACTAACTCGAAATTAACTACGGCTATGATTGGGTTTCTTCCATATCGGTTTATTTCTTGGTTGTGTTACTTTGCACGAGTGTTAGACTTCCCTGGCGTAGTGGTAACGTCGTCGCCTTGTAATCAAGGGATCCTCCGTTTGGTACCCGGTGGAGGCACATAGTGTTTCGGCGGTCTAGGACATTTTGGTGCCAGGACTATTTGGTGCACAGAAAGAAAATAATGTTCTTTTGAATTGACCTCTCTTTATTGTGTCCCATCATACAAGCAATTTTACATGGAAATGTTACGGGCAACACCTCGTAGGTAGGGAACGTTGTCTGTCCTATCATATGTAGCAATGATTCCTGGCCTTTTCTTTTAACCCTTAACCAGGCACACTTCTTTCACCACCTTATCTAGGCGCGAGGGGCTAAATTTAACCCCCAAATATAAAATATTATTTGTAATCAAGTAAGATACATATGCACAAAAATTACTTTTATACAATTAAATTGACTATTTTCAAGAACTTAAAGTAGTTTTTGAATATAGAAAAGAGGTGCAATTAATTTTAAAGAATAATATGGACAGACATTGCATTTTCAAAATTTCAAAACCCTTTCTTGCAATAGTTAAATAAAATGATAATAATGAGGAAAGTGTGGAATAAGCAATACAAAAAATGCTATTTTTGCAGGGTATACGTGTAAATTTAACAATATTCATTTTTTAAAGAAATACAAAAATAGATGTTTTAGTACGTTTTCCCTTGAAAAAACTGAAGTTCCAATACATATCATTTTTCAAAATCTCAATTGTTTTACACAACTATATACATCATATATTATGTCAAATAAACTTTTCTTGTTTTTAAAACTTCATCTTCGTCAGCAAATTTGGTATTTGTTTCCCTTAGAGAATATCCCCGTATAATTTCTACGTACGTACTGGTATTTTCCACAATGATTCTCTCACAGTAGTGTCATCTATGAATAGTGAAAATCCTCGATAGCAGATTTGGCATGTTTTGCAGTTGCAAGTGATCCAAGAAGACGTGAAACAATGTTCATACCACTTTTGTGGACATTCGAACACGAGCAGGGAGCTTCTTTCCATCGAGTTACTTTGTCTTTTCCCAGGAAATAAGTTTGATCTTCATCCGGGATATCATTCTCATCATATTGATTTGTCTTAGAATTAGAATGTTCACTCAGTAACATGATATTCTACATCTGATTTGGAGTAAATTATTCATCTTGAAGCACTTCAGATGAACTAGGTTCGAAATGTCTTCCAGCAGCCCCCGTATACGCCCCCTGCTGTCTTTCATACTACGAGCTTTCGAACGATTTCTTAGAATAAAATAAACATTCACTTTAAAACACGGTCACACAACACAGATCAAGTAAAAACTGTTAAAATATTTCACTCACGACACACAGTAAGCGAAAGTTCTAAAAAACGAACAACCAAAAATCACATACGTAACTAGGCGCGTGAGGGTAAATTTGACCCCCATCAACTTTGGAACAACTTCACATTGCTGCAATTATACACACAATGAAGGAAATGACCTCGCCAGTTGAATCAGGCTGTTTTAGAAAGATACTAGATAAGCTAGCACAGGGAGCAACGACCCAGTGTCTGGGCGTTAAGAAATACCTACCTGGGGGTCAAATTTACCCCCGCGCGCCTAGTTAACGGTTAAATACGAAAATCCATCATGGATTAGTTTCTTTCCACCATGAGAACTATTCATACAAAACACATTTTTGAAGTGATGAGGAAGTAACTGACATTCAGTATTTATAGTCACTGAAAAGTGAAAGTGAATGACAGAAGTCAGGGGTGAAAGGCTATAAAGAGAAAGGCACCAAAATGACCTGGCACCAAAATGTCCGGCTCCCAGTGTTTCGGATCTCACTTTAAACTGTACACCCAGTCCCGATTAGCCTATTTTAGCATAAAGTGAACTTACAGCTAAAAACAAAACAATGAAAACGGTTACACTTCACCAGCATTTGTAAGAGGAAATGCGGTGAAAAGTGTCTTTGGTTTAACTAGCAGGCGTCTTCACGATTCTCCTGTCCAATAAGTTCGCGATAGTGACTCTACACGGAGTCAGGTTACAGAGCATGATAATGGGTTTCAGCTTTATTCTAGACGAGATTTAGTTCTTTTCCGATGATCCAATTTGGCAACATTGCACGTAGCTTTGGATTTGCATAGGACTACGTGGAAGGGCTTGCCAAAGGGTAGCATGTCATGATTCTTTCTTGGCTCTGAAACACGAATTTCATGTCGTAAGTAGTCACTTATCAAAGGATAGTAGTCATTTATTGAAATGGTACGAGGGCTACTTTTTTGTATCAAGGTCCGATCGGTCGCGAAATAAAAATCACATTGAAATCAAAAATGTTTTTATTTGCAACATTTAGCTACGCCTTCCAGCTACTTCTCTACATAGTCACCGCCCAGATTTAGACATTAGTCGTAACATGGTACCAACTCTCCAATACCTTCGTCATAGAAGGCAGCCAGCCGCCTGTGCTTTCAGCCAATTCTCTACGCTGGTCTGCAGCTCGTTGTCTGTGCCAAAATGCTGTCCTCCTAGCCAGCGTTTCATTTGCGTAAAGAGATGAAAATCTGAGGGAGCCAAGTCCGGGCTGTAAGGTGGGTGATCAAACACCTCCCATCGAAAACGCTGCAGGAGCGTCTGTGTTGCAGCTGCAGTGTGCAGCCGAGAATTGTCATGAAGAAGGACAATGCCTGATGACAACATTCCTCACTCACGATGGTATAGAGAGCTGGCCTTGAAATTTCGGGAAACTACTCACTCAACACAGAAATTGTGAACCAACGATTTTCTCGAATCGCCTGATCAACTCGCTGAACAAGATCATCGGTTGACACTCGCTTCCTTCCCTGACCGCCTGCATCATGAACGTCCTGCTTCAAAGTTCCTGCACCATTGCCGCACTTTGCTGTCAGTCATGAAAGTGTCACCGTACACTGCACTCATTCGTCGATGAATTTCGGCTGCATTGCACCCCTCAGCATGAAGAAATCGAATGACTGCACGCACTTCACACTTGGCATGCGACTGTTATGTTCTAGGCATGTTTCCGTGCTCACTGCGCGCTCTGAACTGACACGTGCGACGTGACGCGATCAACGGGCATACTAGAGACACTGCGCAACACATCCGCGCATAGCTTCATCGGATTTTCAATGTGGTTTCTATTTCGCGACCGATAGGACCTTGATAAAAAAAATCCTCGTATTTTGATAATTTTAAGAAACTTAAGTGAATTAACTAAGTTTTATTATGCTTGAAAATCAAGCAAATATCTCGGCCAAACGTTTTCAGTTACCTTTCGCAGAAGTATACATATTAAATGAGAGAATCTCATTTATATTCACAAGAATGAAAGTTTTCTAGAGTTGAGAGATTAACAACTAAATCGATACAATTTATATAAAAAATTAACGTGCTATTAGAAGAAATAAACAGACATTAATTTTTAGCACTAATTCATTAAAATTCAAAACATCATCTGTTTATGAATCTTTTGGACTTTCGAATGTGTTTACAATTTTTTCCAGAAAGAAAAGAACTAATACAAAGATTGCACATGGTAATAATTATTTCATTACTCGTGTGTGTGTGTGTATGTATATATATATATACAGTACCATAAAGTCGCTCTCCTTGCACGAACAGTGTCGGGGCGTCACTCTCTTTGCATGAACACTATCGGAGCGTCATTCTCTTTGCGTGGACAGTACCAGAGAGCGTCGGTCTCTTTGCGGGAAGAGCACCGGAGCGTCGTTCTCTTTGCACGAACAAAACCGGAGCCTCACTCTCCTTGCATAAAATAGCGATGGGTTTAGGTCTTCTTATAGGAGCCTCGCTCTTCTTGCATGATCAGTACCGGAGCGTCGCTCTCCTTGCGCGAACAGTATCCGAGCGTTACTGTATTTATGCGAACGGTATCGGAGCGTTGCTCTTCTTGCACAACCAGTTCTAGAGCGTCGCTTTCCTTAAGATGAAACAGCAAGGTGCGATGGTGTTAGCTCTTAATATAGGAGTGTCGTTCTTCTTACATGATCAGTACCGAAGCGTCGCTCTCCTAAGAACAAAAATTAAGATGAAACAGCAAGGTGCGATGGTGTTAGTTCTTCATATAGAAGTGTCGCTGTTCTTGCACGATCAGTACCAGAGCGTCGATTACTTTGCGCAAACAGTACCAGAGCACCGTTCTGATTGCTATACCTGAACGTTGTTGTATCTGCAAAGCACAGTGCTGTCGCTCTTCTTCGATACCGGGGTGTTTTCTCTGCAACTATCTTTTTTAGCCTAAACCGAAACAAGCTCGCCTCAGTCCGACAGCGACACAAGCTGCACAGCTCGTGTGGTGCTCTTGACGTCAGCGACATTCTCCCCCGCGGCACTTGGAGCATGCAGGAAGTGGGCGTCCGGAAACTCACATGAGCGACGAATGTTTTCAAAGGGGTAATCCATTAGTTCCATCCAAGTAAGCGGATGACCTTGAATTTAATTGCTGCTGAATGACATTCAGAGAGGGGGGGAAATTGCATTAAACAGCAGCATCCTTTGCTGAAGCAAAAGTAAGAGCTGTTGGCTTGTTTCACAAAATGATGGAAATTCAACACGCTAGGCAAAGTGAATTCTCAAGTGAATTTTCCAAAAGAGTATACATTTCGGACACCCTTATGATGGAATTTGATCCCCGAAACATGATTTATGCGTCGATCTCTAGGCGAAGACCACATGCCGCTCGAAATGTCATCAGTACCATAGAATGTATAATCGTGCCATCTTTCAGGGGCATAATTAACACCCACGCATTTTTTTTTTACAATAAGGAACTATAGAACGTTTATCGCCGCATGTAGAAAATGTTAATCACTAGACAAGTAGAAAATTGATCATAAGATTAGTAGAAAACTTTCATTAGATGAATAGTTCACACACTCGTTAATTACATCACCGAAGGGTAGACGACAGGCAAGAAAATGCGTTGGCAACGCTGATGTTCACCTCTCTCTGCACCTACCTATTTTACCGGCCTCGGTAATTAGACTGTTTTTTGAAGAAATAAGAGGCTTGCTGGAAAGGTTTCTTCAAATTACCACCAACAGTGGCGCTAGTGTTCCGCTATTATAAAAATCGGAAGAATAGACCTTTTTTATGTTTAAATTATCTTTGATTGTTTGTTTAAGCCTATTCGTTTATTTTTCACAGAAGTTTGACGAAGTAGTTTCGTGTGAGAAATGGAAATTTCTCGTGAACACTTTCGGGCAATGATTTTTTATGATTTCAAATGTAAATTAACACCGAAACAATGCATTGAGCGACTTCATTTGGCTTTTGGGGATGAAGCACCATCCAATAGGACTGTGTACGATTGGTTTTCCGAAATCCAGTGTGGTCGAACATTTCTCAGTGATGAATTTCGTGAAGGTCGTCCATCAACGTCTGTTGTTGCCAGTAATGTTGATGTTGATGCTGTGCGTGAAATGATTGAGAGAGATCGGCGTGTGACGTACCGTGAGATTCAGGCATCCTTGAACATTGACATGAAAGCAATACATACAATTTTGCATGGTCATCTGAACATACGGAAACTTTCAAGCCGTTGGATCACACAAAACTTGACCAAAGCAAACAGGCTCGTGTAAATTGGTGTAAAGAAATGCTTAAAAAATTCAACCGAGGCAAGTCAAATTTGATGTACTACATCGTTACAGGGGACAAAACTTGGATATATTCATACGAACCCGAAACTAAACAGCAATCCAGTAGTTGTATTGACTGTACTATAAACCCGAGAAAGTATGAACTCTCCTCAAGCAGGTTTGGCTATACTTAAAACTAGCTCAACATGGCCATATGAGTTTTTTGCTCTAGTGTGAAACCCCGTATAATCCAAGATTTTTGTAAAAAAGCCCTCATGGATTCCATGAGAAAGTATGACCCCCTCAGATTGATGAGGCTATACTTATAAAAGGCACTTCTGAGAGATTGTTGTCCATAATTTTGTTAAAAATATGCCCCTCTTGTGGCCATACTTAAAACTAGGCCACCCATACATACATACACACATATTTATTTCTGGTTTAAGTTCAATTGGATACCAGCTTCAATTTGTTTATCTAATATTAAAACAATGTAATTCTTCTAGAATTGCTCTGTGACCCGCTCATTTCTTACATCATAAACATATGATTTTTCACCTATGAGAATAACACTACATATGGTGTCTAATACATATCAGTATTGCCAATTGTAGAAAACAGTAAACAAAATTTGCCTGTTTTAGAGATATTCCAAAAAAATAAGCAACAACAACAGGGGCCATCTATGTGCAAATGTCTGAACTCGGTGAACACTTGGGAACAAGTCAATTATTTTAATATGTCAATATTTTTAACTCTTTTTGCCAACAACAGAGCCATCTATGTGCAAATGCCTGAACTCGGTGAACACTTGGGAACAAGTCAATTTTTTTCATTATGTCAATATTTTTAACTTCTTTTGCCAGTAATAGGGAAATGGTATCAAGCATTAGACAAAGTACTTTGGAGCTGAATATTCCTTTCTTAAGACGTCGTATATTACTAAAATATCTTTAATTCACATATTTCTCATACCGCTGTATCTTGTTCTATTAGGTTTTTTCAATAAAATTGCCTCTTCAAGAAAATTGCTCAACAGCAAAAGAGGTACCAATAGGACAAGCATACAATGATATGGGGATATGTGAATTGTTGGTTTCTTCAATCCAGATAAATGGATTGAATTGAAACTGGGATATTTTGCATTTGTTACATTCAGTTTCTTTGTTGTAATCTGTTCATATATAAAATCAAGCACCGAGAGGGTATAAGATCAATACTTGAACAATATGTGCGCATGACGGCCCCAAAGCGGTGGGATCGATACTTTCCGCACGGTGCATAGTTCTATTGCCTGTAATTTCTCCCTATCAACTGATCGCCGCAGCGCGGTTCTCCCTATTAACATCGATTAGTTCCAGACAATTCCGCTTCCCCGGCGCTGAGGCATGGCGCTGCGGTATGGATTGCATGTACGCTCAGCAGAAAAACGGGATACACTCAGAAGAAAGTACTTCGGCAAAAATGTTAGAGAATAGCTCATGTTTCTGAATGCACCCCCAACCTACCCCCATACCCACCTACCCACATCCATACATATTTACTTCCCGGTCCACTTCTATTGCATTAATTGATTAAATGGTTATGACATAATGTGATTATGTGTTATATTCTGATTGGTTTAAATAAGCAGTGTTTCTATTGGCTCTGTAAATCTATATAAGCCAGGGCACAGTGCAGATTCTTCACCATTGCTGGATTGGCAGTGGAACCCACAAGTGGGGGGCAGAACCTGAACAGGCTCCACCAAAGTATAGGAGACTTGAAGCATATAATTTGGCGGAATAACCCAAGTAAGGTCATAGAGACTGATCCAATAAAAGCCCATTTTTGGCAGGGGGGCCAAAGTGGTTCCTAAATACAAAACTCAAGAACTAATTGACATAGAGCTATGCAGTTTTTTGTCTGCACTGAACCCAGCTGATCCAGCATAGAGTTTTGATTTGAACCCCAGGAAATTGTATATAAATACCAAAGCCAAAAATATTAAGTGTATACACACATACACACACACAAAGCACAGTGCTGAACTCAACTGATCCAGCATAGAGTTTTGATTTGAATCCCAGGAAATTGTATATAAATACCAAAGCCAAAAATATTAAGTGTATACACACATATATACATACACACACACAAAGTACAGTGCTGAACCCCAACTGATATTTTTATCCAGCATAGAATTTTGATTTGAATCCCAGGAAATTGTATATAATAAACAACAACAAAAATGCCGAATCAAAAACATTGTAATCAGTGCAATAAAAATATATCCAGCCCCAATTGGGCTAAGCACCAAAAGATTTGTAACCCAGACAAATACAGAACTCCCACAAAAATATGCCCCAAATGCAATAGAAAATATAACATGGAATATTTCACATATAAACATAAAAATACTTGCTCTGCACAGTCATCAATATTGCCCCCTCAACCATCCACATCTGGTCTGAAAAGAAGGCACGAAGCACCTCTTAATGCCAGAGCAGCAAAGCAGCCACGCTATGAACCCATCCGTAGCAGTTTTAATGCCCAACTTAGGGATTACCGGTTTGTATCAGAGCCAAGATGTGGTATTAATAATTTCTTGAACAGTATAAATTCTGATCTGCAGGCAATTCTAAATGCACAAAATGGCTCTTATAAGCTGTCCCTCAAATTGTTTGTACAATATAAGAAACCAAATGGCACAAAATTTACACAGCCCCACATAACAGAAACTGTATCGGTATATTCAAATGCAAATTTAGACACAATAATAAGCAGATTGATGGATCAATTGAATATTAAACACTCTGAATTTGCGGCAAAAGAGTCCGGATGGAGCCTATGCGGTTCATCACACAAGTTATATGTTAATATTTCTGAATTCAGCCCATTACAAGGTTCCACTTATGTGCCATTACCTGCTAATATTAAAAACAGAAGAGCCGTGGTTAATATAGAAAATACCGACCAGAAATGTTTTCTGTGGTGTATATTAGCTGCTTTGTTTCTAGTTTCAAGGCATCCTGAGAGAATACGTTATTACAAACAGCATGAACATATTTTTGACGATGCAATGGAGGGTTTGGAATATCCAATGTCAGTTCAGAATATTGATAAATTTGAAAAAAAGGCCAGGCACATCAATGGCAAACAATTATCTATTAATGTTTTTATTTGTTCTACTGGACGTGGCAATTCTTTGATAGAACCTCTCAGAATCAGTACACTTGATGATGAATCTGCAATTCCGATTGATCTGCTCTTAATTGAAGGGGATGATACACACCATTATACTCTGATACATAATCTTGAAGCTTTAGTGAGAACACAATTAGACAAAACTCATACAATATTCAAGTTGTGCAGAAGATGTTTAACTGTATTTTATGGTCAAAAAATGGTGAAGGGGGTTCGGGAAGAGAATGCAGAAATTGCTAAAAACAAGTTAATTGAGCATCTGAAATACTGTGGCAACCATAAACCTGTTCATATGGTGATGCCCAATCCAAGTGAAAAAGCAAAATTCAAAAAGTATGAAGCCTTGTTGGAACACCCTGTATATATTGTCTGTGATTTTGAATCGAACGTCAAACCTTTTGAATTCTGCAATCCAGATCCCGAGGAATCTTCAAGTACACCATACCAGCTACATGAACCTTCCAGCTTTTGTTATGTGGTTGTACAGGATGGTGTTGTTACTAAAAAAGATTCATACATGGGACCAAATGCCATCAAAATATTTGCACATAGAATAGAAAATGTGTGCCGTGACATAGCATCTAACATCTTATTAAAATCAAAGCCTATGTTGCCTTTAACAGAGGAACAGATTGAAGATTTCAACAATGCAGAAAAATGCCCGGTATGTGATTCTGAATTTTCAGATACAAATATCAAGGTGAAACACCATTCTCATACAGATGGTAAATTCTTAATGGCCCTGTGTAATAGCTGTAATATTCAGATCAAGAGACCAAAATTTATCCCCATATTTTGCCATGGAGCATCCAATTATGATTTCCATCATCTGATCAGATACGAGGGGTTTGAGAAGCAGAATTTAAACATTTTAGCTGAAAATGATGAGAAATATATATCTATTAGCAAGATAATTAAAGTTGATGGTGTTCCTATTCACATAAGATTTCTTGATTCTTACAGATTTTTATCTGCTAGCCTGGCTACACTGGCAAATCAATTACCTGTTGATCAATTCAAAATCACACGTGCATTGTTTCCAAATCAGGACCTGAAATTAATTAGGCGGAAGGGTGTATATCCATATGACTATGTTACAGATTTTTCTAAATTTGATGAGTGTTCTCTGCCACCACAAGAAGAGTTTTACAGCAAAATCAGAGGATCTGGAATCACTGATGAAGATTATCACCATGCCAAGTTGATGTGGAACAATTTAAAATGCAAGACATTTGGTGATTATCACATGGCATATTTAAAACTTGATGTGACCCTCTTAGCTGATATATTGCAAGCATTCAGAAAATCTTCTATGCAAAATTATAAACTGGACCCAGTGTATTTTTTCAGTGCTCCGGGCCTAGCATGGGCCGCAACGTTTTTGAACACTAAAATGCAATTGGATCTGATTCACGATCAAGATATGTATCTGTTTATGGAGAAATGTATAAGAGGGGGGATGGTGCAATGTTCTCAGAGATATGCCAGAGCAAATAATAAATATATGCCTGATTATGATCCAGCACGGCCATCAAATTTTATACTGTATGTAGATGCAAACAGCCTCTATGGTCATGCCATGATGGATAAACTGCCATATGCAGGGCTTGAGTGGGTTGAAGATTTCAATATTGAAGATCTTCAGGACTTTGATGACAGTGACTATGGCCTATTCTTAGAGGCTGATCTGATAATTCCTGATGATTTGCACAATAAATTTTCTGATCTGCCCCCAATTCCTGAGGTTCAGTGCTCACCTGGCTCTAAACAGATGAAGCTCATGATGACTCTGGAGCCAAAACAAGGATATGTCATATATTACAAAAACCTCCAGTTCCTGATGAAACATGGTGTCCAAGTGACCAAAATTGGAAAAGTTTTGAGGTTCAGGCACTCAGAATGGTTGAAACCATACATTGATACAAACACGGAGCTTCGAACATCTGCAAAGAGCCAATTTGATAAGGGCTTGTTTAAATTGATGGTGAATTCAGTGTATGGCAAAACAATTGAAAATGTCAGAAAACATACCGATGTTAAAATAATTACTGACCCCAGCCTGAGCAAAAAATTGGTTGCAAAGCCCAACTTCAATTACAGAAGAATTTATGATGAGCACATGGCACTTTTCAACATGATGAAAACAAAGATTAAGTTTGATAAACCTATTTATGTAGGGGCTGTGATATTGGAATTGTCCAAATTACATATGTTAACATTGTATTATGATGTGTTGAAACCTTTTTATGGTGATCGTGTAAAACTGATGTACATGGATACGGATAGTTTTATTCTTGATATTAAAACAGAAGATGTTTATCAAGATATGTCACAGCCTGAATTGTTTCAATACTTTGATACCAGTGAACATACAATAATTCAACCCCACAACAAAAAAGTGCCCGGCAAGTTAAAAGATGAGACATGTGGTGATGCTATTGTGAAATTTGCTGGGTTAAGTGCCAAGGTATACAGTTTTAAAACATGTAGTGCTGTTGTCAAAAAGGCCAAGGGCATTGGCAAAGTGACTGTTGAAAAAGACCTCCAATTTGAAGATTATGAAAATTGCCTCAAATCCCAGAGTTCAATCAGAACATCAGAAAATAGAATTCAGAGTGAGGATCACTTGTTGACTTCAAATATTGTAAGAAAAGTGGCCCTGGACCCACATGATGATAAGAGATGCATTTTATCATGTGGCATACATACCCTACCATGGGGTCATTGTGATTTGAAAAATGGGGATCAATGCCCAATTACAGAGCATGATTTGAAATAAATAAACATGCCTATGAACTTATTTGGGTTCAAAAAACAGGCTATTATGGATCTGCCAACACCACAACCCTCTTCTGATATGCTGTCTAAACTGAGTGGCTTGTTAATTATTCATCTGAACAGCATACTTACAGATGTTGATGATGAAACAGGCAAAATATTGTACATATTTAACAATAATTTAAATCATTACCAATTACCTGTAGGTGGTCAATTACAATTTATTACAACCCCTGAGGGTGATGTCAAGATTTCAGTAGGGAGAAATATTTATAGAATTAAGCACTCAAACATGATTTCTGGCACTGTTTATACTGTTTCTGCTGGTGACTGCTTATATATTGAGGTCCCTGGATCATATGATAAGCTTATACCCTTTTTTATAGAATTAAGAATCAGATACTCTATAATAAATAACCACTAAAACAAAATGCCTAATGATATATTTGGCCATACAAGGCATGAAGATCACAGTGATGAGATTCTGATGCTTGATGTCAGAGTCAAGAAATTAAGAAGTGATTTACAAGCTTTACAGACCACACTCAATGCCAGTCTTCAATTAGAAATTACAAATTTACAATCACAATGCATGGACCCTCTTCTTAAAATTGATTCTGAACTCAAAGTGCTGCTTCAGAAATATACTGATCTGGCCACATTGGATAATTTTCAAAGCTTAGAAGAATCTGTAGCAGCTCTTCAAGCCAAATTTAACACCCAGGCCACCAACTCTGAGCAATTGAAACAGCAATTGGAGGAGCAAATAAATAATGTCCAGACACAGCTCCAAACAATTGTCAAAAGCATAAAATCACAAGAAGATTTTGATCTAGTGATTTCCACTCTAAAAGAACAGATTCAGTCACTCCAGATACCTAATCTGGACCCCTTGCACAATGCCATAGCCGAGGTTAAAGAAAAAATTGAGACACTTGAAAATTTTATGAACAATTTGCCATCTTCTGATGCTTTGAATGCAATAACTCGGAGTGTTGCCAATATTAAGCTGCAACTTGAAACATATGAAGATTTTGGAAAAATTCAAAGTACCATAACCCATCTTGAGGGTACAATAGCAGCAGTACAAAGTGATTTGGCAAATGTATTAGAATCCAGATTGCCCGGTATTGTAGATACTCTTGTTAGTGTCCAGCAACAAATCACAAAGCTTGAAAACCTCAACACCGAATCTGAGCTATCTCATTTTCATCACTTGATCGATGATATCCAAACAAAACTTGAAATTTTACAACAATCAACACCCACTCAGGCAGATATAGCCCTGCTCCAAAATGCTATGCAAAATGTTGCTCATGCTTCTGAATTAAATGATGTGAAATTGGCACTTGAATTTTTGCAAAATACAGTATCAAATCTGCCTACATCACAGGAACTTAAAAATATTAAGAGAGCTGTGAATCGCATATTGAAATCAGAAGATATCAAGAATATCCAGGCAGAGATCAAACAACTCACACAGACAGTGGCCACTCTACCAACTAATCAACATATTAATGAACTGCATGCCCTGTTTGAGGATATCAGAAGACAGGTCCATGATCTTACTGCTCAAAATTCAAAATTGGCAGTTGTTGAAAATTTGCAACAAATTGTAGCTAATATCAAGCAACAGCTAGGGACCATGGAATCCAATCAAGCAAATGCTCTGTCTGTTTTTGCCACCCAGCTTCAAGAGATAGTGCAACAATACAAGAAACTTGTTGTGGACATAAAAATCAAGCCAGGCCATGATGATGTTGTTAGGACCATCAATGAGCATCTTGAATCTGTAACAAGCAGATTGCTTACAGCAGAAAAAGAAATAACAGGCATAATCGAGAATCCAAAACATACAGTAATTCTTGAATTGTACAGCATCCCCAACAAAGAATATGATTCTCCATTTACACCAGGTGGCAAAATATATATGCTGTCCCCTGCACAATTTTATTACCAGTTTTTTGTTGGAGGCACATTGAGACCAATCAAGATCAAATATTGGCTTCAACCACAGGCACACCACTACCCTACCTTATCAATAACAAATGCTGACAACAAACCAAAAATCACCAGTGTAGAATTGGAGGATTTTACAGATCCCAATACATTAGAAACAGCCTATACTGAAGATGATGGCACTCTGGAATTTAAAATACAAATAGGGGACAAATTATATTTAGAAAATCCTGTAGTATCAGCTGCTGAACACCCTATAGTTGCAATATTCTTGTTTACATATTATGTCTAGTTGTTGATGAATTACACAGACAAGCCCGACATAATTTTAAGAGACTCCCAGTAGTCACAAAGGGCATAGATGATTTATGGCAGAGCGACTTGATTGAGTTGTCAAGTGGACAGTTGAAAAACTTAGACAAAATCAACAAGGGCTACAAGTATCTACTTACTGTAATAGACACATTTTCAAAATTTGCCTGGGCTGTGCCACTCAAATCCAAGACTGGAAAATGTGTTACAGAAGCCATCAGAACAATCATCAATCAGAGTGGAAGATCCCCGCGCTATTTGCAAACAGATAATGGCAAAGAATTTTATAACTCAGTGTTTCAACAATTTATTAAAAGCCAGGCAATAAAACATTATTCGAGTTACAGTGACCTCAAGGCCTCAATTGTAGAGAGATTCAACAGAACTCTAAAAAATCTTATGTATAAACAATTTACACTTCAAGGTAATTATAAATGGATTAATATTCTTCCAGAACTTCTACATAAATATAACAACTCGGTCCATTCCACAATCAACATGAAACCCTCTGAAGTAACTTCATCTGATGAGCAAAAATTGATCAGGACTGTTTATTATCCTAGATACCAGCCAACAACAAGAAAGGCCAAATACAAGGTGGGTGATCAAGTAAGAATCAGCAAATATAAGCACTTATTCAAAAGAGGCTTTACAAGAAACTGGAGCACAGAATTATTTACAGTAGTTCAAGTTAAACCCGGGACCCTTAACACATATATAATAAAAGATCACCGAGGAGAAATTCTCAAAGGCAGATTCTATGAACAAGAGCTCAGCAAAACTAAACAGCCTGACACATATCTCATAGAAAAAATCATCCGCAGAAAAGGCAACAAGTTATTTGTCAAATGGCTAAGACTTCCAGAACACAGCTGGATCGATGCAGACAAAATAATAATATGAGCACCTGGGATGTTATAAAAAGGCTGCCAGAACCTGAACAGTAGAATAGGAGAAATGGCAAGTTGCTGCCTGATAATATTAGGTGTCTTATTGTTGGGCCATCGGCTTGTGGTAAAACTACACTAATGGTTGATAATTTTTTATTGGCACCCAACTGGTTAGACTGGAAAAACAGGCACTTGTATGTTTTCTCTAAGAGCTTGGAACAATTAAAATATCAGCAGCTGATGAAGCTATATGATGGATTGGATATTGCCACTTTTGAACCAGATGTTAAGCCACTCCATGAATGTCTCGATAATTCTGTTGTTGTGTTTGATGACATTATATTAGATAATCAAAACAAGGTTAGAAATTTCTTTACACAGGGCCGACACAAAAACATTGATTGCTTCTACCTGGCACAGACTTTTTCTAAAATACCGAAGCAGCTGATCCGAGACAACAGCAATTTTATATGTGTGTTTCATCAAGATCATACCAACCTCAAACACATACATGATGAATATGTAGGTGGGGACTTGAGCTACAATGATTTTTCCAAGTTTTGCAGTGGATGCTGGAACCAGGACAGTTATGGGTTTGTCACAATTGATATGACAAGATCACCTAATACTGGTAAATATAGAAATAAAATCAACAATTTTCTAGACATTGAAACATATATAAATAACCATGAAAAGGCCCATCATTGATGATCTTAAATTAAGAGATTATCTTGTAAAAAGATTTAAGGGATGGAAATCAGAGAACCGAGGAATTTATGAAAAACACAAGCAAACAGAACAGCCTATTATTGATGCTATTAGTGAATTAGGTAAAAATATCAAAATTGTTACAGAGCAAAATCAAGATTTGATCACGGAGCTTGTACCTGTAGCTGCTAGGAACATATTAGATTATCCATTCACCCCACTTTCCAGCATTCATACACCTAGTCCTGTTGCTCCTCGAAGAATTGAAGCTACTCAGGATCCTATTGAATTGGGTCTTCTTGCTCAAAAATATTTAACCACACCTAAAGACAATAAAGATGAGGTGTTTGGTTTATATGCTGACACAGAGCTTGATGGTAGTATCATACACAGAATTGGTAATTTCAGAGTAACTTTTATGGGGGATGATATAATTGTTTATTCAGAATCTCGTCTCGGAGAAAAAGGTGCTTTTGTTAAGTACCCCGGAACACCTGGATTGTGGGAACTGATGACTAGGAAGAGGCCTGGCAGCTATACAGATCAAGATTATGAACATTACAAGGAAATATTAATAAAATCAGATGCTCTATACCAGAACAATGATCCCACACAAAAAAGAGTCAAGTCTAGCAGTGGAGCAAAATACAACAATTTAATCAAGCCCATATGGTCACAGATCAAGACTGGGAGTGGAATCAAACAATACAACACCCTGCCTAAAGAATTTGTCTGGGTTGATGATGTCAGGAAACTTGTAGATAGGTTGCTGGTGATAGCTGGGGAGGAAAATGCTGGCAACCACAATTTTTACAATGAAAAGGTTGGAATTATGGACATGATAAGCACAAAATTGTCTAATTTTATAGTGAATGACCCTAAGGGGATTGGATATCTTATAAAAATTATTAATACTCTACCCCCTAAATTTTGGAATATTTCTGAGGGTCGGGGACTGGTTAATGACATTATAAACAAGCTGCCATTTGAGGTACACATTCCAGGCTATCAGTATTGTGGTCCAGGCACAAAATTGGACCATAGATTAAACAGAGGTGATCCTGGTGTTAATCCCCTAGATGCTGCTTGTAGAGACCATGACATAGCATACAACACACATTCTGATCTTGACAAGAGACATGTTGCAGACAAGAAATTAGAAGAGGCTGCATTTGGTAGATTTGTAAGCAAAGATGCTTCTTTGAGTGAAAAAATAGCAGCATTGGGGACCACCATAGCTATGAGCACCAAACAAAAACTGGGGTGGGGGTTGTGAATATGTATATAATAAACCTACAATGAAGGCCAAGGGTGTTATGTATCAAATACCTTATGCAGGTCTTAAATCTCTTAAAACTATTGATAGTCTTTTGACCAAAAAGCAGCGCAAGAAAAAAAGCTCTTGTCTTGCAAAGGGGCATGGTATGAAATTGTTGCTTAGTACCCCCCAATTAAAAAAATTACAGCAATCAAGAAAAAAATTGCATACAGGGGGTTTCATATTTACCATCCCTGCCATCTTAGCTGCTCTCGGGGCTGTGGGGAGCTTGGCTGGGGGATCAGCTGCCATAGCAAAAACAGTAATAGATGCCAAGAAAAATAGGGCAGAATTAGATGAGCAGAGGCGCCATAACCTGGCCATGGAGAAAAAAGGCAAAGGTGTTAAGAGAGCCATGAATAAGTTTAAAAAAAACAAGAGCCGCTTACAAACCAAGATATTGAAGCTTTAATCAAGCCACTGGGCATCAAAAATTTTAGGGGTGTGTACATGTCTGATTCTTTACCAGAACAACCACTCAACAAAGAGTGTGGCATTGTTAATTTGGATAAGTACAAAAATCAGGGCACTCACTGGATCTGTTATCTTAAATATTTAAACAATGAGGCATTTGTGTTTGATTCATTTGGAGGTGTTCCACCTGAAAATTTAATAAAATATTTAAAATCAGCTAATCTTTATTACAATAATGCCCGTGTTCAAAACTTCAAAGATGTTAATTGCGGACATTTGTGTTTATCTGTTCTCAGATATATGTCTCAAATAAATAAACCATCAATTGAAGATTTTCAAAAGGCCTTGTGGTATCTGAAACATCATGGGGGTATTCCATCTCACCAGCCAAAATTCAATATTGAAACTCAAATTGCATGATGACATAGTGTATCCCAAAACAATAGCTCTCAGAGCATTTTACGGCATGTACTTGATCCCTAATATTACGCACCACAACAACACAATTGCAGTTGGGGATCAAAAAATTGTCATCACTCCAGGGCAGTATAATCTGTCCACTCTAAATGCTCAATTACCCAGAGGTGTAGTGTTAAGTCAAAATTCTGTCACTCACAGAGTAGAGATTGTATCTGCTACAGAAACAGTGGATCTGGGTACTATAGGAGAGCTGTTAGGCTTTGAGAACAACACAAAACTTGAAGCGGCCATCAAACACACTGCTATGAATATACCTAAATTCTTAGCCATAGAGACTCTGAATATTCACTGTAATGTGGCTGAGGGTATGATCACCAAATCAAATGGCATAGGCACTCACAAACAAACCGGCATCATTGCAACATTCAAACCTAATTCTGAATTCATGGAGCCCATCATCTACAATCCATCCCCAACATTATATTTTCCTGTGTGCCATAATAGAATAGATTACATTGAATTGATGGTCACTAATGAAAAAGAAGAATTAGTTGATTTTGCTGGAGCCACAACAACTGCTATCATAGAGATTAATATTTAAATAAAAATACATACAATGGAAAATATTGAGAGTTATGAGCTACAGTCATTCCCCCCAAACAGGAGGACATTTGCAAATTTAAATCAACCCAACACAGAAATAGAGGTTGATCTTGATGTAGGGGACGGCTTTATACACCCCCACAGAGCAGATCTATACATCAAATTTGATGTTGTAAAGCTGGATGGTACAGATTATCCGGCAAATTCAAATATAAGATTGGTGGACAATTTTGTGCCGCATCTGTTCTCTGAAATTGAGATCAGAAAGCATGGCGTTGTCATAAACAGAGTGGATTATCCCGGCATTACCTCCACGGCTTTGGCTACATTAAAATTATCCAAAACCGAGGCTTCATACTATCAAATAGGTGGATTTGAGGCTGGTGATAAAATATTATCTAAAAACCACACAGTGCTGTTCCCTATGCGCCTGTTGCCAGGATTCTTCTCGGATTACAAAGAAATTATGTGGAAGGGTGGGTTAAGAATTACATTTAGAAGAGCTGCAAATGATAATAATGCTTTGATGAGGTACAGTGCAATAAACTCTACAGGGGAAGCTCTGCCTAATACCCTACCTGATGAAGGCAAATGCATTATTCAGACTATGGAGTTAAGAATCCCGGTTGTTGAATATGAGGCCAGTTATGCTCTTAAATACAAAGCTGATATAATAAAAAATCCACAGATTCCTCTGCAATTTTACACATATCAATGTGTACAGAAGCCTGCATCTGGCACATATTATGAGTTTGATGCCACAAATTCATTCTCCAGCATACAATACGACATGCCTGATTTTGTGGTGGTATTGTTTCAGACTGGAAGACACAATAATCAGGAAAAAAATTCGAGTAAATTTGATAGCTGCAACATCAAGAACATATATCTTAAAAATGGCAGAAATGAGGTATTTCCTAGAGAAAATTACAATTTAGACATGTCCAAGGATGATTTCCTCAAATTATATGAGGCATTTTCGGCATTCAAAAGGGTCACTACTGGCAATACTGACATGTATTATGCACCAGATGAATTCAAAACACAGAGACCCATGTTTGTAATCAACACTTCGAAAAGAAAACAAGTTGTGGTTAATGACAGGACAAACATTAAAATTATCTGTGAATTCCACGAGGCATTACCTGATGACACCATATGTAGTGTTATTCTCATAGGTGAAAAATCATATGTTTATGATGTAAGAAATGAGCGGGTCACAGAGCAATTCTAGAAGAATTACATTGTTTTAATATTAGATAAACAAATTGAAGCTGGTATCCAATTGAACTTAAACCAGAAATAAATATGTGTGTATGTATGTATGGGTGGCCTAGTTTTAAGTATGGCCACAAGAGGGGCATATTTTTAACAAAATTATGGACAACAATCTCTCAGAAGTGCCTTTTATAAGTATAGCCTCATCAATCTGAGGGGGTCATACTTTCTCATGGAATCCATGAGGGCTTTTTTACAAAAATCTTGGATTATACGGGGTTTCACACTAGAGCAAAAAACTCATATGGCCATGTTGAGCTAGTTTTAAGTATAGCCAAACCTGCTTGAGGAGAGTTCATACTTTCTCGGGTTTATAGTACAGTCAATACAACTACTCAATCCACTGTTTGGGTATTTCAAAGTGAGCCGAAACCAACAAAAGTTGTTCGTTGGAGGAATGCTGCCAAGCAAATAACTGCTTGTTTCTGGACATGTGGTAACAATACTTTAGAAAATCGAAGGACTGTAAATCCGGAGTGGTATACAACGTCATCAATGAATTGTGTAAAACAAACCCAAATCGTTGCATTATTCTTCACCACGACAACGTCAGTTCCCACTCAGCACACCAAACTGTTGATTTTTTGTGCAGTAAAAATGTCGAATTAATGACTCATTGTCCGCACTCACCTGATTTATCACCCAATGACTTCTTTTTGTTCCCACACATGAAAAATAAGATGCGTGGTGAGCGATTTGTTTCGCCTTGTAGGAGTGGAAGAAATGCCTTCAAAATTAGTTTGAGCGTATGCAAAAGTGTATCGATCTTAAGCGTGAATACTTTGAAAAACAATAAAGCCATTCCCAGAATTTCACATGTCTTTTTTCATATTGATTGCAGAAACTTTTTCAGCAGCCCTCCTAGTATGTATACTATTGCTCTTAAAATAAATGGTGGTAGAAAGTGGATAGCGAGAAATCGGTTTAGTGTAGCATTATCTACTTTCCCAGTTTCGAGTCCTGGCCTGGGCGTTTTTGGGGGCAGCCTTTTCATCACTTTCACCTAATCATCGTTGCGATACGTAAAATTTGGCGTAAAATAGCAAAAACACAAATCTATCGGTCGTTTTTCATCAGGTTTTTTTTTCTGTTGTGTGTTTTAGGTAATTAGTTTATGAGAGGTGAGTGACTAAGAGGACCAAGCTTCCAATTTTGCGAGCAAGATTATGTAAATGTTGATACTGTAAGCAGAAATTTTGTATGCTTGAGATATCTACCAAGGCTAATCTGGTATTACCGTTGAGAAAAATTTGTCAACTCGCTTGAAGATGTTCCAAATTTCCATGTGGCACTCTCAATTATGAGACTATATCCAACGCGTATATTGTAAGCGACCGGTATTATAAAATACAACAAGAATAACTACTACACAATCGTAAGCATATTTAAGTGGACTGCTATTAAGTGCTTTGTATAGCAGGATTGAACTTGCAGTGTACGAGCTGGCTTACCAACAGAAGTATATTTTCTTGTATCGGGGCGCAGTCTGTAGCTTCTCAGGAATGGGTGTTATGCTGTAGACAAACGGAAATACAAAATATACAATTTACGATGTATTGCGTCGCTTAATACAACATGTACAGAGCTACGATACTTTCTACGCAACGTCGATATCCTGTTTTATGTTAAGTAATAAGTCTTGTTGTCTTGTTTTGAGTTGCTGTTTGAAGTCCACTTTATGCACAGTAAGGCTAATCGGGACTGGACCTACAGTTTAAAGTGGGATCCGAACCACTTGTGCCTCCACCGTCTTGTTGTCTTGTGGCAGCTATCTTGGCTCCAACTGTATTACTCACTGAACATATAACTATGTTATTATGATAGTTATAATAATAATACAAGGTAATTACGTACTTGTGTGAAATGGAACCACCGCCGCTTGCCTAACCCCACATGTTTCTTCATGGTTCTGCATGTCCCCAACCTTTGGAAGACACCTTGGCATGGTTGATGAATGGGAAGAGATAGTCTTTGTTAGGCCAACAGAAATTACATGAAATATACTTCCTACCGGCCTCCCCGATAGCACAGTGGTATAATTTGCCTTTCCTTGTAATCAAAGCATTCAGAGTTTGTCCCCGTTGGAGATTGATTCGGACCCATCTGTAAACTAAAGGTTAAGTCCCGATTAGCCTATCTGAGCATAAAGTGCACGAAAAAACAAAGTTTGACATCAATATTTAAAACTATCGATAATTCTACAAAATATTTTGCTTGCATTTTACTTTGCACTTATCTCCAACCCCCCAACTGAATCATGCCATTTTCCATTTCTTGCTCCCCCCTCTAAATAAACGTGCCTTATTTCTCCCTCACACCTGTACAGCTACCAGCCATCCTCTTTGAGGTTTTTTCGTGGTTTTCGTCAGTAACTCCAGACGAATGCTTCGATGGTATCTTTCACGAAGACCACTTCCTACAACTTTCCAGCCGTGGTTATCGTATCAGTACAAACAATCTACTTAATTAAATGAGTCATCCAAAGCAACCTCCATTCCGGTCCACTTCTTTCCTCAGTAGACTTTCCCCTTTAGCATCATTTGTAATATGCTGTCAGTCTATATTAAGTGCCTCTCCATGCTCTGATTTAAGATCGAAGTGCGCCCACTCAGTCTTACAGTTCCAAAACCTGTCTCCTCATTGATTTAGCTTCGCACACACTCACTCATCCCAGGAAATTTTTCCACACACTTCCTATTTTTTTTTTTTTCAAATGGACAAATTTATAGTATATTTGGTGCTTTATTTGCATGTATAGCCCTCCTCCGAATTAAAATCTCTGAAGAACCCCTGCGAAGCTTTGTATTTAATTTAACGTTGGTATTCTTCGACTTTTTTCTAATGACTAGATTAAGTGGACGAAGAGATTTACAGCTGTCAGTTACAGCATATACAACGCCAAAGTATTGAAGTTTGTGATTTGTAAAGTGATAATAATAATAATAATAATAATAACAACAAGAACAACAACAATAATAAATTGTTGCAATGACTGAAGCACAAAATATGAAAACATAATTTGCCTTTTCTGAGGGAAAAAATCCTGCGGGCACCCTTGCTTGTGAGTGTCCCTTCATCAATTTCATCATATCATCATCATCATGAGCCTTGTAGATTTAATACGGACATTACTACAGTGTTTTGAAGCACTCCACGACGCAAACGTTACAGTAGGTATTCAAAATGGTGGCCCCCGGCGTCGCTGCAGGCTTGATACCGTCGCAAGAAGCTCTGTCACTCTAACATCCCTGGAGTCGTTCTGACGATATCGCAGGCAGCAAGGATTCTTGCCAGGAGAGGATACAAGAGGTGTCCCTCGGCTCGGCTTTCAATTGTCACTGCCAGAAAGTGAATCCAGAATACTGCTTGTACGCACAAACCGAATCTTTTAGTTGTGTGATTCAACTGCCATAGGTACGTAGTTCAAACTACAGTGCGTTTGTTTTGACTCTGGGCCGAGATAGCGCGTGACATGGCGCGTTTCGTGCCGTAACGTCTCGCTTATTTACTACGCACATATCTTTAGCATGTAGACAATTATATTTATATTGCATAACGAGTACTAACCTGTGCTGTAAGAGTTGTTCAAAGTTGTTCACGCGCTATCTCGGCCCAGAGCCAAAACGAACGCACTGTAGTTTTGGCTCATAACTTGTTAATGGCGCGTTTCCGGACCGGAGTTCCTTATTAATACTCACTCATATTAGTACTTGGGTCAGTCTCTCTCCATCCACCCTGTCAGTTTGATTCAAGGTCACGGAAACACCCTGTATATCAATAAAACTAAAACGTAACATGGCACATAAACTATATAAAATATCCCCTCTGTTTCTATCTTCTGTAGTATATTGAACAAGTCTCGCCCCTCCCCTTCCGTTAATCCGTCTATGGCTGCACTCCTCAACCCTGCTGCGGTTATTGTCCCATAGACACATGTTGATTGCGTAATGTGAATTTAATGCAGAGCTTTCCCGCAGAGTTCAAGACAAATTCCGCGCAGAAGAAAGCAACCTCGGGGGGCGTTTCCCTCCACGTTGGCCATTGTCGAGACACGGATGATTAATGGCTTCATGACATCACGGTGCTGAGGCGATTTCGTCACGCGTAGGGATTTTGCTGTGCAGAAAATGTGGCTCTGGTCGTTCCGCACAGCGCATGAAATAACACGGAAGCATATAATGGGGTTTCCGTCCATTCGCGCATGCCATTTCGTAAAATGCTTTGGTTTTTGGGTGGGACTCGGTCTCTTTACCACTTCGACAGTGTTGCCAACCTCAGTAACAGAAAGGAACTAAGAGCGTTTGCACACGCGGAGTCGTCAGCATCAGCACCAGAAATCACCGGGGGCTATCGTGCCGGACCACAGCTGTACGTACACGTGGTCCGGCACGATACATTTTCCGGAACTACCACTGACAGGTCGGTTTGCCGTCGGAGCTCCCCTCCGCAAGTCGGACCGAACCGACCACCGCTTGCTATGGAGAAGACACAGGCCCGCAGTTACAAATATTTCAGATGTCAAAATAGCCCCCTCCCTACGGGGCAAAACCAGAGATTCTTTTGAAGGTCGCATGTAAAAGCAAAAATGCTGGAATTGAGATTTTGCTCTCTTCGAACCTGCCTTTCTCCAAATAGAGAGAACAGAGCAAGTTGGAAGGTTATATGAACTGCCTTCCAGAGATATTGCTGCTATTATTTCAATGGTTTCACATCCCAAGATGCACCCAGTTATGTCTTTTCTATCGCAATTGTATTTACTTGGAAGATACAAGAAGCACAAAAGATAAAACCTATTATTCCAGACAGGAGTATTTCGCTCTCATACTTTTGTGTCCACAATTTCTTGACCCCCTTCAAGGTATCAGAGAGAACTCAGATTTTATCGGTACATGTGCAAAATCGGTGTCGGTGTCGTCGCCGATAACGACTCCGACAAAATATCGGTACGTGTGCAAGCGTTCTAAATCGTAAACAAAATCTAGATGTGAGGATTTCGTTGATTTGTTGTTTGTACCGCAGTGAGCAGCATTATAAGTAGGCAGGAAAGGAAAGGAGGAATTACAGGAGTACATTAACCTCCCAAACCCCATAAATCCTTTAGTTCTCATTGTACCCAAGGGCGCCCGCAGGATTTTTCTCAGGGGAGGGCAGGGTCGCAGAGACTTTTATTATTATTATTATTATTATTATTATTATTATTATTAATATTACTTATTATTAATATTTACTGCTATTATTATTATTTTTGTTATTATTATTACATTACATTACTGTTACTACTACTAATGTTTTTTTTAAACTACGTACATTTGTAATTTCCATATTCTGTATATCTGTATACAATTTTCATAATTGTATACTTAACATTAATTCATGTAGAACAAGAAGTAGTTTTTATAGTTAGATAATCAATGTAACCAAGACTAAGCTTAAATGTAACCCTACTTCAAATAATAATAATAATAATAATAGTTGCTGTAACGTACGGCCTGTAAGTCACAGAAAACAATACTTTTTGCTATAAAATATCTCTACAATTCACCATTCGAATTACATTCTCTTTCCAGCCATGCGTTGTACCCCTCGCACCAATAATCACATAACAGTTAAATTGCATAAAAATGCATTGTGTTTTAAAAGTCAATTAAACATAACTTTGATCACTTGCTTAATAACATCAAGTTTTCTGCATTACGAGAGCTCGTGCATGAACTTATTTTCAAAACTTTTGGTTGCCGGTTCATTCCAAACAGGATATTCTAGAAATTAAATGATGGCTGAAGACGGAACGAATACTAGCGTTGCCAACCAAGATTAAAAAGCAATAAAATCTTACACGTTTTTGTACAGTCGCTGTTTCTAAAAACATCAAGTGTTGCATGTGACCTCTATCGGTTGTAAGCAACAGCTTAGCATGACACCAGTCACGAAATTTCGAATTATGACTAGGCAATAAGTTCTTAAAAACTTTTCCCCTAAAATTTACATTCTGGAAGAAATTCACTTCGACTTGAATCATTTATTTATTTATAGAATTTTCTGTGTGGTATCAACTAGCAACCAAAAGTATTTTAAAATACAGGATGGCTAAGAATTATCTGTACAACTTCAAGTTTTAATCACTCTAATTCTAAGTCACATATTTACATGCTGTTTGTGGTATATGATGCAGAAACTCAAAATTTGTGCACCGTTGGTTGCAATTTTAATTTCCGGCCATGTACGCTGTAACATGGCATCTGTGATTGTGTGGAACGTATCGATGATTCGTTGCTTGAGTTCAGTGAGTTCCGCAATGTTTGTACGGTACACAGAATCCTTCACGTAACCCCACAGGAAGAAGTCCATACGTTCATAGTCCGAAAGTTACGCTCTACCTGTGTGTCTGATTTTGTCTCCATGAACCAAGAGACACATTGTGCTTTCTCCTGTGCCGTCCACATGGCCAATCACTAATGAGTCACCTTCAACACACACACAAAAAAAAACAACCTAACTTTGTGAGACTGGTAACTCCAATTCTCAGCCACTTACTGACAGCTGCCCAAGTCTACAAATTTCATAACCTAAGCACTTTAAAATCAAATAAAAATCTTGCTGATCAGTACTAAGTGTTTTTACCTTTGAATCCCAGGTGCTGCTTAACGTATTCTGATTTAACAAGATTCATTCAATCCAATGGCATGATTTTAGGAGCTACGGAGATGCACCAAGGTTTGGTGCAAAAATAGCCAGGTTGGCAACACTTGGAATTTAAGGAGTTGCAAGACTAAACAGGATAACTCGCGCCTGCCACGGTTGGAAAAATAAAGACCGGGGGAAACATTTACTTCACGGTGTTTAGATCTATTCATAGCTATGCGTATCCTATATTAGCATGCAAAATAGTAATAATAAAAACGACGCAGCACCATGTGGAAATCAGATATGCTTGAGGAAGAACTTGTGGCCCTGAGGGTGAAGTTGTTTTTTCATGTTGCACCTCTTCTTCCCGTGCGTTCACAACGGAATACCAATGACGTCCAAATACAATGCGCCTTTTAAAATGCAGCTAGCAGAGCGTGCTTGAACTTCCGCTTGAATGCCAACTACAGGGTGTATCGAAAGTCATTCGAATACTTTATACTAAAACAAGGAAACTGAAGTCAAGCACTGGCCTTCGTGGTCACCGGGAACCACCTAGGTTCGAAGTCTGGGTAACGTATGGGCAGGGTGCAAATGAAATTTTTTTTTTTTCTTTTTTGGAGAGAGTGTAGGAACTCCTATCTCCCTTTGGAGCAATCAATGCACCACACTATTATTATTACTGGTTGTAAAAGTAATAGAGTTGTTAAGGATGAGTAGAGGAAAACATTAAAATCACTATTAACTATAAATAATAAATCATTCATTTTCTCATGTGGACAATTTTTGGAGGATTCACTCTACAACTGCTACTTTTACTGACATTTTATTTTCCAACCACTGTTATTGAATTTTAGAAACTTATTGGTCTAAAAGTGTTTTATACATGAACGATAGCTGCCCGACCCTGTGGCCGAGTGGTTAGCACATCGCGCTGCGACGCCAAGGGTCCCGGGTTCGAATCCCGGTCGGGCTTGGTTGTTTGTGAATGTCCATTCATCAATTTCATCATTTCATCACTCATCCCCATCTTCGCAAATTAGCCAAGAGGCACAAAACGCGAAGTAAAATAAACTAAATTAATCAATCAATCAATGAACGATAGCTATTTTTATGAAATAAAAATTTATTTATATGAAAGGTAATGGTTTTATGGAAGTAATATTTCGGTACAGCAATGACAGCTGTATCTGTGGAAGTAATACTTTGATACATGGAATGTAGCTGGTTTTATGGAAGTAATATTTAAATACTCAAATGGTACATGTTCTTGTGGAAGTAATACCTATTTCAATACAGGAAAGGCAACTGTGGAAGTAATACTTAGATACATGGAGTGTAGCTGCTTTTATGGAAGTGATGTTCAAATTCCTCGATTTTTTTACTCAAGCTCTGTATATGTACTTCCTAAAACAGTTTCATTGTGCAAGCGTTTAATATATGAATAATGGAACGCGAAACCTGCCATTAAATTCATATTTTTTACTCCTAATTAGCAAACACATTAAACATTGATAAGTAATTTTTGATAATAAGTTGTTGCATGCACTTCCAGTTAGATAATTTGAAATAATGTCAGTAATATATTTATGTTGTTTGAAGGAAAGCCCCCAAAAATTTTACTTCATGAACAAATCCACATTTGTGAAATATTTGCGCTCCTATTGCGACTATTGTATTTTTTTTGTGTGTAGGAGTTAAGTTTATTCTTGCCAGCGGCGAAAATTTACATTTTTGTTGGAGTCTTGGGGGCCTCCCCGATGGCGCAGTGGTTGCGTCCTCGCCATGTAATCAAGGGGCCCCGGGTTCGATACCCGGTGGGAAGCACATAGTGGTTCGGATCCCACTTTAAACTGTAGGTCCAGTCCCGATTAGCCTTACTGTGCATAAAGTGGACTTAAAACACCAAATCAATCCAATCAATCAATCATCGTCTCAATTACCAAGAGGGAGAAGCGCGAAGTATAATAGCCAAGAGAGAGAGAAATAATAATAGCTACACCATATTGACTAAAGAAAACTAGCACTGCTCTGTAAAAGTTACCATAAAATTAACAATATTCTACAGTTAAAATTAAACAGTGCTTATTCAGGGTGGTTACTCACCGGGAATTTTGCGTGAATTATTATCCGTAGACGTGAAAAATTGCAACTTTTATTAATCCAAATCCCATTGAATTTATACATATGCCCTGAGGCAAGTTTTTACAGTTTAACTTTGATTTTTATCTAGGAAGGAAAAGAAAGATGCGTTGAAAATAAAACAGAATTCTATAAATCCGATTACTTTTGTTAGTGTCCTTTGCAGAACAATCTGTTTGACGGAACGTTATTGCAACATAATATATCTTGAAATTGATTAGGAAATTTTCAGTTGAAATTCTTACACAATTAACAATTTTTCGTAGACATGTGTATCCCGTAACATTTGTGACTGGAGTGAATAGATCTAATTCAAGTCTGAGTAAGTAAAATGCAAATGTAAACTCCGCTCCTTAAATTAAATATTATATATATATATATATATATATATATATATATATATATATATATATATACCGTTAAATTATATTGAATTAGAACATATGGATACATTGGAATCGCATAAACCCTACATACTGTTAATGTATTTGAGTATTTATGTGTATGTGTGTGACTGTATGGGTGGGAGGTGGGAAGCACTAAAACGTAAAGTTGAAATACTCGTAGAGGAAACATTTTCCTGTTCCCCTGAATTTTTGAAAAGTTCGCCTTGCAAACCGGGAATTATACTTGAATTTTATGATGGTCCTAGAGTGGCCACCCTGTTCTCGTAACGAAGCAAATATGATCCCGGAATAAGCGTCTTATTTCGCGCTCTTTCAAATGATTTACAAGTTAGTATGCTAGCCAATATGTTAAATAGCGATTGCAAGTAGCAAAATTGGATTGTAAGTTTAATTTTGGCGGCTATGTAATTCTGGTGCCCTCCTCCGTGGCCGTGCGGTTTAAGGCGCTGTGCTTTGGACTCCGACTACGGGACACCATGGGTTCGAGTCCGCCTGGGTTCAGTCTCTGGGTGTTCGGCCTGTGTATAGAACCGGTGGCCACCACCATCGTGAGGAAATTGGGGAGCTACGAGTGAGTAGCGTAACCAGGTCACGGATATCTTCTATAACGGCTGGGGGTTCGACATGCTGACCCCACGTCACCCCATTACTGGTTGAAGATCCCCACACTTCTATACTCTGTTCCCGGAATCTGTGGAGCAAGGCCGCGCATAGCGGCAGAGAAGGGGGGATCGAGTGGGCAGAGCGAAGCGGTAACTGCAATTGCTTTCCCTCTCACGTGCTCATTGGCGGAGCTGTCTCACGTCACTACTTGCGCAGAGACTTACTTTCGTTCACTTGCTCCAGAGGTACCCGGGACAGGGTATAGGTAGGATTGTGGGAGGAAGACTGGCAGTCGGGAGATAGGCCAAGGCCCTTCAAGGGGTGTCGAGCCACGGGATATGTAATTCTGCCTTATAATCACGATCGAGAATGTGCATTCAATATTTTTTAGAAGGATGAGTGACTTGATATATTCAGGTCATTAACAATGAATATTGTTATTACATTTCTTTGATCAATCTTTCTATACTTTGTTAGCTTAAATAGGACTATGGGAGAACAAATACGTGTTGAAATTCAATGCACAACAGCCATCCACATACAAATAGTTTAGCCTGTATCGTATCCAAGACTATTTGCTTAGCAGAACCAGATAATTTGTGTCCTTTACACTGTATTGACAGCTTCTGAAGCGTTTCGCTGATCATAATTCTTTCACCTTAAATGAAAGTTTGAATGGTAGAGAATTGGAATTGTTTAAATTTATTTTGTTGAACCTGCGTTGATACTGTTCAGTACATGAATATTCTTGAATCTTTGCATACGTAATACACTACATATCCCAATTATGTACAGGGTGTTGCAGTATAGCGCCGTCAAAGTTTCACAACAACTTTTCGTAGTAAAATTTTGCCATCCAAAATCGGTATTTTCTATCCTGTATGGATGCGGCCATGCATAACAGACAATTCAAGGTTCCAACTGTCACATATTTTGCATATCTGAGAATATTTTTTTTGCGTGCTACGAACAGGCTGTGGAACCAATCAATACAAGAGACACTCTCTGGAGTAGAAAGTCATTATGAAGACATGTAAAAAAAATCATTAAATAGAATATGCAGCACGTGTATGATTTAACAGGCAAGCGTTAAAATCTCCGATTAAACCCTGTCTGTGTTTCTGGTAACTTGATAATATTTCCATACAATCAAAACCTTTTACTATAATTTAAACCAGATAAAAATTGACAGTTCCAACCATGAATATGTACTGCGGGGATACCCGCATACAAGAGAGATAAATTGCATTTTTGGACGGCTCGTAGCATCGAAGCGATAACTTAAGGAGCAAAACGTAGCCAGAGGCCTGCTCAAGACCTGGAGCAGACCCGTTCGCGAGACATCGCTCCTGAAATGCCATGCAACCTGCGCAACACCCTCGCTTGAGCACCTTGCCTGACCATCTGCCCAGATCGTTCTTGGCAGGTATTGAAAACCCGCCGGGTACCCAGTAGGTCTCAGTGCGTTCATTCAATCAACTGCACGCCCCTCACTGTGCATGACGTAGTTGCTTCGAATAGAAACTGCACCGGGCCAGGGTTGGCAAAATTTGTGTTTTTTTTAAAAAAGAACAAAACAAACTGTTTTTTTTGTTTAAAACATGTTTTTTTTGTTTAAAACATGTTTTTTTTGTTTTAAACATAGTTTTAAACATGAGTTAAAAAAAACATGTTTTAAACATGAGTTAAAAAAAACATGTTTTAAACATGTTTTAAACAAAACAAATTCAACCTTTTCCCAGTAAATTATAGTTAAAGTCGTTAAAGAGAAAAAATACTCATTTTTATGAGCACAATGGCGACAAGGACAGTTTATTTACCTTTGGAGATAAGGTTTACCATACTGCAGGGTAGGGGTGTGGGGTACAGAATTTTTTGGTTCGGGACGGGGGAAATTCTCAATTTCCCGAAAAAGTCGGAAAATTTTCGGGACGGGATGTGTTCGAAATTTCCCAAAGCTCTTGAAATCTCGAATTCTACATGTAATTTCCATCTTAAGTGCTTGTTTTTGCACTTCTCGTACAAAACCACAATGCAGAGAATGTCTAGAATTGACGACGTTTTAAAATGACCATTCGGAATTTCCAGACTGCTTGGGATCCCAAAACGTCGGAAAGTCAGGATCGGGACGGAAATTTTCTTTCCCGATCCCGGTCCCGACTTTTCGGGATCTCGCACACCTCTACTGCAGGTATAGGCGCCGACTCCATGGGGCTTAAGGGGGGGGGGTCGAGCCCCCCAATATTAACAATGTGGGGGCAGAGCCACCCAAATAATTTTGCTTAAGAAGATCTAATGTATTATTTTGCTTCTCTTGTAAAGTTTACTCTGAACTGTGCCACATGAACTTAACTTTTAATACACATTTAAAATTTTCTACACCATCAACTTTGGTGGACTAAAACCGCTAAACCATCAACTTTGGGGAGGCTATGACCAGAGACAGCAAAACGCATGATTTATTACTAGTATATACTAAGTATGTAATTATGAGTATTGTTAAAATTTTTACTAAACATGAGTTTCAAAAGACGATGTGCATGAACTAGGGTAGTGGATGGGACGTTCGGGCTACAAATGGCTCTCGCATGACATTCAGAACGAGATCATTGATATATTAGGGAGATCTGTTTTGCGCTCCGTGGTAGCAGATAATAAAAGTCGGGAATATTTTGCTATTATGGTTGACGAAACTTGTGACATATCCAACCGTGGACAATTAATATTCTGCATTCGAACTGTGAATAAAAAAATGACATTTTTGAGGAATTCATGGGCTTTTATTAGGGGTGTGCGGGACGGGAAAATTTTTCAATTTCCCTACTGAGTCGGGAAATGTTCAAAATTTCCCGAAGCTCTGAAAATCTCGAATTATACACGTCATTTTCATTGTAAGTGATTTCTGGATTAAAAACTAACAATTTACGGTAAGTTCCAGAAATTGACAATGCAGAAAACGTCGAGAAATAACGACATTTTCAAATGAGCATTCGGTATTTCCCGACTGCACGGGATCCCGAAAATTCGATAAATCATTTCCCGAAGTCCGGATCGGACTTTTATGAGATTCCGAACACTGTGGCCAAAACTTAAAAAAGGGAGAGAGTGAGTCATTCAATAATTTATTTCAGTGATCAGAGCCCCCCCAATAATTTTGACAAGTCGGCGGCCGTGACTGCAGGGACAAAAGGTGTGGGTAATAACCCCCCTTTTTCCGCAACTGTTGAAGTAGGTTAGGATTTATATTCATCTAAATTTCAAGAAACTAAATATTATAGAATTCCTATCCTCGTCCTGAAAAAATCACGGTGAAATATTTCCTGCTGCCTGAACAGTTTATATAGCAGAAAACAACCTGCAGTGTCATAATAGATTCTCCAGATGATTTTTTTCAAAGTACAAAATTATGTTTCCAAAAGTAAGCATCTGCGCTTCATTCAGTTATACAAACCAATGAATCGTATCGCAAAAGAAAAGAAATCACGTCACGATCAAAATCACGCATTGTGTATTTAGATATTAGTTTCCATTTCAAGCTTCCACCAGTCTCAAACTTACAGGACGATACGAAGCAAGGAACTGAGAGGTTTCGATTTCTACAGTAAAGCACGGGTCTTTCTTGTCGCACAACAATCTTGCTACCTTGTGCATACATTGCTAGCCTGCCTAACCTAACAACATAGGCATTTAGCCTAAAATTATAAAGCTTTCTCCTGTGACGTCAGAACATAAGGTTGCTCAAGTGTTGTGCGATAAGTGAGACCTGTAAAGAACGGATTAATTGACACAGATTCAATGAAAAACAGGGTTGCCAAACAAAAAAATTATCACAGACTATAAAATATCTACCACCAAAATGTGTTTTAAACACTTGTAAAAAAAACATGTTTAAAACAGATTGTTTTAAACGTTTAAAACATTTGTAAAAAAAACAAAGCCGTGTGTTTTAAACGTTTAAAACAAAGTGTTTTAAACACTTTTGTTTTAAACATGCCAACCCTGCACCGGGTGCACACCACTCTGTAGTGTTGCCAACTGCAATAGATTTTCACTACTTAAAAAAGGGAACTCGAAGCTTCGTAAGCCATATCGCCAATGAAATAAGATTTATGAATGTTGCTACCCCCCCCCCCCCCACACACACATTGAAATAGGTTTTCCGTGGCACAGGATCCATAAGTATATGTCGTAAACAACCAATATACGTATATATAGGGCAGGACTGAAACATGTCACGTTCGACACTGAGGTCGCGAGTCGAACAACACACTGTTCTACTGCGAACACCAGGGCCGTAGCCAGCCAGGGGCATTGCCGTTACCCTCGTTTGGGGGTGGGGGGCAAGTACTTGGATAAACGTATCAACAACAACAATAACAATAATAATAATAAAGTAGCATGAAAGGCATTATTATCCTCATAAATCATGCAAAAAGGAGGTAGAAGTCGGTTCTCACGCATTTGTGTTGAAACAGAGGATTAGAAATATATTTTTCAACACGTCAATTTCACATTAGCTAATAATGTAAAACAAGCACACAAACTATTTTTGAAAGAAAGACAGTGCATGATAAATGCATTCCGAATGTACATACATATGGCATGTAAAATTTCCATCTACAATATTTTCTCTTCACATGGAGCGAGGTAAAATAAGAAATACATATGCTAACACTAAATTGTGTACATATTCAAAATTTCATTAAAGCATATATATTATTTAAATACATTACATAATCAATTCATCCAACTCGGAACAAGCCAACATTAATAGCAAATAATATCACGGGCCGCCATGGCATTCTCTTTTTAAAACTTTTCTCACTTAGATCGTTCGGCGCCCAGGGCCGACTCCCGCTACCCCCTTGCTACGGCATTGAACTTGATGAGACTGTATAATATATTATAATATATTTCTACTTTCATAAAATTTGAAATCAAGGGGTTGCAATTACCCCTCCATTCCCCCTCTGCAGGTGCCCTTGGCCGTCTGGAAGGAAAATGCAAGAAAAATATGAAAATTAATTCCACCTTGAGTACTCTTTAGCCCTGCTACTCTTAAATTCTGCTAGCCTGTTTTTTCTTGTTCTTTAATGTTTGACCACCACCCTGGCCCCTCCGCTACACTTTATTTCCGTCCAAGGTTGTGAGCAATGCCCCCTGCCCCCCTCTGGTTGCGCCACTGCGTGCCTGGTTAAGGCACCATGCAATGAAAAACAATTAGTTTTCAGTGAGGAGATTTTTGTTTGCTCGATCATTCATTTAGATAAATGAAGCTGTAATATTGCGTGCATTTCCTGGCAATCGGATAAAAACTGCTTACGCTGAACTGAAATCGCTAAGTATATAAATTGTCCTTGGAGGAGAGAGCTCCTCCTAGGACTTCGTAGGATTTAGAAGCTACGTAAGTAGGCAACACTGGCTGTAGCTGTCCGCGTGGTGATGAAACACCTGGAGCGACACGCTGACGGAGGGCTGTTTCCTTCCAGCAGGTTTTGCAGGCGCCCGGGTCTTGTTGAATGCCCAGGTACCTTGTAAGCGCAGAGCGCCTTGAAGCCCAAGATCCCGGGTAAAGACGCAAGTTGACTCGTTGCCGTGGGCAGGCCAGCAGGTATACCTGTCCTCGCGTGCAAGCGGGCAGCGGGTAGGTAAAAGGCAGACATGCAGCCCTCTAAACGTAGCCAAGAAAATGTTATTGTTTTAAACGTCGTGAAAGTTTTCAGATTGTTGTACGACGACATCCTACATATTTGACATGAAACTAATGAAAATATTATGTGAGGTAAAATGTTAACCAAGAAAATAAGATTTATATTCACTTTACAACTTTGTTTCACCATAATTATTTCAACAACACAAAATTTTAGTCACATCTAATAGGTATGTTCAACTACAAAAACTCTCAAGACAAAAACGAGAGAAGACTGGGAAGATAAGGATTAGAGAGGGTCTCTTTAGTCACCACACAGGATTAGCAATGAAGACGACTTGGATTCAATCAACTTTCAATTCATGCAGCACAATGAATAAACTAGAATTCTATTTCTAAATATTATGCATAAACCAACGGCAATACCCAAACAGAACATCATATGTAAAATGTATAAATATCTAAAGATGCTCATTTCTCTCAAAACCAAAAACGTCATTCAAATGCACCACATTGAATAACATCAAAAGATGTAACGTAATGCATACATTCCTCAAATGACACAAAGCACATTACTTCCAAAAGCAACAATGCGTCTTACTAGCTTTATGTAGCATTAAGTAGATGCAACTATCCTATGTGTAAGTAAGTACACCTAATACACAAAATTCAATTTACCTTTTGGAGAGAAATGGAAAGAAACATTTCGGAAGCAGCCGCCCACTTAGACATTCGAGTGTCATGTAACAGTCGTGATATAGTATAAATATGGTAACTTGTTGTAAATAGTATTAAAATAAATATGAAATTAAAACACTATATATTGTATATGGAATTTCTCTACTCTCAACAACATATAAAATATTATCTAACATTATTTTAACAAGACTAACCCCATATGCTAATGAAATTATAGGTGATTATCAATGTGGATTTAAACGTAACAGATCAACTACAGATCAAATTTTTCACATCAGACACACACTTGAAAAAAGTGGGAATATAATGAAAATGTCCATCAGCTATTCATTGATTTCAAAAAAGCATATGATTCGGTCAAAAGAGAGAAATTATATAATATATTAGTCGAGTTTGGAATACCTAAGAAGCTTGTTAGTATGATAAAAGTATGCACCAGTGAAACAGAAAGTAAAATTCGTGTGTGTGTTAATGTGTCTGACAATCTGACAAATTTACAATTCATGATGGGTTAAAACAAGGAGATGCATTATCTCCATTGCTCTTTAATTTTGCCTTAGAATATGCTGTTAGGACGATGAAAGAAACTAACGAAGGACTAAAATTAAATGGTATGACTCAGTTGTTAGCATATGCAGATGATGTAGACTTATTAGGGGATGATATAAGTACAATTAAGAATAATGCTAAAATATTTTTCAAAACTGCTAAAGAGATAGGTTTGGAAGTTAACAAAGAGAAAACTAAATATATGCTTACAGGCCGAAACCAAGTGTTACGTAATAATCAAAATCTAATTATTGATAACAACTCGTTTGAACCAGTTTCCAAATTCAAATACTTAGGAGTAATATTAACAAATGAAAATTATATTAAAGAGGAAATAAAAAGTAGGCTTAATTCAGGAAATGCATGTTACTTCTCTCTTCATACTTTTGTCTTCTCGTTTAATATCTAAGAAACTAAAAGTTAAAATATACAAAACAGTAATTTTACCTGTAGTATTATATGGGTGTAAAACTTGGTCCCTTACATTGAAAGAGGAACATAAATTGAGAGTATTTGAAAATAAGATCCTTAGGAAAATATTTGGACCTAAAAGGGATGAGGAGACAGGTGAATGGAGAAGGCTACATAATTTAGAACTACATAATTTGTATTCATGTCCAGATATTATTAGAATAATTAAATCAAGAAGACTTAGGTGGGCAGGCCATATGGCACGAATGGGAGAGGAAAGAGGAGTTTACAGGATTCTTGTTGGGAAACCTGATGTTAAAAGACCTATAGGAAGGCCAAGACGAAGATGGAGGGACAACGTTGAGATGGACCTAAAGGAAATCGGTAGAGATGGAAAAGAGTATATAGATCTTGCTCAAGATAGGGACAGATGGAAGGCCTGTGTTGCTGCAGCCATGAACCTTCGGGTTTAAGAAGGCTAGAGAGTTAGTTAGTTAGATATATCTGTTTTTAGAATGTGTTTTATGATATCAAAAATACTGTGTTACAATACGTGTTTTAACACTTTAATTGCCATGACTATCAAATTGTTACGCAATGCGTCTCTTGTCGCAAGGCTGTGTATCAGATTGATAAGCAACTTGTAATCAGCGTGTATAGTACATACACCTAGTGCCTTTGAAAACAAGTATGTGTATGAAATGATTTTGTTACTACAGGGTGCATATACTTGTTATACACACGGTCTAGGGAATGTCAGGAGCCGGAAATATAGTTCATCACGAAAACGCCAGCCAGTTCCCAGGTGACGAGAGTTCGCCAGGGAGAGTCTTGATAGAGCGGGCAGGTAAAGTATCCGTGACTGTACAGGAAAATCAAAACTTGAAATTGAAAAAAAAAAAATCTATAGACTTTTCACTCAATACAATGACCTCTTGTCGTATAACCTTTTGTCAGCAAAGTTCCAGGATTGATATACGCGTATTAATTCCCAAACTGTGATATTGAAACACGCGAATTGAGATTGGGTGTTATTAGTAGGGACTGGATTTAAGGTGCAGCACATTTAAAAAAAATATAGCTGTTTTCACACCGATTGTTTGAGATATGTATTTTAGGACATGCAATCAAGTGAAATGAACACACACTGTTGCACCTTTTCGTGAGATTAGCACAGTTATCCCCTTTTTACCCTCTCTTTGATGCTTCAGAACCTTTTAACTGAGTAGTATAGAAACGCCATAACGTCTGTCGCTATTTAATATTCGCAATTAATTTGCACGTACTTATAACTAATTTGCACGGGTGTTAATTAATTTGCACGTACTTAGAACTAATTAGCATGTACTTAGAGTACTTTACATTTATGTATTTGCTTATTTATAACTTTTATGAATATATAATTATTTATTTTATGAAATATATGTATATAAAAGGTAATTAGAGGTATTAAACGCTATGCATATGATTTTATATTCATTACTGCAAAGTATGTAAAGTATGAATCGATAATATTAATGTTTATAGTATTGAAAATAAGAGTTTATGGTTTATGAACCGCTATGAAAGGTGTTAATGGTACGAAAGAAGACGGTCCCGGTACTCGAACCCGCGATATGCAACGGTAATAAATGGTTAGGCCTATAGTGTACAATGTATGTAGTAATGTATGTTATTATGTTATGAAAGACGATGGTACGCCACGCTAGACAGGAGACGGGGAACTCCGCGCTGAGGGTAGACGAGAAAGGAATTTGGGAGATGTGCGGTCAAGGTCAAATGACGTCAGAACGCCACAACAAAGAAAGAACGCGAGAACCTGATTCACCAATCAGAGAACGCGTCGGTAGATTTTCAGAACCGGTTTTTCCAAGGTTAACTAGTACGCAAGAACAGGGGAAAGGTATGCAATACTGTAGGGCAGGGGAGGGATTGAACCAGACAACAAAGGATGTCTGGAATGAAACTGTGCGTCGCTTGCATGCTAGAACATGTTTCTGTCTAAGTAAGCCAAGGTTACCGAGAACACAAGAAAAAAGGATTTTGGATACCCAATTAGATTGGAGCGAGAACTTTACTTTGAACAAGGAGAACGAAGCGTAAGGTTTTTTTTATATGTACTAGGAAGAAGGGAGAGCTATCAGGGACTGGACCTACAGTTTTCACAATTTGCTTTTATCACGGGGTATCGAACCTAGGACCCTTTGATTATTGATTTAGGTAGTAAATTTATGTTACTGTGTGCTATTTAACATAATATTGAGTTTATTTTTTTTTTACCAAACTTTGACTTTATGTCAAACATTTTCCCAGCTTATCCTTATTATTACTCAAATAACACAATTTAATTTGTTCAGGAAAGATTTTTAGTTATATTTTCGACACACAAAGTGTGTGTTCTCAACTTTTATCTGTTTATTTCACAAATTTATACCTATTTTTACCAAAATAACACAATTTTATCTGTTCAGGAAAGATTTTTAGTTACATTTTCTACACACAAAGTGTGTGTTCTCAACTTTTATTTGTTTATTTCACAAATTTATACATATTTTTATCAAAATAACACTATTTATACTATTCAGGAAAGACTTTTAGTTATATTTTCGACACATAAAGTGTGTGTTCTCAACTTTTATTTGTTTATTTACACACGTTTAGGCTTATTATTACTCAAATAACACGATTTGAACGTGTTTTTTATTACATTTTACACTCACAAAGATATTTTTACAACTTTTTAACTTATTATTTTACAATTTTATACTTATTTTTACCAAAATAACACTATTTATATTATTCAGGCAACATTTTTTATTAAATTTTGGACTCGCAAAGATATTTTTACAACTTTTTTAACTTATTATTTTTCAATTTTATACCTATTTTTACCAAAATAACACTATTTATACTATTCAGGAAAGACTTTTAGTTATATTTTCGACACACAAAGTGTGTGTTCTCAACTTTTATTTGTTTATTTCACAAGTTTAGCCTAATATTTACTCAAATAACACGATTTGAACGTGTTTTTTATTACATTTTGGACACACACGCACTCACACACACACACACACACATCCACACACACACAGAGAGAGAGAGAGAGAGAGAGAGAGAGAGAGAGAGAGAGAGAGAAAGAAAGAGAGAGATTTTTTCCAAGTTTAGGTTTCTTTCCACTCAAATAACACAAATTAGATTACGTTTAAATTGAATTTTGTACACATGAAGTGTGTTTCGTCAAGTTTTACCCTTTTATTTTACAAGTTTAGGCTTAATATTACTCAAATAACACAATTTAATCCAGTAGGGAAGGATTTGTTATTATATTTTGGATGCACAAAGAGATGTTTTCAACTCTTTTACTGATTTTTTGCAGGGTATGTATTATTTTTTATTTATTTTGTTTTGTATCATATATACATTTACAAATTTTTAACTTAGAGTTTAGTATTTATTTAAATCTTTTCAAAAACACTAAAGAAAAAGTACTTTTAGCTAAAATGTAAGCCACAGAATATATTATTATTATTATTATTATTATTATTATTATTAGGGTTTACTGATTTCCACTATGCTATTTTTGGTTCTGTATTTCTATATGTATTTATTTAGGTCAGGTTATGCCTGCTACGTAGGAAAGTTTGTTTATTTTAGAGTTTGCTGAGTATTTTGTTACTTTTATACTAGGTAAAGTTTTCTAAATATATCAGGTAGGGCTCCATCCATATACTTTTGTTTTTGCTGTTTGGAGATGATGCGATCAGCATCACTCTCCATCTGCTTTTTATTTTATGTACCCAATATTATTTTGAGGCTTAGTGAATTCTAGAGCCTATTTATGCAGGAGAGAGGGGTTGAAAATTTTGATCTCAGATAACCCACAACTATTTGTCAGAGTATTTTAAAGGATATTTTATATTTATTATGTGCCACTAGAATATCAAAGCTTGCTTAATTTTTATGTCTGTAACGCTGTTATTGTATTTCTAGCTAAGCCTTACTGGATAAAGTACACGAAATGTTTATCATTTCGACTATTTTTACCTTTATACGAGGCCAAATTTTTAGTGTAACGAAAATTATTGTGTGTCTATAAAGACTGAAATTTTTTTACCGATGGGTCCATAACTGGACGCTTACCAACATTGTTCCTTTTTTTTAAAAAAAAAAATATATATATATAACCATTTATCAATATATTGACAATTCACAGGACAAGACGAAGTTCACAGACGACTGACTATATGGACCATAGGTCCACTTGCTAAACTTTTTTCTATGTTAGAAGAATAATTTAGCCTTATAGCCTTTTTCAAGGTATATTTGAAGTATTACTGTTTTTTTGGGTGCATCAACACTTGGGTTATTTCCATTTGGTTTATTATACGAGGCTACAATCAATATCTGAACACTGAAATCCTCTGATTGAAACTAAAAGCTTAGGCTGTAACTAGGGACTTAGTATGTATATCGACAATTTATAGGACAACACGAAATTTACAAAGGATTATAGGTGACGTAGGACCACACGCCAGAGCTTTGTTAATCTGCAAGAAGCACTTACAGCTAATATTACGAGGAAATGAGTTTGATTTTTACTGTTTCACAAGAATGCTATCTTTTATACACCCAATATTTGCTTTTTCAAGTAACTACTTGTACCAGAAGCACTTACAGGCCAACTCTAACTAGACTTCGACTTATTCTATATCAGGTGCTAAATTTATAAAGAACTATGATTGTGTATATTTCTGAGGAAGTACGCAAAAGCAGATTACCCGATTAATGTATCTGAAAAACAGATTTTTCTATGCAAGTATATTTTTATTGACTGGATTATTTAACAGATCAAACAGAAAGACTGCAAAATTCATTAAATGTAGTTCTATAGTATATGTGGTTTCAGAGATATAAAAAAGAACAAATATAAGATTTCGCTTTTTTTGCTTCTGAGGCTAATCGCGACGCTAAGGGTAAATGGCGAGGAAATGTAACGGAGGAGAAACAGTCCCAAAAGTTATGGGCTGCATGTAAGTTAATACTGTCACAGAGATATTACAGTAGGTGTAGGTTCTACCACCAGAACATTTCTATCACAATAATACTGGTTATGCTGTACTGTTAGCTAAAGATGCTGATATTTGAGAAACTTAAAAGCTTATTTGCAAAATTTTAGATAAATAATAATCTGTTAGACTGTAAACATATTTTATATCCATTCCGATGACAAAATTTAAAAATTGTTATAGCCCAGACAGGGACTCGAACCCTGGACAGATAGGTTAAAAGCCTAACGCTATACCAACTAAGCTATCTGGGCACAAGGTATTCTTTTTTTGAAAAGTTAGTTATGTTAAGAAATATATTGAAACATTTGAGAACACTTTTGGTCTGGTTCGACAGAGAAGGAGACAAAATTTCCAAATTTTTACAGACTGGGTGTATTTTTCCACTATAGAGGCCTTCACTATATGTAATTCGAAATGCTAAAGTTCAGCTAGCTTCCAAAATTGAGGTAAAGATTGTGTTTGGCGAGATTAACAAGTTACAATTATATCCAGTTACGGACAAATAAAGCTAAAACTCTCAGATTTACTGTACTAGCCAAGTTTTAGTAACATTTTCTTCATTTTAGTACAAATACCAAAGAAATAGGTATATTTTATTTATAATTTGACAAAATGTACTAGTATTTAATTCACAAAGTTAGGTAAAGAACAGTATTTTTAAAAATATTGTTACTGCCTTCAAATTTTATGTTATTTAGCCACTAACAACTGGTTTACACTGTTTGGCATCCTTTAAATAGGAAAAGAAGGAATTATTTGTTTAGTATTTTTACTACTTTATATTTATTTAAGAAAACAATTCTACAGTTTAACTTAATTTTTAACAAATTGTTACTAATTTATATATCAAAGTTATGTTATTTAGAGTGTATGAAGGCGTATAAAGTTAATATTTGTACTTATCAGTTCAACTTACAATTATATTTTACACACAAAAGATAATGTTTACAGTTAAATTACTTGAATTAGAGAATAATATTTTACAGTAATTGATTCATTCAGCACTAGTCAGTATTTTTATGCATCAGAAAGTTTTCTTAATTTTCTATTACGCATGCTATTTTGGGCTATTCTTAAAATGTATTTCTAGGGCAAACTGGTTTAATTTTCTGTTTATAATGCAAAGTTGACAGTTTTCGCACAATGCATTGTACATTTGTTATATTCTCTACTTACAATCCAAATATTATGCTTATTTAATGTATAACTAACTAACTCTCTAGCCTTCTTAAACCCGAATGTTCATGGCTGCAGCAACACATGCCTTTCATCTGTCCCTGTCCTGAGCAAGATCTATATACTCCTTTCCTTACCTACCAATTTCCTTTAGGTCCATCTCTACATTATCTCTCCATCTTTGTTTTGGTCTTCCTATTGGTCTTTTACCATCAGGTTTCTCAACAAGAATCCTGTATACTCTTCTTTCCTCTCCCATTCGTACCATACGATCTACACACCTAAGTCTTTTTGATTTAATCATTCTAATAATATCTGGACATGAATACAAATTATGTACTTCTAAATTATGTAACCTTCTCCACTCATCTGTCTCCTTATCTGTTTTAGGCCCAAATATCTTCCTAAGGATTTTATTTTCAAATACTCTCAATTTATGTTTTTTTTTCAATGTAAGGGACCAGGTTTATATACTGTATTTAACTTTTATTTTTTGTAATTAACAAAAATTAAAAGCTTATACTGTAGTTATTATACCTTTTTCTATCAGCTTATTTTGAAATTGATATTATTAGGTATAGTCTTTGATTTATAACTATATTGCTTTTTTCTATCAATTTATGTAAGAGTACACGCAGACAAACACATGTGTACACACTTTTATGTAAATAGATATGCCTGTTTTCAATATTTTAGTATGAAGATTGCCCTTTAGTTATTTAAGCAAGGGTAGGAAAGGTAGGATTTCTGAGTATTTGTTGCAGGATTTTGTTGTCCAAGTATAGATGAGAACTGAGCTGGGAGACTGTTTTGAACCTTTTCATGAGGTTTGCATGTGAACTGTATGCAAATTGAGCACTATTGACTGTGCATGCTTCTAAGTTTTGCTGTAATTTCACATCAACTCTGTGAGACTGTAGACAGTTTTCCCATTTCAAGTAGTTTTTATTGATTGTATTTGTATATGTTTTGGGGACTTAGCAGTTTTATGTTATGAGGCAGTTTGTTGTAGAATATTTTTACCGGATTGTTTTGAGATATTAAGTGTCTGCTGTTTTACTTGTAATTATTTTCCTTCTTGTGGTGTGTATTTGACTATATTTTGTCAAAGTTCGTAGTATTTAGAATAATTGTTATTGACTTGTAGATGTAGGGAGTAATAATCCTTTGCAAGATGCCCTATACTTTAGTCTGAACATTATTCTTAGTGTTCACTTTTGAAGCCTTAGTATTCTGGTAGTATTATTAATGTAGAGGAAATTCAGTATTTTTTATTTTTTTGAATTTTACTTACTTTAATTTTACATTAACTAACATATTTTACTTTAACAACAAAAGAATTTACTCTAGTATAAAAACTTCTTCTAACGAAAAATGTACTATTATAACTTTTAATTTTAGAAAATTGTATTTTTAAAACTAACTTTGAAAAATTGATTTTTAATTACTTTAATTTTACATTAACAAATTTTACATTAACAACAAAATAATTTGCTCTAGTATAAAAACTTCTACTAACAAAAATATACTATTATAACTTTTAATTTTAGAAAATTGTATTTTTAAAACTAACTTTGAAAAATTGAATTTTAAAACCTTTTTACTTTAACAATGTACTTTGAATTTTTTTATGTAAAAGAATAGTAAAAAAAATACTGAACAAATAAACAAATAAAGATCTTAAGAAAAAAGCAAACAACCTAAGTCAAATTCAAGCAGCAAGAGCAATACACAGAAACCAACATGGCATCCAGAAAGAGAAATCAACAGTCACGCACATAGCACAGTTTAAAAAACTACATAGCTGAAACCTTAGAGAAACATAAAACTGCAAACACAATATATCTAGATTCTTCCAAGGCATAGGATAGAGTAAAAACATGGCTTGCTTATGGACAAACTCAACAACATAGGAATAAAATAGACAAGCAATCCTTTTTTCAGTAGAAAATTCCAATTACTCAAGTAAGCTACATCATACGTAGTACATAAGAAGAGCAAATTAACATCAGCAGTAAACCATCATGCAACTTCTACCTGCTGAAACAACTAAGTGAGTATAATTTATCAGAAAAATGCCTACATTTCAGCCTAATTTCCTCTACATTAATAATACTACCAGAATACTAAGGCTTCAAAAGTGAACACTAAGAATAATGTTCAGACTAAAGTATAGGGCATCTTGCAAAGGATTATTACTCCCTACATCTACAAGTCAATAACAATTATTCTAAATACTACGAACTTTGACAAAATATAGTCAAATACACAACACAAGAAGGAAAATAATTACAAGTAAAACAGCAGACACTTAATATCTCAAAACAATCCGGTAAAAATATTCTACAACAAACTGCCTCATAACATAAAACTGCTAAGTCCCCAAAACATATACAAATACAATCAATAAAAACTACTTGAAATGGGAAAACTGTCTACAGTCTCACAGAGTTGATGTGAAATTACAGCAAAACTTAGAAGCATGCACAGTCAATAGTGCTCAATTTGCATACAGTTCACATGCAAACCTCATGAAAAGGTTCAAAACAGTCTCCCAGCTCAGTTCTCATCTATACTTGGACAACAAAATCCTGCAACAAATTCTCAGAAATCCTACCTTTCCTACCCTTGCTTAAATAACTAAAGTACTCTTAGATAAATTGATAAAAAAAAGCAATATAGTTATAAATCAAAGACTATACCTAATAATATCAATTTCAAAATAAGCTGATAGAAAAAGGTATAATAACTACAGTATAAGCTTTTAATTTTTGTTAATTACAAAAAATAAAAGTTAAATACAGTAAATAAACATGGTCCCTTACATTGAAAAAAAAAAACATAAATTGAGAGTATTTGAAAATAAAATCCTTAGGAAGATATTTGGGCCTAAAACAGATAAGGAGACAGATGAGTGGAGAAGGTTACATAATTTAGAAGTACATAATTTGTATTCATGTCCAGATATTATTAGAATGATTAAATCAAAAAGACTTAGGTGTGTAGATCGTATGGTACGAATGGGAGAGGAAAGAAGAGTATACAGGATTCTTGTTGAGAAACCTGATGGTAAAAGACCAATAGGAAGACCAAAACAAAGATGGAGGGATAATGTAGAGATGGACCTAAAGGAAATTGGTAGGTAAGGAAAGGAGTATATAGATCTTGCTCAGGACAGGGACAGATGAAAGGCATGTGTTGCTGCAGCCATGAACATTCGGGTTTAAGAAGGCTAGAGAGTTAGTTAGTTATACATTAAATAAGCATAATATTTGGATTGTAAGTAGAGAATATAACAAATGTACAATGCATTTTGCGAAAACTGTCAACTTTGCATTATAAGCAGAAAATTAAACCAGTTTGCCCTAGAAATACATTTTAAGAATAGCCCAAAATAGCATGCGTAATAGAAAATTAAGAAAACTTTCTGATGCATAAAAGTACTGACTAGTGCTAAATGAATCAATTACTGTAAAATATTATTCTCTGATTCAAGTAATTTAACTGTAAACATTATCTTTTGTGTGTAAAATATAATTGTAAGTTGAACTGATAAGTACAAATATTAACTTTATACGCCTTCATACACTCTAAATAACATAACTTTGATATATAAATTAGTAACAATTTGTTAAAATTAAGTTAAACTGTAGAATTGTTTTCTTAAATAAATATAAAAATACTAAACAAATAATTCCTTCTTTTCCTATTTAAAGGATGCCAAACAGTGTAAACCAGTTGTTAGTGGCTAAATAACATAAAATTTGAAGGCAGTAACAATATTTTTAAAAATACTGTTCTTTACCTAACTTTGTGAATTAAATACTAGTACATTTTGTCAAATTATAAATAAAATATACCTATTTCTTTGGTATTTGTACTAAAATGAAGAAAATGTTACTAAAACTTGGCTAGTACAGTAAATCTGAGAGTTTTAGCTTTATTTGTCCGTAACTGGATATAATTGTAACTTGTTAATCTCGCCAAACACAATCTTTACCTCAATTTTGGAAGCTAGCTGAACTTGAGCGTTTCGAATTACATATAGTGAAGGCCTCTATAGTGGAAAAATACACCCAGTCTGTAAAAATTTGGAAATTTTGTCTCCTTCTCTGTCGAACCAGACCAAAAGTGTTCTCAAATGTTTCAATATATTTCTTAACATAACTAACTTTTCAAAAAAAGAATACCTTGTGCCCAGATAGCTTAGTTGGTATAGCGTTAGGCTTTTAACCTATCTGTCCAGGGTTCGAGTTCCTGTCTGGGCTATAACAATTTTTAAATTTTGTCATCGGAATGGATATAAAATATGTTTACAGTCTAACAGATTATTATTTATCTAAAATTTTGCAAATAAGCTTTTAAGTTTCTCAAATATCAGCATCTTTAGCTAACAGTACAGCATAACCAGTATTATTGTGATAGAAATGTTCTGGTGGTAGAACCTACACCTACTGTAATATCTCTGTGACAGTATTAACTTACATGCAGCCCATAACTTTTGGGACTGTTTCTCCTCCGTTACATTTCCTCGCCATTTACCCTTAGCGTCGCGATTAGCCTCAGAAGCAAAAAAAGCGAAATCTTATATTTGTTCTTTTTTATATCTCTGAAACCACATATACTATAGAACTACATTTAATGAATTTTGCAGTCTTTCTGTTTGATCTGTTAAATAATCCAGTCAATAAAAATATACTTGCATAGAAAAATCTGTTTTTCAGATACATTAATCGGGTAATCTGCTTTTGCGTACTTCCTCAGAAATATACACAATCATAGTTCTTTATAAATTTAGCACCTGATATAGAATAAGTCGAAGTCTAGTTAGAGTTGGCCTGTAAGTGCTTCTGGTACAAGTAGTTACTTGAAAAAGCAAACATTGGGTGTATAAAAGATAGCATTCTTGTGAAACAGTAAAAATCAAACTCATTTCCTCGTAATATTAGCTGTAAGTGCTTCTTGCAGATTAACAAAGCTCTGGCGTGTGGTCCTACGTCACCTATAATCCTTTGTAAATTTCGTGTTGTCCTATAAATTGTCGATATACATACTAAGTCCCTAGTTACAGCCTAAGCTTTTAGTTTCAATCAGAGGATTTCAGTGTTCAGATATTGATTGTAGCCTCGTATAATAAACCAAATGGAAATAACCCAAGTGTTGATGCACCCAAAAAAACAGTAATACTTCAAATATACCTTGAAAAAGGTTATAAGGCTAAATTATTCTTCTAACATAGAAAAAAGTTTAGCAAGTGGACCTATGGTCCATATAGTCAGTCGTCTGTGAACTTCGTCTTGTCCTGTGAATTGTCAATATATTGATAAATGGTTATATATATATTTTTTTTTTTTAAAAAAAAAGGAACAATGTTGGTAAGCGTCCAGTTAAGGACCCATCGGTAAAAAAATTTCAGTCTTTATAGACACACAATAATTTTCGTTACACTAAAAATTTGGCCTCGTATAAAGGTAAAAATAGTCGAAATGATAAACATTTCGTGTACTTTATCCAGTAAGGCTTAGCTAGAAATACAATAACAGCGTTACAGACATAAAAATTAAGCAAGCTTTGATATTCTAGTGGCACATAATAAATATAAAATATCCTTTAAAATACTCTGACAAATAGTTGTGGGTTATCTGAGATCAAAATTTTCAACCCCTCTCTCCTGCATAAATAGGCTCTAGAATTCACTAAGCCTCAAAATAATATTGGGTACATAAAATAAAAAGCAGATGGAGAGTGATGCTGATCGCATCATCTCCAAACAGCAAAAACAAAAGTATATGGATGGAGCCCTACCTGATATATTTAGAAAACTTTACCTAGTATAAAAGTAACAAAATACTCAGCAAACTCTAAAATAAACAAACTTTCCTACGTAGCAGGCATAACCTGACCTAAATAAATACATATAGAAATACAGAACCAAAAATAGCATAGTGGAAATCAGTAAACCCTAATAATAATAATAATAATAATAATAATAATAATAATATATTCTGTGGCTTACATTTTAGCTAAAAGTACTTTTTCTTTAGTGTTTTTGAAAAGATTTAAATAAATACTAAACTCTAAGTTAAAAATTTGTAAATGTATATATGATACAAAACAAAATAAATAAAAAATAATACATACCCTGCAAAAAATCAGTAAAAGAGTTGAAAACATCTCTTTGTGCATCCAAAATATAATAACAAATCCTTCCCTACTGGATTAAATTGTGTTATTTGAGTAATATTAAGCCTAAACTTGTAAAATAAAAGGGTAAAACTTGACGAAACACACTTCATGTGTACAAAATTCAATTTAAACGTAATCTAATTTGTGTTATTTGAGTGGAAAGAAACCTAAACTTGGAAAAAATCTCTCTCTCTCTTTCTCTCTCTCTCTCTCTCTCTCTCTCTCTCTCTCTCTCTCTCTCTCTGTGTGTGTGTGGATGTGTGTGTGTGAGTGCGTGTGTGTCCAAAATGTAATAAAAAACACGTTCAAATCGTGTTATTTGAGTAAATATTAGGCTAAACTTGTGAAATAAACAAATAAAAGTTGAGAACACACACTTTGTGTGTCGAAAATATAACTAAAAGTCTTTCCTGAATAGTATAAATAGTGTTATTTTGGTAAAAATAGGTATAAAATTGAAAAATAATAAGTTAAAAAGTTGTAAAAATATCTTTGCGAGTCCAAAATTTAATAAAAAATGTTGCCTGAATAATATAAATAGTGTTATTTTGGTAAAAATAAGTATAAAATTGTAAAATAATAAGTTAAAAAGTTGTAAAAATATCTTTGTGAGTGTAAAATGTAATAAAAAACACGTTCAAATCGTGTTATTTGAGTAATAATAAGCCTAAACTTGTGTAAATAAACAAATAAAAGTTGAGAACACACACTTTATGTGTCGAAAATATAACTAAAAGTCTTTCCTGAATAGTATAAATAGTGTTATTTTGATAAAAATAGGTATAAATTTGTGAAATAAACAAATAAAAGTTGAGAACACACACTTTGTGTGTAGAAAATGTAACTAAAAATCTTTCCTGAACAGATTAAATTGTGTTATTTTGGTAAAAATAGGTATAAATTTGTGAAATAAACAGATAAAAGTTGAGAACACACACTTTGTGTGTCGAAAATATAACTAAAAATCTTTCCTGAACAAATTAAATTGTGTTATTTGAGTAATAATAAGGATAAGCTGGGAAAATGTTTGACATAAACTCAAAGTTTGGTAAAAAAAATAATAAACTCAATATTATGTTAAATAGCACACAGTAACATAAATTTACTACCTAAATCAATAATCAAAGGGTCCTAGGTTCGATACCCCGTGATAAAAGCAAATTGTGAAAACTGTAGGTCCAGTCCCTGATAGCTCTCCCTTCTTCCTAGTACATATAAAAAAAACCTTACGCTTCGTTCTCCTTGTTCAAAGTAAAGTTCTCGCTCCAATCTAATTGGGTATCCAAAATCCTTTTTTCTTGTGTTCTCGGTAACCTTGGCTTACTTAGACAGAAACATGTTCTAGCATGCAAGCGACGCACAGTTTCATTCCAGACATCCTTTGTTGTCTGGTTCAATCCCTCCCCTGCCCTACAGTATTGCATACCTTTCCCCTGTTCTTGCGTACTAGTTAACCTTGGAAAAACCGGTTCTGAAAATCTACCGACGCGTTCTCTGATTGGTGAATCAGGTTCTCGCGTTCTTTCTTTGTTGTGGCGTTCTGACGTCATTTGACCTTGACCGCACATCTCCCAAATTCCTTTCTCGTCTACCCTCAGCGCGGAGTTCCCCGTCTCCTGTCTAGCGTGGCGTACCATCGTCTTTCATAACATAATAACATACATTACTACATACATTGTACACTATAGGCCTAACCATTTATTACCGTTGCATATCGCGGGTTCGAGTACCGGGACCGTCTTCTTTCGTACCATTAACACCTTTCATAGCGGTTCATAAACCATAAACTCTTATTTTCAATACTATAAACATTAATATTATCGATTCATACATTACATACTTTGCAGTAATGAATATAAAATCATATGCATAGCGTTTAATACCTCTAATTACCTTTTATATACATATATTTCATAAAATAAATAATTATATATTCATAAAAGTTATAAATAAGCAAATACATAAATGTAAAGTACTCTAAGTACATGCTAATTAGTTCTAAGTACGTGCAAATTAATTAACACCCGTGCAAATTAGTTATAAGTACGTGCAAATTAATTGCGAATATTAAATAGCGACAGACTTTATCGCGTTTCTATACTACTTACCTGCCTTTTCTTTCATGTTTTGTCAAAAAATTGGACAGAAAAATAAATGATTTTTCTTCTTTTTGAGCAGCTACATAAAATCATAGAGTTTCATTTTGTAGAGTAGAACGAGAGCTATAAAATGGTGTAATATAAAGGTTTATTATCCATTATCCAGAGAATTGAATAAAACAGTGTTATCAGCACCTTTTTGAAAACATTTTCAGAACCTTTTTTTTTTTTTTTTTTTTTTTTCAGAACCCCCCTTTTCCGACCATAATTTTGCACCTTAAAATCATTTCCCTAGTTATTAGTTAGCTGATACGTGTTGTGAATATGTATGTCCTTGAAAGTGGTTTTGCATAACCACCAACAGGTGCAGGGGCTGCTCATGTCAACACGCTGTTCGTCGTGTTGGCTGATTTAGTTGATTAACAAAGATCTGTGTTAAGCTAGGGAAAATACCAATTCGAGATTTTTCTTCCAGACCTAAATAAGAACGAGACGGGAATTTATACGAGGGTTGGAAAGAAAGTAGCAGCAACACATACATGACAGACCGTTTATTACAGAACCTACAGACTTGCACATTCCGTCGATGTAATCCCCAGCCATTCTCTGCCACACTGATGGATGATGCTGAACAGGAGTAGCAGTGCCGCTTTTATTCATGCCCATGAAGAATTTCCCTATTGCTTGCAGGGTGGCGTCTATGGTGGAGAAACGCTGTCCTCTTAGTTGTTCCTTGAGTTCGGGAAAGAGGTCGAAGTCGCAGGGGCTCATGTCGGGGGAATATGGAGGATGTTTGAGTAACTCGTACCCCCACCACAGGCCCGTACCCAGGGGAGCCATGGGGGTCATGCTTCCCTCGAATTTTGAAATATTTAAATATGAACCTATTAAAAGCTACGGAAATAACATCGACGATTTTTCAAATTTGTAAAATTTCAGTTTTGTCCTTGCAAAAATGAATGTGTTTGTGGTGTAGAGAGGCAGGCTTCAGAAGTTTGCAGTCTGTAATATTGCGTAGTTTCAGTTTTATAGCCATTGATGCAAGGCTACCAGATTTACCGATTTAGTCTGGACGGTCCATTCCTTCTAATCTCTGTCCCAACTTTTTCAAACTGCAGTCGTGAGGCGAGAATGTATTTTGTTTTGTTAACTCACATTTAAACGCGTTCTTTATTATAATGATAATTGCTAATACGTATCACTTAATTTATAAATACATTATGTTCTAAACATAGAATTATCATGGTTGTCCATTGGTGTTGGTGTAAGAAAATTAAAGGAAAGTTGAGAACATTGTTAATTTGCAGAACATAGCACTATTAGAATACTTCAGAGAATTGAATGTAAACATTAAGCACTAAGCTGTACGTTGTGACACTTTTGTCTGTAAGCGACTGTGTGGCTGATTGTTGGGATGAAGGGAGAGGAGTTGAATTTTTTCGTTAGTTTGGACAATAATGTTGCAATTCTACAATTGTACGTTTAGCTCTAGCTATAATATTATTATCGTATCGGTCACATCTAATATTCCAACATCATTTCACCGACCGCCGTGGTGGTGTGGTTATCACAACGTACTCCGACGCCAAGTGTTCCGGGTTTAATCGCTGTCTGGCCATAGATGTTATTTGCGAGTGTGTTCCTTCACCAATTTCATCATATTATCGCTCATCCTCGTCGTTGCGATTCGGCAAACTTTGCAGAAAAGCAACGCAAAATAACCTAATTCAATAAAACCTTAGGGCATTTCTGATTCTCTCTTTGTTTCACATATTCGGATCTACCCCTTCCCCTTAAGAGAATTCTGGGTATGGGCCTTATAACAACACATACAAAATAAAGATAAAACACGAATGCAAGATTAATTAATATTGGGTGTGTCCGGAAAGTAATAAGACTGGCTCTGGCGTCGCGTGCAGACGCACTTGGTGGGGAAAGAAAGGGGGTAAGTTAAACTATTCAATGGCCCTTCGTTCATTCTTCTCCGAGCAGCGAGAGCGACCGGATAGCTGGCGAACATAATCTCTACACCTCCACCTCAATCTTAATCCATGGATACTGCTTACTCTTCGAAAACATCGCTTCACAGCTCCATATTCGTCCGTCTGCACGCACTGTACTAGCGAATTGGAGTGCATGAACAGCTAGCTATCTATGCCTTGCCTTCCCTCTGCGTTCTGGGAAGAGCAGCACCCTCTCTTGATCATACGCGACGTGATAACAGTGTTGCCATTACTTCTTTTCCATCTCTCGTTTATCGAGACGAGACGAAACAAAACCGAGAACGATACAGGCCATTTCATTCAGGAGAATATGGAAAGTTTCGTCTGACTCCCAACTCTGTTAGGTCCGCTTTAGACGGAAGCATTTCCTTTAACATTTTTGCTAGCATAATTGCTTTCCAGAAAATCTAATAGCAGATAGTATTTTGTACGAAAGCATTTAATGGAACATTTCGGTTAGCTTTTGCTATTACAATGTATGTAATACATACAGCACGAAAGGCACATCGAGTTACATCATCTATGGTGAGTGCACGGTGTTTACAATTGAAATAACTAAAATATTCTTCCATACGTGTACCGTGTACGTTATAAAGTATGTATTTAAGTAGCGTCATTGCTTTGTACCTAACACCTTTCTACGGGAAACTTTATTCCTCTCGATTGAATAGTTATCGGCTTTTAAAAATGTGAAATGTTTACGTTTCACACGGCTACCATTACATCTGCACTCGTGACCTAAAGATCATTTCTGATTGGTTATGCTATGCGAAAAGTGCTACGGAAATAGGACTGATGCTATCCTTGAGAAATGCCATGAAATATGCCACGGCATCTGAAATTTCTCACTTTACACGGTAGCATTTTGGTCATGGAATAAATGCTAAGGAAAATGCTAAGGAAAATGCTTTCGTCTAAAGCGAACCTAACTCTTGCGCATGCTCTGCACTGTTGGTAGACTAGCTCAGTAAGCTGGGTATATTCCGAAAAATAATGTTCCTCTACAGCAGATGTTTTATTGAACAAAAATGAAGTAACATGGAACAAATTCTTCTTCAGTTCGAAAACAGCAGAGGGATGGAACTCAGATAATGAATTTTGAAGCGTCTGCTATCACCGTACTGAAAGGTTCATTTCCATCTGCGTAGGTAACAGGATGTAATTTTCATTTTAATCGATGCCCTTGGCGATGTTCTCAAGACCTAGGTCCAGAGCAGCTCTTATAAAAACGAATCCGAAATTAGATTGTAGGTTGGCATGCACGCATCAGTCCAGTCGAAGACAGATGAATGATGGCTGCCATTTCTCAAGAAGGCACTCCGAAATTCAAAGAGGTATAATTATTTTCTAGAGCATTGCATCTGAACGTGGTAGCTATTACAATATGGCGCGTCTCAACAAAATTAACGAATGCAATGGTAGAATAGGAGAATGAAATAATAAGTTTAGTCGGTACATCGCGTACAGGCAGTGTCGTATTTAAAATTTTCCAGGGAGAGATTCCATGGTTTCTTGTAAAGCAAATGTGTATCGAGCAGGGTTGTTAAAGGCCCAGGAACCCATAAATTCTAATGGGTTCTATTGGGTTTCGCTGCTGGACTGGAACCTTTTTCTCACACAATTTAAATTCGGTCAAAGTTGCGTATTGTTTCATTGAAAAATGGTTCCTGGACCGTATTAAAATTGATGCGGAAGAAAAAAGGTTCCTGGACCAAATTTAAATTCCTCCGAAAAAAGGTTCCTGGACTGAATTTCAATGGATCCTGGCTAAAAGATTCCTGGACCGAATTGAAATGCTTTAAATATGAAATGGTTCTACACTGTCTAGAACTCATTTAAGTTTTCTGATTTTCTCTCCAAGTCCGGGATTGAATTTGTCTACAATTCCTGGACTTGGGTTGACCGATTAAGAGTTGCCTTAAATGTCCGCGAGTACGTTTTACATTGGAATGTTACATTGCGGTTGTAGAAACCGTAGCGCAGGAAATAAACATAACGCTGTTGTTCTCTCGTGGGACAAAACATCCCTTGTCGAAGTGTTACATAACGCAATGGATCACGTTAGTGTCACGTCACATTGAGTTGAAATAAACCCGTCACGTGTTGCTCCGGTATCCGATCCAGGAATCCGTCAATGAGGTAACGCGAGGCGGTTGTGCTCCCACCGGCTATCACAACAGGGACGGGTCGGGTAGTGTTGCTACATCAAGCGCAATTGTTCTTTATGCAAGGAAATTCGGAGCAAATGGCTGTTCATTGCCAAACTTTTCCTGTGCTGACGCTACCTCCCTGGTGTCCCTAAAGAATTTCGTTCGTCACTTGGTTGCCCTAAGATTCACATTGCAACACGATGGGATGGTTATTCAAACATTCTTTTCAATGAAGGCAATAAGCTAGCCAACGAAAAAGGTGTCTGTGCAAGTAGAGACTTGAGAGGTCTCAACCAAGGGAAGGAAGAAGGCGCGCGAGAGAATGGGACTACACAGAGAGAAGTAACGTGACTGCAGCGTTTGCGTTTCTACCGCTATGCACGGCCTTGTTCCTTAGATTCTCGAGACAGCCAGTACCTTTCTCACAAGTGGATAATTGTCTTTCGTCAGGTCCGTAATGAGAAGCAGGCTTGTTGAAGGTCCAAGAACCCATATATTCTATTGTGTTCTTCAATAGGACTGGAACATTTTTCTCGAACAATTTAGAATTACTCTATTTGAACTGATTCGGAAAAAAAAAAAAGGTTCCTGAACCGTATTTAAATTGATCCTGAAAAATGTTTCTGGACCGTATTGAAATTCATTCAGAAGAAATGTTCCTGGACCGTATTTAAATTCATCCGGAGAAAAGGTTCCTGGACCGAATTGAAATACATTACAGATAAAAGGTTCTTTACGGTCCAGAATCCATTTACGCTTGCTTATTTTCTCTACTGGACCGGAATTGAATTTATTAAAAATTCCTGGACATTTAACAATCCTGGTTTCGAGGTGGTGAACAGAAAATTGAATTTCGCTATTTTCCCAATCCTGCTGTTACTTTCAGATTGGCAATTTTGTTCAAATGCATTACTGAAGAAGTGCTGAAAAGTAGTAGTTCCTAAATTTCAAAATAAAAAAATCGATCAATTTGCGGTAGTTATCTTAGTCACAAAACTGGTGTGTTTCCTCCTTTACCTCCCTATGGCTCTTCCCAAACCACGCACTGGAACTATTAGAACAACTTTCTAATAGTCTGGAGGGAGTAATGTTTGTGTATATATGATGCCCTGTTTTTGTATCTTGTTACATTTGTACTTAGTACAGAGTCTGAAGAAGACCTTGCTAGAAGGTTGAAACGTTATGTTTAGTTTATGTTTTTAATAAAATAAAGTACTGCCTTGGTCAGCATATTCAGTGTTTCATATCATGGTAACAAGGCTTAATGGCGTTATACTTCGTGAGCAATTGTGAGCTTACATCAATTGTGGCTGTTTCCACTCAGAAAAAATCGAAATGTTGTTCTGTGATTTGTAACTTCATATTTTGCGTTCGATTGTGATGTTTTTAACTGGCTACAAACAAACTGCAACTACCTGATGTAGACAACGTTTATCTGCTATAACGTTGTACGTACATGATTGAAACTTAAGCCGCTTAATGCGGTATCTACATGGATGTGAGATGTAAATAGTTAGATTAGGGATTGCAAATTGTTGCGTTAAGGGCTGTAAATAGTTAGTTAAGGCTGCAAATAGTAGTATTAAGGTTGTAAATATTAGTGTAAGTTAGGAATAATCAGCTGTGTGTGGAACCCAATCTTGGTACGTGGCCAATTTTAAGTCATTATTGAACTTGAAGCAGCCAAACAGATCTTTGACAAGCATTCTTTTCATTTCTGTAGAAGGTAGAACACTGATGCATTAGCACAAACCGAGAAGTGACTTTTGATGGAATGAATTGGCTTCGTAAGTGAAGACAGTGTGTATATGATGATATGAGCATGAGGTACTTGTAAAGGACAAAAATGGCGGCTTCAGTTCCTAAGGCAAAATAGTTTCAACTTGAGTCAACTGATAGCAAAACTAAAGTAGAGTGAACGAGTAAACAAAGTAAGTTGAAAGAAAAGTGAAAGAGAGCGTTTAAGATCATTAACGCAGCCGATAGCACGCGAAGAACCAAACATTAAATAAAATTACGATGTAATTGAAATCTGATACTTGTATTTCCTTTTTTTATAATTTACAGTAACTGCTTGCACGCATAAAACAGCCACCACGGTGGGTGGTTCGTGTCCTGATCTGGTGATGGATGTTTATTTATGTGTGTTCGTTCATTAGTTTCATCTGATGCATCATTCATTCTCATCGTTACTGTTAGTTAAAAATTAAAGAAAACGACACAACGATTAACTTCAAGGACATATAGACGGTGTTAAAAGTGGAGCTACTACGGAGCATGGGAAAAATAATTTTCTTTTGCCGGAGATATAACTTCTTCTGAACCCCCCGTTAACTTGCACATTGATGATACAATGATGAATAGGTTGTGTCTAGTGGTATTTCATTTTCTGGGACTCAAACATCTGAAGTATGATGTAGACGTGATTCTTACGAGAAGCACGTTTAGCCAGCCGTGATGTCAAGACACGTCCCATTCGTGAACTTCCGGTGAATTTGTCGCGGCCTAATTTCTTTGCCTTGTTCGTTGAGCAGTTGGCGAACCGTGATCTTGCAAATTAATTAATTCTAACTGTATAAACGAAGCTTCTCTGTGAGACTTTCTCTAATGCGGTCCCGCGCGCAAACAAAGGATGGAATTCGGTCGCTATTCAGTTGCAATGAAAAAAAGAGCAGACTGTCACTCAAAGACCACAGAAATGTTAGACTGGCCGCTTGTAATCGAAAACAAGTTACGACACCGGGTTAGTAACCTCAGCATTCTTCCTGATGATTTGTATATTGTTTGTTTCAGGTAGACAAACCACCTAAGGGGTCTCCCCCATGGCGCAGTGGTAGCGTCATTGCCTTGTAATCAAGGGATCCCGGGTTCGATACCCGGTGGAGGCACAAGTGGTTCGGATCCCACTTTAAACTGTAGGTCCAGTCCCGATTAGCCTTACTGTGCATAAAGTGGACTTAAAACACGAACTCAAAGAACAAACCACCTAGGCACCAGACCGCATTATTATTATTATTATTATTGTTTGTTTGTTTTGAAAACAGAAATTTTACCCGCCAATATATTAAAAAAAATTGTAAAATTGCTCATCTTGTGGGGTTTGTTTCGAAACTCAAAGACAGTAAAATATATCGCTAAGACAGAGCGTGTAGCTCCCCCCTCCCCTCCACCCCGGCCCCACTCAAATATCAGACAGAAGCAAGTTTCACCATATTTTTACCACGTTAGTATGATATGCGTTGATAGTATTTGATATTTGCGCAAATTTTCTCAAATTGATATATCATCTTTCTCGTAGCCATAATAAGTTATAATTAAATGTACGCGATATTTATGCAGTGATATTATACTGATAATAATTTTAGTTTCTTAGATTCCCTTAAGCTTCAATAATGAATCACTCCATGGTACAAGGATGCTCACATAATTTGTTTCTCTTACCTTCTTCACCTAGGGAGGTTATTGCAGCATGCCACCGCTTCAGCATCGGCCGCTTGCCGGTCCAGTCATGCAACAGGTGCCGGCAAATTGCGTAACAGATAGCCCGTAACAGAAACCGCTTGTTTTGTAATGTTTCCACTTTTCACAATTACAGTTACAATTACAATTGAAATAAGCACGTACCTTGTCGCACGGATGCAGGAAAAGGTGTCCTCCCAAATACAAATATTTCTGGCACCTTATTTCTGACGTCTAATCTTAGATTAGTCATCGCTACTTTATTCTCAGTTGTCGCGACAGCGCCTGCAGCTTATCGGGGGTTGGGTGAGTTGTCAGCCGCGAGATGGCGCTTCATACTGCACGTGTCGGCAGTGATGCCAACCGTAGGGACATGTCCCTACGCATAGGGACTTTTCACTAAATTTCGCCCGCGTAGGAACGTAGGGACAGATTTTGCCAAATGAGGGAAAACGTAGGTACTTTTTTCAATCTTGGTAAATTACATTTTATGAATTAGTTTATCTGGATACTTTAGCGAGGAGGAGAAAAAAGAACTAACTAACAGATCTCCATCAGAATTTTGGAACATGTTATCGGTTACCAAAAACTTTCAAGGCAAGTTCCTTTTTGAAAACATTTCCACTCTCGCGAAAATAGTGCTAACATTGCCGCATTCTAACGCGGAAACGGAAAGAATATTTTCAATGTTAAGTGATACAAAAACAAAAAAGGGAAATAAAATGGGACCAAAATTGTTAAAGAATGCAGGAAATACAGCATCACCAACCAACATCTATCTCTTCACAGCAGCAGCATGTATGACTTCAAATAACATAATCAACAGTAAACGACTCAACGTTATTCATTAGGGGTGTGCTGGATTCTTTACTTTAAAAAGTCGTTAATTCTCGACGTTTTCTGCCTTGTAAGTTTCTGGAACTTAGCCTATCGAAAGTTGTAAGTTTTTATTCTAGAAATGCAAAAACAATCACTTAAAGTGAAAATGACTTGTAAAATTCGAGATTTCCAGTGCTTCGGGAAATTTCGAACATTTCCCGTCCAGAAAATTTTCCGACTTGGTCGGGAAATTGCAAATTTTTCAGTCCCGAATGTCGGGATTTAAAAAAATTACCGTCCCGATCCCGTCCCGACCCAAAAAATTCTGTCCAGCACACCCCTATTATTCATTAAGGCAAGAATTTACAATACCGGACCCTTCTGTAATTTCTATGCTACGTCTTATACTCACGAAATAATTATTCGTGATTATTTATCTCAAGTTAACATGTTGGGGTGAGGGGGAAAAAATGTTCATTAACGTGTAGAAGTTGTAAAATAAGCTTTTCAATTCTCGCAATGATTCTCCGTATACAAGTATGGTAGCCATATTTGTTGATATGAACAAATTAAAATTAGTTACGCTGTCTACAGCGTTGCCACACTGTTGATTTCATACTTGGAGAGCATGGATCGTGTAAGAATGGCGGAAGAGAACAGTAAAAAAGTTGTTAATGTTGTACAGATTGTTAGGTGGAGTGTGCAGGAGGATGGCTGTGGGCTAATTAATAAACTTATGGATTTCAGTATATTGCCCAAAGAACGTGCTTACATGTGACAGCGACAATCACGATGTAGAAGAACTGATTTAATTACAGGTAAATTTGGCAACAGTACATCAATCATAAAATTGCAGGATACGAAAATGGCCTTCGATGATGAACGTTTGCCGTTAAAGTGCTACGAAAATAATATTTTTTATCGGTTCGTAATCACAATTACCGCAAAACCATTCAGGAATAGCCCCACTGACCATTCTCGGTAAGTTTAGGTTAAGTTAGGTTAGGCAAACATAGTTAAAATTTGGGCTCGAAAAAAACATGCACGGGTAGCCCAACAAACCATTGACGGATAGCCCCACGAACCATTCAGGTACGGTTAGGTTAGGTTAGGATAGGCAAACATAGTTAAAATTTGGGGTCGTAGTAATATCAGGAATGTATATTTCGTTTTTTAAGTATTGGAAACACAAAATCTTCCGGTAAATAATAAGCAATCGTGCCGATCGCGGACCACTCAATGTCACTTATTTTGCAATTTCTACACGTGACCCCCCAAATTTTAACTTCAAATTCGTGATTAGGAGGCCTCAATTAGTGAGTATGCGAAATATTACAAAAAATCGGGGAGAGGTCCTGTATTGTAAATTCGCTCCTTCATTAATTGTGGAAGCACCGAGCAGAAAGATTTGGTAAGTAAATGTGTATATTTTATCTTCTGTTTGCATGCTCATGAGGTGTTTTTTTTTTAGTCACTTTACTTGGCGTAGGGACATTTGGTCAGTTGTAGGGACATTTTGACTACGTCTGTAGGGACATTGCCGAAAAATGGTTAGCAACACTGTCGGCTACCAGACAGTGAGTCTACGCTCATTCATGTTCACTTCTGTTCGCGTTTATCAGTACGCGTTTTGTTTATACTGTGTTATTGAGTTGGTGTGCTAGTGCTTTATTGTGTGTTAATTGTTATTCATTCATTACTTATGTCGTTAAACAAATATAGTCTTGAACATAGAGTTTTTATGTACGATAATTACGTGAAAACGAATTCTTGCAGAAAAGTGGTCAGGGATTACGATAGACAGGATCTCTTGAACCTAAGAAACGTGTTGTATTGCTGTTGAAGGAAGTCATTTTCAACATCTCTTATAACACAGGAGGTTAGTGATCATCATTATTATTACTTTTAAATATCATTTTACGCTTTCGGTTTGCTTTATGCGCCGGGATGCTGTCTTCCCTTTCTGTCAACTGAGGATAAAGTAGCGATGTCTAATCTAAGATTAGATGTCAGAAATAAGGTGCCGGAAATATTTGTATTTGGGAGGACACCTTTTCCTGCATCCGTGCGACAAGGTACGTGCTTATTTCAATTGTAATTGTAACTGTAATTGTGAAAAGTGGAAACATTACAAAACAAGCGGTTTCTGTTACGGGCTATCTGTTACGCAATTTGCCGGCACCTGTTGCATGACTGGGCCGGCAAGCGGCCGATGCTGAAGCGGTGGCATGCTGCAATAACCTCCCTGTACTAAAATGAGGGGACTAGGTTCGATTGAAGAGTATGAAATGAACGCATTATTGTGTTTGTCCAGTAGGGACATTATTGTGTTTATCAATCCAACATTCATCCTCATTGTCACGATTGGCCTGGACAGGCGGAAGAAAGGTGACAGAGAAGTACCAAAAATACAAATTCATCCACTTTCTCATCCTGCAATGAACAGTGTCGTGAGGCCGGGGTGGCTTGGAATAAAGTTGGCAATTATGCAACATCATGGCCTTTGTGAATGAATACGAAATATTTCCTTGAAACAATTGTATTATATCAAACTGACAAACAATGTATATTTACTTACATCTTTGGCAGCGGCCTGAACTTTGTGATTATTATTCACTTATTCTTCAAATTATTTGCATGTGTAATCAATTAGATCTGCATTACAGCGGTTCTTTCTTTTCTTCTTAGGCGGAGTTTTAAGTTCATCCGTGGTGTGTTACTACGTTTAAAGCAAAACCAAATCAAGAGCCTCCCCGAAGGCGTAGTGGTAACGTCGTCGCCTTGTAATCAGGGGACCCTGGGCTCGATACCCGGCGGAGGCACATGGCTCAGTTAACCAAAATGTCAATATGCTGACCAAGGCAGAATTTATTTTATTTTAAAACATAAACTAAACGTTACGTTTCAACTTTCTAGCAAGGTCTTCTTCAGACTCTGTACTAAATACAAACTATTTTTTTCATTTGTATTTGGCACAGACACTGAAGAAGACCTTGCTAGAAGGTTGAAACGTAACGTTTAGTTTATGTTTTAAAATAAAATAAATTCTGCCTTCATCAGCATATTGAGTTTTTTGTTATCATGGAAACGAGGCTTAATGGTGTTATCATGGCTCAATTGTTCGGATTCCACTTTAAACTGTAGGTCCAGTCCCAATTAACCTTTCTGTACATAAAACTTAAACAACTTCAAACAGCAATTCAAATGCGAGAACCAAATCAAAAGGAATAGGTGCGATACGAACTGGAAGCGGAACTTGTAGTCGTGTCGCTTGGTATCAATTAAGCGCGCTATCGATATTACATATCAGTATGGGTTGTGCAAGGATTGCGCAGAAAACTAGTTGTTTTAGAATACGTGACAGATGTAAATAACAATTCTGTGTCAGTTTCTGAAATGCAGGAATTAAATCAAAGTGGAAGACGGATTAATTATAAAAGAATGAAGAGAATACGGGGGTTCCACTATAATAGTGGATAGTTGGCAACACTAACAAACAAGATGGCGGGATAGCCTATTGTTTGAAGCTTGCTGTTTCCATTTCCCGTTTCTGCCCTCTCTTTTGCATTGCTTGGGCACTCGTACACAAATTACATTCTGAACCGTATTCGTTGAAAGAATCCAACACAATTATTAACTTTCGCTCCCAGGTAAAAAAGACCGCGAAAGCGACAGAAGAACTTAACGAAACCACTCAGGGTGATTAAACTATTCTCCAATACGTGACGCTATGTCCTACATGATTTTCTCTTCTGTTAATAGACTAACTGCTTTTTAAGAACAGGAAGTGTCCAGTTTGTTATGGGAGGACCTAGCTTCGCATTAAGCCGATGAGAAAAAGGAATTCCATGTCGTCATTATTCCTTTGTTTCAAAACTGTTTCCACCTGGTGTGGGGACATAATAGCTACCGGTTAACTGAACTCCGTTCCATATCACACACTAAAGTTTTGAACTTACCTTACTTTATCTTACACTGTGGCTCTACAGCTCCTGTAGGGTCTTGGCCTCCTCCACAGTGGACTCCCAAAGGGGTATATCTCTTGCTTTCTTCCTCCATCCTCTCACTCCCAGCTTCCTTAGATCTTCCTCAGCCTCCTGCAGCCACCTCTTCCCTTGCCTTCCTGCCCTTCTTCTTCCCTCTGGTCTTTCATACATTAATTTTCTCAGCACCTCCTTTCCTCCATCCTTTCCACCTTTCCACATGCAAGATGCTGGTACAGTCAAGTGCCGACAACAGCTCCCTTGAACGGAGTAATAATAATAATAATAATAAAAAGCTTAATTCTCACTGTAAATGTTTCCGTTGTTGGTTTTCCAGTGTCTACTATCTTCAAAGAAGAACTGCCAGCTCCAATTAACCAAGGTCTGGATCTAGTAACCTCCATTCCATCTTATAGCCAGAAGAAAGGATGTTTAAATGGTGTTAGAAGCAAAGTCCTCGGCATATATCAAGATGCACAGACTCCTAGAAACGTCTGTTTTGCTGATGATATAATTCGCTTTGAAGATGGTACCTAGTTTTTACAGTATGACGCACTGGAAGGAGACAGACGAATTTCTTGTTTTTGTTACGAGGGTTTGAAACCAGTACTGAGGGACAGCGAGCAATTGTTTCTTGACGGTACGTTTAGGAGTTGCTGCAAGCAAGTTGGAGTATTTGGATTGTACGTAATTTGTGGGCTGCTGTGCCACAATTCCAAGCTGGCCGCTCAGGACACGGCCCTCAGTCTGACAGGTGACGTCACTCACTCGACCGTGGCAACTTGCTCCACACCTGCAGAGAGATTTATCCTATAAATAACACCGTGGCAAAATGAACGATAATAAGCGCCGTGGCAACTTGTACGCCACCTTGTGAACCGGAGGTAGTTCACTTACTGCCCGATATTGGCGCTCATAGCGTGTCATTCAACGATATTCCCTTTAAAGTTTCACGTGGCTTTGAAACCTTCGTAAGGTGAGTAACAAACCAAATTAATGTTATAGGAGTTATACAGTTTTGTGTTAATTTGTGTTAGTATTGATAGTACAGGGAGAAGGTGACATTCAGAGAAATATGCCAAGTATGTTTGTTGCAGTACATACAGTCAAGAAAAAAATTGCTGACATTCCCACTACTTAAACCATATCGACGCCAGGGGTCCAGAATTCGAATCCCGGTCTGGGCATGGGTGTTCTTTGAGTATCCCTTCATCAATATAATCACTTATCCTGATGTTCGCGATTGGCCAAAAGTGGCATAAATGAGAAGTAAATAAAGGAAATCTATCCTGAAAAATAACGTTACATAGTAAGCATATTGGCTTTTGATTCTTACTAATACCTGACTTATCTGCCAAAAAGTAGGAATTTTAGGGCATATTTTAATGATTCAACAACAACGGCAATATTCTCTGCACTGTGCCTTCCCTAACAGTAGATATATATTCAAAATTCCACACAAAGATGGCGCCTCTCTCTCTTTTCTAAATAAATAAATAAATAAATAAATCCGTAACACAACAGCCTTTCGGGGGCCAAAGTCTGCCAAATAGTCTGCTTCTTTGGGATGGGGAAGAACCTTCTGCCCCGAAAACTACTTCAAGAGGGCACAGTACTATTCCCCTAATATTTTTTTTCATGGGTGGCGAGAAGTTGTGGGCATATTACCTACCACCTTAAGACTAAATTGCTAATGACTCGGAAATTGCAATGGGTGACATAATCACTCAAAAATGTCCAGTTTCCATTCGTGGCACGAGAAGCTATTTTTGTCCTTCTAATCCTTCGTAAAAACCCTTTAGACATTTCGTTCAGAGCCTGCAACATATCTCGTTCTTAGCCGAATGTTGTAAGTCTTTGGAAAGTACATCTCCGAAATGACCATCTAGCCCTGAACTAGTTCTGAATTTGTAGAATTCGAGACATGACCACTATATATCGTTTTGTTTTTCCCTTGTACTACCATTGGCTTAGTCATCAAACTGACATGAAAGCCAACGCGCAACCTGCAATTTTCGCAGATCTCGTGGTTTAAGAAAAGAGGCCAACTGTATCGACGTTTTTGATTTCTCATTAACTCGCATGGAAACAACATTTTGAGGCAAATCACGATCTTTATCTTCGTTACCCACGCATGCTCGAGGTGATAGCAGCGAGCACGCGTCACTTGTTTTAGAAGATTTCGTGACGTGCAAGGAATAGCTCTTGGCAGTGTTGACTGTCTCTCCGTTGCAAGTGCCTCCATCGTTCTCAGAATTCTTGTTAAATACCAAATTCAAACTTTTATGGACAGTAATGGATATTCTTACCGACTTGAGAACTCCAAGAATTAGCTTTATGTTGCTATTTCAGTTTTTTTAGGAATCAACCATTTATTTTGTTTGATTGAGTTGGTGTTTTAAGTCCACTCTATGCACAGTAACTCTAATTGGGACTGGACCTACATTTTAAAGTGCGATCCGAACAACTATGTGCCTCCACCGGGAATCGAACCCGGGCCCCTTGATTACAAGGCAACGACGGTACCACTGCACCATCGGGGAAGCCCTTCCCCTATTAGAGACATGTAAATAGAATATTTTTGGGATCAAATTCATTTCGGTGATGGAGAGGGGTCTAATTTGACATTTTGTTTTTTCATTTAAAAAATAAGAAAAGATTGGCGCTGCTTCCTAAAGTAGGAAGTAATGCAGTGAACGATTACACATAACGTAGCATAAAATGTATGTTTATATAGCATCAGAATAGCATTAAATTATTTGAATATTTGAATTCATTCAAATGTTTTGAGTGAAATATTTTTGAATACATTAAGGAAAATATTTCCTCGCAAACAAAATCATTTTGTAGGAAGTAATTTACTAGCATATTGCGCGTAATTTACGTAAAATATATACATCGAGTAATTTACCTGTCCTCCCCTGCGTTGTGGTAACGTTGGTAGGTCCAGTCCAGTCAATCAATCAACGTTGTCACGTTGTAATCAAAAGACCTCAGTTCGATCCCCTCTAAAGGCACATTGCACAGAGATTTCGGCCTCACTTTAAACTGTAAGTCCAGTCTCGATTGGCCTATCTCAGCATAAATTGGACTTAATTGATTGATTTGGTTTATTTTACTTTGCTTTTCCTCCACTTTTGGCAAATCTAGAAGATGAGGATGAGTAATGAAATTGATTAAAAGACACTCACAAAAAACATTCGTGTCCAGACCGGGATTCGAACCCCTGGATCCCTGGTGTCGTAGCGTCCTGTGCTAATCACTTCCCCACCCACAGAGGTCGGCATAAAGTGGACTTAAACCTTGACATACTTCTTAAACAGCAGTGGCATAAGTAACAGTTTCGTAAGTGGGGATAGGGCGTCACAACCCCCATCGACACTTCTCGAAATATTCTAAAGCATATGATGTCTTTGCCTTTCCGTTCCTCCGCTGATATTTTTTTACTATTTCAAGTAAGGTTTACAATTAATCTCACGTCTCTATTTTACATTTTCTAAAGAAGGAAAATCTTTTTGCCCTCCACGCACATAAAAGTTCCACGTTGCACGAACAAATTAGAGAGATTGGCCAAATAACTAAAATTATAATCTGAATTTCAAATAGATGAATGAAAAATCTTATTGTTTCGTTAAAATAATCGTAATTCTCTGCGTGTTACTCGAATCTTCACAGTTTTGGATACACGTTCGTTAGCGGACGACTTCATAGACTGCAGACGCAAGAAGTGAAGTAGTTTGATGTGGGAAAATAGAACGAACTCAATATACGAGACTCCTGCATTTTGTCACTTTCAATAACTCTTCCTATATTTAGCACACTCTTGGAAATAACTCAAGTGTTATCGGTTATGAAACAGCAAGCAATCGACTGGACTCTACAGAGCTGTGTTTCTTCTTTCGTCATATCAAAGAAAGCACTGCAACAGCATGTAATGGAATAAGCTCTATCAACGTTACAAATGTAGATTTCAGTAATTTGTCTTGTACTGAAAATGTTATTCCTCACTCGTGTCGTAGAGAACGGAAGCGTGATAACCTCAAAGTATGACGTTCAGTTGTCAATAACAGAAGGATATTATTGTTACAATCATTAGAGTACTTAGGATATTCAATTTCGGAAGGGGCTCTAGCCGCATCAGCTCCTCCCATGCGTAAGCAAATGGTAACAATGATTGAAATCTCGTTATTATTTGGACAATTCATGAAACTTGCCTTCTATTCAAACCACATAAAAACGAATGAATTCCTGTTGCTATTAAAGGATAATTAATTAACAGTTCAGATTCGAAAAAATAATCCCTTAAATTTGGCAACACTATTAAGTCTTGTTTCCATGTTAATAAAACATTGGAATGCTGACCAAGGCAAAATTTATTGTATAAGTAATATACATTAAAAACGTACTGTTTCCACCCTCTAACAGGGTCTTCTTCAAACAAAGATTCTCAATAATTTTTTTGGAACGTTACGTTTTTAGTTTATATTACTTATACAATAAATTTTGCCTTGGTCAGCATTTCAATGTTCTCCAAAATGTAGGGTAGACTGGCCTCATAACATTGCCGCCAAAATTGCTGTTTTTATTAAATGTTCCAGTGTTATTGCTAAATGCTTTCAGTTGATTTGGAATGCGCATAATCGTCATCTTTGAATCACTTCGTGCCACGTCCAAGCAAAGATTCTCAGATTTAAATAAGCGCCGACCTCGGTACGGAGTGCTTATCACGTCACGCTACGACGCCTGGGTCTCGGGTTCAAATCCTGGCCTGATCATATGGGTGTTCATTGTGAGCGTCCTTTCATCAATTTCATCATATCATCGTCCTCGTTTTTAAAACTGAGCTCAGATTTTCCGCTTCGGTTCTTATTACCTGTCCACGCGTGATCTTGGAAATTGTCTCACCTCACAGGAGTGTCATTGATTACGTCATTTTGTGGACAAAAGTGAAAGAAGAGCTCAAAATTACAAGTTATAAGATTCAGTAATGTAAACAATGTAATTGTAATTTCATTTGATAATTTACATCGGAATTTTTACTTTGACCTAAGAATACACGATAAGATTTTTAAAAAATCCTGATGTAAAAGTCTAGATTTTTTTTAATATACTGTCAATCGTAAAACAAGAAATGCTCATTTTCATCGATTGAATTGCAACTTGCCTTTCATAAACCGATGATTATGCAATATATTAATTATTACATTGCATTACGTAAAATTTGCACCGGTGTATAAGGGCTAACCTCTCTTCCACGTAATACACACTGGACTGCATTTTGCAGACTAACGAGGCTCTGGCATATGGATTCACAGCCAGTATAATCCTCTGTGAGGCTGTGTTTATCCTTTCATCCATAGGCGTGCGCAGACCCTCTGATTAGGGGGAACAAAAGCCTTGAAAGTACAGTCGGGAAAGAAAAACATCATTTTTCTCAGTTTTAGTTTTATTACATTGATGGGTATGTGTGTGTGTGTGTGTGTACATATATATATATTATTTAAATACATTACATAATTAATTCATCCTCCCCAAACAAACATAACAACAGCAAAAATGATATAAATTGTCTCTGAAATGTGCGCGCTCCTTTTCCTCCAAACCAAAGGTTATAGCAGCAACTGCCTTAAGTACTTAGTTGTTCTTACTTCTCTCTGTGGTAATTTACAATACATCACAGAAAAGCATTTGTGAGCGAAGCGAGCAAGAAAATTTTTCGATCCAAATTTTTGCAAATTGAAAACAGTATTGATTTAATAGGGCGCAAAAAAATTTATGGGACGCCATAGAATTTTTCTCATTCAGATTTTTCGGCGCCCAGGGACAACTTTCGCCGCCCCCTAGCTACGGCTCTGAACTTGGCAAGTCTGTAAGAATAGGAAATATTGCGAGCTAAGCGAGCAAGAAAATTTTACGAAATGTATTTTTATTTGTATAATATTTGAAGTCTAGGGGACAATTAGCTACCCCTCTCCAGGTGCTTCTGGCCGTCTGGAAGAAATGATGCAAGAAAGACGTGAAAACTACTTCCATCTTGAGTATCCTCTTGTCCTGCTACTCTTAGATTCTGCTAGTCTTGCTTTCTTCTACTTCAATGTTTGCCCCCCCCCAGAATTGATTTCCGTCCAAAGTTGGGGGATACCCCCCCTGTGGTTGCGCCACTGAACCCCCTATCCCCGTAGATGCTTTGAACTTTCCTCGGTTTGAAAATACTTCATTTTCTTTAAGCGTATATCTAATATCGTTTAATAACAGCGATAAGATTCTTCTACACTAAAATTCTAGGTGAAAGTATAATAATACAGGGGCATAGAACGTCTGGAAAGGGGGAGGGGGGCAATGATGGCCACACCTTCCCCTTCGAAAACGAATGTCAACCTAAAAGTATATATTGCACACGTATACCTTCACCATTCATCCTCATCAAAAGTGGCACAAAAGCGACGTAAAATAGCCAAATGTAGAGAACATGAATCATTGAAGACAATGGCGCAAACCTTCTATGTTCATTGCACAAGTGTGCATACATGTTTATAAAGGGTAATTTTATGACAGACTGAGGCTTGTCCACCACATGACGCCAGAACTCGCTAGAGATAATAGGAAAATATCGCGGAATGTATTGAATGACGTACCTACAATTTTCCAAGTACCTTGACCTTACCTGAGTGCGTAAAGATCAAGAAACTATGACGTGGACGTAAATGTAACAGGATCTTGGTTTTACATTTATTGCACCACTAGCAGCAGAAAACTCGAAGATAAAGCTTTTTATTGTCTTCGAAAGTTGGTCATACTCTCGGTAGGAGTGCTGCTGATCATACAGCTGCAATATACGTAATATGACGGCGTGTAAGGGGTGACCTTCTGTTAAGGTACCCAAAATAGTCAACATCACTCCCACGTAGTACACACCGGTAACTGCTTCTTCCAGGCGTCTGTGCGTAGGGCTGTGTGTCGTCCTGTGTTTTGCCCTTCTGTGTGCTGAGTGCCCCTTTACATATTCAGTTTTAACCTACGAGTAGATAAGGAGATTTTAGTACTCACAGACAGTATAGTTTTAGTTCTTGGTTACTAGTGGATGAATGAATTAGTTTTAAAAAATGAGTAAAGAAGTTTTTCTTGTTATGGGGCCTGTCCTGTGTCCTCAATTTTGTTTAGTAAAGGGTTTAACTCCGCATTGCGTGACGGGCAAAAATTATCTGTGGCTGTGCTGAAGTGTCCATCATATAAGAATCAATCAAGTCTTATTCCACATAAAAATGCATACTTTTACCTTTAGCACATAAAAACACATATTTCTAGGGATGGAACATAAAATATACATATTTTAGACTCTCCAAACAAAATAAAGTTTCCGAATTCTTTGTGTAAATACATATTTTGAAGTTAATGCATAAAATAGGCAAAATATGCGGTAAATTAGTAAATCACTATCCTATTCGGTAATCCCCAACACACCGGTCACTCATGCCGGTCTTGTTTTGTCAACCATGTGACAAGGCAATTCATGCAGAACAGCGTTCCCTACTCACCCAGCCGGCCTCCGTGGCGGAGTGGTTAGCACAGCGCGTTCCGATGCCGGAGGTCCCGTGTTTGAATCCCTGTTTGGGCATAGGGGGTTCTTTGTAAGTGTTCCTGCATCAATTTCATCATTCATCCATCACTCATCCTCATATTCGAGATTAGCCAAAGTGGCAGAAATGCGAAGTGAAATAAAACAAATCAATCAATCAGTCAATCATGTTAAACAAACATTGCGGTGCAGCTTTATGTGCGTTCGGGACAAGTGCTAGTAGGAGTCCCAGTGTGTTCAAACCAAGGACGTTCTAAGTGTTCTCAATATTATTTAGATTTAAGTAGAACATTTGTTGCAGTGGACATCCTACTGAAGAAAACAAACAATGTGTTTCTGAAAACTTCCTGTCACAATAGCTACATACAATTTGCGCCACCCGCTGAATCCATGTTACGTAAGCACTACCTCCCGCATTTTTTTCGAATAAACTGTGCAAGCAATTAGATTTGTGTGTGAACATGAAAAACTGTAAGTCAGTCTGTCATTTTGAATGAACATATTTCGACTTTTAACTACATATTTCCTCTGTTCTTAGAACATAGAAAATGAATATTGTGCAGTTCCAGCACCCAGTAATTACTCCCTAAACCTTGAAGGTACCAGAACGTGGTTTCGAAAGATACAAAAACTTTACACTACGTATTTGTTGCCCTTGTACATTTGCTCGGCCTCTGTGTGTGAAATGCAGTTTCAATTAGGAAGAAAGCATGATCACAAGATGCCTCTTCTCAAGTTCCCATTATTACTATTTCTATTTTTGACACCATGTTACTTTAACTTCGTGATGAGGCAGTTTGTTTCGTGTTAACGAAATTTTCACGGATTGCTTGGAGCTTATTCGCAACCTCAGCGCACCATCAGTGTTGCGAAAGGTACGGTAGAAGAAAAAAATCTCGTAGCCATGAAGAAGAGTATTTGATTGTGGCTTCATAATGGCTACGATACATACAAAGTCCTGAAAACATCTCACTCGTAAATGCTAATATATTCGTACTCATGACTTTCTTCGTTGCAAGGGTAAGCTCTTTATGAACACTCGAATCATCAATGTGTTGGAATGCTGGAGCATTAAACTTATCCTTGACACAATCTGCTGCATACGTACGGAATAAATATTATGTCACATTGTTGCTGCAATAATAATGACAAGATGGTTTGTTGTCCTTGAGGCATTTTAGTGCTCCTATCCTTTTTTCCCGTTTTTTTCGCTTGTTGCACAAGCTTGGCGTAGGATGGCGTAATGACTTGATGAACAGTATTTTTCATTTTATCCGTGACTTTTTTATGGCAATGTTGTATACTTAAAAAATCGCAAGTGGGGCTTTTGTACGGACTATCAAAACATCTTAGCATCAAGGTGTGTGTAAGGGTTTGAAATCCTTGGAAGGTCCACAGCGCGCTATGACGCCAGGGATCCCGGGTTCGAATCCCGACCTGGGCATGGATGTTCTTTGTGAGTGTCTTTTATCTCTTTCATCATACTATAAATCATTCTCATCTTCGCAATTACGCAAAGTTAGCAGAAAAGCGGAAAGAAAATTAAACCAAACCAATATCCATCAAAACCCTGAAAGGTCATTGCAGCAACATCAGATGTTTTTGATGCTGCATACCCCAAAGTCAGAGTGAATTCATTTCTTAGGGGAGGGTGTGTGCTAAGAAATCATCCTCATTTTTTAATAGATAAATGCTCTTGATTATTATTTTATATAAAATGATTTACCTTTACCACAGCGTCAAAATTCAATGAAAAGTAATCAAAATATAATTTTGAAAGATAATGTTATTGGATATGACCTAAAATTACCACTTTGATAGGTAAAATAATAGTTTGAACACACCCAGTTTTGTAATTAAATATAATGAACGTCGCACCAGTGGCACATCGGAAATGAAAATAATAATTCAGAAAATTTTATTAGCCCCGTAATTCGTGGTTTTAATCTTCAACATGTTCTCCTTATTGCTTAGATACTAATACCAAATATATGAATTAATTGTAATCATATTTATAGTGTAATTATATGGGACACTTGTACTTTATACTAAAAAGACAAAATTCTGATTTCTTTTTTTCAGGCCTCGATATATTTTTGTTATAAACCCCCACGTATATTGTATGTTCCAAGACCCCCATCCACCTATAGGGCCGGCCCTGATCTTCGTAAATAGTTCATTTTCTAGTGTTTTTCTTGCACGTTTCCTGCTGCACTGCTGACGTTAATGATTTTTCATAGGTTATTGAATTTTCAAAAACTCATTCCTATAGAAGGATCGTTGAACAAGAAAATTGGCTGTTTGTCGTCGTATGTTGGTTATGTAGGACCAACGTAAATGTGTAGTTTGTCTTTCTGAATTAGTGGACCTAATTATTTCACAGGTAGGTTTGATTCAACACGATAAAACACTCAACACGTAATACTTACTGCATTTAATTTACGCTCATTATAATGCACAGTGTATAAATACACACTTGATGTTTGCACTAAAATGCTTGTTATTGTAATACAAATTACGTAATATCTTCGCTTACATCTTCCCCGAGTTCTGTGTTTTCACGAAGTAAGGCACCACCGGAAGTAAAAGAAAAACAAAGGAAAGGCGGAATGCGAATCGCACTGAATCTTGAACACTGTTTTAATTAAACATATATTTACTCCAGTTTTATGTATAAACTCCTATATCCATCGGAACGAGGAGTGTTCCATTACATTCGTAACTTTTACTCCTTTTTAGGCAGTAATATAAAATATTGTTTATTATTTCTTGATAATAAGCTGAATATACGTATACTGCCAGTTTGACAATAGTCCGATGCAAAGTCAGTGATTGTAGAGTGGGATGCCCACGTATTACGAAGGAAATTGTCGATCACCATGCGATGAGAGCTTCAAGAATCAAACAACACGCAAAAAAAGATGATGACCCTCTGAACCGGCATCAGCATATTTTAAAAACATGTAGCATGCAAGAGAAAAATTAATGAAAATAGTTGGGACAATTTGCCGAGCAATACTTGTAAAGTGTGTCTCAAAAGTTTTAGGACAACGGCATTTTAAACTAGGCAACCCAATTTACACAAAGCGTTGGTGGGTTGCGTGTACAGTTAGGCTCAATTTCAGGGTTGCCACATGCACAATAGATATTTATAAAATACGCGAAAGAAATAAAAACAAGTATTATCGTATGAAATTATTAAAAATATCACTATTATATCGCAAGTGACAAAATTCTTTCTCAAAGAAAAAAAATAGGTTTTCTAGTATTTCATTGCTGATGAGTCTACAGAAAGGAAAAAAGGTGATAGAAAACGAAAGGTGACAAAGAAGAGGAGAAAGAGAAAGCGAAAGGAGAAGAGGAATAGTAGAGGAGAGAAGAAAGAAAGGATAGACGAGGAGAGGAGATGTCGTGAGGAGAATGGAAGAAGATTCTAGGAGAGATGAGGAAAATGGAGCAAAGAAGAGAAAAGAGAAGGAAAATGAGATGAGAGAAGAGGAGACGAGAAGAGGGGAGTGGAGAGTAGAGTAAAGGAGAGAAAAGAGAAGAAGGAAAAGACGATTGCAGTGGAGTCGGAAATCTAAGACAGGAAAGGAGATACGAGGAGTGGAGATGAGTGGGATAGAGATAAGATGCGAGTAAAGTAGGGAAGGCGATATGAGATAAAAGCAGAGCAGAAGGAGACAAGAAGGAGAAGGAGAAGAGAAGAACAGAAGGGACTGAAGAGAAGAGGTAGTTGCAGAAAATATCGTCTCAGCGTCAAAAATTGATGCATTGGTCAAAGTATCGACATGAAACATTCAATAACATTTTGAAATGTATTGGAGAATGTATTAGATCGGTGCGAAATGCTTTTTGGCTTAGTTCAGAGCAAGATAAAATCTTCCATGTAAGATCTTTGATTTTACCTGCGATTATACCACTAAAAACATGAATGTAATTTTAATATTTATAAGAATTATCTCATTTTTGTCCACTTCTCGGTTCGTTGAAATGGAGATTTTGTAATTTAATATTTTCCCTCCCCCCATCGTTAATTCAAAACTGAATCATTCCGTTTCACATGGCGTGGACAATGAACACATGGGATAGGTCTAAAACTTACGAAAATTTTCTGCCACCGGAAGGGTTTGAACCTACGACCATGAGATTGACAGTCCTGAACGGTAAACACTACCCTACAAGCTTTCGCTCCTGAAAGTAAGTAGAAGGAGCTGACCAATGTGAAATGTAGATGCAACTCTCCTCCTACATGTAATGTGCAAATAATACTTGTTTGTAACAAAGAAATCGAAGGTAGTACGACTCGGCGAAAACATTTAATGGAGAATTGCACATGATGAAAACTTTTCATTCTATATTTGCGGAGGTTTCCTTGCATTGAACTCGAGTGGAAAAAGGGGTAAAATTAGTATGTCCTGAATTTCCACAAATATAAATAGTTATTTCATTAATATTTGTCAATGTCTTTGAAGCAGTACACAATTATCGTTAGAGTATCATAATTCACGATCGTATACATGAAAATATCCCTTTGAACGTGTGTCAATTCATTTATTTGTTTATCTTTTTTTATAAATTCCATATGCAGAACAATGTAGTCACTATACACTGCTATTACAAATAATGTTACCATACTCTTCTTTAATAGAATTGAATTAAAAATAGAAAAAAAAAGAACACCTAGTATGGAGGATCGAACCTGAGACCGCAATCAATGCTTTCAAGAACTGTAACCAATACACTACGTCCTTTGTTTCCCTTGGATCAACAGTTCGTAATTCTTCTGTCGCGTCAATATTGTAAACGTTATCCTGCAAAAAGAAGTTCAATACTCTGATATAGCTCTGTACTTCTAGAATTACTCTATACACATGCATTTGTAATTTAACTCTGAATTTATTTCTTCGTTCTTAGTATATCTAAGCTTGTGAATATATATTTTATTTGTAATTTTATAACGGTTACATGAACATCTACGAAATAGTTCCTTATAATTACCTCCGGTTGACCAAGTTGCCAATATAAGCAAATGGAATACAGATTGTCTTTGAGCTTACATTGTTAAGAAGGAGCGGATACACGTATTATTATCCCAATACTTATTCAATAAGGTTTCTTGTTTGTCAGAAATTATCACTTAAAATATTGCATGTTGAGCTAGTGCCCACCTAGCCGCTTCTGATGAAATATATCATTCTTCAGATTTTCTTTAAAATTCGACTCTGGTCACTTGTAACTTGCTGGGTGCAGACACTGTGCATCGACGCACACTGTTTTGCGATAAGAAGCGGCCTTGAATAGCGTGAGTGAGTCACTTTGAACGCGAAGAAGCTGCTCTACCAAGCTTGTCTGCCTTTGAAAACCGTCACTTTTTTTCACCGTTTCCGAACGCGATTGTTATTGTAGAAGTATATATTCTCTCAAAAGAGCAAGAAAGGAAATTAGACCAATGTTCTCCCGTCGTTTACAACCAAATATTATCTATTAAACGAAAAGTTCACGATTGTCAATAAACCTATCTGAGCATAAGGTGGATGTAAATAATACATTTAATAGAAAGATTCTCCAAATTTCTCTCCCACTGTCTACGTCAAGCCAGTACCCATGGGGGGGGGGGGGGAATGGGGGCCATGCCCCCTTGAACCCTGAAATATTTAAATGTGAACCTATCAATAACTACGTAAATAACATCGTCGATTTTAGAAATGTGTAAACATTGCAATTTTGTTTTTACATTAATTATTCTGTTTCTTGCGCAAAAGTCTTCAGGCTGCAATATTGCATGGTTTTAGTTTCATAATGCAAGGCTAGCAGACGTCCGATTCACCGATTTAGTCAAGACAGTGCTTTACTTTCAATCCCTGTATCGACTTTTTCGAACTGCAATCGTGATTTGAGAATGTCTCTTTATTATTTTTTTCCTTAACTCACAATTAGACATGTTCTTTATTGTAATAATAATTCCTAGTACGCAACATTTAATTTATATATATATATTTTTCTAAACATAGAATTATCATGACTTTTCAATGGCGCTCGCACTATTTGAACTATTTTGTAATATCTCTCTCTCTCTCTCATATATATATATATATAATATATAATAAAATATATATATAAATTTGGGTCTGGCCCCTCCCTCAAAGAAATCCTGCGTACGGGCCTTGTCTACGTCAATGTCAGAAATGCAAGCAATATTTTTATTTATTTTTAACCCAATTAAAGGAATGTGGAAGAATTTAAAAGAAATAAGAAAGAGCGGAACGACTGTTGCTCTACTTTAAAAATTGTTGTTCTTCGAGGAAGAAAAATAAGAAGGATTTACTCCCAGCACCTTAACACAGTGTCCCACGATCCTCTCTTGACAAATACTTTCAAATGTGAAGTGATTTTATGAATAAAATTTTCCGCCTGTTTACGTCTAACGTTGCGCAGAATTGGTAGTTCGCAAAATGTGTAATTATTTCGTGTTACCTTACGCAACAGCAAATACATTTCTGAACACGAGACTTGCGTCAGGAAACAAGCATTTAGTCTGTTCCAGTATCGCAGGAAATGAATATCGTCCTGCAATGTTCAAGCCTCTAGATATTTTCCATTAATAATGTCTAATCACAATAATAAGTTAGAAGAAATAACTCGCATTTTCACAACTACTAATATTCTCGTTTTTCTTCATCACTTAGAAAATTATATCTCGAAGATATCTGCTATACTACAAGAAAGCAATTCAAAATTAAAGTAAAAGTTCAACTACATGTATACCCTACGACATTTACAATATTGGAGGGACAGAATACTTGAAAATTGTTTCTTCAATCGAAGGTAAGGGCGTGGTGTAGTGGATACAGTACTCGGTTGGACAGCTAACGGTCCCAGGTTCGATTCTCCATACTAGGTGTTCTTCTTCTTCTTTTTTCTAAATCCCCTTCTATTAAATAAGAGCATGGTAACATTATTTGTAATAGCAGTGTATAGTGACTACATTGTTCTGCATATGGAATTTATAAAAAAAGATAAACAAATAAATGAATTGACACACGTTCAAAGGGATATTTTCATGTATACGATCGTGAATTATGATACTCTAACGATAATTGTGTACTGCTTCAAAGACATTGACAAATATTAATGAAATAACTATTTATATTTGTGGAAATTCAGGACATACTAATTTTACCCCTTTTTCCACTCGAGTTCAATGCAAGGAAACCTCCGCAAATATAGAATGAAAAGTTTTCATCATGTGCAATTCTCCATTAAATGTTTTCGCCGAGTCGTACTACCTTCGATTTCTTTGTTACAAACAAGTATTATTTGCACATTACATGTAGGAGGAGAGTTGCATCTACATTTCACATTGGTCAGCTCCTTCTACTTACTTTCAGGAGCGAAAGCTTGTAGGGTAGTGTTTACCGTTCAGGACTGTCAATCTCATGGTCGTAGGTTCAAACCCTTCCGGTGGCAGAAAATTTTCGTAAGTTTTAGACCTATCCCATTGTGTTCATTGTCCACGCCATGTGAAACGGAATGATTCAGTTTTGAATTAACGATGGGGGGAGGGAAAATATTAAATTACAAAATCTCCATTTCAACGAACCGAGAAGTGGACAAAAATGAGATAATTCTTATAAATATTAAAATTACATTCATGTTTTTAGTGGTATAATCGCAGGTAAAATCAAAGATCTTACATGGAAGATTTTATCTTGCTCTGAACTAAGCCAAAAGGCATTTCGCACCGATCTAATACATTCTCCAATACATTTCAAAATGTTATTGAATGTTTCATGTCGATACTTTGACCAATGCATCAATTTTTGACGCTGAGACGATATTTTCTGCAACTACCTCTTCTCTTCAGTCCCTTCTGTTCTTCTCTTCTCCTTCTCCTTCTTCTTCTCTCCTTCTGCTCTGCTTTTATCTCATATCGCCTTCCCTACTTTACTCGCATCTTATCTCTATCCCACTCATCTCCACTCCTCGTATCTCCTTTCCTGTCTTAGATTTCCGACTCCACTGCAATCGTCTTTTCCTTCTTCTCTTTCTCTCCTTTACTCTACTCTCTACTCCCCTCTTCTCGTCTCCTCTTCTCTCATCTCGTTTTCCTTCTCTTTTCTCTTCTTTGCTCCATTTTCCTCATCTCTCCTAGAATCTTCTTCTATTCTCCTCACGACATCTCCTCTCCTCGTCTATCCTTTCTTTCTTCTCTCCTCTACTTTTCCTCTTCTCCTTTCGCTTTCTCTTTCTCCTCTTCTTTGTCACCTTTCGTTTTCTATCACCTTTTTTCCTTTCTGTAGACTCATCAGCAATGAAATACTAGAAAACCTATTTTTTTTCTTTGAGAAAGAATTTTGTCACTTGCGATATAATAGTGATATTTTTAATAATTTCATACGATAATACTTGTTTTTATTTCTTTCGCGTATTTTATAAATATCTATTGTGCATGTGGCAACCCTGAAATTGAGCCTAACTGTACACGCAACCCACCAACACCTTGCGTAAATTGGGTTGCCTAGTTTAAAATGTCGTTGTCCTAAAACTTTTGAGACACACTGTACATCCTACTATACTCAAGATGTTTAAAGGGAAAAAAATCACTTACTTCATGAACAAATTTACAGTTTTGGGAAATATTTGTTACAATTATGCCTATTGGCGAGTTTCACAACAGATAAGAGTATATAACAATCTTATGGATGGAGCCGACTAATTTCGAGCCTTCTAGGTAAACAAACGCGACTTCACGTTCCAGCGGGTGAGATCTAAACTTTTGGTTTTTTTTTAAGCCCACTTTATTAACAGATAGGCTATCTGGACTGGACCTACAGTTTAAAGTGGGATCCGAACCACTGTGCAATGTGGTTTCCAACTCAGGACCACTTCATTACGCCATCAGGGTGGGTTGCGCTTGAAATTTAATTTTCTGAAAATTGATATACGCTTCTTCTGCATACCAAACATTTTTATTTACAATGTGGATAATGCTTGCTTAATGCACGACCTGCATTTATTCTTTTTGCCCGAGTTCAGTGTAGAGTCCTGAGTTCACAAGGTATCGGCACAAGGTGTAGTTCAAGTTCATATCTAACTAACTGTTACATATAACCCATGGGTGCCCGCAGAGAGGGAAAAGGGTGTCACTTGCTCCCTTCATGGAAAAAGGAACAATTGCCTCTTATTCTTTCATTCTCCATTTTATATGTTACTCTCTTCTCTTTTCCTTTTCGTGCATCATCCTTTTCTCAGTCTTACTTCTCTCTTCTTAGTTTTCTTTTCGTTTCTATATAGTTTGCTTTTCATTCTCTCTCTCTCTCTCCCCGTCTTCTTTCTTTTTCTCTCCTTTTCTTTCTCTCTCTACTTCTGTGTTTGTACGTTCGTGTGTGTGTTTGGGATCATTTCACTGGAACCCGACAATAACGAAACTCGAAATAAAATACATACACGAATTGTACTCGTTTTGTACCGAAATGTACCACAAAAATTTCGTTTTGTACCAAGTTCCTTATACCAGATATCGTATACCAAAATACCGGGTTCCAGTGAAACGATAAAACCCCGACAATAGAATTTCGACGTTTTAATGATGTCATCGAATTGTACTCGTTTTGTACCGAAATGTACCACAAAAATTTCGTTTTGTACCAAGTTCCTTGTACCAGATACCGTATACCAAAATACCGGGTTCCAGTGAAATGGTATTTTCGAAATTCGAAAATCGGGGTTCTGATACTGCCACCGAATAGTACTCGTTTTGTACCGAAATGTACCACAAAAATTTCGTTTTGTACCAAGTTCCTTATACCAGATATCGTATACAAAAATACCGGGTTCCAGTGAAACGATAAAATCCCGACAATCGAATTTCGACGTTTTTATGATGTCATCGAATTGTACTCGTTCTGTACCGAAATGTACCACAAAAATTTCGTTTTGTACCAAGTTCCTTATACCAGATATCGTATACCAAAATACCGGGTTCCAGTGAAACGATAAAACCCCGACAATCGAATTTCGACGTTTTTATGATGTCATCGAATTGTACTCGTTTTGTACCGAAATGTACCACAAAAATTTCGATTTGTACCAAAATCCTTGTACCAGATATCGTATACCAAAATACCGGGTTCCAGTGAAATGGTATTTTCGAAATTCGAAAATCGGGGTTCTGATACTGCCACCGAATAGTACTCGTTTTGTACCGAAATGTACCACAAAAATTTCGTTTTGTACCAAGTTCCTTATACCAGATATCGTATACCAAAATACCGGGTTCCAGTGAAACGATAAAACCCCGACAATAGAATTTCGACGTTTTAATGATGTCATCGAATTGTACTCGTTTTGTACCGAAATGTACCACAAAAATTTCGTTTTGTACCAAGTTCCTTGTACCAGATACCGTATACCAAAATAACGGGTTCCAGTGAAATGGTATTTTCGAAATTCGAAAATCGGGGTTCTGATACTGCCACCGAATAGTACTCGTTTTGTACCGAAATGTACCACAAAAATTTCGTTTTGTACCAAGTTCCTTATACCAGATATCGTATACAAAAATACCGGGTTCCAGTGAAACGATAAAATCCCGACAATCGAATTTCGACGTTTTTATGATGTCATCGAATTGTACTCGTTTTGTACCGAAATGTACCACAAAAATTTCGTTTTGTACCAAGTTCCTTGTACCAGATACCGTATACCAAAATACCGGGTTCCAGTGAAATGGTATTTTCGAAATTCGAAAATCGGGGTTCTGATACTGCCACCGAATAGTACTCGCTTTGTACCGAAATGTACCACAAAAATTTCGTTTTGTACCAAGTTCCTTATACCAGATATCATATACCAAAATACCGGGTTCCAGTGAAACGATAAAACCCCGACAATAGAATTTCGACGTTTTAATGATGTCATCGAATTGTACTCGTTTTGTACCGAAATGTACCACAAAAATTTCGTTTTGTACCAAGTTCCTTGTACCAGATACCGTATACCAAAATACCGGGTTCCAGTGAAATGGTATTTTCGAAATTCGAAAATCGGGGTTCTGATACTGCCACCGAATAGTACTCGTTTTGTACCAAAATGTACCACAAAAATTTCGTTTTGTACCAAGTTCCTTATACCAGATATCGTATACAAAAATACCGGGTTCCAGTGAAACGATAAAATCCCGACAATCGAATTTCGACGTTTTTATGATGTCATCGAATTGTACTCGTTTTGTACCGAAATGTACCACAAAAATTTCGTTTTGTACCAAGTTCCTTGTACCAGATACCGTATACCAAAATACCGGGTTCCAGTGAAATGGTATTTTCGAAATTCGAAAATCGGGGTTCTGATACTGCCACCGAATAGTACTCGTTTTGTACCGAAATGTACCACAAAAATTTCGTTTTGTACCAAGTTCCTTATACCAGATATCGTATACCAAAATACCGGGTTCCAGTGAAACGATAAAACCCCGACAATAGAATTTCGACGTTTTAATGATGTCATCGAATTGTACTCGTTTTGTACCGAAATGTACCACAAAAATTTCGTTTTGTACCAAGTTCCTTGTACCAGATACCGTATACCAAAATACCGGGTTCCAGTGAAATGGTATTTTCGAAATTCGAAAATCGGGGTTCTGATACTGCCACCGAATAGTACTCGTTTTGTACCGAAATGTACCACAAAAATTTCGTTTTGTACCAAGTTCCTTATACCAGATATCGTATACAAAAATAACGGGTTCCAGTGAAACGATAAAATCCCGACAATCGAATTTCGACGTTTTTATGATGTCATCGAATTGTACTCGTTTTGTACCGAAATGTACCACAAAAATTTCGTTTTGTACCAAGTTCCTTATACCAGATATCGTATACCAAAATACCGGGTTCCAGTGAAACGATAAAACCCCGACAATCGAATTTCGACGTTTTTATGATGTCATCGAATTGTACTCGTTTTGTACCGAAATGTACCACAAAAATTTCGTTTTGTACCAAAATCCTTGTACCAGATACCGTATACCAAAATACCGGGTTCCAGTGAAATGGTATTTTCGAAATTCGAAAATCGGGGTTCTGATACTGCCACCGAATAGTACTCGTTTTGTACCGAAATGTACCACAAAAATTTCGTTTTGTACCAAGTTCCTTATACCAGATATCGTATACCAAAATACCGGGTTCCAGTGAAACGATAAAACCCCGACAATAGAATGTCGACGTTTTAATGATGTCATCGAATTGTACTCGTTTTGTACCGAAATGTACCACAAAAATTTCGTTTTGTACCAAGTTCCTTGTACCAGATACCGTATACCAAAATACCGGGTTCCAGTGAAATGGTATTTTCGAAATTCGAAAATCGGGGTTCTGATACTGCCACCGAATAGTACTCGCTTTGTACCGAAATGTACCACAAAAATTTCGTTTTGTACCAAGTTCCTTATACCAGATATCGTATACAAATATACCGGGTTCCAGTGAAACGATAAAATCCCGACAATCGAATTTCGACGTTTTTATGATGTCATCGAATTGTACTCGTTTTGTACCGAAATGTACCACAAAAATTTCGTTTTGTACCAAGTTCCTTGTACCAGATACCGTATACCAAAATACCGGGTTCCAGTGAAATGGTATTTTCGAAATTCGAAAATCGGGGTTCTGATACTGCCACCGAATAGTACTCGCTTTGTACCGAAATGTACCACAAAAATTTCGTTTTGTACCAAGTTCCTTATACCAGATATCATATACCAAAATACCGGGTTCCAGTGAAACGATAAAACCCCGACAATAGAATTTCGACGTTTTAATGATGTCATCGAATTGTACTCGTTTTGTACCGAAATGTACCACAAAAAATTCGTTTTGTACCAAAATCCTTATACCAGATATCGTATACCAAAATACCGGGTTCCAGTGATACGGTAAATCCCCGACAATCGAATTTCAACGATATTATGATGTCATTGAATTGTACTCGTTTTGTACCGTAATGTACCACAAAAATTTTGTTTTGTATCAAAATCCTTATACAAGATATCGTATATCAAAATACCGGTTTTCCCTGAAAAGGTATTTTATAAATTCGAAAATTGAGGTTCTGATACAGTCGGAGTTCTACAACAAAATAAACTCTTCCATTAACCTTAACGTTACATTTTTTAATATCAGTTAATGCTTTTCAGCTACTACTTGCACGGCAGAAGGCGACACGTGTGAACAGAACACCTTCACACGACTGGAACTGAAGTGGAAGGATTCTTGCACGTCAGGGCCTTTTATGGCGTCTACTGCGTCCCATGTTCCTGAAACAACCGATTACGAACAATAGATATTTCTAAATGAGGCACCACGCAGGATGACATTAAGTCCATAGGTATATGACGGTATATCACAATTCAGAAAAGGAAACAGGTGAAAGATGGAAGAAATACGAGTATATTGCTACAAGACGAACTCTTTCCTTCGAGTTAGTAGCATGGTGTGAAGAGGTAAATGAAATACCAGCAATGGAAGAACATGAACAAATATTATTCCCAGAAGGGAAAAAAAACTTCTCGTTGTCTGCCTATTCAGTTTCCCACGAATTTTTCCTAGCTTCTACTACACACGTTCAACTCTTTTTCGACAATCACATATTTGTGAAATCGATGGTTTATTTTCCACACAGCTGTTTGCCCTTTAACAGTTAAATTACGTGTGAATAACAGACATTGGTACATATTCGTCTTAGCCTATTTCTTCCCTTCTCTCGGAATCGTTGGTAACGTATGTTAACCCCCAGAGCCATGAGTTACGCCATGGGGGTGCGAAGGGGTGCTCGCAAATCCCTTGATTTTCTTCTGCACCCCCTTCAGCACCCCTTTTTCGTAACCAATTTTTAGCTAAAAATACTGAGAAGCCTTCACAGAAAAGTTTGGAATAACAAAATAAATAAATAAATATATAAATAGGTTCTAGAAAACAAACATGTGTTTCGGCCCACGAAGCGGAGTGGTTAGCACATCGGCTTCGACGCCATGGGTCCCGGGATCGAATCCCGGCCTGGGCACGGATGTTTTTAAGTATCCATTCGTCAATTTCATCACATGATCACTCATCGCATCTTCGCAAATTAGCCAAAAGTGGCACAAGAAGCGAAGTAAAATGAAGCAAATCAACCAATCAATCAAACCAAACATTTGTTTAAACAGGTGATAAATAAATGGCATAATTATTCCAGTATGCTCTTTAGTATAGTGCATATTTGCTTTTTGCTTTGAGTTACCAAAGAATTTATTCAAAATTAGCAAATTTAGTAAATGCTATTATTTTCTTCCGTTTAGTTACCATAAAGTGTTTTGTTAAGTCAACCGAAAATACTCAAGTCGTTTACAGTGTCATGTTACACTATGACTTGCAAATGCCATATCGTCATACAAAACGCAGAATGTTAGGACTGAAGAAAGACAACCATTATTGTACACTACAGAAAGCCTATTTACAAGCAGGGAAGAAAGATGAAAATCGTTTCTGGTGAATTTGGCAAATTTTCATAGAAACCTACTGAAAGTTCATTGGTATTTAATGTAGTGGCTAAAGCATATATGCGCTCCATTTTTACATTGTTGTAAAGGGCCTACACAAACATCCATGGACAGAATAACCCAAGCTCCTGCCCCACAGAGGATTATACTGGAAAAAAAATCGGTGGAATCTATCAGAAAAACAGTAGTGCAATTGAATCGTTTATTTCCAAAAATAACGTTTGTGAGAAAACAATAAAAAACATGTGGTTTTCAGCGCAGTATAGCCCAGTCAATGAAGGACAAAAAAGGCCAATGTTGGGAATAATTCCATAAAAGCTTAATTTTGTTCAGTTCTTAGAACACTATTGGTAGTGTAAAATTCCAATGTTCGCGATGTTTCCTTCCAGCATCCCCCCCAAAAAAAACATCAATTTCGCAGACTCTCAGTTATTGGCCAATATCTCCGTAACCAATCGTCCAATCGTCGTAGGCAGGTCATCGTTTTTTAGTCTTAATCCTCACTAGATGAGCTACAAAAAGAAGTGTGATTAGTTTTTCGGAGGTTTTGCCGTAATTTAAAATAATCTTAAAAGAGTGAAAATTTTCTAGTACTTTTCAAAGTTTTTGCCTTATAACTTTTGAAGAAAGTAAATAACAATAAATAGTTCGAATAAAAGTTGCACCCTATTTTATAAGCTTTAAAATGATATACATTTTAAATAAGAGTACACCATAAAATGTGTCTCCGAATGGAGGATAGTACCAAAACAAGTGATTATCACAGCCCGGCGGTAAAGTCCGGAATCATTGACTTTTCACTAATAACGAAAAAAATTGGTAGAATTAGTTGCTGTACCGCATAATATATGTTCAGTCAAGTAGCCAATCGCCACTTGCGTTCTGACGGCAGCCATCTTGAAAAGAGTCCACCATATTGTATATTTTTGATTTGATAGAGCTATCTCTGGAACGGTGGCACATATCAACTTCCGTTGTTTTGTTCTTTTCAGAAATATTACAAATAGTGCAAATTATCATAATATATCAGTAGCACTAAATGTTTTTCTAAAAATAAAAATTGTAGTTTTGTAGAAAAACTCACTACTATTTATAATACTTTATGTGAATAACGGCAAGTTGAAAGTCTTAATAATTCTCGAACTAAACAATAGTATTTTACATCTTGTAAGGTTACGAGATGTTTGTTATGTAGAAGACTTTAGACGAACTGAACTCCTAACATACGATTTTTATATTTAAATATTTATATTTAATAACATTTTAAAGAGAAATACAATTTATATACAACCGAATTTGATTTCTAGAAATAGATTGAAATAAATTCTCCATTAGAAATCAGCAGGTCAGGGTTGACGACAAGGCCACTTACAACAAAGATAACAGCCCTATGGTTATAAGTGCTGGAGGTTCTTTCATGATACAGAAATTTTATTATTCGAACATTCTCATGTTGACAAAAGTGGATCAAAATAGCCCATTCTAACCGTCAAAACGAGTACCCTAGATTGGGATGTTTCCCAACAATACCTATACATTTCCGGAAAGCCTTAAGATCAGAACACTATTCTCTTCATAAACTTTTATTCTCTCGTATAATATTTAAGATACTAAAAGTTAAAATATACAAAACAGTAAGTTTGCCTATAGTATAACGGATGTTAAACTTGGTCCCTTACATTAAAAGAGGAACATAAATTAAGAGTCTTTGAAAATAAAACTCTTAGAACAATATTTGGACCTAAAAGGAACGAGGAGACAAGTGAATAACATGCATTCATGTTCAGATGCTATTAGAATAATTAAATGAAGAAGATTTAGGTGGGCAGACCATGTGGCACGAGTGGGAGAGGAAAGAAAAGTTTCCTGTTGAGAAACCTGAGTGTAAGAGACCTGTAAGAAATCGGTAAGGATGGGAAAGATTGATCTTGCCCAGGATAGGGACAGATTGAAGGCTTGTGTTGCTGCAGCCATAAACTTTCGGGTTTAAGAATGCTAGAGAGTGACTGAGTGACTTAAGCTCAGAACATTTCAGCCTTCAAGATCGGATGAGTTAAGATCTTGAAAGCAAAAAAAAAACGCCTTGTGTTGACATGTTATGTAAAAGCAGTAAAACTGAAACCAGAACAGTTCCAATTAATGAATGCGATCAACAAAATATTTAAAATATCGAACTGGATTCATTGGTTCTAGGCTGACTACAACTATATGGAGACGATGAGAGAGCCATCATATTGGGAGGCTCCACGTCGAATTTGATTTTGAATTTAATTTGAATTTAAAATTTTGGGTGCGTCAGCACTAAGGCTATTTTGCATCCGTCACATTATACGGGGTCCAGCCCCTTATCGTTACACAGAACAACTCTAACGTTGCATACCTAAAATCATAAAATATTAAAATCTTCTGACTTTCGTTAAAAGCTGAGGCTGTAAAGGAGCACTCAGCACAAATAAGGACAAAACACAGGACAACACAAACAAAATTATACTGGCTATGGGGCCAGTCGCCAGAGCCTCGTTACTCCAGTCCAGGGTGTACTACGTGGAAGTGAGGTTGACGATTGGGTGCACTACATGGAAGGATCACCCCTTACACCCAAGCTCCACTTTGAAGTGGCCGTGTTAAAATGAATGGTGGTGTTCTTTCTTGCTGGAAGAAGCTAGATATAAACCAAAATACTTCTGACTTGGTACTACTACAAGGGTTTCATTTCGTAAAGCTTGACTTGTGAGAAACTACAGCAAGTACTCATGAGACTTCAACCTGTGCACTCTACAAACTGCATAAGGATGTATACCTTGTCAATTGTAACGCAGAAGCTGACTCAAGATAGTGCAAGTAAGGAATTAAAAGAGCCCAAAACTCTCAGTGTGACAACTTAAATGAGACAGAACCTCACACTCTTCACCTTCATGAAATAAATCAGTCTTTATACCTCAAATCTCTGTGCAATCCCCAGTTCGTTTTTCACGCTCAAGACCATTATAACCAAGCACGAGGTACTCTATTCTGTCCCTGAAATCTATGGAGCAAGCGAACGAACGAAGGTAACTCTCTGCGCAAGTAGTAACTCGAGAGGGTTCGACCAATGAAAACTTGCGAAAAACGGAATTGCGTGGAGGGGGGAAATGGACTGCATTTACCAGCTGTTTGCATCAGCGTGTACTGCTTTGCTCCGTCTTTTCGCTTCGCTTTCTCCCCTTCTCTGCCGTTATGCGTGGCCTTGCTCCAGAGATTCCCAGGATAGAGTATAGAGGATTGTTGTTGAATGGGAAATCTTGTCTGTACTACTACATTATCCAAAAGTAGGATTTAAATTGAAGACCTGATTAAAAAGGGAACCGATGTAATGAGAAATTCATATCAAAATATTTTGTAAAACAAATTTCAGTATTTTAGTATCATCAATGACAAATAATAGAGTGTTTTTCTTTCAAATAATAAAACGATTTAATGCTAGATAAATATCAATAACTCCAACTTTCAGAAATCAAATTAGATTGTTCATAAATTGTATTTCCTTTAAAAATATTATTTAGGAAAATTTATAAAGATAAAAAATCGTATGTTAAGTGTTCAGTTCGTCTAAAGTCTTCTACATAATAAACATCTCGTAACCTCACAAGATATAAAATACTATTGTTTAGTTCGAGAATTATTAAGACTTTCAGCTTGCCGTTATTCACATAAAGTATTATAAATAGTAGTCAGTTTTCCTACAAAACTACAATTTTTATTTTTCGAAAATACATTTATGATATATTATTAAAGTTTGCACAGTTTGTAGTATTTCTGAAAAGAACAAAACAACGGAAGTTGATATGTGCCACCGTTCCAGAGATAGCTCTATCAAATCAAAAATATCCAACATGGCGGACGCTTTTCAAGATGATGGCCGTCAGAATGCAGATGGCGATTGGCTACTCGACTGAACATATATTAAGTATATGTACGTAAGTGGTACGTACAACAATTAATTCTACTAATTTTTTTTCTTGTTAATAAGAAGTCAATGATTCCGGACTTAACCGCCGGACTCCATTCGGAGGATACATTTTATGGTGTACTCTTCATTAAAATGTATATCGTTTTAAAGCTTATAAAATAGGGTACAACTTTTATTCGAAACCTTTTATTGTTATTTACTTTGTTCAAAGTTATAAGGCAAAAACTTTGAAAAGCACTACAAAATTTTCACTTTTTTAAGATTATTTTTAAATTTCGGCAAAACCACAGACGGTATCGAAAAACTAAACAGATTCTCTTTTGTATCCCATCTAATGAGGATTAAGATTAAAATATATTACCTGCCTACGACCAGTGGCGAAGCGTCATAAGAGGCCCGGAGGCCGGCCTACCCTAATATATTTGGCGATTACGGATTATTTTATTACTTACAATTCCATTAAACGACGCCTTAAGAAAACTAAAATTCTAGGCCTTACGATAATTTCCACAAATTTCCATCCCTGCCAGGGGCTCTACCGTCGCATGTCGAGCCACTTCTCAGAGGGCCTCAGCTGGTCCCATAACATTCTATATGATTCATGCGGGAAATCATAATTTTAGGGGCGCGTTCGTTCGAAATGGACACAGTGAGTCCGGCCTCACGCAGTGATGTCAACCCAAGCACAATTGTGCTAAACGTAGTACAATTTGAACTTTGTTGGTAACTAGCACCCAGGGTTTGGCATAATGGTAAAATATAGCATTATCTACAAACATGCGTTCCTGGGAGACAGATAAATTGAATTCAGATGAATATAATTTGAAAAGAAAAAAATAAATAAAATAAAAAATTGCAGATCTTATTTGTTTCAAACAAAACGTAGCGTGCCGATCCAGCCACATCTGTTCACCATCTTCTTTTCATATTTTCTTTATCCTTCCTTACTTAGTTCAGGAGGAACATTTTATTGAAGGAAATTGGTAGAAAGTTGGGGTCACAGATAAAACAAGCAGCCTAATTTCTTAGTCGTCTAATTTTCTCAAACTTTTTCAAGCGTTATATTGAACCAATTATATTGCTTAAAACATTGTATTTAATTTAATAGGGGGAAATTACCAATATTTTAAACTAATCAACAACGTATGTTTACATCACAACTCCCCCCAAAATAGATGCATAAAATGAACTTAAGGCCTAAGTCGTCCGAGCACAATTTAATTACATTTAGCAAAATTTAAGAGTTTAATCAGCACACTTTTGCTTATTAGGAGGTTGGCAATGCTGGACACTCGGTACAAACTGGGCTTCACATCTATTTCTTGTCTAGCGCGGGGTGTCCAACGAGGGGGGAAAGGGAATGTGAGGGTAGAAAGGGAAAGACAACTTATTCCGAGGGCGAAAAATATGTTTCTATCACAGTGTTCTGCGTTTTCGTTAGTTCCTCGATTTACTCCTGTTGCGTTGTGGTTGTTGTTTTATTGTTTATTTGACTTCGCTTTTTGTGCCACTTTTGGTTAATTTGCGAAGTTGGGGATGAGTGATGATATAATGAAATTGATGAATGGACATACACAAACATCCATGCCCAGATCGGGATTCCAACCCAGGACCATACCGTCGTAGCGCGATGTGCTAACCACTCCGCCACGGGGCTTTCATTGTTGTGAGGGTTAAGTGAGCAAGGGGAATAATGACTTGTATTACTCTGGAATGCTACAAAAACAAGCATAAAACCAATTACCGAGCATAGGAAGAAAGATGGGGCATCGGAACAATGAGGACTGCCACTCGAATATAATCTAAACCACCAAAAAATCAAGAAATCAACAAAACGAAATTATTGTGGTAAATTTCGATACAAAATAAGTACAATTCGATGATATCATAAAAACGTCGAAATATGATTGTCTGGGTTTTATCGTTTCACTGGAACCCGGTATTTTGGTATGCGATATCTTGTATGAGGAACTTGGTAGAAAACGAAATTTTTGTGGTACATTTCGGTACAAAAAAAGTACTATTCGACGGCAGTATCAGAACCTTATTTTTCGAATTTCGAAAATACCAATTCAGTTGAACCCGGTATTTTGGTATACGATATCTGGTATAAGAAACGTGATACAAAACGAAATTTTTGTGATACGTTTCAGAACATAACGAATACAATTCGATGGCAATATCAGAACCTAGATTTTCGAATTTCGAAAATACCATTTCACTGGAAACCGGTATTTTGGTATACGATATCTGGTATAAGGATTTTGGTACAAAACGAAATTTTTGTGGTATGTACATTACGGTACAAAACGAATGCAATTTGATGGCAATAACAGAAACTCGATTTTCGAATTTCGAAAATACCATTTCACTGGAACCCGGTATTTCGGTTTAAGATATCTGGTATAAGGAACTTGGTACAAAACGAAATTTTTGTGGTACATTTCGGTACAAAACGAGCATTATTCGGTGGCAATATCACTACCTCAATTTTCGAATTTCGAAAATACCATTTCACTGGAACCCGGAATTTTAGTATACGATATCTGGTACAAGGATTTTTCTACAAAACGAAATTTTTGTGGTACATTTCGGTACAAAATGAGTACAATTCGATGACATCATAAAAACGTCGAATTTCGATTGTCGGGGTTTTATCGTTTCACTGGAACCCGGTATTTTGGTATACGATATCTGGTATAAGGAACATGGTACATAACGAAATTTTTGTGGTACATTTCACTACAAAACGAGTACTGTTCGGTGGCAGTATCAGAATTTCAATTTTCGAATTCCGAAAATACCATTTCACTGGAAATCCGTATTTTGGTATACGATATCTGGTATAAGGATTTTGGTACAAAACGAAATTTTTGTGGTACATTTCGGTACAAAACGAATGCAATTCGATGGCAATATCAGAAACTCGATTTTCGAATTTCGAAAATACCATTTCACTGGAACCCGGTATTTTGGTATACGATATCTCGTATAAGGAACTTGGTACAAAACGAAATTTTTGTGGTACATTTCGGTACAAAACGAGTACAATTCGATGACATCATAAAAACGTCGAAATTCGATTGTCGGGGTTTTATCGTTTGACTGGAACCCGGTATTTGGTATACGATATCTGGTATAAGGAACTTGGTACAAAACGAAATTTTTGTGTTACATTTCGGTACAAAACGAGTACTATTCGTTGGCAGTATCATAACCTCAATTTTCGAATTTCGAAAATACCATTTCACTGGATCCCGATATTTTGGTATACGATATCTGGTAGAAGGATTTTGGTACAAAATGAAATTTTTGTGATACATTTCGGTACAAAACGAGTACAATTCGATGACATCATAAAAACGTCGAAATTCGATTGTCGGGGTTTTATCGTTTCACTGGTACCCGGTATTTTGGTATACGATATCTGGTATAAGGAACTTGGTACAAAACGAAATTTTTGTGGTACATTTCGGTACAAAACGAGTACTATTCGGTGGCAGTATCAGAATTTCAATTTTCGAATTTCGAAAATACCATTTCACTGGAACCTGGTATTTTGGTATACGATACCTGGTATAAGGAACTTGGTACAAAACGAAATTTTTGTGGTACATTTCGGTACAAAACGAATGCAATTCGATGGCAATATCAGAAACTCGATTTTCCAATTTCGAAAATACCATTTCAGTGCAACCCGGTATTTTGGTATACGATATCTGGTATAAGGAACTTGGTACAAAACGAAATTTTTGTGGTACATTTCGGTACAAAACGAGTACTATTCGGTGGCAGTATCAGAACCCCGATTTTCGAATTTCGAAAATACCATTTCACTGGAACCCGGTATTTTGGTATACGATATCTGGTACAAGGATTTTGGTACAAAAAGAAATTTTTGTGGTACATTTCGGTACAAAACGAGTACAATTCGATGACATCATAAAAACGTCGAAATTCTATTGTCGGGGTTTTATCGTTTCACTGGAACCCGGTATTTTGGTATACGATATCTGGTATAAGGAACTTGGTACAAAACGAAATTTTTGTGGTACATTTCGGTACAAAACGAGTACTATTCGGTGGCAGTATCAGAACCCCGATTTTCGAATTTCGAAAATACCATTTCACTGGAACCCGGTATTTTGGTATACGGTATCTGGTACAAGGAACTTGGTACAAAACGAAATTTTTGTGGTACATTTCGGTACAAAACGAGTACAATTCGATGACATCATTAAAACGTCGAAATTCTATTGTCGGGGTTTTATCGTTTCACTGGAACCCGGTATTTTGGTATACGATATCTGGTATAAGGAACTTGGTACAAAACGAAATTTTTGTGGTACATTTCGGTACAAAACGAGTACTATTCGGTGGCAGTATCAGAATCCCGATTTTCGAATTTCGAAAATACCATTTCACTGGAACCCGGTATTTTGGTATACGATATCTGGTACAAGGATTTTGGTACAAAACGAAATTTTTGTGGTACATTTCGGTACAAAACGAGTACAATTCGATGGCATCATAAAAACGTCGAAATTCGATTGTCGGGGTTTTATCGTTTCACTGGAACCCGGTATTTTGGTATACGATATCTGGTATAAGGAACTTGGTACAAAACGAAATTTTTGTGGTACATTTCGGTACAAAACGAGTACAATTCGTGTATGTATTTTATTTCGAGTTTCGTTATTGTCGGGTTCCAGTGAAATGATCCCTGTGTGTTTGGGGGTAGGTAGATTGTTTCTCTTGCTTTCCCCGTTAATTCTCTTTCGCTTCTCTCTCCCTCTCATCTTTCTCTCTTTCTATGTCTTGTTTATTTCTCTTTTATTTCGTTTTTATCTGACTTCTTTACTTCTCTTCGTTTCTCCTTTCGTTCTCTATCACTTTTTATCTCTCGCCCTTTCTCTCTCATTTCCTTTCTTCTGTCTCTCTCTTTCTATGTCTTTTTTCTTTATTTCGCTTGTTTTCTTTTGTTTCTTTATCTCTCTGTGTGTTTCTGACTTCTTTATTTTCCTATCCTTCTCCTTTCATTCACATTTTCCCTTCAGTCGCTTCTTAATTTCCTTTCATCTCTCTCTCTGTCCAGTCTCTCTTTGTCTTGTTTTCTTTCGTTTCTTTCTCTCGGTGTGTGTTTTTGAGGGGGTTTCTTTTTCCTTTCTCAAATCACCACTTCTCTCTCTCTTAATTTTTCTTCCTTTCTGCTTTCATTCTATATCTTTCTTTGTTTTCTTTATATCTGTCTAAAAATTGTTTTTTCTTTTATTGACGGGTATGTTTTTAACTAAAGTTCTCTCCTGGAGAGAACGTTTTGATTTTTACCCTGTTAAAAATTTGTGCGAGGCCTAATGTTGACATAAATTTGCGCTTTCTGGAGGTTTCATTTTTGGTAGAGTGGAAGACAACTCGATGAAAGTCTGCCCCACATGGCAATCTTTCCATTCATCCTTCTCACGGTCTTTCCTGACCTCTCGTGGAATTTATGAATACTAAGTATTTGTGGTCCCGTTTTGAGGCGAGCTGTGCTTTACTTTTCCCTCGGCCAACTCATTAGGGTTTGTCTAAGCTTTAGGACAATTAGAAGTATTTTTTATCCTCTTCTCATATGAACACAGACAAAAAAGAATACCGATTGAGAGAAAGAGGGGGAAAGAGGTGCACGTGCGTCAGTGATGGTACCAGAATATTTGGGCATCAGGGTGCGAAATCATTGAAGACTGGTGCGGGGAGAAGTATCTTATTATTAAATACTACCAGGGAATTAATTTGTTACTTTTCTGTACATATTGGATATTTATAAAGTAGCAAACTAATTCATTTACTAACTGGTTAAAGATGTCAACAAATTACACTAACTGACTAACTCTTTAGACTTCTTAAACCCGAAGGTTTATGGCTGGAGCAACACAGGCCTTCCATCTGTCCCTATCCTGAACTAGATATATCCACTCGTTTTCATCCTTACCCGATTTCAACAAATTACAAAATAGCTGAAATAGTTTTATTATGTAATAGTTGAAATTAAATATTTTTTGTTTAGACTTTGCTTTCTATTAATATAAAGCAATTAGATTTTATAGTTATATTTGTCTTGCATTCTTTTTTTCCTTTTATTGTGCATATATTGCTATTGATCTGTTAATGATCTCTTCAAAGACAGAGCGTGTGTTTTCAATCAGAGCGTGTGTTTTCAATATTATCCCTTGTAAAGTATATTTGAAGTCAAAACTAATTGCTTATCTTTTGTTTTTAAAACAAAAACTCTCCCCCAAGGAAATTTTTGGTGTGTGGGGGGATTTTTTAGGACAAGATTGTTGGTAGGGAAATCCGTTCCCCCGGATTTCGCACCCAGGACTTCCCCCCTGACAATGCCAGATCCAGAAAAGTTTCAAGGAAGGTGCCCAAGTTAATAAAAAACTCTCATCATCTGATAAATCTTTAATAGTAAAATTGTTAAATTCAAATTAATTAGTTAATAATGTAATTATATTATAATTTTATTGTATCTAATCACCACAGCTAGAAATGGTACAGAGACGGCCTTTTTGAAATCGAAATGAGGACAAGCCCAGGTCCTTCGAGACTTGTTACAACCTGGTGAAGAAAGAGGCAGATTTCTGTAAATTCTAAACGGCACAGGCACTTATTGTCTGAGAATCCTGTCCTCTCTCTTTCTTTCTATTGTGTTTCCTTTGTCACATTTCTACCCATTGGGTTAATCGCAGCGGTGGAGATGAATTATGAACTGCATGATTAACCTGAAATAGAACCTGGGGCTCTGGCTTCGTAGCGCTGTATGCTTACCACTCCGCCCCGGAGAGTGGCGAGACTCTCGGTCTCGTTCGAGACTTTGGTAAACTATAAGAATAATCCTGTGCGTAACAGCCCATGAAGGGCCTTGGCTTACCTATAGATCGACCACAAGGAAAATAAACTTGGGACTAAAATTCCCTGCGCAGATCCTTCATAATCGCAAAGGGCGTTGAGAATCATTAGTGTATGTTACAGCCAGAGGGCTGCACAACGGCCAGAATCGCTTACTAGGCCCGCCTGGTTGGTCGGGCGGGCGAGTAAAACTATATACCTGGGTTTTGACCCGTCAAGCATCGAAAGCCCACGGGTAACTGGAAGGCCTTGCAAGACGAAGCTCGCTTATCTTCAGCGAACGCTGATTCCGGTTTTGCACCGTCTCCAGATACATGAGTCACGCAGTCACCGTTGCCAACTTTTAGATTCTAAACTGTTCTAGGAGCACTTAAAATGTTCATCACTTTTATCAATTTGAAATTGCAGACATTTATTCCTTGCTAGAAAACATTTGTATCGCTCACACCCAGTGGCGGCGATTGGGTTCCAAAACTAGAGGGCCAAAGTGCAAATGTACGGGGGGGGGCAAGGATAATTAATTTCCCTTGGTACATGAGGTTAGCGTGGTGCAAAAGTAGCAAAACGTGTGGGGGGGGGGCAACTGCACTCTCTCGGCCCCGCCCCTAATTGCTGCCACTGCTGACACCTGTACAGGAGTACGAACCAAGTTTCGCAAAAAGTGCCATCGTAAATACTTTGGAACTTTGTGTGACTGGTGGTTGTTCTACATTATACTTTTTTCGGGGTGCTCCCCTATGGCGCAGTGGTAGTGTCGTCGCCTTGTAATCAAAGGGTACCAGGTTCGATACCCGGTGGAAGCACATGATGGTTCAGATCCCACTTTAAACTATAGGTCCAGTCCCGATTAGCCTTATTGTGCATAAATTGACCAAATAAATGAATCAATCAATCAAACAGATTTTCTCTCTGGTGTAATTTTGCCAATTCAATATCCGAATTAGTTGCTCAAGATCCCCCCCCCTGAACACTAAGGCACGATGGTCCATAAAATGGAACATGAAATCAGAATTTGCATTATAAAAGGTTTTTGAATATTGTCATCTCTTTCAACAAATCGTCGTTCGCTAGTGTTGTTGCTAGTTATCTTGTTCTCAGACCGCATTGATAGTAATACGATACAAAATAGCTTGTATTTTCACACGGGTGCAAATAACAGGCAATGCTATTTACACATTTCAACAAACAAACAACGTAAAAATGAAACCGACAGAAGATTTACGATTTCAAGACCAGAAAGGTGACATAAAATGAACAAGACACACAAACCTATTTCAAGACCATCGAAACAAATTTAGAAAATATGTGGTAGTTGGTTTGACATAATAATGACACTAATTTGAGAAGTTACAAAATCTTAGGTGCAGTGGCTTAGCAACATATCGCGAGGTCCTGGGCGAGATTTGAATGCAAGGCCCCATCGTTCTTTAAGTTTGAAATATCAATGTAAATCGATACACAGTCATCAAGGAAACGTCAGCAAATTATCATATTTATATAATAGCCTACAATAATAATTAATTTCTGACGAAAATTATATTTAATAGTACGCGACAGAGAAATTTACACTTGGCAGAGCTACAGTAACACGCTGCTGGAATTTTCATTAACCAAAGTAGTAGTAATAGTACGTTTTTTAAGATGTTCTTTAGGCAGTAAGATAACTGAAATATCCTTAAGTGTGCTAAACTTTTTTTTAAAAAAAATCAGAAATACAAAGTAAGAATCTTGAAATATAACCTATATATTATTTAATGAGTCGTTCTTTGTTTCCTCATTTCGAAGTTTGTAGGATGTAAATGTCACAAACAATGGCTTAAGTAGAAAATATGGAAGGACGCACATAAAATGTCAGTGCTTGATAGAGCGGGGGGAAGGGAGTGCGCTAAATCACAATCCTGTCTAGGGACCCAATGTATCTACCTACAAGCTCTTCTACACAATCGGTTTCAACATCAGCAAATCTTAAAACGATAGTCATTTGCACAATAAATGTGAAATGTTTGGTGTAATCAACTGATACAGCTAATTTGACTTTTTTTTTTTAAATTAGCAATTTTGACTTTTTTTAATTAGCAATTTTGACTTTGTTGCACATAAATTGTACCAGTTAACTTTGAATTTTAGGACTTAGATGATAATAATAACTGTGAATCTCATTTTGTTGTTACGTCTTAATGTTCTTGTAATATTAAATATTTGACGCAGTGGCGTAATAAAATCGTAAAGTACGTGTCCGCAAGAAATAAACTTGGGTCCCTCAAGTACAGTCAGCTTCTTCTAGGAAATTTACGTAATTACTTAGAATGGCTGGTTGTGGCTGCACTTACATTAATAACTATACAAATCGATGCTCTAACTCTGAATTTTCACATATTACAACATATCTTTCTTTGACATTTATATATTCAAAAGAAGAAAATACAAATACTTACTTATCCCTTCCCCCAAACAGAAGGCGGTACAGGATACAGAGAACACTGGAAGTTAGTGTAGAGCTATCAAGGAGAAGAAACTTTCCTAAAGCACTTGATTTCAGATTTAAGCACATTCCTGAAACATAGAACTTGATCAGGAAATTCGGAAGATAAATCATCTTCGTGCCCGTTACAGAGGGCAAGCAATAGCTGCGTCTGAAGTTGTAGGAACGAAGGAAGAACTGCTAATATTATCCATACCTTTCTTGAGTTTAAAATACCAGAAGCATTTAAATGCCCCATACTTTGCTCCGTGGCAGTTTGAGGTGCTTTACCATTAACATATTAAAATCGGGTAGGCTATGCAAGGTCACGACACAGAAGAAAAATGGATAAAATTGTCCAAGCAATTTTTGATGTTTCACATGAGAAATGAGAATTATTTTGACTTTTTCGGGGCCCCTTAGGCTTAGAGCTCCCGCCCGCCTCTGATTTGACGTATTCATTCAAATTATAACGTTAAACTAGAATATAAAGCCAGTTAAAAATGTCTTAATTTTATTGCCCACAAAAATTAGCCTTTTCTATCTTTCTCACTTCCATTTATTACGTTTTTCGTATCAACCTCATAGGACGCGAGGCCCCTATATGCGCGAGGCCCAGGTTGGTCGCCCACTTCGCTCACCCCTTGCTACGCCAATGATTCTACAACCTCAAGGCACCTGCGCCTAGCAGAAATTCAAATATTTCCATGCGTAGTGAAATATAATGGCCGTTGGCAACACTGACAGTAGTGCTCGCCGTCTACCTGCAAGAACTACATCGAGTCTCACGGGTCTTCTTAAGACCCGGGTAATAGAAAAACCTGGCAGGCATCGAAGCCTGTGCAACATTGTGACGTGAAGCTCGCTTGCGCGATGTCGAACACCTGGGCTTGATGTGCGTGTTGCATATTATTGTAGGCGCGCCTCCTCGCAGACGGGTTTTCTCCGGGTCTTGTGCAGGCCTCTGGTTACAGCATCATCGTCAATCATCATAAAAGAAAAAAAACTGAGGCAAACTCTTCTGCATTTCGTAACTTCAACCTAGTACATATCTGACTGCATTGTGTCATGAAAATACTATATTCAATCTAATATAGTATATATATATATGTTCCAAAAGTCCGGTGTCATAGGGAAAGTCGAAAAAATTGAAAAATTGATATTTTTTTCCTATGGGGGCACCTTAAATCTGTTGTGTACAACACACGTCCACGTTCAATAGATGATCTTAAAAAAACATTCGTGCTGCATGCCACGCTATCGCACCAACAATGTTACGCAATGTACAAAGAGTTCTCCATTCTGGTATCCATACCTGCAGAGCTCAAGAGGGGCATCAATTTCAACATTTTGTTGCCGTAATGCTTTTCCTACATGAAACAAAGGCTATAGTATCAATATTCAACATTCATCACTTCAAGACTTCCAACTTTCCCTATGAGACCAGACTTTATATATTATTGATGTGTGAAAAGGTTTCTAACGAGGTACATGGGATGTCACTTAGAGATGTAGCAGTGAAACGATGTTCAATTGGGTTTTGCAGGTTGTGGATAACCGTCTTTGACTCGGTGAAGAGATAAGGAAGGCGGACGAGCAAAGCACATCACCTAATCGGGCAGCGACCACTCTGGCGTCTCGGATTCTGGTGACGACTACGTCACGAGCGAGACGGTTACCCCGGGTAGCAGACGTAGGCTGTCATAACCTGAACTATGGCGCGCGTCGACCGCACCACTATTTTGCTTCACTCTTTCGATCAGGAAGAGCAACCTGGTAGTTGCAAGCTGGATTCTGTCTAGCCAAAGTAGTTTTGTTATTGTCGCCGCCTTGATTGGGCCAAAGTGCTCGAGATAACTTGGATTTTACTTTAAGCTTTTGATACTCGTTCGCCTTCCCATGACAAATCTTGTGTGTGTGTGTGTGTGTGTGTGTGTGTGTGTGTGTATATATATATACACACACTCACACACACACACACAACGAACTATATTTTTTGTTAATGACATAATCAAGAGGGGGAGGGCTCGTCCCCAATTGATTCTTTACACGATGCCGATGCCATAGTGTCCTAAAGTGGTAGTAATAATGCGTTTTTAAAGATTTTCTTCAGACACTCAAATATTCTTAAATGTACTAAACTATTTTTTAATCAAATACACAGTACAAAACTTTAAAACTTTAAATATAACCTATATATTTTTTTTTCATTTCAAAATTTGTAGGGTGGAAATATCGCAAACCACGCCAGAAGAAGAAAATATCGAAGAACGCAAGTATAATGTCGGTGTGGTTGGTAGGGGATGGGACCACGATCGTGCCTAAGGCGCCAAAATACCTAGCTACTGGGCCACTTTAAACTGTAGGTCCAGTCCCTACTCCCGACTACCCAAACTGAGCATAAGTGGACAAAGTACCAAAGCAGAAGCTGTAGGAAAGAAACATGTTCTGGTCTGTGAGATACTCACTATTTTACTGGTGCTTGTAGGCGTTAGGCAAGTGATTTATCGACACATCCCAGCATCCCCTAACTGCCCCCAAAATTTCATAAACATCCCCTAAAATTGTTCACAAATGGACCAATTTGTCATAATTTTGGCTCTAAAATTATCCTTGCACCTCCAGATGAAAAGTTCTGGAGAAACCCTACGTTAAACTGAGTACCAGCCTCCGTGGTGTAGTGACTAGTGATGTGTTCTACGAAATAACAGAACCATTGGCTTCATTATCTGTTAAAACATCTACGTTTCCTTGCGATTGTTCTAACAAGAGGTGGGAAATCTATGCAAGTTACGTGTGACGTCCAACAATTAGAGAACTGCATCCGTTTTTCACACTAGCATTCACAGTACTTTGTAAAATTGTAGTTTTTCAAAGTCAGCTATTCACTACGTGCAATCGTGCTTGTTCGGACGTGTTTCACCAGTCAGCATGAGACTTGCTGAATGCCTAGGTGTTTGCTTGCTTTGTTCAATTGTCACGTTTTCCTTTTATGACGGGCTGCAAGCATCTGCTTTCAATTCACGTCGAAGCACGTCAATGTTGCGGAAGAGAATGGGTTCCCGGTTAAAGGGCGTCGGATGATGGCAATGAATCGTTCACCTAGCACGGCGGTAGATGGCGCTGCCAGTTTTGTGTGGCGTCAAAGAGGAAGTTCAAAGGATTGGGAAACGTGATCGGAGTACCTGTGCACAGTAACGACGCCAGAGGGGAGCATGGGGGCGCTCCCCAGTCAGACACTTTGCCCCCCCCGTCCGCCCCCCCAACTGAAGTTAATGAAATATCGAATAATGAGGGAGTTAATTTCTAAGAGTATGACGATACATGATATCACTTTTCCTGCTTATAATACCAACTTGACTAACAAATATTAATTTGTTTTAGTATTCATATGTGTGTGTGACTTTCGTTGAATATTCGGGCGCCGACCTGGGAATAGGCGATTTCTCATTCATTTATGTCCTGTAATAGTCGCGATTAACCTAAGTTTTAACTAGTTTTAAGAACTGGGAAAAAGAGTTGAATGTGGGTGGTTTTAAAACAGGGGTGTCTCCTGAACGCATGCGCACCGCATGCGTTAATTGTGGAAAAGGACAGCTTGCTCTACGACGACATTAATGAGCATTTCTACATTCTAATTTCTTCATATAGGAGAAGTACGTATTTATTTTACACGAGAGCGCTCAACTAAGCTTATATTACATTTCTTGGATCTGAAGTGAAAGAAAGTAATAATTCTTTTCCCACAATTGATGCATGCATCGCATGCGCCCAGACGACGTCTCTGTATTGCGCCGACAGGAAAGCATATCAGATGCCCTAACTTCACGGCCTCAAAATCAACAAAACAAATCCATATTATGTACCGAATTGTGGAATCTAAACTTGTAGCCAGCTCTCGAAAAATTAGGAAATATTTCAGCGATCAAGAAGCAAAACAGACTATCCAGATGACGTAATAATTGTAATGGAAGGTAATTCAAGAACAGAGTTGAAAAAATAGTCCAGGTTATGCGATAAACTCTCTGGAAGACTTGTGACAGATTGAACCTCTCCAACGACAAATGGTAAATGGACTTACGGTAAATCTTCGACCAGATTTACGATTTCCAAATTCCTCGGCGCACATGTTAAAATTCTGCATCATACGAGTGATGCTTATATCTCTCATTTTTAATGTCCGTCTAATGTGCACTTTACAAAAGTTGACTCACAGATTAATTTCGTTACTTGTTACGAAAAAAAATAACGAAGTTAAGCTTGGATACCCAGTAGGAATGCTCTACTTGACGGTGGACTGACTACCCATTTGCTACTTTTCGCCTCACACGGTACTTGTTACACTGTACTTGTCGGTAATCTTTCGTTCCCATAATGGCGGCCGCGTGAGATGTAAACAACGTATCACTTCACACTTTTAAAATACGATAACTATTCAACAGAGAGGAATATCGCTTCGTATTAAATGGTTTTAGGTAGAGAAAAATGGCGCTGATAAAATACATACATTACAACGTTTACTGTACACGTATGGAAGAATATTTTAGCTTTTTCAATTGTAAACACCGTGCACTCACCATAGACGGTGTAACTCGACGTACCTTTCGTTCTGTATGCATTTACATTGTAATTGGAACAGCTAACCGAAATGATGCATGAAATGCTTTGGTGTGAAACTGTGAAGTACTATCTGTTATAAGATTTTTGGAAGCATTTACGTAGCATTTATGCTTTCGTCTAAAGCCGGCTTAAAGGTGGACGAGCAATTTGAAGAATGTTGTAGGAGAATTACTGCTTTGTGCTTTTATTAATAAAGGAAAAGTATGAACTAGAGATTGGCTCGAAAAAAATAGTGGTGATCAATGCGTACCGAACAAGCTATTTAACTCGGGTTTGCATTATTCGTACATGAGATTCGCAGGATTCATTCGAAAAAAGGAAGAAGAAAGTCAAACATTTATTGATATGATGCACTTGTAATAATAAGGATTTTAATTTTCAGCTAATCATATTTGTCACGTACACATCTCATCGCTTTGCATAAATACCTAAATATTAATGAACTGAACACGAATGCACTGCACGTCATCTCTTTCCTTTTTCTTTATCGATGAACTGAGAAACTATAACATGAACAGCCAGCACTCGGAAACCACAGACAAAAATCGCTCCTTTGCAAACTCACAGATTATCTTCACATGGCCAAACTTTGCTCCGATTGGTTGTTCCACAGAATCCAGTCGACGAAAGCTAGTAGGAATTAGAACATGTCCTATTCCTCCAAACCAGTCAAGCAGTCAGCCATGCGGCCTTGATTTCTACCTAGAAAGTCAGTTCAGCGCCAACTATGGCGTTCCTACTAGAGTTCCAGTTCCGTGTGATAGGGGCTTTACAGTTACTCATTTCAAAAAGTAACTTACTTGTGACTGCCGAATTGTGAACTCTCTACAATCGAACATTAGAATTTCTTAATCATCATGAGAAATGGAAGTCGACGACGAGGCAGAAATCGGAAACGCTCAATATAACCTCCCACGGGAAGGAAAGGGCACGCTTAATGCGTCGTGACTAGTGCTGGTGACACTGATCATTCTGACGTCAATCCTGGTTGAGTGCCAATGGAGTCCAATAGTGTGACATCACAAGCAGACGACGAGTTGAACTGAGTCTTCACAACGAGAGAACGTGTATTCTTCCTATTCAATTCAATGTTATTTTCCTTCGGAAGGGGTAGCTTTAATTATTGCGACAGCAGTTATGAAGCAAAATTATGATGTGTATCGTACATCAATGTAAAGATGAGATTTCGGAGAATACGTCTATATACGGGGTGGGCCATATTGATGGGACACATTTCAAATGCATATGTGGAGCATGTAGGAAGCAACATTTATTACCAAATATATGGAAAACACTGCCAAAGGACGGGAGTTTTGCACTGTGTTCAGTGTTTGAAGATTACATCCCTGAGATGGATACCACCTTGACGAGAACATTCTTTGGCTCTAACAGTCATGTTCAGCATAGTTTTGCACAGGGTTTCGGCTGGGATGGCCGCTATCTCCCTTCGGATGTTGTCCTTCAGTTCATTGATGGTAGTGGGCCTTGTGGTGTACACCTTGTCCTTTAGGTAACCTCACACGAAGTAGTAGATCCGGGGATCTGGATGGCCAACAGACATCACCGAATCTCGAGATGAGCCGTTCCGAAAAGTGTCGTTGAAGGGTTGTTATTGACACTACTGCTGTATGACTAGTGGCACCATCCTGCTTCAGCCACATGTCCCTTAGGCCAAGCCGTCTCATTTCAGGTATGAAGAATGTTTTCTTAGGCACTTAATATGCTGTCTTTCACGGCACTTTACATCCATGTTTTCACGCTACAATTTCAAAATTTGAATTATGCGAAGCGTTTCCAGAAATCTCAGGGAGGGCAAGTGCCCCCTAGGTGTACACCACAAGGCCCACTACGATCAATGAACTGAAGGACAACATCCGAAGGGAGATAGCGGCCATCCAACCGAAACTCTGTGCAAAACTATGCTGAACATGACTGTTAGAGCCAAAGAATGTTCTCGTCAAGGTGGCATCCATCTCAGGGATGTAATCTTCAAACACTGAACACAGTGCAAAACTCCCGTCCTTTTGGCAGGGTTTTCCATATATTTGGTAATAAATGTTGCTTCCTACATGCTCCACATATGCATTTGAAATGTCTCATCAATATGGCCCACCCTGTATAACATATACCTTACAGATGAGAATGTAAAGAATAAATGGAGTAGGAAATCGAGTAAAGCGAATGCTCCAAAAGAAAACTCAGCCAATGGGCGCCGTCGGTTCAATCGCCTGAGGCTACGGGTTTTCCATCATCCATGGCGGCAGCGTGGCCAACTTGAGATCGGGTGCGTTCGGGTCGGCTTCGGCTGTGCTCGGAACTGGAATGTTATGAAAATGCATGATTTTCTTACTCAGGTTATTCTTTACCTTATTCTCTGTAAGGTATGTGTGATATATAGTCGTATTCTCCGAAATCTCATCTTTACATTGATGTACGATACAGATCATAATTTTGTTTCATAACTGCTGTCGCAATAATTAAAGCTACACCTTCCGAAGGAAAATAACATTGAATTGAATAGGAAGAAAACACGTTCTCTCGTTGTGAAGACTCAGTTCAACTCGTCGTCTGCTTGTGACGTCACCACTAATGGACTCCATCCATCCCCCTCTCTTTTTACCTGCAAAGGAACAACAAAAAGCTACTGCGAAGCAGGTATTATTGTGCGGCCCATGCAGCACAAAGTTAAGACTGTTCAGTGTTTTACAAATTCAGAAGTGTTATGTATCTGCTGTAATCTGTGTTTTCTTGTTTTTGAATCAACCTGTTACGTACGCACCTTGGGGTGTTTTCCATGGTAATTCGAAAAATGCAAATAACTTTCATGCTAGAAAGTGTTACAAGCAGAGGCGTCGTCTGGGCGCATTCGATGGGCCCCATCAATTGTGAGAAAAGAATCATTACTATGTTTCACTTCAGATCCAAGAAATGTAATATAAGCTTAGTTGAGCGCTCTCGTGTAAAATAAATACGTACTTCTCCTATATGAAGAAATTAGAATGTAGAAATGCTCATTAATGTCGTCGTAGAGCAAGCTGTCCTTTTCCCACAATTGACGCATGCGTTCAGGAGACTCCTCTGTTTTAAAACATCACGAACATTATGAGGACCACAAAAATAATCTGTAGTACGGGCAAATTATTCTAACCGTGGTCGTTAGTGACAACGCTAATTAGTAAAATACATTCAAAGGTGATTCAAGATTTGGTTGGTTGGTTGATTTGGCGTTTTAAGTCTACTTTATGCAAATTAAGGCTAATCAGTTTAAAGTGCCTCCACCGGGTATCGAACCCGGGACCAAAAGTGATCCAAAAAAACCGACACTACATGTCAGTTGTGGATGCATCGCTGTTTCTCACTATTCAGGGACTTGATTTTCGAGATGATGAATCTGAGGCAAACCTTAACAAAGGGAATTTCTTCGACACTCTTGAAGTTAATTTCAAAATGAGGGGATATTATTCGGAAATGTATTGAACTTTAACCTTAAAATCCAATTTACACTCAAAATTCCACACTTATTCTCAGCAAAATAAGCCAGGAAGTGGAAGAGGCGAAAGTATTCGCATTGATGTCAGATGAAACAAAATACATTGCGAGATAGGAACAGGACAGATATTTGTATCGCGGGCAGGGAAAAGAACGCTTTATAGGATTTGCCACTCTTCAATCATAAGAAGCAGGCGTGTACTTTGCTCTTCAGTACTATCAAATTTCCGAAACAATCTTCGCTGATTCTGGGAACAGAGGCCGTAATGTGTCAGTGTTACATCTCAGGTAGTGACAATGACAAAATGTTCTTGAAATTCACTCGAACCTGTCCCAGGTATGAAGGGAATGACCAAATACTACGATAAATATTACTGCAATTTTTAATATACTTACACATTTTCTACATATTTTTAGTGATTTTTTCTACATATTTATGTACATGATTCGCATGTTTTAACCAGGGTTCTTAAAGGTCCAAGAATTTTAAATAAATTCAATTCCGGTCCAGGAGAGAAAATCAGCAAGCGTAAATGGGTTCTGGACCGTAAAGAAACTTTTTATCTGAAAAGTATTTCAATTCGGTCCAGGAACCTTTTTTCCTGATCAATTTAAATACGATCCGGGAACCTTTTTTCCCCGAATCAGTTTAAATATGTTCCAAGTTCCGTATTGAAATGAAATAATACGCAACTTCGACCGAATAGGGACCTGACGATAAACAATTATCCACTTGTGAGCATGAAAGACTAATCCAGGTGCTGGCTGTCTCGAGAATCTAAGGTACAAGGTAGAAATGGGCGAAACTCAAACGCTGCAGTCACGTTACCACTCTCCATATCGCCCCATTCTCTCGCGCGCGTTCCTTCACTTGGTTGTAGCAGCACTGCCTGAGAGAAGCACTACCAGAGCAGCCACTGGACTGCCGTTCCCTGCTGAAATATCTGCTGGGAACAAGCAGCCTCACGTTACCTCATCGACGGCTCCTATTGGCTGCGGTTCCTGGATCGGATACCGGTGCAACACGTGACGGGTTTCTTTGAACTCAATGTGACGCCATATAGTCATTGCGTTATGTACAGTAACTCTTCGATAGATTGATTGATGTAGTTTATTTTACTCCGCGTTTTGTGCCTCTTGGCTAATTTGCGAATATGAGTGAAGAAATGATGAAATTGATGAATGGACATTCACAAACACCAGAGCCTGAGCGTGATTCGAACCCTGGACCCTTGGCGTCGCAGCGCGATGTGCTAGCAACTCGGCCACAGGGTCCGGCAGTAATTCTTCGACAAGGAAGTTTTTGAATCTGGCCCACGAGAGAACAGCAGCATTTTGATTTATTCCCTGCGCTACGTTTTCTACAACCGCAGTGTGACATTCCAATGTAAAACGTACATGCGAACACTTTTAGAAGGCAACTTTTAATCGGTCAAGCCTGGTCTGTAATTGTAAATAAGTTCAATCTCTGACTGGGAGAGAAAATCAGCAAACCTTTTCATATTTAAATCATTTCAATTCGGTCCAGGAACCATTTTTCCGGACCAATTTAAATCCGGTCCAGAAACATTTTTTCCGAATGAATTTAAATTCGTTCCAGGAACCTTTTTTACGGAAGAATTTCAATTCGGTCCAGGAACCTTTTTTCCCGCATCAATTTAAATACGGTCCAGAGACCTTTTTACAATGAAACAATACGCAACTTGAACCGAATTTAAATTGTGCGAGAAAAAAGGTTGCGGCGGAACCCAATAGAACCCATTAGAATTTATGGGTTCCTGGACTTTCAACAACCCTGGTTTTAACTACATAAAAGTCCTGGCCTTAATTATTTACGAATGAACCAATACCGATGCCGATACTCTCGCCGATTCCTACCGATATTTGAAAATTGTAATAATTAAAAGTTGTTCAAAATATTGATTAACATTAGTGTCTTAGTATTCCACTCTAATTGTATGCATGACTTTACCAAGATTTTTACTTTAAAATATTAAAATATTATATCAGAGTATTAATTACATATTATGTTATTACACATTTAACTTTTTTCACAAAACTGTTGCAAAACATACAGAAACTTCAAATGTTGTATAATTTCCACCATAATTAGATCGGCGAAAGTGTCGCGCGGCATTTTGCTGTAAGTATCGGTCGGTATCGGCAAACAAGTTCTAACCAATACTTTCCGATCGGCCGATACCGATACATCGGTATCGGCTCAGCCCTAGAAATATTAATAATTTCTGTGGACGAATCATAGATCTAGCAACAGTAGTAAACCTTTAATTCGCCACTGGTTGTGGAATTCCCAGAAATCCATCCAACTTTTTTTTTTCGCGTAGGATATCGCTCTCGTTCAGAGTTGCAGATATTCCATAGAGCCCTGCTAAGGGGCAAGTGAATAAATTACACCCTTGCGGAAGGGGACTTTTGCCGCTGACGGTGATAAATAAAGAAATAAACCGTTGCAAAAGAACGCATTGAACAAACTCCACACGCACACCGCGTTTGTGTTCGTGATGAATTGCCGAGCACAATACCAGTGTGAAACCGTATCACATCGGTCGATCTGGGTCTGGAGGACCATTGTGCTCTGAAACGAACGATATCTGTAAGAAAAATAGAAAGTCTGCACCACGCCCTGCAACCAGTTCCTCACGAATGTTATGGTGACGCCTGGCGAACCTCCGTAAGACTCTACACGGACACTCCCACAAGGGGAAAAAAGGATCATGCAGCTTTCTTATTTTATCCAGACATTCAGAAGATCCAGCGATATACGCATCTAGTTAATGTAAGATTCCTCCCTCTCAAGATGCACGACTCTAATTTCCTATTTTATTTTTTTTCCTTCATACTTGTAAAGCTACCAAACAAGTTTTACCAACTGATGATATTCTGCGAATTACATCTGCAAGATCTACTTACTAGAGGACAATAGCTAATTAACAGAGTTCTGCATTTCATCTAATTCTGTGCTGAAGAATGTATTTTATTTTGCACATTTAGCCTCCACTTCTCATGTTGCCGTTGCGCGTTATCTTAATGTTCGTAATATAAACTTTGCAATGGCTCTTGTGTAAGGTGTATACTATCTGTCAGGATCTTGCAGAGTATTTTTTGCACTCATTATTTCCGATTAAGAAAAAGAGGAGTTAGGTGTCTTCAAAGACCTCTGGAGTTGCGAACTCACTGTACACCCAACTGGCATTGATAATTTCGATTCACTCCTGTTTCGCAGAACTCCTCAGAGAAGAGACAAATATCAAAGCTAATCAAAATTGCTGGCAAAGGGGGACGTTTCGTCGAATAGTTTGAAGAGGGTGAATTTTCTCTCTGCTAGAACGATGCCTGGAAAGACGTTTAGAACTGCTTTGAAAGCTGCTATTTCGAAATCAAAGATAATTTCAGTCAGTTTGAAATCTAAACCAATGTCGGCTGTCTTTCCCTTAACTAGTATGAACACTCTAATACCTAATCATATCAAAAGTTACAAAGTTTAGACAGGGATGGCAACACTGGTTGGAAAGGTAGCCCCGCAATGTTGGATCAAACAACAACTAGTATCATTGTGTATTTGGCTGTGGTAGCGGAAAGGTGAATTTCACTGCGAGTCTAATGGAGTGGGGTGTATACGAGATCCGTGTGGCAGTAATCGCACTACACAAAGTTGGCAAATCACCATCATCTGACATTTTCAACACCCTGAAAATGCTGAATATCAGCACGATGTTCATTCATCGGACTATCAACAGATACTGTGACACAGGGACAATTTAGGACCGCCTCAGGAAAGATAAACCTCGCAGCGTGAGGAGCCAGAAGCTCGTGAAAGCAGTGGCGGCGCGGATTCGACGAAATCCTGTCAGGAAACAAGCAGTGATGGCTGGAGAGCTGAACATTTCGAAAATGTGTATGTCGCATATGCTCCGAAGTGACCTAGGACTCCGTGCTTATCAGCGAAGTACTGGTCACTTCCTTACTTCGGAACAGAAAGCAAAAATACTCCTTCAGTGTTACGCAAATGTTGGCCACAGGAGGATCCTTTTCACGGACGAAAAATCTTCACGATTGAAGAGTCTTACAATCGTCAAAACGACCGTGTTTATGCCTCGACATCCCAGGAAGCTCGTGAAAACACGCCACGGATCCTCAGTGATGGTTTGGTGGGGGCTTTCGTACGATGACACAACTGACCTCCACTTCTGTGAACATGATGTGAAAACATCTACAAAAGTGTACCAAGCTACAGTGTTGGAGCCACTTGTGAAATCGTGGACCCGCACCATGTTCAACAACAAGCCGTGGAACTTCCAGCAGGACTCAGCACCGTCCCATAGGCAAAGACCGCACAGGAGTGGCTTCAGAGTAATGTTCCTTGATTTCATTACTCCGGCTGATTGGCCCTCCAGCAGTCCCGACCTCAGCCTATTGGACTATAGGTTGTGGTCCGTTTTGGAGGGCATGGTCTGTAGGAAGAGGCATCCAAACTTTGCGAGTCTCAAGCGTTCTCTTGTTAAGGCAGTGGCGGACTTTCCCTTCGAGACCGTGCGTGCTGCGATCGATGACTGGCCTGGGAGACTTCGGGGCCTGTGTGAAGGCCAGAGGTTGCCGGCCAATTTGAACAGTGATAGGTGCTCTGTGTTGGCAAGAACTGTACCTTTGTAACATCCAAATATTAATACATTAGCTTGCTCACTGTACCTGTAGTTCATTATTAACTTTGTAACAGAATTTATGATATGACTAGGTATACAAGTCTTTTCGTTTTGTGGAAGCAAACAAAATAAGAAAGGGGTCATCTGGCGTAGATATTTGCATGCAAGGTGTACAATTAACCAAAAAGACGAGTTACAACTTCAAAAATATTTAAAATTTTACTTCGTGTTCATAAGTGGTCGGTGATCCAACACACAAATTTTGTGGTACTAAGTTTTCTGCTTGTTTACAAAAAATTAAACGGGCGCACTTTGGCCGTAAACAACTAAAATTTCCTAGTGGAGGTAAAATTCCCTCTTTTCAAAATATTTGGCAAAAGGGGATTAGCCGAAACGGCAATTCCCGCGCCGAGAATTTTAGTTTGGTGGTAAATCTCATGCAATCCTCCTCCGGGTCATTCGGAGAAACGGTAAATCACGGATAATTTTAGTGAACATAGTGGGTGTAAGAACGAAGGTGGTGGAAATCCATGTGTTCAGTCGAAGGTGTAGTTCAGTGGTAGAGGGCGGGCACAAGAATCGAGATCCAGGTTCGAGTCCTGGTTGTTTCTTTGTAATTGAAAATGTTGACGAGAGTAAGAACCGGACTTCGTCCTATTGGATATCTCCTTTCTTAGTACGTTTGTGGAGTGCGGCCGCGTAGATTATGAGGCGTGTGCAAGGCAGAAGCGTGCTGATTAGCGTCTATGCACAAATTGGGCTCTGAACACGTAACATTTCGGTTCTGCTAACGGAAGGCAGCGTGACCTGGCGACCGAACCCTCTACCACTGAACTACACCTTCAACTGAACATTCATTTCCACCACCTTCCTTCAAGTCTATATCGTCCACATTTTCCACGATATCAGATTCCTCACTTTCTCGTATGTATGTGCAGTGAAACCAGCACAACCAACCAGCCGAAAATAAGTGGGTGGGGCTACAGATTTCGGAGCCAAATTCTCGGGGGCTAACTAATATCAGCTAAAAGGTAATTACACAATACTTTACTACGGTATAATTTTACCAGTGGCATACTTTACAGTCAGATCCAAAGATAAATCACTGAGTGTTATGTTGCATTTTGTTCCACGGGCACGAATCTTTTATGTGAAATAAAATGCAATAATTTTATTGTTTTCTTTTCCTAACCCATTATCAAGATAGATAGTATCACATAGTTACTATTCATATGAACAGTAAACGTAATACACCATAAAAAATACACTCATTATCAACTCGCTGGAAATATGTATAAATACTACACGTAACACTCTTTCTATGTAAAGAATGTGAGTACTTTTTTGTTCAAATAAGAAAATAACCACAGCCAGATACGTACGATAAGGTACGTCTGTTTTTATGAGCAGCTACAAGCTTGTTTAAATCCAAAGATTTTGCAAGCTCTTTCTCAAAGGACACAATAGATATAGCATTCAACCTCTCATGACTATTTCGATTATGGAGGCAACACTTGATTTGCGGTAAGCAGTCGTTGACGGGGGTGGGCACATTTCAATAACACAAAGCTTATAAAGTTCGTAAAAGGCAATTTTAAATATTCCAACCATTGCAAGCAGCTGCTGAAGGGTCTTTATTGTGAGTTCCTTCCTGCCTCATTGTGTGCCATAACTCTAAACTGTTCAAATTAAAATCGTCGTCGCCTTGTAATCAAGGGGTCCAGGTTCGATTCCCGGTGGGGGCACATAGTGGTTCGGATCTCACTTTAAACTGTAGGTCCAGTCCCGATTAGCCTTACTGTGCATAAGGTGGACTTAAAACACCAAATCAATCGAATCCAATGTTCAAATTACAACAGTAGGGAGCGGCGAAAGATTGTAGCTTTTCGTACATGAGAAATGCTGCACTAACTTAATAAAATAGGCATCAAATAAACAAACCACCCTTGAATAGAAAGTATGTTAATGATGCCATTCATCTTCCATGATGAAATATCTTACTTTTTCTTGTTCAACGACTGAAATTCAGAACTTAGGGCTAAAAATGGGGAAGATGCCGAAATGCCGTCCACAAGGAACAATAATATTGTTACTACAAATTCACTTCGACTAGGAGACAAATACATTGACATAAAAGCAATGAATATAGTTGCAACTCTTGCGCTTGGCATTTTTATTAGTGAAAGTAACTGCTGAAGATTTTAATTTTTTTTTCTTCAGAATATATTGTGCACAGAATTGGATCAATAGTTTTAGATTTCCTTCAAAGATTGATTCTTCTGCACAGAATTAAGTTTGTCCACTATGGTGGTACTGCAGAAATTATTTCCTAACTTCACAAATTATAATTAATTAACATGTAGGACTAGGACTGCGAGCAAGAAAATTGCCCAAGCCTACTGATATTCGCACCGTATTTCAATGATTACTTGATTGAGTTTGTATGGATTAAGGTCTATTATATATGTACAGAGGTTAATCGGGACGAGAGCTGCAGCTTCTAGTGGAATTGAATTGAATTGAATTGTTTTTGAAGTCCACTTTATACACAGATAGGTTAATCTGGACTGAACATACAGTTTACAGTAGGATCCGAACCACTGTGCAATGTGCCTCCACCGGGTAACGAACTCTGGATTCCTTATTATAAGTTGACGACGTTGCCATTACGCTATAGGGGAAGCCCTTCTAGTGAAATCTGAATGACTTAATGAAATGTTACCTCCACTGGGATCGAACCTGGGAAACCTTGATATGAAGGCAGCAATTCTATCGCTAGAGCATGGGGGCTGGGAGGCCAATTTTAATATTTCCAATGTGTTAGCGTTTAGGAATTAGGTAGTTTGTGTACTCTTTCATTCTTTAACTTCGTATTTCTCCCCCTCGAATATTTGCAGTGATAAGGATAGGAAGGGTTGTGTTGCTGCAGCCATAAACCGTCGGGTTTAAGAATGCTGAAGAATTAGTTACATAAGAATAGATATAACGATGAAACCAATCAGAGAACATCTCTAACTCTCATGTCTACTCCAATGAGGAACTACCAAGCAGAAAGGAAACATAACGCTTATTTAGGTTTTTAACGTTATCCTACTTATAAAAATTCATTTGTCACACCTGTTAGACCTATTCCGAAATATAGTGATACGATTTACAGAGGCTGCCAACAACAATCAAAGATCAACCTCACAGCCACTGAAGACTTCCATCTTCCAGGCAGGCAGATGATTTCGTAGCAAGTTTGGCGACTCCTGATTGGCAAATTACTTAGTATCGAATGACCAGTGGCCCATTGATTTCAGAACACATCGTCATAAAGTAATTGCGATCTAACCGAACTAGAAAATGTACTTGAACATTGTACTTGCCCCAATGGAAGTTTCATAATGGAAAATGTAAATTTTACTTTTTAAGTTTTCGGTTGAAATGAGTCTACCGTACTACAAAAATCTAGGGGGGGGGGGGCTACCGGGGGGGTTGAGGTCTGGTTTGGGGGGCTTCAGCCCCCCTAGCCCCCCTGTAGCGCCGTCCCTGTGTACATGCATTTCGACACGTTCAAACGCGGTTATAGGGGTCGAACAAAATTAGTTTACACTGTATAAAATTCACGTATTTCAGATTAGAAGCAAAATTGATTGATTGATTGAGTTTGGTGTTTTAAAGCCCACTTTATGCACAGTAAGGCTAATCGTGACTGGACGTACAGTTTAAAGTGGGATCCGAACCACTACATGTTTCCACCGGGAATCGAACCCGGAACCCCTTGATTACAAGACAACGAGATTAGAAGCAGTTTAAACTGCAAATAATTGAACCGTAGATTAAAAGACGAAATCGAACTTAATAAATTTGATGTGTGCAAGAAACAACAATAAACAAAGTGGAGTTGTTTAGCCCACCCGATTTGTAGTAAGATTACAGATCTGTCGTAGGTTCGATCCCCACCACTGGCAGAAAAAAAAAAGTTTGTCACCTGAAGACGACAGAAGAGGTACTCTCTCGAAACGTAGTGTTAGAATAAGTATAGTTTAAGCGGACTGGGCAGTCTAATTCACATTGCAAAATTCTCATTATCATATCAACTTTTAAAGTTAGTCATGATTCAGGGGGCGCAAAGCTAATCTTAGTGAAAATTACATTTCGTATATTTTTCTCAATTTGCCCTCATTAATCTTAATTATTTCCTGCTTTTTATTCATTTTGAGCTTTAATATTTGATTCAGGTGGAATAATACTCGTAGTAGCAATTCAACTACTGCAACTAATAATAATAGTTTTGTGATCGTCGATTTCAATTTTCTTACACAAAATAGAAAATATGGACGGGAAGGGAAATTGTGTGGCTTTAAAAGTTAAATTTTACTTTATTGTTGTGGTGGCAACACTACTCCTATTCTCGTTTCTGTGCCACCCATTCAGTTTATAATGTCAATATAGCTATGCCGTTTTCTTTCCAGGTGTGCTTCGTGGCTGTAATGTGTATCTCGAGAGAGCAAAATGGCCGGCGCGGACTCCTTCCCGACAGTTCCCGTTCAGAGGAGGAAGTTCAGTTTCCCAGCGTCCCTGCATTCCAACCTTCTCGGCCTCGGATCCACGGACGGAAGCATCGTGAACAACGCCGCGTCGGCACGACGGCGCTTCAGCAACGTGAGCGACGTCGTCTCCAGGAAACTCTCCAACACGATCGGCTGGCGATCGGTCCCGTCCCAGGAGATAGTGGCGCAGGGGAAGTCCCTGTGCGGGCAGTACATTCGCAGCCGGTTGAAACGTTCGGGGGTGTTTAGCCGCAAGTGTGGACTCCAGCGGCTGCGCAGCGTGGCCAACCTTCCCGGAGGGTACGTCGTGTGCGAGGTGTTTCACCAGTTGCACGTAATCGGGCAGGAACTGGAGAGGATGCACCCGAAGGTGTACACCTCCGTGTGCAGGCAAGTGTGCATGACGTTGACGTCGGAAAAGTCCGTGTGCGCGGTGCTCGCTGCGGTGGCGAGGGAACTCTTCAAGATGGACGTCACGTGGGGTAAAGTGGTGTCGTTGTTTGCCGTCGCGGGAGGCTTGGCCGTGGACTGCGTGCGTCAGGGACACCATGACTACTTGCCAGGTCTGGTCGAGGCGATGGGAGCCGTCGTGGAACAGGAGCTGGCAGCGTGGATAGCTAGTAACGGAGGATGGGTGAGTGTCTTTACTGTTTATATAGCACTTTGATTCACTCTGCTCCGGGAATCTCTGGAGCAAGCGAACAAAAACAAGTCCTCTACGCAAGTAGAACCCGACCAATGAACGCACGAGTGGGAAATGAACGCATGGAGGGCAGAGGCGGAACCACGAATTTTGTCTTGGGGGGGCAAGTACCAGGAATACCAGGAGGATAAACGTGCCAATAGTAATAATAATAGGAATAATGATAATGGCATTTTTATTGTTATTATTTTTATTGTTGACATTTTTTCTTGTATTTTTTCAACACGTTCAATTTCACATTAGCTAATAATGGAAAACAAGCACACAAATTGTAGTTTTGAAAGGCAAAAATGACGAATATAATTCCTTTTGTGTATATATATGACATGTGTAACTTTCATGTAGAACATATGTTTTACATATATATGCAACATGAAGCTACGTAAAATAAGGAAATACATATGCAACATGTTAACACAAAATTCTGCATGTATTCAATGTTTCTTTAATACCTACATACATATAATATTTAAATACATTACATAATCAATTCATCCACCTCATAACAAACCAACAGCAAAAATTATATAAATTTTCTCTCGCATGTGTGTGCTCCATTTCCTCAAAACGACTGTTCATACATTTAAAACAAAACTGTTTAGCAACAACAGTCTGAAGTACACATTTGGTCTTTCTTACTTCTCACTCAAGTAAATAACAATGCATTACAGAAAATAATCCCATGGCATTCACTCTTTCACAACTTTTTTCATTAGATCGTTCGGTGCCGAGGTCCGACTCCTGCCGTCCCTTAGCTACGGCTCTGAACTTGATGAGACTCAGTGCCGGATCTACAAAGATTGGCCCCCCGCAAAATATTACCAAAGGCCCCCTCTACCTACCTACCTTTACACACACACACACACATCAGCCTCCTTGACGGCGGAGTGGTAGCGTCGTAGTCTTGTAATCAAGGGGTCCCGGGTTCGATACCCGGTGGAGGCACATAGTGGTTCGGATCCCACTTTAAACTGTAGGTCCAGTCCCGATTAGCCTTACTGTGCATAAAGTGGACTTAAAACACCAAATAAACCAATCAATCAACACACACATATCACATACGTATAATGTATGCGTGTGTGTGTTATTATTCATCTCATGTTAACAAAGTCACATATAAGAGCCTGGAGAGTGATTCCAAAGTCCCGTAACAAACCCTATAAAAAGTAAAGGCAGTAGCGTAGCGGCCGCCCCCTCAACCCCCGCAATGCGGTGAGGCCCCGATGTGTAGGGGCCTCGCAATGTTCTCTCTCTGTGCTCCTGAAATTTTATATACTCCCAGAAATTCAACAGAGAATATATCTTATTTTTTAAAAAATCGATAAACTTAAAATAAATTTTGTATTATACGATAATAAGCAGCATATTGTCCCAGCCAGAGGGGGCCAGGTAATTTGACATAAGGGCCCCCTCTGAAATGCAGAATGAATTTTCTTGCTCATAGATGACCATCGATAGGAAAATACGCTACGCAGTTTGTCGTAAACGTAGTGCAGTGTGTCAATTCTCTACAATTAAAGTATGAATCGAGTATGAGCAGTGTTGAGTTGCTCAACCAGTCGATGCCTTATTGCTATGCAATAAACAATCAAACTTGGTAATTCATGATATTTTGCCACTAAATAATATTTGTTGCACGTGATATTTAAAATGTAACTTCCCACTAAATATTTTAAGAGGGCCCCAACTCCCAAGCCTTTTCATATTCAAATAAGAGCTGAGATAAATTTCCCACATTGTTCACACTTCTTGTGTTTTACTTCAAAGGGACCCCAAAATTCAGTAGAAGGTGGAGTCCAGGGGCAATTATCCCTTTTCCCTAAGGGCCAGTACCCCCTTTTCTGTCACGCAGGGTGTATGAGTTTAATGTTACCATTACGTATTTTGTGAAGTTCATTTTTCTGATATATTGAAATTTCTTGCACATTTCTGTCGAACCAGTTCTACTTTTCCAATTTCTTACGATTCTGTGATCTGCAGTGTTCGAAGTGAAAATTCCTAGCTGCGAATTTCCTTGTTCGAATTTTGGATCAGCTTGAAAACAATGCATAGGTGGAGGAGGATGCTTATGTAAATTATGCTAACTGTGGAGGGATACATTATGATTTTTTTCTTAGCTGGGCGGTAGCATCCCCCCTTCGTCCTTCCCTCCCACACATACTTCGACCACTAATGATCTAATAATAAAACTGTTCTTGTTATATGAGTAAAAGTCTTTAAGAAATATATGTTCTGAGGTCCACTAACAGCAAAATTAAACATCGTGTTCGTGTAGAAACACCTTTTTGGGTGGCCAGTCCTTCTAATCGGCATTCATTGAGTGACAGATTTTCATTGAATAGTGCCCCATCGTCACTTTAATATCTATCTCAAAATTGGAGGCCGCTGCGATTTCTTCGCAGATTGCAATTGACTTTGTGATGTTAGTTCAACACAGACAATCTAGAAGTCCAGTTCAACCCCCAAAAATGAAATAATAAGTTTACTTGAGTATATAACTCACTATTAGTATTAGGAGACTAATGAGAGCGACTCTTAATCTTGGCCTGGCGCAGCCAGAGGGTGGTTTTGGAGTTGACGGCGCATTCAATTCCAAATTTAAGTTTTTAAGTCCACTTTATGCACTGATAGGCTAATCGGGACTGGACATACAATTTAAAGTGGAATCCGAACCACTATGTGCCTCCACCGGCTTTCGACCCTGGGACCCCTAGGTTATAAGGGAAGGACTTTAGCACTACGTCATAGGGGAGTCCTAGTATTTTTTGAATATCTGTGCAATTATATCTAACCTGATATTTTTTTAAAATGTTTCAAGCAAAAAAATACAAAGGATCACGAAAAAATTATTTGGCTGCGTGAAGCTTCTCCCCTCCTCCAAAAGAGATTTCTGGTGTTGAACTAAGAGAAAATATTTCCAATTTCTTCTTTCAGTTATTCTCAGAGATTCAAGCCATCCGGATTTAGTTTCGAAAAGCCACTAATCTGATATATTCGTATAAGTCGATAACACAAATTCGGAAGCAATAATATTTGGGTAAAAGTTAATTCCTTGTACAGCTGAGGGGGGGAGGGATGATTTGACTGTGGTACGTGCGTCCCACTCTGGCATCATCTCGATATATGTATATATTTGCTAAGGGGGCCCCCAATATTTTACTTGCAGGGGGTTGCAGAGAACGGCGCTACGCCACTGATTTAAGGGGTTAGGCTGGGTACAATTGGTCATGATTGAAACAGGTTAGGTTTAGGGGGAACTACATTGTTGTATTCCAATCGGACGTCTGCCATATTGGTGGCCGACATATAGAATTCAACTCATTCTTTTAAAGGGGAAGGGGGTGATGTCAGAGAGTGTGATGTGATATATAAATGACACTGTTTTCTTACACCTGGAAAGTGATACATTTGTTACAATCATACGGTCGTAACTTTTCCTGATTAAGGAAAGATAGGTTGACGAAATATTCACCCCTTCATTTCTCGTGAAATTCTAGCCTGATTTCATCATAGTCTGACTACCACGCGCAAAAAGAAGGCATGTGTGATCTTAGGTTGGAATTATTCCGGCTTTGTCCCCGCATAATGCAGCTCTACGACCCACCCAGCCTCAAATCAAATGGTACCGGGAGGGTTGGGGGGGGTGCTAAAGGCGGCCGCAACGTGATTATGGACATCGAAAATATAAGGGGCCCACATACCCTAAATGTGTCTTCATGGCACGGTGCTATATGCACCGGAAACTTTACATTTACCTTTATATATTGTATTCACTTCTGTACCACAGAGTACCTACGTTTATATTTTATATACGTATACGAACCCTGTACTATGCCAATGGCTGAGAGCTCCTTAAAGGGTTACTTCTCTTCGCCCCCCCCCTCCCCCCGCACCGCGGTTTTTTGCGGATTGTAGATCCGGCACTGATGAGACTGTAAGAAAAGCAGGGAGTGCGAGCGAAGCGAGCAAGAAAATTTTACGAACGTATTTTTATTCTCATAAAATTTGAATTCGAGGGGGGAAATTGCCCTTTTGTGCCCCCCTGCAGGTGCTCTTGGAGTCTGGAAGAAAAATACATGAAAACTAATTCCACCTTGAGTATCATTTTGTCGTGTTACTCTTAGATTCTGCTAGCCTTGATTTTCTCATTTCAATGTTTGCCCCCTGAATTGATTTCCTTCCAAGGTTGGGGGGCAATGCCCCCCTGTGGTTGCGCCACTGATGGAGGAAGAAACGTGGCTATAGCTACCAGCCGTTTCCAGCAGCGTGCACTGATTTGCTCAGCCCACTCACTTTCTCCTCTACTCTATTGTTATGCGCGTCCTTGCACCACAGATTCCCGCGACAGATTGTACATGGTGTAAATACTACACTGTCAATTTTTGTCCATTTTTGTAGGGGTAATGACCTTAGCAGTAATAATAATAATAATAAAATCGTCTTTATTATAGCGGGCGTTTTTCGGCCTCGAGGGCCGCTCTTACAACAAATCCTTGTCTGGGTAATTAAAACAAAGTAAAATAAAAGTAAGGTACAAATGGAATATGAACATATCCTGACTACATGTATGATAGATGAACATTGAATACAAAAATACAAATTGAATAAAAATAAGAAAGAAAAAAGGATTATATGTATAAACTAATGTTCGTCGCTTTCATCTTTACATATACTACATATATAAAGTCAGCTGGGACAATAAAGGAAACAGCAATAGCAATAATAATAATAATAATAAATTGAAAAGACAAAACAAAAATTATGCAAATTAGAATAGTTATAACAAATTATATTAACAAAGTTGCCAATTATTACAATGGCAACTCTGTTATATTTATAACAGAAAAGTTGCTCGTGATTATGTGCTTAGCTGCCTTGCTTGTAGATGATTCCTTAGTTTATGTTTAAACTGCTTATGATACTGGATGGATGTTAGAGAGGTTGGAAGGGAATTCCAGTCTTTGGTGGCAGATACGGTGTACAATCTTCCGTAGGTGGTTGTATTATGAACTGGGACTGACAATAATTTTTTCCGTCGCGTTACTTGTTGATGCATCCTCGAAATTGTATTCAGTTTCTCAAAAAGATATCCAGGTTGTTTGCTGCTTCGTACTTTATGTAATATATCATAATCTCAGTAGCTCTTCGTATTAGCGATTGAAATTTATCTGGTATTTTTGACAGCGTTGTTATTATCTTTTGTTATACAGGTGGACTCAAAAGTCCGGCACCATAGGGTAATTTGCTTATTAGTGCAGATAGCGAAAAATGGAAAGAGGGGATAGTTGCTGGAAATATGTGGTTTTCAATTTAACGTGCTTGAATTTTCTCCGTCAAATGTAAAACGGTTTTACTGGATAAGTGAAGAACTGATGACGATAATCAATACAGTACGGTTTTGCGATAACATAACACTTTAAGGACGAAGCATGTGGCAACAAGACATTTTCGGTTCTTAATGAGAGTCGTACCAGTGAACAGCCTCAACTGTGTATTCTAAGATGAACATTCAAGAACGTTACACTGAAAACTACATATTTCCAGCAACTTTCCTCTCTTTCTATTTTTCGCTATCTGCACTAATAACAGAATTGTTCTATGGTGCCAGACTTTTTGAATCACTTGTATTACGAAATAAATTACGTTGTCCTTGAAAACAGAAGAAAAAAGTCAAATTAAATTATCAATGACGCAAGAGAAAAGCATAATGATGTTAAGTAACTGTGCACTGTTGATTGATTACCTTTCCAATTATAACTACAAATTAGAAACGAAAGGTAAACAGTGGGTCGGCAAACCGTGTGTTCTGTACATCATTTATCTGCAGCTCATTGATTTCAAATGTACCGGTATCTGTTCACATTAATAGGTGCCATATGGTTGAGTGTTATAACTGAACGGCACGAACATTTTCACGGACAGTAGTGCCAACTCTGCAACTCTCCCCGCAAAGGATGGCAACCGACTCTGTGCGTTGCTTTGTATACATACACGCGAGAAGAAACTGTACAGGGAGAACATTTGTAAACCAAATTTACTCCTTTTCTTAGCTTTTACCTGTCAATTTTCAGCAATAATTTCTGGCACCCTATATATTTGATTACGAACTACGAAGCGACACCGTTAGTCGGTACGCTATCGGATAGCCCCTATGGATATGAACGTTGACACTGGTGTACCACGGCAGAAAACGGGAGAACAAACAACAATATGTAAATAAGCGTAGACAGTCACATAGGAGCCGACCTAGTGTGGCGTACACGGACGTGTTTGACGAGCCGGTATACATACATATTTACTTATTTTCACTAAAATATGGAGTTACATATGGAATTAAAATTGTAAAACATTACCTCTTTCATAAAAAAAAAAGACTACGTCAGCTACATAACATACAATCTCGGCATTGTAACTCTGACTGTAACTGTCTTGAAGAGAAACCAGAAGCGAATCCTGTACGTGTGTCACAAAATCGTTGCTTCTGGCGCTGCTACTGGGAGCGCAACTAGTAGCGAGGGTGGGGTTAGTAATGGGCTGCTCGGCTGCTCCTCCAATGTTGCCAAATTAACGTTTGTAACAATCAGGAACCGATACCTGAGCCCTCATTCTCTATTGTTGACAGCAA